>NC_053517.1:56080773-57284523 GCF_016920715.1 Anopheles arabiensis | reverse complement strand
GAAATGGTTTTTAATTATCACTTGTCAAAATTGAAATAAGTTATTCACTGTTACAAGAAATATTAAAATAAAAATATGAATAAAAATTGTTTTACGTGCTTTTGTCATTGATACATTAAATTTTTCCTCCAAACTACTTAGTAGTGCAAAATATAAAGATAAATGATATTTGGTTACCATGGTTCAAACTATAACAAATGTCTGTCTAACATGAGGTTAAATACTTCTTCATGTTAAAGTTGATTTTATCAAATGTATATATTTTTTGACATTCATATTGTTCATGATCTTGCAGTCCTTTGAACAATCTACATTCGCTAGCAGCCGCTTATTTCATAATGTGTTCTTAGCATGAACAGAAACTTGAAACGCGTTATGTTCTATAAGAATAGTCGCATAGCAGAGAGACCATTTTTAAGTGATCGTAGTACAATTTGTTGCACAAAGTAGCAGTGGAGGGAAGAATTTCAGGATTGAGACCATAACGGACATGTAGTTAAGTCATGTAAGTCAATGACTGTATCACGAGACCACGCTTTTTTCAGAATCTTATTATACGTTATATGTTTCAGCCGGTCTCGTGGTACAATCGTCAACTCGTACGACTAGCAACATGCCTGTCCTGGGTTCAAACCCCAAATAAGCCGAGCCCCTATACGTAGGACTGGCCATCCTGCGACGGGTAAATCAAATAAGTCATTGAAAGTTAAACCCCACAAGTAATGGTACAGACAGACCTGAAGCGACCTCGGTTGCTGTGCCATAGGAGTAAAAGTAAAAGAAATATTATGTTTGAAACTTGAAAAAGGCCAAAATATAATCAGAATCCTTATAGTACGTTTTTAAGGTATATAAAACATAGTACGCATTTAAATCGCCAATGTCACTGTAACAAGACATATCGGTTTCGATGCACTGTTTAGTTGGAGGCATTGTTAACCATGGGAAGATACTGAAAAAAATCAAATAGTCAGATGGTGCACAATGAGGGTCATTGCCCAGCTATAAGAATGTCTTCAATTCGTGATTTCAATTTCATGTTCTTGTTACATCTTCGCTGAATTTTCATGTTTCGCCAACCCTTGTTAATTTTATGTATCAATACTAACGCTCTTTAAAGTTAAACTAAAATTTCAACAGCTTAAAATATAATTATTGCCTAGATCCACTGTAACTATTTTATCTTTTAGAATATGATCATAATTGCTATATCTACATTTCAAACAAACCATGCAGCTGTTTATTTTTTTAGTTTCTTTACAACAAGTTTTACATTGCTTCCATAGTTGTTTATGCAGTTTTATGCTGTTCATTCCAGAATAGCACACCTTCATTACTGATATATATATATATATATATATATATATATATATATATATATATATATATATATATATATATATATATATATATATATATATATATATATATATATATATATATATATATATATATATATATATATATATATATATATATATATATATATATATATATATATATATATATAATATTATGCAACATATATGTACTGTGTGCATATATATTAATAAATGTGTGTGCACGGATGTTTTATTTTAACCGCTAAAGTTTCACTTTCAACATAAATAGACTAAAAATAGTCTGATTTGCTCATTTTGTTACACATATTTAAATTTGGATAAATAACTCCTGAATTGATGATTTACTGATCAGTAGTTTTATTTTGAATCATCGCTATCATGAACAATTCAGTTATCACAGTTTTTCAGTAAGTGCATGTGTGTATAAAATTGTGTATGGGGATGCTGATTCTGCGCAATAATTTATGAGCACAGGCGTGATCATGTTCCTTGATCTTTCTCGGAGCAGTTTAATGGTTTGGCTGATGTTTCAGTTCTCCGTCCTCGCCTTCATCATCTAAGGAGGAGCTTCGGAAACGTTGGAAAACAGGCTACAATGCTGGGTCATGATTACACTTTGCTCTCTTTTTCTTCAGTTATTGCCTCGGCTGTCTTAAAACATTTTTCGTTTCTTCTTCTTGTCCTATTCTGTTTCGGCACTTTGCGTGTCTACTTTTTTTACTTGGATGCTGTTGACTTCGTTATGAAGTACAGGCAAGGCTTATCGTTTTTCGTTTCATTTTGCGTCCATTCCACCATTAGTTGAACCTCATCTGACGAAACAACGATGTCGTAGTACAATCGTTCCTTTCTTTCGCTGATCTGTTCTTGTTTAAGATCCAAATAACCTTAATGTAAACGTTTTGGATGTGCATGCATGTGTGTGTTCGCTTATACGATCAGGTTCTGTTTTTCTTTGTTTGAAGGGGATTCGAAACGAAAAATCCCATGGCTCAAATACAAGCTTAAATTATCTCTATATCTACCTTGGGTTACTCTGTCATGCTGTCAAACCAAGAAGCAACCGTTCGATATTTTTAGGACCAAACATTCCAAAATAGACTTGTCTAAGCTAAAATCTAGTCCCCTTAATTATAATGTTAACATCCCTTCCACGGTAGAATGATCTCCGCACATATTTGATCTCCGAGCCTGGCTCCGGTTCTTTTTGATGATGCTCCTACCATTGAAATCAGGTCGGGAACCAAATCTATCCACACATTCTAGAATTGGCTTTCCCACAGATGTCTTCATGAATAAATAGCAATAGGAGGTTTAGAGTCCAAAATTTCTTGCATATTCTTGTTGGTTTACTTCAATTCAGAGAAAATATGAAGTTTATTTTTTCGTGAAAGATACATATTATACTAGTACAAAAGGAAAATATAACAGTAATAATAATTATAAATAATAAATAATAACAAATAATACAAATAATAATATATACAAATAATAAATCTAAATAAAAATAATTGTACTTTAATCTTTGATTTTTTTTTACTTTACTTTGTTAATGAAATGTGGCTGTGCGTATGGAATCACATAGCTAGTTTATCAGCCACTTTCCCAAACTGGATAGAATTAGCGAAATATGGAATTGATTGTCAAATGACATAAAATGTAGGTTTCCTTTAATATTTTTAGAATTATTTGCAATATAGTTCATATTACAGAGCAGGACACTCATGAAATAAATTAAAGCAATCATTATATCCAGGCAACTGCATACTCGTTCCTCTTGAACCGAGTTTAAGAAAGCGGTTTAATATTTTAGTTTAAATATTAACCTATTCTGCCCCGATTACCTATTACTAACTGTCTAATGCTATTGGTGGTTTTATGTATGCGATATTATCTTTCACGGAGGGTCTAATTTTTGACATCAACGTGATATGACATTGCTATTTTACTCATTTTTAGGTCAGTAGTTATATTTTGACAGTGCGATAATTTGGATTCTCTGGTCAAAATCCGGATGCAGAGCTACGGAAAAGATTTCTGATGAGTAAACTCAAAAGTGCCCATGATGGATTGCCAGGAATATTCCAGTGTGCTAGGTCAGCAAGAAAATCTAAAAGGGAAAAAATAGATCGCAGTTCATTTCCTGCTCCTGTTTCTCAAAATGCCCATTTATGACTCACTGTTAAACCTATTTGCGGGTATTCAAAGCATGACGGGCATGTTGATTGGCCCACCTCCACAACACATGATATTATTATTTCAAGTTCAACTCATTATCTTTACAATTTTGCGTCAATCCATACAAAATCATTGTGGGATCTAGGATTAAATTATTTCTATTTGAATTCAAATTATGCTATACTCACATGAATCAAAAGAAACTGAACCACAGTAAATAGATAAAATTATTCGAATATTTATACTCCATGAATTTAATTGCTCAAACCCCTCAAAAAATTATTGGCAATTAAGTAATGAAATGTGGGGCAAATAAATATACAGGTGCAAACCGAACGGAGATTAAATTAAAACAAAATACGAATTTGTATTCAAATATCTTATTCTGTTACATTGTGGAATATATTTATCATGTTCTATTACATTTATCCCATTTCATTTTGTTTTCGTTGCACATAATTCATACATTTTATAATATTCCTAAATTTTGTCTTTATATGTTTGATAATCTCTGCTTTCCTTCAAACATTTGTTAATATTATTTGTCGTTTTAGTTTGGGTGTTCATCATTGGGTGTTCAAATACCACTACATTTAAATAGCATCTATGTATAATAGAAGTGAATGGATTGAAGGATTTGTTCACCATGGACTATATAGACCATTTTTACAATTCAGTTGCCCTGCATTGTGTGCGGCAGAAACATCGCTGGTCGAGTAGCAAAAAAAAAAATGAATATTGAGTTGCATGTCTTGCGATTTAAGAAAGTTTCCAACATTTTTTACATATATTGTAATCTCCATAGTACTTATTTTAGCATTCACAGAATTCGTAATAAACCAAACACATTCCCCTTATATGATTGCCCCAGAACATGGTTTTCTGGTTATTAGCTGATTGTCCGTTACTTTATGAATGTTTCAACTAAGCCAAGAATATTAACATCAAGATTTCATTTATTTAAATGGGCGTTAAACTTCGTTTCTTTGTAGCTCTCTCATTTAAGTAAATTTAATGAAAAGACTGTCTTGTTCACGAGAATAATATTGTTCACGATGGTTTGTTTTTGTGTTTCTTTTCTTGCTTAGGTGCAAATGGATTACGAAGAAGAGGACGCCAAACTTACACAAGATACCAAACGCTGGAATTGGAGAAAGAGTTCCACACTAACCACTACCTGACCCGTCGACGCCGGATTGAAATGGCACATGCTCTATGTCTAACAGAGCGACAGATCAAAATTTGGTTTCAAAACCGCCGAATGAAGCTAAAGAAGGAAATTCAAGCCATCAAGGAGCTAAACGAGCAAGAAAAACAGGCTCAGGCTCAAAAGCAGCCGCTGCAGCAGCTGCAGCGGCTGCGTTACACGAGCAAAACTAGGGGTTACACCAACAACACACCAATCACAGTAGTGCAAGTAATTATTTATACTAAAGAATAAATTCCGGTCAAATCAGGAAACAGATCAATATGACATAACAGATTGATTGTTTGTTCTTTATTTCATCATATAATACAGGTAGTATAATATATCCATTTTGTTTGGTTGTGTAGCCTCAGAGGCACTACAATATTTTTTAAACTGTTGTATAAGTTTTTTGCAATCTTAAAGACTGTTTATCTGTTCCCAGTGTTTATCTTCTTTGGCAGGGATTATTTTAAATTCATTCTCCTATCTTGTTCACCAAACTTTTTCTTATTAAATCCTTTAATATGTTATTTTGCTTTCAATGGGTTGTGCCGATGATAAATACTAAAACATAGGTAAACAAGCTAATTTTGTGTTTAGGTAGGTTTCTTTCGGCATTTACGGTGAATGGTGGTGGTGAAATGGTGAACCTAAAAAAAATCCTAAGACCGATTACTCGACATCCTAATGGGTAGACACATTCTTCTTCTTGTTCTCATTTTTCACAACAATTATTGGCCGTCTAAACCAACCATAGTCACTAATGAGCTCGCCTATTTGGGAATAATTCGTGTACCCATAGCATTGCACTCAGTACCACATATGGAGGTTTCGGTCAAAACGGGAATTCAAGACATGACGGACATGTTGTTAAGTCGTGAGATTTGACGATTGTGCTAGTGTACCGATAGGCAAACATGTTTACGAATACTTTTTCAATCCCATTTCCTATCTCTAATCCTAAATCAAACATATAGGTTAAAGACCATTCCTAGTGTCCAAATCATGTTTCCATATTGTTGTGGCTATGATGCTGTTGAGCACGAATAATGGCATGTATGTCACACATTGTAATATAGGCACGTGGCGACAGTAACACAATATATACGATACAGAAAGAACAAGAACTGCATAACAGTAAGCTGAAAACAATACACAGCTCTAAATTATCAATGTACAAAATTCAATCAGTCTACAATTTAAAAAACTGCGCAAGGCAGGAAACAATTTAGTCGAAACCAATACATATAAGAAAGGAATCTCATTCATATGATTGCTATACGAATGAATCTAAAAAAAACTTCAGCAGGATGTAAATCATTATATTCATTTGTCAACTGCAAAAAATATCCAAAGTATGTCGATAACTGTAAAAATTGCTACACAAAGCTGTTTGAAAAGAAAATTCTAGGATCCCGCTTTTTAAAATACTTTTTTCTGAACCGAAAAGAAACTAGTAATATGTTTTCGTTTGTGATGCAACACGCTGCAATATTATTAAACTATATCAAATAACTGAACTTTATGATATAGTTCTTTCGTATATGTTCCATTGATTTTAATCTTTACTTAGAGCGATTTTTAGTATTTAATTAATTACGCGTACGAATATCATACCAACTGCGTACGAATATCGTAGCAGTAAGTAAAATAATTTAGTTTGGTTTTCCATAAAAAAGGCTAGGAATAAAACCAACACATGTAAAAAACACACATTAGAATGGGTGACTTAGACAAATGTTTGAAATGATCTGTAATGTTGGTTTGTTATTTATTTTGAATATTGTAGCTGTACTTTCAGCCATTTTCTCAAGTAGTTTTTGCTATGTTGTCTATTTAAATCAGTTGTTTTACAATTTTTGCGATTTTTGTATTGTATATACAGAAACATTAAAAAATATTTTGCCGGAACAGACTGTTTTTTTATTAATCTTTTCCATTACTCTTCCTCAATTCGTACTTATCCGGTTCTCAGTGTGTTATGACTCCAACGCGAATGTCCTTTTGAATTTGTTTTACGTCATTCAATACCGATGTACTTATTTATTACCATTTTTATAAAAAGAAATCTAATTTAACTATAAACCAACACCTTCAAAAATTTAGTTTATCGTCATGTCCAAGCAACGGCTGGCATTTGATCAACCTTATTGCTCACTTATATTGGCTGGAAATGATTTCGACATTCATTTTGCGGTGAAATGAAACACAACATGAAATGGTTACTCAACGTATACTTTAAAATAAATCTTATACAGAATTCCCGGAAATAGACATCCATTTGATACATGTTGCTGTTCTGTGGTTCTTCTGATGAGAACGAGTTGCATAACATTGTGAGGAATGTACAGGAGAGAGGGAACCAAAAAAATATCTAGGACGGAAATACGTAACTGTAGATTTAATGAACACTTTCGAAAAGAAACTTATAATTAATGAAACAAGCAAACCTAGTTTCGGTTAGTGATGTTAATTTCGCCCAAGAGAATAAATGAGTTGAACAAGCGAATAAAAACGATACACGTGGTTGCTGAGAGTGTTGAATTCCTTCGAGGAAAGAATTTAAATGCTAGTTTAACCTAGCGCAAAAAAAACGTTTGAAAGGGTTTGTACGCACAATTTCTTCTCAAAAAAAGCCTGCAAACAAAACATTGAATGTATACGTAACTAATTCGTAAGGAGATCTTGTATTTAAATAAGAATTATTAATATGGATTAGAAAACAAAACAACGCGCAACAGCAAACAAATTTAGAAGAATAGAACAGTGGAAGAAGTCAACAAATGGCAGAATTAAAAACTAAACGATAAATTAAAATGTGGAATACAACACCCGTCTAACAACCAGTGACAAATATTATAATAAAAGGTTTAGTTTGTGCTTTTCCAATACGAGTAATTAAGTGAATTAAGTAAACTACGAGTCCCAAAGTAGAGTACATGTGACCACTAAATAAATAATTTATCATTGCTTTATTGAGTCTTCACGTAAAATCGCGATAAGCAAAATCACACTGTCATGAATAGATCAAAAATTCGAAAGAGCAAAGAGGCAGTATTTTGCCAATAGTTTAAGTAACTAAATTTGAGCAGTTCGATGCAATGCACACGCTGTTCGATAACTATTAGAAGTACAACTGCAAGAAGCTCAAACTGTACACGAGGAGAAGAAAACAAAAAGAGAAAAAATATTTTCTCTCGCCAGATCTGGGTGGAAACATAAAAACTACCTAAAGCTAAAGAAAAGTTTTTAAAGATGACAAAGAGAGTCATACTTTTAAAAACATACCGAAAGCAATTTGTCAGATTTGTCAGAAAATAAATGAATCGATTACAACAGAAAATTATCCCGCATTTTGTTACACTATTTCATGTTCTTTCTTATAGATTCTGGAGATTTTAATACAAGTGAGTAATCAAAATGTCATGGTCATGGTTTTGTTAAACTGAATTTATTACTTTAAATTTAAATTATCGATTGAGACTGAATGTGACATTTCATTTTTAGGAACGGTTTTAATTGATAAAACTTTTGTTAGTTTCAATGGTGACGCTACGCTTTTTCTATTTTCTTTGTTTTTGGCTATCGTTCAAATTTAATGTGAGTATTTTCAAATCATCTCGGACAGGTCTGGCGTTTTAACGCATACTGCGATTTTGGCTGTTCGTCTCGATTGATTTTCTCTACCAGACTTACAAAACAACAAGCATATTTCAAAGAGCAATCGAGTCAAATTTCTCGACTTGACACTAATTGAGTAAATGAATAGGATAAGCCTTATAAAACCGTACTGGGAAATTGTATCGCGTTCATTCAGTCCTCATTATTTTCATATACTAAAAAACAAAAAGGTAATATTGTTCTGCCAACGATTTCTGTAGACCATGCTTCATCAAATTAACGGTCGAAATTGAGTTGCGATAATTAAGTGCAGGAATGTGATCCTGTAGGTCATAATTTACCTCTCTTACCAATATAAAACCGGAACGAAACTAGAAATGACACAGCGCATGCGTTCCAGATGAACATGCACATGGCGTCGGATGACATAAATTTCAAATCTCCTGCCTCTTTCTAAAAATCAAGCGTACATCATTTCATCCCTTTTCAATAGAATTTCCATTCGTAGTAGTGCGTGTGTTTTACGATAGGAGGCAACACTGTTTCATGATGTTGTGATCCGTTGTTTCTAGATGGCACTACAATTCAAACTTTTCCTGAAAATATACAGCGTATTCTAACGCTAGTATGAGTAACTTTAATTCATTTATTTTAAAATCACAGATTTTTTTTTCCTTAACGCTGGTTTTTGCAAATAAATTGTTTTAATGAAAACTACAAAAAAAATTTACCTTTAACTTATTTGATTCAATTTTACATTTGATGCAATGCTGGCATTAAAATTATAATGTCATAACAATAAAAAATAATAACAATAATAACAATAAATCCAAAATTGATTTTCACCAAATAAACCACGTCAAGAATATGGAAGGGCTCAAAAAGGAGGATCACAAAAAGGACTTTCAGATTTTATTATTAATCACAATAAAATCATATTTGTTACAATTGATTTTTTGATAATTTGTAATAGAAACATAGTTTGTCGTTCTTAGACAATCATAAAAACACTTTTTGAAACACTATTGAGACAATATTCGTACTGCACTTGTGGTATAATTTATATTATTTCTATATTTTTGAAATAAATTAATAAATTTAAAATTTGAGCTCTGCTCTATTTATGAGAATATAAAATAACGAAATTATATAACTTAATATAAAATGGAATGCTCTTTATGATATTCGATAGAATTGATGAACGATATAATATATGAAATGCAATTTTGTATGTTTAAAGCTATTAGTATTAGAATAATCAAAGATAAGTCCATATCCCTTATTTGTTGAAGGTTATTGATCAATTTTATCTTTGATTTATTTTTTACAGCAGCATCAACAGTGTTTTGGAAAGAGTTTCAAATTCAAAAACTCTTTTTATTTTTCCAAAAAAGTTATACTCACTCTAGATATCATTTTTAAACCCTCGAATGCGTTCAATGTCTTTATGTTTACGTTTTTGGCATATGAAACTATTTCATCTCTAACTCTACTTTATTACTAATACTTATGAAAAATTAAGAAGTGTTATAGCTAACTATACAGCATAACCTACATTTATAAAAGATATCTCTTACAAGTTCATTTTTTCATAAAATCTCCTAATGTTAATGAATGTCCTTCATAAACACTGCAACAACAACCTTAATATTACATTTAATGCGAATTAATGTTACTTGCACAAGTTGCATTCTATGAGGTGTTTATGAATTTTATTTTATACTACACGATGACCATGTTGAACTATTGATATTTCGTTGAGCTATTGATATTTATTGTGTACGTATGGAGTCAGCGCTTGCTAACGCTTAATGAATTTGATTGGTGTTCGATAGACCAGAGGCACTTTTGTTTTTACTACACACTTCACTACACACTTGTTTTAGCAAGACACCATTTATAATGATGACGATGATGAACTGCAGTTTAATTTAAGTTCGCATGGTTTGTTATTATCCAACAATCATCTACGAGGTCGTGAAACCACACTCCAAGGCATTGGTAGCTTGATTGTAGTGAGGAACGAAATTAATTTTAGACAACAACAGCACAACGAACACTTTGAAAGACTGTTCAAGTGTTTTTGCTTTTCATCGACATGAACGCATTGGTCGACGACTCTAGTTTCTCAATAGTGCATTCTCGTGGCTCAGGGCCATGTTGTTTCACGTCACTTCCATCGTCATTCCTCATTAATTGAATTCGAAAGACTTCAATTACCTCCCGATTGCTCGCATGTATGTGTAAATTGCTTTTCAAGATTGTACAATGTTATTGAGCAAAGTATCACGTTGACACAGTTCAAATATTTTTTTCTGACATATTTAAGATGTTAGGCGATTCAAACATGTTTCCTCTAAACTTTATTTGATCTTGTTAAATAGTTATATTTTTCACAATGGTAATGGTTTAATTGTATAAAATCTTAACATTATTATTTCAGAAAACTGCAGTTATTCATTAAAAACTGTATTTTTTTATTTCAACCACACAGATCATTTTTGCACCCAAAGGAATGTTTTTTTTTTATAATTTAAAATAATTCAAATTGACTTATTTTAACTAATTATATTGAATATTTAGATGAACTTAATTCAACAATCGTTGAATTGATATTGTTTACATTACGCGGTGTGACACTACGCTCAGCTCGGAGTAATAATATCGCGAACGTCTCATTAATGAAAAGGAAAATCGACAAGCACATTCGTAATACAAAATCGAGCTAACCTGCTTACCTTTTATGTCCGCTCAAAATGATATGGAAAGAAAACCGACGAAAAATTATACGATTCTGAATGTGATCTAGTAAAAAAAGGAAGACTGAAATAAATTATTTATGAGCATCCAAACCACACGATCCTCTCCACAGATCTCGTCTCAGAATTCATCACCGTTTTAACAATTGTCTTCGTCGTCTTTATATGGAAGACTTTTTCGTATTGCATACATTGTGTGCGTTCATCGTTTGGTATAAGCTTGTAGCATGAATAATTTTGCGTTTGTCTTTGCTAAAGGATATCGCAAAAAAAAACTATCATTCTGCGCAAGAGAGGTAAAACACTATGAAAACAAGACAAATATATTCACTGCATCCCGTTCCACAATCCTCGAGTTTAAACATGAATTCATTCGGCATACTACTGGTTCCTTCGTTGTATTGGAACAGGTTTTTTTTTTTAGTTCAACAAATAACAATAAAAATGCTACGAAAAGAAAATAACGTGACGAGTTCTTGAAGTGCAAGCCAGCAAAAGTTCAACAGGTATGTGAAGAAGGAAAGATGATGAAAGTGTATGCAATTTAACTGAGGCTTATGTATGGTATTTCAAGGCAACCAATCAAACTAAAATCATCCAACGTTACCAAAACTATTTGGAAAAAGGAATTTGGCCATGTTTGGTAGTCGATCCGTCTCCATGAAGAAATCGTGTTTTTGTGGAAAGTATAAAAAGCAGGCAAAGTTAAAATCTACAGAGAAAATTGAAGACCAGTAGGACGATCAGAAAGGTATCGTAAATCTGAAAAATTGTATTGCATCACTAACAAAAATTTTTGAAGTAGATTTTGAAAAAAAAGGTAACCCGTTACTGGCCGGGTGTACAAAACCTTGATCCAGTTTTTGTACAAAACCTTGATCCAAATCACATGAAACTGTATATTACATTTAGGTTTGTGCCGAAAAAAAAACGTTGACACACTTTTTTCAATCTTGAGATGTTTTTTTTATTCAGTTTTGCTAATCTTGAGATGTTAAAATGCCCAAAGAATCAAAGCTAAATTTCAAATGGAAATCTTTTAAAATCTGATCTTTTTCTTTTCTTTTTTTCTGATTAAATTGCATTAAAAGCATTAGAATCACTGAGAGTGGTACTGGAAAAAATCATTGCAATGAGTATAAATCCACATCACACTCCAAACAAATAAACTGGAGTTCCAAACAAACATTTAATAGTTCCTTGAACTAATTGTGCTGGTTTGACTCGTCCATAATGAAATGTAAAAAATTCTTTTAGTTGAGTCTCAAGAAGAAGATGCAGTTTCAAAATATCTTAAAAAGTTACGAAACTATAATCTTGAGACGGAATCACATCATATAATATAATTCATTTAGTAGCTGAAATCTATCACTTCAAACATAATTACACCAAAATTAGTTTTGTATAGGCTGAAACATCAAAATTTGACTTAAATACGTGGAAATTTGTGATACACGGCATCTTTTCAGTACACATTGATAGCATATCTCAGGGACAACTTGTATGTTGTGTATCAGTTATAATATGCACATCTTTCTATGGTTCTGGTCGAATGGGTAATGAGGACACAAAAGGCCGCTAAATATTGTTATGCTTCAAATTACGGGCAGCTTCAAATTCGGGGCATTCGTGGTGTTTTTATTTAAGTTTTTTATATGTTGACCCTTGTTATGCCACATTATTTTTTTTACATGATTGCCATGATGTACTACAATCAATTAAAAATGTGTCTGACCCCTAGTAGGCCCTGATGACACAGTAAATAAATATTTTTTTGTCGGTCTGTTCGTCACCACATACATTCTTAACAGTTTCCTTTCCTAGATAATTCCTATCAATCTTACTCAAGTGCATAGAAATACATCGGAATATATTGCGGAAGTGGCTATAATCGAGAAAATAGCAGTATTTTATCAAATTGTGCTGTAAATTTCATCCAAATTCATATTTAATTATGTCCGGAAATCGAAGCAAGATTTTGCGTCATGTTTTTACTTCTGGACAACCGAAGTAAATTGTTACATATTTCATAAAAATATGAGTTTAAACAGTGACAATGACAAGAAAACCACTATACGTGAAGATATGTGTGACAAATGCCTTGATGGCCGTACGGGACAGGTCGTCAATTCGTATAGAAGTTCTTCGGTTCTATGCTTGTACGAGCACAAGAGAAAAGCAGCATCCAGACCCCGTTGTTTTAAGACCGTCGTTCTGTCGGTCTAGCAGACTCCTACACTCAGAGTTGGGTGTTTAGAAAATGAAATAAGTTAAATTTTAAGAAGCAGAGCAGCCATTGAAGAAACGTTTCAGCTTGACGGTTACATCAAAAGTCTATATAATACAGAGGTCGATGCAAAGCTCGATATTGGTCCACCATTTTGAAAGCTTATTTTTGACAGTTAGATGTAAAAGCGTTCACAGACGATTCTAAACAACCAACCACTTCTCAGGGCTAATTGTGCATTTTGTGCTTAAAACTTAGTTTAACTATACATTTCTTTCCCATGATCGTGGCATGGAGTAGTTTTTTCAGTAATTTATTGCTTAAAAATGACCACAATCAGAAATCTGGCCTCTTAGCTTTGACCCTCTTGAGCTGCACATGATTTCGTCGTAATTTTGGACACTGATCTTGTTGTAATTGATAATATCACAATAATTCTATCTTTTCTTGATATTCATGAACTTTTCAAAGTACAACATTATAAACAAACGACGTAAAAACGACCGAAAATGCTTTCAGACCACTGCATGCACAACAACTAGAACCTCAATGTATGCTACGATGAAACTATTGAAGCTTTTTCATCCAGCTGTCAACACATTCCCACGCTTTTTGATCAAATGTTCTGAACGACTCGACTCGTATCCAAAGAAAATTTGAAGTGAGATCAGATCTACGTTAACCACCATGGATGCACGACGTTTAAGTAGAACATATCTTAAATGTAGAACATAGAAAACATCAGTGCTACAACTTCTAACAAAAAGTGCTAAAGCACTTGTGTAACCACTAATGGATAACAACAATATATATAGTAAGTAGATTTCCTCTGTACTCTCTGTATTATACAGTCAGTCCAAAAAGTATTCGTCTAGCTGAATATTTTGCAGAAAAAGGGGGACTATGGCCGCAATAGGCATGGGGTGGTAAAAGTAATCATGGGGTTTGATAAAGGGACTATCAATACACACGTTTTGCTAAAAATTAAGCATTAAAATAGTGCAATAATAACTAAATTATTTAAAAAACTAAAAAAGTCGTTTGATGGGCGCGCAAAAAGTATCAGCTGAGCAAAACGTGTGTATTGATGGTCCCTTTAGCAAACCACATCATTACTTTTATCGCCCCATGCCTATTGCGGCCATAATTCGCCTTTTTCTGTAAAATATTCAGCTAGACGAATACTTTTTGGACTGACTGTATAGGCTTTGATTACATCGTGCGGCACCGACTGGCTCACAAATAATTACTTTTTTCTTAAGTCATTGCATTATTCATTGTGAATTTATCTTATTTAACAGAAGAAATATCGTAGTAAATGTCGACCAACGCATTGTAGTGTTTTGATCAAGTTTTAAAGGAATATTCAGCCAAATCCAAGGTGTGTTATGGAACATTTAAAAATGTACATTTACTGTATACGTATTTTCGGCACTAAAAGTATAAAATAACTTGTTTATCGTGATAACCAAACAAGTTAGAATAAATAAAACAAGCATAAAATATTTAACATAAACCTCACTTTCATTTACTGTTCTGGTTCGCTTAATTTCAAACCCTGCCAAACTATCGACTGACAACAAATCAGCCAAAAAAATTTTTGTTCTACACAGTTTATTTGATATTTTGGAAAATACACAATAAAATGATGTGAAACTTTGTATATGAACAACAAGTGAGTATACTTTCATTTCAATATTGTGTTTCACACATTTTTTATTACATTTGTGAAGAATTTGACGTTTTCAGTTACCCTTCTGAAAATAGATACACTGCCGAAAATTGGTACTGCTACCCTATTGTTGTATTTTCATGAATTTTCGCAATGTTTCGAGAAAAATTACAGGAAATTTTAATATTTTATCTCAAATGTAGAAGGTTTGCTATAGTAAAGTGAGTTGTTCAGATGTTTGACCGGCAATAATTGAACTAGTAAGAAAATAATACATTCCAAAAACATCTAAAGTGCCCGTAATTCAAATCAATACAGTACCGCGTACCTGGAATTTCCTCGTAAGTCGAATCTCGTAATTTATAGCCCAAAAATCACTAGAATTCATGTAATTTTGCAAGTTTCGACTCTTAAATTATTATTTGATATGATTTTGAATGAATTTTACAGTTAAAAACCCTTTAAAATGCGTTTTAACATTCGACCAATAAGGAAATTATTTGGCATGGGAAAATTGATGTGTCAGCTCAGTATAATTTGCTCAAAGAACTGTCAAATTTAGAAAACCACGTACTTCTGAGTCCGCGTATAAGCGGTACCGTATATCTCGAGGACTCCCTGTATCCCTGCTCCTCCACCTTATCACTTTTCATAAAAATCTTTCAAAAAAGATTATATAAAACAAACTTCTCCATATATTTGTACACAATTTCAGGATATACAAAGTCTTTAATGCTAATGTATAATAAATAAATATTATATTTCTAATAAGACTATCGTTCAACATCTTTATTTTACCTTTTATGAGTCGTACAAGCAGATCTTGATTACTAAACGATTCGTTCAATGTTTTCCAAAGAACGATCTGATTATTGACTCAATATCAACATTTTATAAATATAAATATTTTTTTCTCAAAATGAAAAATCTAAGATTTTTATGTAATTCGTTTAAGATTTTTGATCAATTCTTTTATCAATAAATAAATTGAAACGCGATTAAAAAAACCGTTTTACCCGGTACATTTGGCATCCTCCACATTCGATCAAATACAAGGTAGACAACTAGGATATGATAAAAAATGGACTCTACTATGTTATACATAACATGGTCTTAATAAAGGATTTAACAACTGTGGAAAGATCTTTATTGGAAGTTTTATTGGATGCACAACAAGATCCACAGATCGAGCTGTAAAATGTATACATGTGTCGTACAAATAAAGAGTAAGCAAGGAGATATATTCTCTGAATTTGTATAGATTATGATTCAATAAAATAAACAGATTCTGAAGATGAATACTAAATACATACTAAAGATATGATTCACGATACGATTAAAGATAACGAAAGATACTGGTTCCCTTCTCAACTGCAAAGCCGTATTACTAATGTAAAACAAGGATGCCTTTTGCTGCACTTTTTGATGTATAGAAAAAACTATTTCGATCTGCAGGCCACATTTTTACAAAATTGACTTGGTGGGCCAAATGAATGATTCTCAACATCATATAATCAAAAAAAAATTAAATAATTTATTTCTACTTATATACTGTTGCTATCCACGAATGATTACACAAGTGCTTTAGCGCTTTCTTGTTAGAAGTTGTAGCACTGATGTTTTCTATGTTCTACATTTAAGATATGTTCTACTTAAACGTCGTGCATCCATGGTGGTTAACGTAGAAATGATCTCACTTCAAATTTTCTTTGGATACCTTGTCATCGTGGCCATGTCACAAATACCAATTACATCCAAACACGTAAAAATTGACGGCCATTGAAAATATCCAATTTTCACGGGAAAAAACGATTTTAAAGCAAGTTCCATGAGCTTCAGTGAAATTTTTAAAATGATCAAAATACACGAAGGTGGAAAATGTTACCCCCACATCTTCAGAGACACCAATCGACCCGAATAAACCATTAGAACAATAAATAGATCGTAGGATCGGTAGCAAGATACAATTAAAAAGGCAACATTAGAGTCTACTATAATGACAAGAGCCCGGGAGGATAGCATGGTTGAAGATGAGAAAGTATTGTTTATATGGATAAATTATTTAACAAAAAAAACGCATACCGCTAAGCCTCTAAGACATTCAAGAAAAGCATTATCTTTGTATAATTATATAAAAGGAGAAGAAAAAAAAATATCACGAAGAATTTAAGGCTAGTAAATGCTGGTTTGCAAGATTCAGGAAACGTGCAAATTTGCACAATGTTAAAATTTATGGTTCAGTTTCGAGTTCAGATGAAGATGCCGCATACTGCTTCCCAGATAATTTAAAAAATCTTATTTCGGGAAAAGGGTATCTCCCGGAACAAATATTTAATGTAGATCAAATTTAATTGTTTTGGAAGAAAATTCCAGTGCGCAGCTACATTAGTAGGCAGACGGAAGTAATGCTGGGATTCAAAGTTGCCAAAGATAGATTACTATTATGTTAGGAGGAAATTTAATTGGGGACATGAAATTAAAGCCTCTGGTAGTCTATCATTCTCGCAAACCACGAGCATTAAAAATATTAATTTGAATAGCCTTTCAGTAGTTTGGAAGTGGGATTCCAAAACATGGGTGACGCGTTCAATTTTTACCATTTTTTTAGCGAATATTTTATACCGGAAGTAAGCATATTGTGCGGAAAAAGACATTCCATTCAAATTGGTGCTATTACTGGATTACGTCCCTGGACATCCAGTTGAACTAGATGACATGGAGAGGTAATAAACGTAGAGGTAATTTTTCTACCACCAAGAACAACCGTATTAAGGCCAATCCATGGACCAACGAATCATTTATACGTTCAAATCATATTACGTGCGTCGCGTGTTTAAACATGCAAACAAAGCATGGAAGATCGGACAAATTTGTCTTTAATTGAATTTTGGAAACAATTCAACATATTAAATGCTGTAGAGCATATACCAGAGGCGTGGCAGGAAGTAAAACCAGAAACAATGAGTTATTGCTTAAAAAAGTTATCCCTGCTTATTTTGATTCGAAACATAAAGTGATGAAATGGTCAAAGAATGCGTTGAGTCGGCCAATCAATCAGAACTAGAAGTTAATTTAGATGAAATGACGCAGCATATCATATAATAGCAGCAGCAAAGTCGTTATCAAATGATGAGCTAATTAAATAGAAACATTAGAAGTTCTAGAAGAGTATTTAGAGAATGACGAAGAAAGCAGTGATGAACAGACCGATGAAAAATCCTTTAAGACTAACAAGCTGGCAGTAAAAGTAAGTCATAGTATACGCAATGATATAGGTGTTTATAAACAAATTTATAAAGACAAAATAAGCTCTACAAAACAACTTCCTGTCCATTTTTCATTAAGAAACCTTTTCATAAGTATGGTACAACGAATTAATTATTTAAATTTGAAAAAAATACATTACATTAAATTTGAGCAGCATAGCTACTGTCTGTGTCTTATGTGTCTTATGAAAATATTGCAGACTAAAATCTCTGGGTCCCAAACTCACTTAAACAATTCTGTAACCCTTCGATTTTCGACTGCAACCATTGGTAACTACATAAAGAAGAAGCTGTCCATCAGCACGAATTCATCAGAGGGTAAATCTTTCAAAAGCTCACAGCTAGTTTAGATAATCTCCTTATCGTGCCTGTTGGAAATGAGATTAGGATAACAAATTATTTAATAATATTTAGAATTCATGTAACACTGCTTCTAGCCGACTCAAAAAAATCTTCCGCAACGATTTTTGGCGACACTTTCCACCTGTCAAACCGTCTACGATTTAGCACGAGAGCATGGCTAACTTTGATTGTTTCGTCGCGAAACGCGAGCACTGCTTTTTTGTGATAATTTCAGAAACCCGCGACAATCACGGTTTCCCTTGATTTTGTTCTAAAACCCAAAGTCTATATAATACAGAGGTCTATGCATAGCTCGATTTTGGCCCACCATTTTGAAAGCTTGTTTTTACCAGTTAGATGGAAAAGTTTGTGAGCGATTCCACACAACCAAACACTTTATAGGGTCAATCGTGATTTTTCTACACAAAATACAGTGTAACTATACATTTACTTCACATGTACGTGGCATGGAGTAGTTTTTCACTAATTCATCAGCTAAACACGACCAAAATCAGGAAACAAGCCTATTAGCTTTGGTCCTCTTGAGCTGCACATGATTTCGTCCTAATTTTGGGCACTGCTCTTGTTATAATCAAAAATTGTACTATAATTGTATCTTTTTTTTGATATTCGTCAACTTTTTTGAGTGCAATATTACGAACAAACGATGTAAAAATGACCGAAAATTTATTCAGACCACTGCATGCACAACAACTAAAACCTCAATACAAAACAATACTCAATACTAAAACAATAATAAGCTAGACAATTTATCGCAGTATCAAAGTTGGTCGTCTAGAAGCAGTGTAACAGCTAAAACAATATAATCGGGGCGACTATGGGCTTCGAACGACGAGATCCGTTCGCCGCGGTTGTCAGAAGGCGCTCAATTGGCGCTCAGTTTTAAAATAACGTACCATTGAGAGACCGTAAGAAGCGCGCGAAAGAATGAGTTCTACCTGCCGGGGTCGAACGTTCCCGTTTGTATGGGGAGAAATCCGCGAGGTTTTGCGCTTCGGATTTGGAACGAATGTTGTTTTCAATGTTTTGTTTTGCTTTAAATTTTGCTTTAAATGATTGAAGTGAATTGAACTTAGAGGTATGTAACATTTTGAAAATGTTTTGTGATCTAAATCCAATAAAAAAAGTTTTCATCAGTTTTGAAAATTTATATAAAAAACATAAAATATATCTGAATATAAATATACATAAAAATATCTAAAATAAAAAAGTTATATAAATATATAAATAAATATATATATATATATATATATATATATATATATATATATATATATATATATATATATATATATATATATATATATATATATATATATATATATATATATATATATATATATATATATATATATATATATATATATATATATATATATATATATATATAAATATATATATATATATATATATATATATATATATATATATATATATATATATATATATATATATATATATTTACTTTTTATTTTAGATATTTTATGTATATTTATATAAATATATATTAAACATATATCACCATGTAAATAACGTTTATAACTCGTTAAAATAAAATCAATCAATATTTTTATACATTTTTTTAAAGAAAATCCAATCCTGTCGTCCCTTCTACATTTGAAATAACTTAAATTCAAATTTAAAGAATGTGAGAAAAGCTGCCTTATAATTGATAACAAATCATCCAATAATGATGTAACGAATGAAATCCAATACCAACGGCAAAAAGAATCAAAATTCAAAACTTAACCATCCTTGAATCATAGATAAAAAAGTCTTTAAATGCTTGACAGTTGTATCTCATGATTCTCATTCTCTCATGAGCGTCGAACGGATTTCGTCGTTCGAAGCCGGTACTCGCCCCGAATAACAGAGTAGGCATGGACAATGAGATACATCGGATGCACAAAGAAAACGATCTAGGATACATAGGAAAAGGATCAAGAAAAGGCATCGACAAAAGTTAGTGAGTCTAGTAGGGGAAGGTAGGTAAAGACGCGGGTAAGATGGACACTGCGGGTAAGATGGACACTGCGGGTAAGATGGACACTTCTCATAAATGCATGAAAAAGGTAATTTTCGTGTAATTCAACAATGTAGAATCCAAACTGAAGGTAAAACAACACATTTGAGAACATTTTTCGTGTAATATAAGCGAAATTGGTTAAATTCACGAACAAAACAAATGTTCAATTATTATTATTATTATTATTATTGTTTATAATAATATTATTGTTTATTGCATTGTTTATATTTTCGGAAGTTTTATTACATGAACGATTTGTCATGATGGTAAAACAAAAAACTGGCGAAAGAACGAGAATGAAAGCTGTTGTGGGCAGCCGTGCCGACCCCTGGACTTGCCGTGGTAGTTGTGCTACCACTGGTCAATGTCCAGGGGACGACAGTGTGTCACGCACACTGTCGTACGCACACTAAGCGCGGGCCGCTTAGTGTATGTTGTGCGCTCGGACAAGCAAGTGTTGCGAGCAGCCGGTCGAGCAGGGCTCCCGGCAGGGCACGGTACGGCTGGCGCGCGGCCGAGTATTTTATTGTGTATTGTGCTTGTGAGTTGATATTTATTATGTGTACTGTTATATTAGTGTTTTAATAAAGTACGTAATGCAAGCCAAAGACACAACAAAAGCAATACAAAATCTTGTTTTCTGATGGTTTAAATATCCTGACACCATAGCGGGAAAAACGGACACTTTGTCATAGGGAAAGATGGACACCGAATTTGTTGAGTTATTTTACTTCTTATATCAATTGGTGATAAAAATATTTCTTCAAACACCTTAAATAAGGGTATTTTGAAGATATAAACCATTACGCAACTAGAAAAAGTAATAAATAAGCGAGAAATGAAACACCGGTCAAAATAGCAGTCAGGCGTTATGATATTACTCGCTCGACGCTGATGAGGTTCTTCACGAAATCCAATATTTTGTCACGACTTCAACAACTTTAATAAAGATAAAGTGCAGATATCAAATCGTTCAGGAATAGATGAGAGATTCTATGGGTTTACAGATATCAAAAAGTTCAATCTTCAATGTAAGAAATGGCTGGACCTATTAACAAGTCCCTCAAATATGCTGTGGTCGCGGACTTTCCGCAGAATAATTTCCTATAGCGAAGTTTTAAATTGTTGTTCTGTAAGCTGGTGCAACCTCCACTGTTAGTGCCCGATATTAAAAAAGATGCCTTAGATTCTGCGTTCTACGTTCTATTAGAAGCGATGCTAACAGTTCCTAAGTTCACGGCTGAATGAATTGTCGTTGCAATTGGCCAAGAATTGGTTTATAAATGTACCAGGACGTGGAAAGCGATAAAATTTGTTAAAATACTGTAAAACTCTTCAATTTCCCACGTTTTCTAAAGGTGTCCATCTTACCCTTCATGGTGTCCATCATTCCCATATCAGGTGTCCGTCTTACCCGAACATTTCAAAACTGCACGAAAAAAATCATGTTCTTGAAAAAATAACGCAAAAATCGATGAAAACTTAAAAGTTTCAACACATTTTCTGATAAAACATGAGTGTAAGATAATGTATTCATTTTTTCATGGTCGTTGCACCTATATATCCTTAAATTTAGACCATTTCCCTTAACGTGTCCGTCTTTACCTACCTTCCCCTAATTGATTTACGAGAGAGAAGTTCAGTTAATATTAATTCTTGAAACTTTGTTAAATACAGATTAATTAACTATGGAAAATCACGACAGTACCGTTTAAGAAAGACTTCTACACCGATAAACAAGAACGTCTGCACTATCACCAAACATATTTTCATATTGTAAGATGAATATTTTAACAAGATATGAAAATATGTTACAATTTTTTTAACCATTGAGATCAACGATTTTCTATTTGACAAGCAACAAAGTTGTGCTCACTGTCAAAGACATTGAAAAAGTGACCAGCAACTTCCATAGACTATCAGCATAGCGATCTGATAATTGTGCGACTGAAGAGCACAACTCCAATCCGCAGTTACACATCCCCAAATTCATCCGTCAGATACACGTGCCACGGATCCTTTATATTCATGCTCATATCTATGACGATTGGTTCTGAAATCGGTATTTCGAACAAGACTTTTATTGTCTGCAACTGAAAACGGTGAAACGATAAAAGATAAGTGTGAGCAGGAAAGAATGAAAAAATCACAATGTCACTCACCAATGTGTAACTAATGGCACATGTGCTATGGCTCATTGCTATCCAACATCCCATGGTCGTTTTTGTATGACATTCGATCGCTTCCTTTAGTAACCCTCACAGCAATACAATCGTTCGTTCGAGAAACTCTACAAATTAGTCATCCACAAACTTAACTCTTCTATGGTTTTGCAAAAGGTACCAAAATAAAACAAAACAGATCATGTAACGAACAGTGTGAACAGTTTTCATTAATAAATTTCAGTTACTTAGAAACAATCAAATACATTTAAGCGCATAACGCTTCAGATAAAATAACGTAAGACACCTGACAAGGTCAAGATGCGCTTTTGGAAGATCCAAAAGATGTGGGACATAAACCTCAGATCAGCCAGCAACTGCCTACAGAACCATTCGTTGCAGATATGAAATAAACATATTAAACATATGAAATAAATCAAATTAGTTGCACGGCACAATGCTTAATATGGTGGTAAGGATATCGCGAATATACACCCTTCTAGTTGTGGCTTTCTTAGGAATAAGAATGTATAGCACTAGAATAGTATGTCCGAGTTCTTTTCTCTATATTTCCTATTGCTCGATGTTCGGGCTCATGTCGAATCATATCGCACTGCATTCACATATTTAGTGTATAGGCATGGGACAATCGTACGAGACCTATGCCGCACACTCATTTCACTAAAGTGTGCGATTGACCGCCGCACGCGATAAAGTATACGGGTAGGTCTCCCGCACGCATACCGATCTAGCCGAAATGTGCTCCGAACAAGATCTTGCAACTGTTGGTGTCATAGACTGAACGAAAAAAAATGGTTTTAAGTCGGCAGAATTTGTCACACACAACCACACAAGACGCATCCATTGCACCTTGAGCGAGAAATAATTGCTAGCGTGGTCAGTTTGATCAATCGCACACAGCCGCACAAAAAAGAACTCCTGTTGCACACTGACCCCGCACTGAGTGAGAAGAACACTCATAGTCTTTGGGTCATTCGCACACTGCCGCACTCATGATCAGTTGGGTCAGTCGCACACTGTCGCACGCATGTTCAGCTGGGTCAGTCGCACACTGCCGCACAAAAATAACTCGTGACGCACACAGCAACATAAAAGAGAAAGCTTGTAGATTTTATTCGTTTAGATCAGCTTTGACTACAGTACAGTTCAAATTTAAGTATGTACAGTCTGTTCTCGAGCTACGTTTTCTAAGTTCATATGTGTAATCAGTACAATTGGCTCAAAGGATTAAATAACTGTTTTGCCAAAATTTGAGAACCTCTTAAAACTCAGAAATTTTCAAATTTTCCGCATGAATTGTGTTATATATACAGGGTTTCGAATCATATGAGGGAATAGTTCTATCACTTAGGAGAATGTTGAAAATCGGTAGGGTAATGTTGCATCGAAGCTGTGGAAGTTTGTAATCATATAGGGGAGAGTTGCAATCGATTAGGGGAATTTTGCAAGCGTTTTGTGGAGCTGTCATCAGACCGTGAGTGCCGCTGTAAAAAGCTTGGAATTGATACTGGTGATGTTTTTTTAAACATCATTTGGAGTTGTTTTTGTGTGGGACTCAGCTGTACACATGATAAACTAATTAAATCCTGCTGCGGAGCCATGATTACACATGATAAGTTAGTAAGCTTGACGAAAATATGTTGAGGTATTTATAGTTCTATTGTTGCAATTATTCAATTTTAGCAGTGATATTGTTGTTGTGTGTTTATTATAGAGTGCTTTCAGTATTGGTATTATTGTTATTGCCGTTGGAGGAGTGGTTTTATGTGCGATCTTATCGCTCGTTGTGATTAGGCCTGGACGTGAAAACAAGCAAACAAAAAACATATTTGTGTCTTCCAGATTGATACACTTGTAGGCTTGGGCAATTTCTATCTTTTCGGTGAACGCTTGCGATGTAATTCGTTCATTATGATGAACTGAACGCGTGCGGTAGGTCAGTCGCAAAATTGGAGCTAAAAAAAGCGGAGCGTCAAAATTGTCCACAAATGGACATATAGTTAACGAGAATTAGAAAATGCCTTGTGAATATTGTATTCTCATTTGTGGATGAAAATACCATACAGAGCTGTAATTTTCAATCGTAAATAATTACATCACTAACAAGAAAATACTCTTGGAACTAAAGTCTTTTGAGCCATGCCAACATTATTTTATTTACATTTATCTGCCTACCTCCTGACCTATGAAATATAAACAATATGTCATACAAGATTCAACTTACGCTTAAATTCGAGATACGTGGTATTTTTCGGTCGTTTTCGGTTCCCATTACCCGTGTATTTCGGGAACCGCCTTTACCCGTTTTTGTACATCCCAGGGCATACCCCTAGTTTTCGTGAATAGGGTAACTGTACCAGTTTTCGGCAGTGTACCTATTTTCGGGAGGGTAACTAAAAACGTGAAATTCGGCATAAATGCGGTAAAAATGTCACCAAACACAATTATGTAGTGAAAGTATACTCATTAGTTATTCATATTTCACGAAGTTTCACACCATTTCCTTACGTATTTTCCAAAATACCAACTAAATTGTGCACAGCTCAGCATTTCTCGGCAATAACCAACAGTTCGGCAGGAGTTGTGATTAAGAAAACCAGAACAATAAAACAATGAAAGTGTGGTGTATATTAAAGATTTTATGCTTGTGAAGATACAAACAATTCTGTTTTTTTATGCAGAATTTTAAAATCACGATAAACAAGTAATTTTTCACTTTATATGCTGCCAAAAATAGGTACACAGTAAACGTTCATTTTATGGAATAATGGTTTACCACTGTCAGGCGTGATGCTACCTGGCATGAATATAATGTTAAGTGACAGGAGGTAGGGTATAAAGTAAGTTGCTATGTTGAATAAACTCTCTCTGCGTTCTGAACTCTACCCCTCAAGTGTGCTGCGTTAATTCATTGCGATTCTGCTAACACATTTTTGACAGCTCAATGTTGTGGGCTCCTGCCGAAACTCGGAACAATAACACATCTTGGATTTGGCTGAATATTACATTAAAACTTGATCAGAGCACTACAATGCATATGTCGACACATAATAAGATCTTTCTTGTATCAAATATCGCCAATTTCATGACAAATAATGCAATAACTTAAGAGAAAAATAAATATATTTGTAAGCCAGTTGGTACCGTACGCTATAACCGTCCAACTGTCAATTTTCTTCCACGGCTGCTCTGTTTAAATGTCGCATCAAAAAGGCTGTCAAAACTGGCCTAAATAACACGGGCCCAACATAAAATAATTAACTTAATTGCTTTTTAACATCAATTTTATCAAAGTAATAGTGTTTAAATGCTTTAAACATTTTTATCTATCTATAAACATTGAAAAAAACATTTTCTGACCCGTATTCGCGATGCCGAAAATAAGAACACAGCCTGCAGATAATAGGAACCTTACTTATCCGGCGCTACAACCGCTTTGCGGTCTTGGCCTGCCTCAGGAGTGTTCGAAACCGCTCACGGTCTCGCGTCTTCGTCTGCCACTCCGTTATCCCGGCCCTAATGGCGGACGCCTCCACGCCATCTTGCCACCTCAATTTGGGCCTACCACGCCTCCTCTGTCCTTGTGGACGGCCTAAAAAGACTTTACGGGCTGGGTCGTCCGTTTCCATGCGTATAACATGGCCAGCCCATCGAGCTGGCGAGCTTTATACGCTGTACGACAGTGAGGTCGCCGTACATCTCGTATAGCTCGTCATTATAGCGGCTCCTCCATTGTCCTTCCACACATACGGGGCCAAGTATCCTTCTGAACATCTTTTTCTCGAACGTGGCTAAGAAGGCTTCGTCAGATTTGGACAGTGTCCATGTCTCTGAGGCGTATGTGAGTACTGGTACTATATAGGTACTATATAGTCCCAGTTTCGTCCGTCGCAACAGGTTCTTTGAGGTGAACTGCTTTTTTAGGCTGTAGAATGACCGGTTGGCAGCCAGCATCTTTGCGCGCAACTCAGCTTCCACGCTATTGTCGTTGCTGACCTTTGACCCCAGATAGGTGAATTGTGGGACGACTTTGAAAGTGCGTTTACCTATCTGTACATCACGCCTACGTAGATTCGGATTATTTATTGGTAGGTCCGCTGATGTTGCCACCATCAGTTTGGTCTTTGCCTCGTTTATCTGCAATCCGAGGCGCTCTGCCGCCTGCTCAATCCCTTGGTAGGCTTCTGCTACATAGAAGAGCCGCAGACCAATGATGTCTATATCATCAGCGTATGCCAGGATCTGGATTGACTTATAGAAGATGGTTCCCGTAGTCTCCACCCTCGAGTCGCGGATGGCCCTCTCTAGCGCCAAGTTGAATAGGAGACAGGCAAGCCCGTCCCCCTGGCGCAGACCCTTGGTGGTAGCAAAAGGTCCTGAGAGTTTTCCATCCACCCTCACCTGGCATGTGACGTTGGTCATAGTCATTCTAACCAGCCTTATCAGTTTGGCCGGGATTCCAAATGAGCTCATAGCGTCGTACAGTTTTACCCTGGCTATGCTATCGTATGCGGCTTTGAAGTCTATGAAGAGATGGTATGTGTCGTTTCTGTATTCAGCCATCTTCTCCAAGATCTGCCGCATGGTGAAGATCTGATCAGTGGTTGATTTTCCGTTTCGGAATCCTCTTTGATAGTTTCCTACTATCTCTTCGACGTGCGGGACAAGGCGATCCTGGAGGATCAGGGAGAATATTTTATAGGCAGTATTCAACACCGTAATACCCCTGTAGTTGTTGCATTATTTTTATGCATTTATTTTTAATTTATATATTTTGTATATATTAAATATTTTTTATGCATTTATTTTATACGGTTGGAGTATATTTCTTGCACAGTTTATTATTTTTGTTTTTAGAGCGTTCCACCTCTCGCTCGTAGTTTCATATCTGTTTTCTGGTAGTAGAGACTCGTCTAAAGCGGCTTTGAATTCCTGTTGGACAGTAATGTCCCTTAGAGAGTCCGTGTTGAGCCGAGGCTGCATGTTTTCTCCGCCCCCATTGGCACGGGGGCAGGCGATTCTACAACGTATCACTAAGCCAACCAAGTAGTGATCGGAATCGAAATTGGCTCCTCGATAAGTTCTGACGTTTAACAGGCTCGACTGTCGTCGGCGGCTTATTAACACGTAGTCGATCTGGTTTGAAGGATTTGCCATCCGGGTGCGCCCACGTCATTTTGTGGATGTCCCTCCGCGCAAATTTGGTACTTCCTACAACCAGATTGTTTGCTGCGGCGAACTGGACCAATCTACTATCATTATCGTTACTGTGCTTATGCAGACTGTGACAACCAGTGTATTGGCGGTACATTGGCTCCCTACCGACTTTTGCGTTGAAGTCCCCCAGGATGATTTTGAGGTCATGTCTGAGACACGCATCTATAGTTCTAGCGAGGCCGCCGTAAAAAAGGTCCTTCTCCTCTTCTTCTTTTTCTTCGGTAGGGGCGTGAACGTTAATGAACGTTATATTAAAGAATGTGTCTCACATGCGCAGGGTGCATAGCCTATCGTTTATAGCCTTGAAATAGGAACCAACTGCCGAAAATTGGAGCAAAACCGTTGCTTGTATTTTCATGAATATTTGTGAAAAATGACTTTGAAACGGTAAATAAAAAACCATAACATACTACGATAGTTTGTCAACCAAAATAACATCACTTTCATGAAAAATAGTAAAAAAAAGGTTGGTGTATGAGCAGTTTTTGTGAAACTGCTGCACTAGCCTGACGAAAACTGGTACCCTATATTAAAAAAATATGATATAGGTCAATATAGTGTTTATTTGTAGTAGTTAAAAAGGAATGTTGCACATATTTAATATTGCACATATCATAATTACGATAGAAGGTTGATTTCGATTCTATAGTCTATTCCCGAGATACGCGGTTCGCGATTTACGCAAGTTGGGAGATACGCGGTTTTCTAAATTTGACAGATCAAACTTCAAACCAATATACACCTGTCTGAAAGTGAGTGTATATATCCAAAGTCTATAGGCCCGATTATTAAACAAAAATTGTAAAGACAAGTTGTCAAAATCGGAAGATTTGTATTATGACATCCGTTTGTGTTGTGTGTTGGAAAAAAATTTGACGAAACACAAACTCACAAGCATACTGCCAAGATATGTATTATGAAACACAAACGGAAATCCAAAATTGTCAAACTGCTTTCCGTCAGCTTTTTGTCACGGAAAGGCGCCAATCTCAGATTGTTTGACCGACAGAACACAACAACAGAGTTGTTGCTGTTGCTTTCACGACAAAATATAAGTATTTTATTTCAGAAATAATCAAATTTTATCATTTTAAACAAAAATATGTGTACTGCCATATCCATACAAATGGCGATAAGCTGGAGATACTGGTAACGTGCTGCTGTTTTGGGTTAAGAAGCTGCTGTTATTTCCTTCCTCTGTTGTTCTTCGATGGTAGTCGAAAGATGACGGGCTCACGCACCCGGTTTGCGTTCAACAGCATTGGATTCCAGCATCTTCTTCATTGAGTGGCTGCTTCAACAAACAACAGCATAGGCACATGTAATTATCACATTTAATACTGCATACACTTTTAGTAATAACAAATACTCGGAGGACTCGGTCTCCGCCAGAATGTCAAGGAAAATTTCCTTCGACACACGAATTTTTTTCTTAAATCTGAAATTAACAACCACGAAATGAAACATGTATAACACGATTTGCACAAATGATCCGTATGCTTAACTCACGATTGGTTATAAAGCTGTAACGGGTCGAAAACACTTCGAAGCAGTTGGCGCTGTTTTGCCAGATCTACCGTTGTTTCTTCTTCACTGCTGCTATCGTCACTTACGAAGTGGGATAAAATAATTTCGTTGTTTTAAACAAGGATTGTTAGCTTGATAAACGATCGTGTCTTAAATAAACTTGTTTACGTTTTTTTTATTTTGATTTTGAACATTTTGACACATCGACACAGCTTTAACGAAAGAAAAAAATTAACGAAACTTGTCTGTCACAAGAACGGTTTCAAAATGCATAACTATTTTCCGTTTGTCTTGACGCACTTGTCTTGTGTCATTTCCGTTTGTGTTTAATAATCGGGCCTTATATAATACAGAGGTCGTGTCGTCCAGAACATTTGATCAAAAAGCGTGGGAAAGTTTTGACAGCTGAATGAAAAAGCTTCAATAGTTTCATCGTAGCATACATTGAGGTTTTAGTTTTTGTGCATGCAGTGGTCTGAACGCATTTTTGGCCATTTTTATATCATTTGTTTGTAATATTGTACTTTGAAAAGTTCATGAGTATCAAGAAAAGATAGAATTATTGTGATATTCGGCCTCAGCACAATTTTTCGTTCGAAAAAATTCGATAGATCCGGCTGTCATTATGGTGTCATTTGACACTCATTTCGCCGCCAAGGTGTTCATTTTACTGGTCTTTTTGAAAACTGGTATACTATGAGAGCGTTTCTACATACACCGAGAAAGCAGGTGAGAGATGGCTGTGAGAGAATTGACAATCGGATTCTCACGCCGGTGTGTGTAGAAGCTCTGAAAAGCGCCGATATGAGACTTTTAAAATGATGTTGAAAAAATCCATTTTCATCACTAAAATGAACTCAAAAAAGTTTATTTTACTTTTTAATAATATTTCTACGATTATTAGACGGCAAAAATACAAACTATAATTGATCGTTCGCCATAAACTGCCAATTAATTTTTTTCTCAGCTCCATCGTTCTTTGCATGCCGAGGAGATTTCTCTCACCGAAAATGCTGTCAGTCGCTGTCAAAGCATGCTGTCAATTATTTGCCTATATCTCAGCTGCTTTCTCGGTGTATGTAGAAACGCTTTGATACTCACGAGCAAAATGAACTATGCTACAAAAATTCGATCGTTCCGCCTTGTATGGGGCAAAATCCGCGACGCATTGAGCTGCGGAAATTATCGACTATCAGAAAAATTCCGTAAATCAAGGTTGATGTTTTTGCAAAACGATATGTAAAAGCAAGTTGGTAAATGTGTTGGTTCTTTTTCAATATTTTTGGTGACAAAAAATTATTTATTAATTATTTTAAAAATTGTTTACCTTTGGGGCCAACTTCATGTGGGGGTATAAAAGAAATAGTTATACTGTCAGTTTTACGTGAACGCCTATCGATTTTTTTCGATCGAAAAATTGTGCTGAGGCCGATTATCAATTACAACCAGATCAGTGCCCGAAATTACGACGAAATCTTGTGCAGCTCAAAAAGTTCAAAGCTAAGAGGCCAGATTTCTGATTGTGGTCATTTTTAAGTGATGAATTACTGGAAAAAACCACTCCATGCTACGTTCATGAGAAAGAAATGTATAGTTAAACTTTGAGTTAAAGTTTTGAGCACAAAATGCACAATTAGGCCTGAAAAGTGTAAGGCCTGATCAGCGTTACTTTCCAACGGTAGCTTGGATGTTTTTTGCTTAGTTTATATCCATACAATCAAAGTCCATATAATACAGAGGTCGATGAATAGCTCGATTTTGGTCCACCATTTTGAAAGCTTATTTTTGACAGTTAGATGTAAAAGCGTTCACAAACGATTCCAAACAACCTTAGGCCGCAAATACACGACGCGCGTTTCCGCGCCCGCGTATAACAATCTAGCCATAGAAATGAAATGTCATTCGAACGCGCTACCGCGGAAACGCAGAGATGCTCATGCAGGATTTCTCTGCGGAACTGTTATACGCGTTTGAACGCGCCCGCGGAAACGCGCGTCGTGTATTTGCGGCCTAAGGTTGTTTAGAATCGTCTGTGAACGCTTTTACATCTAACTGTCAAAAATAAGCTTTCAAAATGGTGGACCAAAATCGAGCTATTCATCGACCTCTGTATTATATGGACTTTGATTGTATGGATATAAACTAAGCAAAAAACATCCAAGCTACCGTTGGAAAGTAACGCTGATCAGCCTTTATTAGAGTTTTATAAGGCCGAAAATACACGGACCGGAATTTCGCGGCCGCGGAATTCCGCTTGCTGAAAAATGTATGGATATGACAGTTCGGGAAAGTTGCCGTTGACACTTTGTATATGGGTTTGACAGCAGGCGGAATTCCGCGGCCGCGAAATTCCGGTCCGTGTATTTTCGGCCTAATAGAGATATTTTTGTTCTAGCCGCACTTGAATAAATTCGCTGATCAGCCTTTATTACAATTTTATATTAGAGATATTTTTGTTCTAGCCGCACTTGAATAAATTACGATGAATTTACTTCTATTTCTTAATATTTTCATCATTCCTGTTCATCCTGTTTTGCATACTATTGACCGAATTTTTCATTATTTTTTTAACATCTCTCAAGCTTTTCAAATAGCGCCTTAAAAATTATTTACATCAGAAAATGTCCTATTTTGCATTTTTTCATTCACAATTATTTGTTCAACATTTTGTATCGATATAAGATCAAAATTTTGGTTGGATCAATAGAAGAAAATAAATGTCAAATTTGTTGTTTCTCTGGACATCAGTAAAACAAATTGCTGAAAATGCAGCAAATCATTCTGTCAAATCGACCTGTCTGTCAGAGAGGCAAAACGAAACAACGCGATGGCCACTTGTTCGTGATGAATAAAAAGTTGATTTGGTAGGCGCTTCAGACACCGCGATAAAATTTCAGGCGAGCATTCGTTGTACGGGATCAATGTGAAAGATTGTGCTGCCGTATTTGTGAGTAAAATATTTACACCACTGTGCTGTACTTGCTGAAATTGCGTGGTAACAGTGAGTGCTTACCAAATCATCAAACTTGTGTCGACAAAATACAGTTTAAATCTGTATCAAGCTTTATAAAACATGACTGAACATGAGCTGTACGGACTGCCACCCTGTAGTCATCAATAAAAATCTCAATTTGAATGTGTTTTTCGCCACATTTTAATCGCTATTATTTACTGAACAATCAGTAATATAAAAATGGCTTTACTGTGATTTTAGTAACCAAACTGTCATTATGGTCAGCATTCAAGATTACTGAACGGTTCAGTAATAATAGTTTAACTGAAACGATTGCTGAGCTTTCAGCTGAAAATCATTCAGTAAAAAATGACTGAGCTGCGATAAAAAAAAATGTTTGTAGGAATTGCTAGAATTCATTTTAAACCCACACTTTAACTGTATGTTTGTTTATATTTGTGTTACTGGCGCCGGAGCGCCGAATTATTGAAAGACATAAAGATGGTTTTCGTAAAAGATTTGTTTAAAGTTTAACTATTAATGATGATTTGGTTAATGGTATGCCAAACAGGATTTTCGATTAAGTGGAAGATGCAGACAACGCAACGAAATATGAATGAATGAAAAAAGATTATGTCTACTCTCAAGGTACGCGGTTTGGGCGTTCCCGAGGAATTCGCGTATCTCGAATATCAGGGTAAGTCAATTCGACTAATAGCTGTGGGCCGCGTGGTTTTGGCCAAAATACAATTGATAACTCGGGATTTTTTATTTCAATTAGTATTTTTATACACTTTTACTTGCAGCTTCGCTTGGATTTTGCAGTAGCTACGCAAAATTTCATTGCAGCGCACAGTTTTTTCAGTGACTGCCTGGGTTTCCTCACGATGATCTACATAACAGATGATTTATAAAGCAACAATTATATGTCGTTCTATGTTTGAACCCAATTGAAAATTTGTAGAAAAGCCATATTGAAACAATGAATAACATTTAATGGATGCATTAAGCCACGGACAATTTTTAATCACTATAAATAATTGTCAAGCTGTACCGGTGGTCTAATTGACAGATTCGTCGGCTTCCACACATTGGAATCAATACACAGATCGTCTCTCCAGTGAAAAGAAAGAAATATCCGGCCTAATCTCGAAAACCTGAACAAGACTAAATGGCCACGTAGATCGTTACGACAAAAAGAAGAAGATTGTGCAGGTTTGTTCGCAAAATGCGGTCGAATATTTAAAAAATATGTAACAATATGTAATCACTTAAAAAAAAATGATAACAGGGCGATCCTTTATCCATGCACCTTTTTGTCCTTTACCTTAATCCGCTCGTCACCAGATTAGAAAGCATTTTTTGCGATCAGGATGACGTGATCAACGCATATGCTGACGACATCTCGGTAGTGACAACCTCCTTTTCCAAACTCGAGGAAGTGAAAACAACTATCGAAGCGTTTGGCAGAACCGCTGGGGCGAAACTAAACGTGGAAAAAACTACGGGACTGGACATAGGACACATCACACCAACAACCTCCCCGATGCATGCATGTACCGTGGCTGCGGGAAGTAGAGCGACTGCGCCAGCTCTGCATATCGTTCGCCAACAATATACGGTAGGCCATGGGGCATAACTGGGAAAACGCTATTCAACAGTTCCGGCATTTGATCAGGCTGCACTGTGTCCGTGACATGAATTTGGCGCAGAAGGTGGTGCTATTAAACACCTTCCTTCTGTCCAAGCTTTGGTTCATTGCATCAGTGTGTAGTGCACGGTCAATGGACATAGATTTAATCTCTAGGACGGTGCGGTATTTCTTATGAGACGGGTCTGGGGGATTTCGAATCCCATTGACCCAATTGGCCCTTCCACGCAGACGAGGTGGTCTCAATCTCCACATTCCCGCGATCACTTTTACCATCTTTTTGATTTCGACTCCTCTCTCAACTCTTTCCGTAACCGTATGTTTTCTTCTAATTCTCTTTAATTATTCTTCTAAGTTTTCATTAAGTTTATGATAGTCTCTACGCTCTACCTATGTTTTTTTCTGTTTAATTTTTTTGCTAGGTCAAGACTAGTTTAGTTAGGCTTAGTTTTTCATGAATTATTTTGTTTATTTGTTAGGGTTTATTTAGTTTTAAGTCTGCTTTATTTAGCCTTGATGGCGGATATTGAATTAATAAATGAAATGAAATGAAATGAAATAACTACAACGGCGTTGCTGGTGAATCGCTACGTTGCTGAGCAGCGATGCCCAAAATCGGGGCTCAGCACATTACTTATGCTGGAAATCCCCCAAACATAGGCTTCATTGCTACAAGATATCTTTGATTTCGGACGGTAATCCAGCAGATCGCATACCATTCGGCACCTACCACCACGACCAAAAGTTTGCGGCAAATGATGATCGACAGACTTCCGGACCCCAAAGTGGCTTTGGAGTCACCTTCCACTGATTGGCGATGGATCTGAAAAAAACGTCAGCTACTTCAAACTTTCATTACATCAACGGTCGATGCTGTACTTGCTGGTGCACAACAAGGTGCCGCACGGATTTCTACTCGATAGGATGAATCGTGCTTCCACAGCCTGCTCATTCTGCTCCCGGATAGAGACTCTGGAGCACAGATTTGCCATGTGTTAAAGGGTATCGAGTACTTGGAGCATACTAATGCAGACTATAGAAGCCATCGTTCCAAAACACAACCTAAACTTTCCACCCCTCCTCTTGCCTATTTTAGGTCACATTTTATACGTAAGAGGATTCCCATCCTACGTTTGTTTGCAAATTACATCATCCACATTGTTGGAAACAAAAATGCTGTGATTGATGAAGAGATCCTTAAATGTTCTTTGTAAAACCTGTACGACCTCATTACGTGTATCCCAATTTCCGACTGTTATACTAGATTTTAAGTTGTTTTAAATAAACAAATTTTATTTAAAAAAATGGTAAAGTAATCTTCACATTCAAAACTACTATTAGATTTCACAATTGAATGCATTAATTACTTGATTTCTTTTATTTGCAATGCAAATGTGCCCCGCGAGCACTGAATAAGCGCACCGCTACAATAAATTTGCGTGGTTACTGCAAAATAGCAGAAAACGATCCAAACGTAGCTGAAAACGATTCAGACGTAGTTGAAAACGATTCAGACGTAGTCGACTGCGATTCCATCTCATGGATTGCGATCCATAACAACCGGATAAAGATTTAAATGAAAGTGAGGATAGGTCAAAGTGAGTTGATATATCAGGTCGGCTTATCCAGTATAATTTGACGTCTAAAAACGAAAAGAGGAAGAAAACCTGCTTTGACAGTTAGATCCACAACAAACTGGATGCTTTGATGATTTTTCTATGCACTTATTCCAAAGTCTATCCCATTTTCACAATTTTACTCGAAATTTGAGATCAATCGGTAGTCTATTGAACAGGACCAAGGTATATATGCACAGGCACTCTGATAAGTTTCTCACTTTAAGTATAAAATCATATTTGGTTCGGTTGGTACACAGCTCCTTGAATGCTCGCTGAACGGATTTAATAATTGTTGCCTGTGTATTAGATTTGGCCAAGGAAATCTTTTTGTGGAATCCTGTAACCTTGAAATATTTGTTTAAATCCAAGAACTGGCGCCACGCAAGTTTTTTTTTTGCCTTCTTTCTTCTTGCTGCGCCTGAGTAAAACCATAGACCAAGGTCTTTGAAAGAGAACAGGTCGATGCGTTTAGAGTAAATTGACAGAAAGCCATGGGAAAATTTTGACAGTTAAAATGAACATTGTTTATGTTTAGCGATGGACGTTGCTATGTATGAGTAAATGAGAGTTTTTTCAGCATGTTGCACTCATTTTCTTTTAGAATATCAGAAGAATTAGAATCCAATAAAAATATTACATGACTGATACAATCCAAGGATCTCTTTGATCATGCGTCGCCGGGTTATAAGCTAAGGACAGTGCGCATATTGTACCGGTGTGCGCCTGTTGGATGTTTCGTTTTACTCTCAGTGTATAATTGAAAGTCGTCTACACGTCCGCGTTAGCTATTAGCCGTTTGTTTGTAAACACTTTTTCAATAAACTTTCCCGTCTCAACAAGATCTGGGACAGGATTTTGTAGGCAGCATTCAGGACTGTGATGGCTCGGAAATTTGCACAGTCCAGCCTGTCGCCCTTTTTGTATACTGGGTGTATGACACTCAGTTTCCACTCGTCCGGTAGTTCTTCCTGATCCCAAATCTTCACAATCAGCCGATGAATGATGACGGCAAGCCGCTCCGAACCCATCTAGAAACATTTCGGCCACTAGACAATCGCTGGCAGTTGACTTGTAACACTTCAGCTGTTTGATGGCACCAATGACTTATATATATATATATATATATATATATATATATATATATATATATATATATATATATATATATATATATATATATATATATATGTTTTTTTCTGTTTAATTTTTTTGCTAGGTCAAGACTAGTTTAGTTAGGCTTAGTTTTTCATGAATTATTTTGTTTATTTGTTAGGGTTTATTTAGTTTTAAGTCTGCTTTATTTAGCCTTGATGGCGGATATTGAATTAATAAATGAAATGAAATGAAATGAAATAACTACAACGGCGTTGCTGGTGAATCGCTACGTTGCTGAGCAGCGATGCCCAAAATCGGGGCTCAGCACATTACTTATGCTGGAAATCCCCCAAACATAGGCTTCATTGCTACAAGATATCCTTGATTTCGGACGGTAATCCAGCAGATCGCATACCATTCGGCACCTACCACCACGACCAAAAGTTTGCGGCAAATGATGATCGACAGACTTCCGGACCCCAAAGTGGCTTTGGAGTCACCTTCCACTGATTGGCGATGGATCTGAAAGAAACGTCTGCTGCTTCAAACTTTCATTACATCAACGGTCGATGCTGTACTTGCTGGTGCACAACAAGGTGCCGCACGGATTTCTACTCGATAGGATGAATCGTGCTTCCACAGCCTGCTCATTCTGCTCCCGGATAGAGACTCTGGAGCACAGATTTGCCATATATTCTCTCTCTCTCTCTCTCTCTCTCTCTCTCTCTCTCTCTCTCTCTCTTTCTCTCTCTTGTTGTCCCGCTCGCGATAGAGCACGTCGATGTGCCATGGTTCGATCAACAAACATTCTCCAGGATGCTCGGTCCCTGGCTGCGGCCTCCCAACCATGTAGACCAGGGGTCTCCAAACTTTTCAGATTTCGCGGGCCGCATTGCTTCACATAAAATGGTGTTGATCTTTCCGTTGCCTGTTACTAATGCGAACGTTTAAATTTCGTCTTTAAAGGAAAATACTAACATGATATACAAAACTTCTACAGCTTTCTAATATTTAAGCTTGGTCTACGGCTCGGAATAGCAACAATTATATTTTCTTTACAAATAGTCACAATAATCAACTATTTCTTTTAACCTTAACTAAGCCGCCAAGGGCCGCATAATAGGCTCCCGAGGGCCGCATGCGGCCCGCGGGCCGTAGTTTGGAGACCCCTGATGTAGACTACCGATCTTCACCTGGTCTCGCTTCTCCTGGTCCAGCCTTTGAGTTCGCTGTGCTCCCCTGCTCCTTATGCGGAACTGGGTTTCGCTGTCGAACACCTTCTTGGTGGGGCATGAGTCCGGCATCCTCATGACATGCCCCAGCCATCGTATCCTACAAGCCTTCGCCACCGTCAGGATGCTCGGTTTGCCGTACAGCTCGGCAATCTCGTGGTTCATCTGTTTCTTCCATGCTCTGTACTCGAATTCACCGCCAAAGAACACTTCCAGAGCGTTTGCATCCTCCGCTCGGATGGTCCAAGGCTCGTGTCCATAGAGAACCATCGATTCGCCAATGTGCAATATATCTCACATTTCGTGCGGGCTTGAAGTCTTCTGGATGTCAACAGTCGGTGAAACCCATAGTATGTCCGATTCCTCTGAACAAAGCGTTTCCGGATTTCACTGCTAAGATCGTTGTCCGAAGTAACGACCGTCCCAAGATAGCAGAACTGCTTTATTCCCTCGAAATTGTCACCGTCAACTAATACACTACTTCCTAGATGATCTGAGTCTCCGACAAGCAGGAACTTTGTCTTCGTCGCATTGATTCTCAATCCAATTCTTGATGCTTCGCATTTGAGCCGGGTGTACGCCTCACACACCTTCGCTGTTATCTTGCCGATAATGTCGATGTCATCCACAAAGTAGAGAAATTGGAGAGACTGGTGAAGGATCGTGCCACGGACGTCGTTATCTAGACCCGCGCCTCGAATGACACCTTCCATAGCGATGTTAAAGAGTAAACAAGAGAGTCTGTCGCCTTCCCTCAGACCCATGTGAAATTCAAACGATTTCGACGTGAAGTTCGATACTCTCACCTTGCACTGCACCTCGTTCATGGTGGCCTCTAACAGCCGGATCAACTTCCCAGGGAAGTGGTACCGCTACATGATGGTCCACAGCTCCTTCCGGTCTATGGTGTCGTAGGCCGCCTTTAAGTCGATTTGGCGTTGGGATTTGGCACTTCTGGAGGATCTGCCGTAGAGTGAAAATTTGGTCGGTGGTGGATTTGCTTCCAACAAACCCAGCTTGGTAGCTGCCAATAAAATTTGTAGCAAGGGGCGCAAGTCTGCAGAACAAGATCTGGGACAGGATTTTGTAGGCAGCATTCAGGACTGTGATGGCTCGGAAATTTGCACAGTCCAGCCTGTCGCCCTTTTTGTATACTGGGTGTATGACACCCAGTTTCCACTCGTCCGGTAGTTCTTCCTGATCCCAAATCTTCACAATCAGCCGATGAATGATGACGGCAAGCCGCTCCGAACTAGTGTTGGCCGTTCCGGTCCGAACCTAGTAAAAAAGTTCCGTTCTTTATGTAGGCCGTTCCGTTCCGATCCTTTATACAAAATCGTTCCGTTCCGTTCATTCCGTTCTTTCCGTTCGTTCCGTTCCGTTCATTCCGTTCTTTCCGTTCATTCCGTTCATTCCGTTCCGTTCCGTTCATTTCGTTCTTTCCGTTCATTCCGTTCTTTCCGTTCATTCCGTTCCGTTTAATTCGTTCTTTCTGTTCACTCCGTTCCGTTCCGGTCTTTGCCGCTTCAATATTGTTAGCAAGGTGCTATCGTTCGTGCGTTCCGTTCTTTGAAAAAACCGGCTTTGTCCGGCTGTTGCTTGCTGCATGCAAGATAACTGTTCACTCTTTCTCGCATACAGTATGTGTTGCCTGTGCATTCTCCCATGCTCACACGAATATTCATCGCACTTCGTCTCGTATCGTATATAAAAATCGTGGTAAGCGAAACCAAAAAGGGTGTTGCATTTGGTATTATGGTGCAATTTGTAACATCTATTATACGATTTGTTATAATTTAGTTTGGGTTAACTAGACAAATAACTATTATAAAATTCATTCAATTAAAATCTGTACTCATATGGCAGAACGGATTGGAAAAGATGTATTATGATATGCGAGTATGAACAACGAAATATAAAATGTATTTATTTCTTATGCCACGATGTCCACATGATCTTGGCACTCGGCATGATTCCAATATTTGGCCATTCGATTTGAAGCATTCTGTTCCATTCGAAAACCGTTTGAGTGCTGTGATCTTGTAAACGATTCAAATAATTAGTCAATCTCGTGATACAATCGTCAACTCGTAGCACTCAATAACATCAGCCCCCATACGCCGGGATGATTATCCAGCTATGGGCATTTAATAAGTTATTGATAGCCAAGCCTATTAGTGGTACAGGAAGGCTTTGACCGAAAATGGTCGTCGCATATAAAATGTTAAAAAAATGGTAGATAATAAATGCATGCTTTATATTAGCACAGCTGGTACAGCTCACTGTACCCCCCCCCACCTCTCTCTCTAAAGGTGGGGTAAAGTTCTCTTTTATAGCTCATGAATCGGGATCGCGCATCGATCGACGCGACGTAACCAAACCTCTTAACACAATTATACGACGAATATGCAAGCTATCTCCTTCTCAGCTCACAAGGTACATACAATTAAAAGAAGAATTAAGAAGAATTAAATTAAAAATTCAAAGGAAAAGGTGGACAAGGCAAAAGAGATTTTACAACACATGGATGAAACGGTGGGTAGAATGTGCCAAACCCGAAATAAAATCTTTTTTCGATGGAAAACAAATGAAAAATACAACAACTTTCGTTTGCATCAAAATGTCCTTCAAAAACAGCTAAACTTATCAAACGAAAACTACTTACAACAACCATATGAATTAAAGAATATAAATTTATTGAAAGGAAAAATGCTTGCTCTACAAAGAAATTTTTCGCATCATTTCACACGTAAAAATGAGATATTTATTGACGGAAAAAGTGTCTTCACATTTTGTCTTCTAGAGCGGAGGCAGAGACAAACCAATATAACCAATCAGACATAGTTTCCAAACAGACGAAGGCATAAGTTTAGAATGAGTGGAGATGATTAAGAACTACATGCACAGAAAATATTCTGAATAATACTCTGACAGGACACCTGACACCAAAAATAACCATTCATTACTCAACACGGAATCAGCAAGTACCAATTTCTCCAGCAGTCAAGTAATACCAGTCGATTGTGTTGAAAACAGGAGTTTCATGAATGATTTTAACATGCATGAAGTCCTCCATGCAATAAAAAAAATCAGCTTCACGTAAATCTCCTGGTCCCGATGGTCAATGCATTTCTTTAAATTGTGCACCGATTGTGATCTTAATTTCACATTGGCACCAAAAAAACGTATCAAGAACACACATGATATTGCTCGCAAGATTTTATTCGTTACAGGTCTTATCACATTGGGGAATTAAGAATAGAATGGCTGAAATGATTTGGTCCAGACCAATGTAGATTATGTTAGTAAATTAGTAAGTTATTTCATTTTCATATTCAAATTCCATTCCAAATTCCAAAGTTTGAAGTCTTACGCAATAATGGGTACAAAACTATTTGTAGATTCTGTCAAGAAAGAGAATCCCACTGTCAAGGCGTAAAACAGTGTTTTTTCAGAAAGAAACGCATTATTATTATTATTATTATTATTATTATTATTATTATTATTATTATTATTATTATTATTATTATTATTATTATTATTATTATTATTATTATTATTATTATTATTTATTTATTTATTTAATCTTCAACGGTCCATATGGCCTAATTAAGATAAAGCAGTTCCGTAATTCCGAGCGAGTTATTGCTTTAGCAAAACGGAATTATTCTCGTAAAGCAACAGCCTCAAGCAAGCCTTATTGGTTACGATATCGTCACTACACAAAGCTAAGCAATAGAGTCTTAAGAAAGGTATTTAGCCTTTAAAGGCCAGGATGCATTGCAAAGTTTTGTAAAATGTAGATACACATTTTCTGCATTGCATCCATTTTCATGACAAAAAACGATGTAAAAACTACTTAATTTTGAGATCCGACATGACCATTCCGACACACCATTCCGATGACAAAAAAAAAACTTCCACCAGCCGCCGCCAGATGCGCTGATGAAAATCAAAATTACACTAGCAAGTAAGGACAGCGTCCCCGGCCTTAACGCCGGGCCAGATTGATCATACTACGTAGTGTAATTTTTGTTAAAGCGCACGCCATCTAGCGGTGAAGGGTGGAAGCTAAATACTGGTAGAATGTATCTGTCAAAAACGTTTTGGGTCGGGAAGGCTATAATTTTACTCAATGATGGATATAGATTGGAGGATGGGAAAAAATGTTGCCCAGCGCTTGGTATGAATGACGATTTGTCCAAAAACAACAATTAACGGCCTACTTTGTTTTAGTGATAATCGAATTTTCATTAGATGTTATCATTTCGTTTATCATAGAAACATACCAGCAACACTCGTCGCAATTAACAACTGCCATCGTTCCTGGTTTTGGGCTTTTTTTCTAAAGCCTTGATGGCCAAGTGTTCTACATGACGACACTTCCTTTATAGGGGAAAGCGGGGCAGAATGAGCATGTTAAGCAGTTTAATGAACTTTCCTTTGAATATGCCACAACACACAGTTTTTCTTTCATTATTGTATACCTCCACCATGTGTCTACGGATCAAAATTGCCAAATAGAATGAAAACAACTTAAAAACATGAAAACATTGTAAAATAAAAGTTGATGTTTTACGAGAAACTATTTTGACACGCGGGGTAAAATGGACATAGCCCTGGGGCAAAATGGACATATAGAAACAAAACCAGAAAAGTCGAGACTCTGGGGCAAAATGGGCCACAATAACTGCTCTTAAGTAATGGTCTATGCATAAGCGCACGTTTCGTGAAATTTATTTTCGTTCTAGATTTTGTTTTGCTGTTCAGGAAAGCTCCTAAAATTCTACCATATGTTATCATCATATAATATGTTATCATTTTATAATATGTTATAAAAATTGAAGCTGTGCCTGTTATCATTATTGAGGCGACAAATACAACACCATAGCCTCACAAAGCGGTGGATGTCAAAAGCATCTGCCTATTTTGCCCCAAGCGTAACTGCCCATTTTGCCCGACGTGAAGCATTTTTGTATTTTTGTTATATTAGTAAAAATACGCAATCAATCGCCTTGTTTTCTTAAGAAAAATTGTATAGAAATATCATATATTTAAAAACATATCATGTAAAACATCAACGCATCCCTGTGACAATGATTTATGCTTATTTTCGAAGTAGTAAAAATTACATCAATATGGTACTAAACCTTATTTTGCATTTTTCTTGGTTATTTGTTATGTAAAAGCCTTATTAGACGGAAAAAATACTGTCATTCGATTTTGGCATCTATCCTTCAAACAGGGTTAGAGAGATAGATGCCAGTCGGAAAATCCGAATTCGGCATGTTTTTCCGATTTGCTCCAGAGTTAATTATTACTGTCAACGTTGATAGAGTGAATTCTGATAATCATGAATAAAAACAACATATGGGAAACAACGAATGATTCTTTCGGATAAAGCCAAGAAAATAAAAAAAATAAAGAATAAATGTGATAGGTGACAAAACTCTTGCCTTATTACACGTACGAGAGGTAATTTTGTGCCAAAGTTTAAGTTTGACAAATAAATGCCAATCGAGAAATGACAGTATATTCCTCCGTCTAATAAGGGCCTTAAGGGTTGTGAAACTTACAAGGTGTTTATACAACACCCTAATGAATACATTTTGAGCATGGGAAAGTATTTTTGTAGTGAAATAATGCTTTGGCAACATCAGCGGGCCTACCAATAAATAATCAGAATCTACGTAGGCGCGACGTGCAGATAGGTGAACGCACTTTTGAAGTCGTCCCACTATTCACCTATCTTGGGTCAAAGGTCAGCAACGACAATAGCGTGGAAGCTGAGTTGCGCGCAAGGATGCTGGCTGCCAACCGGTCATTATACAGCCTGAAAAATCAGTTCACCTCAAAGAACCTGTTGCGACGGACGAAGCTGGGACTATATAGTACCTATATAGTACCAGTACTCACATACGTCTCTGAGACATGGACACTGTCCAAATCTGACGAAACCCTCTTAGCCGCGTTCGAGAGGAAGATGCTCAGAAGGATACTTGGCCGCGTATGTGTGGAAGGACAATGGAGGAGCCGCTATAATGACGAAGCTATACGAGATGTACGGCTACCTCACTGTCGTACAGCGTATAAAGCTCGCCAGGATCCGGTGGGCTGGCCATGTTATACGCATGGAAACGGACGACCCAGCCCGTAAAGTCTTTTTAGGCCGTCCACAAGGACAGAGGAGGCGTGGTAGGCCCAAATTGAGGTGGCAAGATGGCGTGGAGGCGTCTGCCATTAGGGCCGGGGTAACGGAGTGGCAGACGAAGGCGCGAGACCGTGAGCGGTTTCGAACACTCCTGAGGCAGGCCAAGACCGCAAAGCGGTTGTAGTGCCGAATAAGTAAGAAATAATGTTTAAATTTAGGCTGCCCATTTTGCCCCACATGTCCATTTTGCCCCGCTTTCTCCTATCCACTTAGGCTAAAATCAATATGGCTGAAACATTTCACGCCTAAATGTATGTACTCAACTGTCAACCTGTATCGTGCGATAACGTTCGATGAAATGAAAAAGTTTTCGCGCCCCTATACATGTCGTGAATCATTTCGCCGTGAAACAGATTGGTTTATTAATATTATTACTTTTACAACGTCAACGGCCTGACATCAAAATGAACTTAACATAATTGAAGCTATCCTAACCAACATTTATTGGTCTACTTCGATCCTTCCATCCTAATAATATGATGTATTTTACGCAGCAGTAGTAGAGTTAAAATAAAAAATTAAGTTGTTGTTAAACTTTGAGGCGTTTACAAAACCTTTTTGGCTCGATCAGACGGCTGAAAGAAACCGCTGCCAACGCGCTGGCAGTACCCCCTTTTAAAATTTGAAGAAATAAAGATTTCCCGACACTAACACACGTTATCTTTTCAGTTTGAGATCTAAATAGCAAGTGTTTCAAAATATACACAAAAATTTAAAATATCCTTATAATCTATTTTACATTCTACGCTCTCCCGATTTTCCGGGGTAAGTTTTTCCTGATCTTTATGCTTGGATCGTTCGTCTCCTTTTTTTACGCGAGGATAAAATGTAAATATCCGCCCGCCTTATCCTTCGTTTTGCATGGAGTTTTTTTTAAGCGATCCTTTTTTGGCTCGTATGGGTTGTTTTATTGCTTTACGCTATCTAATGTTCGCCGTGTGCGGGGGTGGGTTGTTTATGTCATTAGCCTTGGAATGGTGCATGGATCGCTCCCGTATCCAGCCCGTTATTTTATTGCACAGAGTTGTGCGTATGCAGATTCCGTTATGGTTACTTCGTGTAACGATCTTCGAAGAGGATATTGTTTATTTAGGATAGCGATCATGATCCCTGAGTAATGTCATTTATGTTTGCTTTGAAAATTTTTCGTTAAAGAAAATCATTTAACCTTGAATTAGAATATCGTTGTTGACGGTTACAGTTTTTTAAATAACGTATGTTAAAATCATTGATTAAATTTAAAATGTTGCAATCTCAACAGTTTCAATTGTAGAAAATCTTGCACAAAGCTGATGTAGGTGAATTACTCACATACAATGATTTTGCAATACAAGGCCTTATACTGTTTCTCGTGTTAAGATTACGTTCAGGTGCATATACAGTATGTTCCCGAGTTACGCAGCTCTCGACATACGCGGCTTCGGAGATACGTGTTTTTTTTTTTTTAATTTGACAGATCAAATGTCAAGTCAGTACAAATTGCTTTAAGAGCTATTTCACACCGGACGAATGTGACAATTCACGCGTTGGACGAACATAGCTCAGTCCAGCTGTAGCTCAATATAGGGAAAAAGGCACGAAGTCTAGACCTAGTCGCGAATTTGACAGTTCAATGACTTGTGGCCTAACGCAAAATGTTAAAATGTATTGAAAGCAATTGTTCGCTAGTGTTAAAAACATTTTCAATAGACGAAATCGTTTAAAAATACGTTGGTTTTACAAAGCTTAGGATTTTTGGTTTGAACGCGTAACCGCAAAGTTGGTGTTGCGTTCACAGTTGTGTGCGTGAGCACCACAAACAGCCTGATTTTCATTCATAAAATTTAGAAATGAGCTAAATACGTAGTAAGCGTGAACTATCACATTCGTCCGGTGTGAAAGAGCTCTAAGAACTGCCCATTGCCATATAAATTGCATTTTTGATAGAATCTTTTTAATCCGTTCAAAAGCCAGAAATAAATAAATAAATAAATAAAGTATATTATTCTTCTTCTATTTGGCGTAACGTCCTACGCGGACATGCCGGCCTATACAAGCTTTCCAGACTTATTTCATTACCACACAGCCGAATAATCAAATCTTGCTACGGGGAGACGATCCATTCTAGGTTTATATCCATGACGTTTGTTATTCAGTCGTACGAGTTAGGCCAAAAATACACGGCCGCAGAATTCCGCTTGCTGAAAAATGTATGGCTAAGACAGTTTGGAAAAGATACCGTAGACATTTTGTATATGGGTTTGACAGCAGGCGGAATTCCGCGGCCGCGAAATTCCGGTCCGTGTATAATGGGTTTGGCGATAGCAACGGTCGCCATATGATGAGCGTACAGTTGTACAAGAATGGATGTTTTCGTCGCTGAGCTTATAACTTGCTATGCGTTCTCGGTTCACCTACTTTGTTGCAGTAACGCCTGATTTGCTTATTATGCGTCTTTCGGGTTTTTTCAAGAAGTGTGTTACAATTATTTTTATGTGAAAGGTGTGGCAGAAATTCTTCCGGTTACTTTGTTAAGGTATGATCTGATTTGCTGAGTGTGTTATAATAAATGTGTTGCAATAGTGTGGTTTGGCTTTCCAAAGTTTGTTACAATGAGTCTATAGCTGATAGTGTGTATTATAATAAGTTATATATAGCAGAAATGCTACACGTGTATTTTCGGCCTTACGTGGTAAACAACATGGGATTGTGTAACAGTTGGGAGGCTCTACGAGGAAACTCGATGGAGTTTTAATATGTCAACAGTGGTTCTGGTTCACGTATCGATCGATGCTATGTCTCTTCCTCATTGAAAACACAGTTAAGAGCAACCAGTACGCATGTATTTTCCTTTAGGGATCACAAGGCTCTTACCGTTCGTCTGTGCCTACCTATCCCATCGAGTCGCATGCGCAGCAACGGCTATTGGCAGCTGAGACCACACGTTCTAACCGAACAAAACCTGGAGGAGTTTAGATGCAAGTGGAACTATTGGACTCGAAAGTGAATAAATTACGGCTCGTGGATGCAGTGGTGGGTTGAGCTCGCGAAGCTTAAAACATAATCGTTTTTCCGGTGGTAAACAAACGAGCGCTACCAAAGTTTCTGCTTGCATCATGAACTCTGCATTTACAGAGGGTTCAAGGCTGCCTACGAATGATATCTTACTGATCCTCGTGAGTTGGTGAACATCAATCGTTTAAAAGGAAAAATGCTTCTGCTACAGAGGCTTTTTCTGAGGACTTTGCCCGCATAAACGAAACTCAAATATGTGGTAAAAATATCTCAATCTTTCAGCTAGGGGAGGAAAGGAGGAGGCGAACGGTGATCGACAAACTTACGATAGATGACGGTTCACACTTAACTGATACACAGGAAATAAATGTTTACATTGAGGGCCTATGAGGCCCTCAATGAGGCTTTTTTAGGAGAGATTCCTTCAAGCAATTCAATTAGGAGAGATTCCTGGAGCAACTAGCGCTTCCACGCAAAAAGAAGGACTAAACCTACACTTACCGGCGATAAAATTCAGGGTACTGTTGCCGAATCGGTACGTAGAAGAACGAGAATGCTTTCGTATCAGAGCCAAACATATTGTGGATGCTGTTAACCCACCAAACATATGGGCTATCCCAACAACATATCCGTGTTTGAAAACCGTTATTCAGGAAATGGCCTACATTTCATTGAACACGGACGAGCCAAAATCAACGAAAGTAACATACTCGAAATTGATTCAAAGACTCCCAGTGACTAGGATCATATCGGCGCTTCCTGGAATTAACTGGAAAAGCGTCTGGAAAAACATTTACGACAAACACCTCTCATCATTGAAACGTTCTGTTCTTTTCTTGCTGGTACACGGGCACCACACCTACTACATGTCAGGCGTGTCACCCTCGATACCCTCGAACACAAGTTTGTTCTATGTGAACGAGTTAACGCTGCCTGGGGAACCCTTTTGGAAGAGCTGAACCGTTTTGTACCCGATCTTCCTACACCTGTGTTTAATGTTTTGCGCTTTCCTACTCTTGTAAAAGTAAGAGCCTGCAAAAGCGTTATTATTTGTTAAATGTTTGCGAACTTTATCATACACGTCATCAGAAATAATGAAGGTGCAAATGATCTAATTGTTATGAATACTGTTCTTCGTTCCGTTGATCGCGGATAAATGTTATATCCGATTTATATGAGATGAATATATTTTGTTTCCAAATCTAAGTGTTGGGACTGTTTGATAGGAGAGTGCCCAACGACCTGTCATAAACAGGAGGCATCCGAAGATAGCCAGAAAACCCGAACCAATACGAATCAAACTGATCAGGACAGGGATAAAAAGGAGCGGTAGGGCAGCATTCGGGGCTCTTGAACCAATTAGCGGGAAAAAACGACTAATTTTTTGGCGTGTTTCACGTAATAAATGCTTGGCAAAGAATTCCACCCGTTTTTGGTTATTTTAGTTTCTAACTCTTAGTCTAAATAAATTGTTGAAAAAAGTTGATGACTGTACCATGGGACCACGCAAAGTGTATTAAAATACCTCATGTAATGAAAACTATTACAGCTATCAAATTCATTTCAGCTGAAAAACCTGAAATACGAGTGTTTCGGATATTCGAGTTACGCCGATTCCTTGGGAACGCATAATTCGCATATCTAGGGAACATACTGTAGGGCCAATTATAAAGCTCGTTAACAATCGATCGTTAGAGAAAAAAAATCAAAACGCAGATTTGGTATTATGACGCGTGTTTGACATCTTGTTAAGTCTCTTTTTTGACATATTCAACTGAAATAAAGATTCTGTTGATCATTTGCATAAACTGAGTCAAATGAAGACCAGTTTTTATCAAACAGCTTTCCGTCAGATCAGAGTTACGGAAAGTGTTCAATTTTATATTACATACTTAATTAAGTTTTACATTAACTAGTTAATTTGGCCCGGTTACAGGGTTATGCAAGATAATTTCTGGGGTTTATATTAACCTATGAATGCGTGCAACGGATTTCTTAAAAGAGTACGCAAATTACATGTAGGTTTAATTCCAAGTGATTAAAAGAAAATGATTTATAATTCAAACAGCTCTTGGAACAAATCCCGAACCCATGTTGAACCTAAATTTTATAGAACTTATTCTGGTGCTGGAACTGATTCCACTCCCGTATAGGTGTTAGGATTAGCCATGAGATCCTGGAACTGATCCTTACCCATTATCGGTCCTGTAAGTGATCCTGATACCATACCGGTCGTGAAGTTAATCTCATTCACATACCGGATCTGAAATATGTATATTACACTATTACGGACATATATGAGACAACGCCACCCTACGCCTCTTTGGTAATGGCATCAAGTCAAAAATTATAAGGATGAAAATTTTCAGGAGGTTTCTTCAGTTCATTTTAGCAGAATTTTGATTTAAATAAAAAAAACTCCACTGTATTCATTTGGCGGCTGCTGGGAACGTTTAGTGCGCTCGGTGAAGAAGGTGCTGAATCAGTTCGTGTTTCCTAAAACACCAACGGACGAAATTTTGGCATCACCCTTTGCAGAAATCGAGCTGATACTGAACTCGAGGCCACTTACCTACGTGCCTTTGGATGACGAGATGACGGAGCCTATGACGCCGAACCTATTGCTCCTTGGGACTCCAGAAGGAAGTAAGCCGCTGGCTGTGTTCTGCGACAGCCCCGCGGCTCTAAAATCGTCGTGGAAGATGGCACAGCACGCGGCGGATGTGTTCTGGAAGAAATGGTAGGCAGAATACTTACCGACTCTCACCCGTCGAACCAAGTAGTTCCAACCCGTAATCTAGGTAGAAGATTTAGTTGTATTTGCGGATAATAATCTTCTCAGAAACTGTTGGCCAAAGGGTCGCGTTATGTCGGTAGTGGTGGCTAAAGACGGTCAGGTTAGGCAAGCCACTGTACAAACCGCGTTCCGTCCGCGCACAAGTTAGCATTATTAGACGTAGGAACGAAGAATAGTTTGACACAGCAGTGCGATTGAATTTAAACGAAAAAAAAACTCTCGAGTTCACTTAAGCCGTAAAGAGGAATAGACGGGATAGCACGAGGTTGCGAAAAAACATAAACAAAGGCACGCGCTAAAGAGACAGGTGCAATGAGGAAGTGCTACCACAGTTGATGTGAAAGTTGAACTGTGGTACACTTGGGGGGACAATGTTGTCACATAGTGCAACACAGGTACTGAACGACCAGTATTAAACCAGAAGGATTAACGTACACGAAGCGCAATCCGATTAGGACCCGAAGTGACGAGTGAAAAGAGGCTATAAAGAAGCGCAGCATAAGATTTGCGCCATTTTCAAACCACTCGCGGAATTGAGACAAATTTTTTGGCAAACTATATTTTTAAGTTTCGGCAAGAAATTATTCCTCGTTGGTTTCATTTTCCTACAAATAGTAATAAATTCCTTTGGATAATCGATAACAGAAAATCGATGAATTATTTTCTGCAAAATATTTGGACCCTATAATTCCATTAAAAAATAATGTAAAATAATATGTTTGATTACGTAAGCCATAACCAAGGAAGTTAATGTGTCCCATATTGTGCACATGAGGTTCACCAATTATATTTTTAACACTTATATTCTTTATGGGTATCAACATGTGTTCTGGAATTATGCCTTTCCTCAAAATGCCAGTGTCTAATTCAGTGTCTATTAGAATATAAATGTACAAAAAAGTCTAGGCAGGATTGGTTGTTGTGGCGACTTCCCAAAAATTTGTCTAAATGTCATCTGAATTTTCTTCAGCTACAAGTGAAGTTATTTCATTATTTTTCATAATATTGCTGTTAATTGTTAGCCGACTTTTAATCAATGGATCAACTTCAAATTTTTCTGTTACAGTTTGGTATTTTATTTGCTTAACCGGATTGACTCGAGAATATGTTTGACCTGTCCTGTGAGTATTTCTAGAATTATTTTATTTGCTTTGCAATAGTTTTAATGTTAAGCATTAATTCTTTTGTTTTCTTGTAATACACATGAATACTCATATTATCACTTTATTTGTTTGACCAAAGCTGGGCCTTATATGTGACCAGTTCTACACGATCACCAAAAACTTCCATCAGATTTTTTCTTCTTGTTCTTCTTCTTTGGCTCAACAACCGCTGTCGGTCAAGGCCTGCCTGTACCCACTTAGGGAAGTGAGCTTGGCTTTCAGTGACTTATTGTTACCATAGCAGGATAGTCAGTCCTACGTATGGGGGCACCGTCTATTCGGGACTTGAACCCATGACGGGCATGTTGTTGCGTCGTACGAGTTGACGACTGTACCACCAGACCAGCCCAATCAGATTTTTTTATTCACATAAAATCAAATTAATTTCCGGCTAGGCACAATGTATCCTTAGCATTCTCTGTTATTTTATTTAATATTGATTGCACATACATATTGTAAACCTGAGGGCTCACTAAATTTTCAAAAATCTTAAGCGTGTTTCTACTACTGTAATATACTATTCGACACTCCTGATTATTCATGATAGCAATACCATCATGAACACGTTTAGCATGAACATAAGAGATTAAAGAATATTGTATACAAGAAATAATTGTAGTTTAGACCGAAACCATGAACTAGAAAAGGAAGGGAATAGATCGGGGAAATTCAGAAGGAATATGAGTTCACTCATAGAATACTAAGTTCACACGAACACTATGATGAAAGCGTTATGATTTTATTAAAGGATTTCATAATTTAGGCTTAATTTTATAACCAAATATTATACTTCGATACCTACAATTAATGTTCACATAAATCACATAATATAGAATTAGTAGTATAAAGGATAGTATGATAATTAAACTAGGATTCATTAAATTGCGCATTAGTCCAAAAGGACGTATCAGACGCTATTCACGACTGTAACTTTTTACGATTCCCGTCATAGGATGGTATCGATTTAATTAGATCAGGGATCCGAAAAACATCGTCGGTAACAGAAAGCGAGGGAACACGCATTGTAACAGTGAGTTGGATCGCCAATGGAAGTCATCAAAATAAACGGCGGTTAAAAAAGACGACATCTACTCGATTGCAGTGTTTCATCGTCAAATTAACAATCGTAGAACGCTAAGCGTTGTTTGTTTTCCAGTTAAATTGAAGTCTGTCTAGTGTGCATTTGTGTATTTATGAATGTATAATTAAAGGTTAGCATATTCTTAACGAACAACATCCGTCATGGGTTCATTCCCCAAATGGACCGTGCCTCCATACGTAGTCCTTTATCCATTCGGACTATCCTGCAATGGTTAAAAAAATATGTCGCTAAAAGATATATTAATGTGCCAAATAAGAAGAGTAAGGAGAAGAAGAAACGATTGATGAATGAAATTTGGTGCAAAACTGTAACCGTTACGCCAATTGCCAATTGTCTGTAGCCTATGAGTCCACTTTCTTCATCCGGCGTTACAACTACTGCGCGGTCTTGGTCTGTTATGTTAAGGTTGGGTCAAGCCAAAGTAGGTTCAAGGCCCGACCTGAACTCGCTGTACCAACAGATCGATGTCTTTTATGCTTCATTGCACCGACTGTGCCGAACCAAAGGTCGAACTTGATTTCGATTCCAACCTTACGCGCAAGCTGCACCCCTGGGTCGGAATCGATTCCGACAGACTCGCAACCGACTTCGGGTTGCGTCATGAAAATGAATCGTTTGACTCAGAACTAGTCCACAGTACTGATACACAGAATTCCAAAAACCATGTATATAGCTGCGGTAGTAAAAGTCCTCGTTGATACTTACTAACTTACTTATCTGGCGCTACTTCTGCTTTACTGTCTTGGCCTGCCTCAGGATTGTCCGAAACCGCTCATGCGTACGACATGGCCAACCCACCGGAGTCTGGCGAGTTTGATACGCTGCACGACAGTTATGTCATCCTACATCTCGTATAGCTCGTCATTATAGCGACGATATAATTGTTGTCGTTTACTTGAAAACATTTTTATTTTTATTTTCGGATGTTTGAAATTTAAAATCTCTCGAAAAAAAAATAAAAAATTATGTCTTAAAAAAAATAATTGGAAAAATCTAAAATATTTTTTTAGACCATTTTGGTTAAAGTTGGTAATCTATAAAAATTCAAGGTATGCAGCAACTAGAAACTGACCATCCCTCCACTCATTAATACATTTTCATCACGATCTTTTTGCAATTGAGAGTCCCCTGCATTAATTTCTGTTAACGGATCATCTCCGAGGTTACGTTGAATAAAAAAGAGTCTAATCCTTCAGTGGCTTTAAACAAAAGGATCGATTTTATCAAGGAAAACAGCAATTTCGGTACTTCCATTGCACCAAAAACACCTGCTTTTATCACAGGTACTAATACAACCACATCGCCTACACACGTGCTCAACATTGTTCCCGCTTCAACACGTACAGCCAAATTAGGGCTTTACATTTCGCGTCTTTCCCCTGACACTTTCAAGGAAAGAGTAGAAAACGTAGTAAAGCATCTTCTTGGTACCGACGACGCATTTTGAGAAAGGACGTGGGTATGTCATCTGTAAGCTTCTCATATCGTATAAAGTGATTCTACCGGAATCTTTTCGCGTGAAAGCACTTAACTCGGACACTGCAGGATTGCCAGTTCGTGAATTCATTCATTCATTCATTCCCAGCTCATCTACACGAAACCATGATCTCGATTCACACACCACCACAATAAATACTCCCTCTAAATTTATTATCAAAATGTTCGCGGCCTAAGAACCAAAACACTCGATTTTCACACTTAAGTTTCATCGTGATGTTTCGATATTATTGTGCTTACTGAAACCTGGCTAACTGGCGACTATCTGAACAAATATTTGACAACTCATTTATTGTACACCGGTTTGACCGCAACACACTGAACAGTCGCAATCGTAGAGGTGGGTGTGTCCTGATCGCGGTTAGAGCTAATATCCAATCTTCAATGTGTTTCACTAATACACCAACAATCGAGTTGTTATGGGTACGCGTCATGGACTCGCTCATTATCGGAGTGTTATACTTACCACCAGATCGCTGCGCAGACGCGGACATAATTGATGCATGTTGTGCATCCTTGAGTTTCATCAGAGATAAATTCAAAGACCATAGCATCATACTAATGGGGGATTTCAATTAGCTAACCTTGAGCTGGTTCATAGAAGAAAACACTGCCCCTGTGCTGGATGTTCAACGATCACGTATTTCTTCCACGTTCGCACCACTACTAGACGAGATTACCTTTTCATTCCTTACACAGGTTAACACTAAGACAAACTCATTCACTACACAAACTCTACATATTGGACTTGATGTTTGTGGATGACTCCTTGTTGGATCAACAAAACAATTTCTCAACTGATTTGACTATCCATACATTGACAGCGGAAGATTGTTATCATCCAGCCTTATTTTTAAGCTTTGACTGTCCATCGGTTCCCAATATTAATATCTAATCTCTAGCATGCTCTCAATGTTACTTGATAATATTAACTGAGATTTTTTTTACCGAAAACTCATCTTTTAATGTTAAGACCTTGCACTAAATAATGTAATAAGGACTTGTATCGCTAAATATTGTTCTACCTACATTCCCCATGTCTGTTCTCCATTGGTCCACCGTGGTTTAATAAACATCTTCGCTTGCTCAAAAAGAAAAAAAATCTCTATATGCCGTGTACAAGCGAACGAGAACGCAATTTGCCAAAATGAATTTCGTTGTAGCGAACAACATTTACTGACATCATAACCGCAACCTCAAAGGACGCTATATAAAAAATATCCAAAAAAAAAAATAAAAAAAAACAACCACTATATTTCTGGACCTATATGAAATCTAAACGAAAAAATCCATCCCTACCTAGAACAATGTCATCTAAAGACGGAAAATCATCATCGGATTTAGCGGTAATATGTGATCTCTTTGCCAAAATGTTCCAGAGCAAATTCCGTCAACCGAGTAGTGTTAACATTAGACCTGACCTACCCGAGTTGAGCCGTGATTCGGTTGATATCCAGATTTTTGACATCTACCCATCTGCTAAGACCATTGAAGATGCAATACGTAAAATGAAATACTCGTACTCTCCTGGGCCGGATGGCATTCAGTCCGTGGTTTTTAAACAATGTAGTAGTTTCTTCATCACACCACTTCTACAAATTTTGAAAGTATCGTTGGATTCTGGCACTTTTCCCGACGTATGGAAATCGTCAACGATGTTCCCAGTGCATAAGAAGGGTGACAAGTGTATCATTCTATCGTGGCATCACATCCATGTGTGCTGGAGCAAAGATTTTCGAAATTGCTGTTCATAAAGGTCTACTAGCAAATGCAGGTCGGTTATTTCATTTAACCAACATGGTTTTGTTCCCCAGCGCTCTACTTCTACAAACCTGTTAAATTTTGTATCATCATGCATGCGCTCCTTTGACTGTCGGCTTCAAGTTGATATGCTTTATACAGATCTTAAAGCGGCATTTGATAGTGTTAACCATAAAATACTTGCCTTGAAGCTTTAACACATTGGGTTTTCTCAGCAAAAAGTATCATGGATATGTTCGTATCTTGATAATAGGCGTTATGAAGTCAAAGTCAAGAACACTACTTCTGCAGAATTTTTTAGCTCTTCCGGTGTCCCGCAAGGCAGTAATTTAGGACCTATTCTATTAATTATATTTATTAATGATTTAACTTATTGTGTGCCACCTGATACTTGTTTAACGTATGCTGACGACGACAATTTGTCTTTACCGTTTAAGAGCCCTGACGATTGCATCATCCTTCAAAATATTATAAATGGGTTTGGTACTTGGTGTCTAAAAATTATCTAAAGTTAGCCCTTGATAAATGTTTCATTATTACGTTTCATAGACTAAAACAGACAGACAGCCGGTCTCGTAGTACAGTCGTCAACTCGTACGACTTAACAACATGCCCGTCATGGGTTCGATCCCCAAACCGACCGTGCCACCATACGTAGGATTGACTATCCTGCTATGGGGGGAAATCAATAAGTCACTGAAAGCCAAAGCCCACAAGTGGTACAGGCAGGCCTTGACCGACAACGGTTGTTGAGCCAAAGAAGAAGAAGATAGCTGCTCGAAAACTGCTATACAATGCAAACAGCTGATAGGCTGAAATTTTAGCCTACGAACTTACAACGGAAAGGGCCCCATTAACAGTATTTTACAGCCGTTAAAAATCATATAAAGTTTCTTAAGAGAATATGACATTTGCCAGCGTTACAGCATAACTACATATTCCATTACACGCGTTTTTTGCGTTTCGGGTCGATAAAACAGACAGTGTTATTCAAATTTTATCTATAACAATTTCATTTTGAGCAATATTCGGAAAAATCATTTTTATTCTTATTTATCGAATAATTCGTATTTATTTACACTACAGAATATTAGTTTGTATAACTGTACACATAATATGTGTTTTTTTTATTCCTTCATTTGAATCTGCAATGATAATTAAAAAAACCATTTTTAAATAAAAAATATATAACTTCTTTTTATAATATGATAAGCATTGAGTTTGGTAAAGGGTGTGCAGTATATGAAAATTTTAAGCATCTTTATTAGAAAATATGTATTAATGTAAAATAATATGCTCTTGATGACGACAATTACTGTACTGTATACTGTACATGGTGCGCCGCCATTTCTTATGTCATAAAGTTCGTCATGCTTAATTTGTATTAAGGCCTTATTAGACGGAGGAAAATACTTTCATTCGATTTTGGAATCTATCCTTCAAACAGGGTTTGACAGATAGATGCCAGTCGGAAAATCCGAATTCGGCATGGCGGCGCCGCCATACGTAGGACTGACTATGGCGGACTTACCTTATTTCGACTAATTTAGAATTTATCGGAATCGCATCGGAGTCGACTCCGGATTTATAACAACTTCACCCATCAATACTGGCCACCATCTTTTCCGTGCATTGCTGCAGCCAACCTCCATGGTGAAATAATAGACGAAACCCGTTGAATGAAAGAAAATTATGTGATACGAAATTATGAAAATGAAATACGAAATTATAAAAGACTAGTCCAAGTACGTACTAGAAGTCAAAGTAAATTTCGTGAGCTACAAAAATATGCAGCGCACATTGCAAAATGACTTGTAAAACCCTGTATTTTGCTCTAGGCTATCTACTTTCGTCCCATTGGGTCATTGCGCCCGGCCATATGGCGCAAACACTTACTGTCTCAAAGTTACGTTTGAAGATGTTTGTTGTACACGCGCAGCAAGCGAAAAACATGTCTGATCTGTTCAACAGGTTCAAATGGTTTTACATATGGAGAGGTATGAGTGGTATGATATAAGTGAGTATGATATGGAATATTGTTGAGGATAGAATATTTGTATTGCTTTCTTTCGTCGTCAACTACTGATTATCGTGTTCTATAGCTGCCCTAAACTAACTTTGATGCTAAACAAAGTTCAAAAAGTTGTTGTGTTGAAACGGTACAGTGTTAATGCATCCCGTGTTTTTCCAAACCTGGTTATCATATTTGGCCAGGCGGGAAGAGCTCACCATTGCGATCAGGCCCTTGTCGTTGATACTGTGTCCACTTTTATACATACTGCATACTAGAGGCTAGAGATCTGCGGGCCCCTAAATCGGCGAGGCCCCAGGTGACCGCCTAGTCCGCCTACCGTTAGATCCGCTGCTGGTTGCAACATTAGACAACGAATTGATAATGAATACCTGCAAATCTCTAAGTGTGTCCAATCTTGACGGATGAATAATCATTTTTCGTATACTATGATTACCCATTGCATTTTGCTACATTTTGATCGAAAATCCCCCTCCCCCCTTTCGCCATGGTTGAAATTTTAACTTGTGTGTCTCTTTTCATCGCGAGAAAAAATCTTTCGGTTCATAGGATTGATTGATTCAGCAGTTTGAGTTCTTGTCTGTTACTTTTCCGTTTTTTTTTAAATCTTCTGCAAGGTTTCCGTAGTACGATTCGTAGCCTTTACTCCCTGCGGGGGCATCGAGCCCCATCTTCCTTTCGCTCCTCTATTGCCTCTCTTCATTACTTTTTCTGCACATAATCTTATTTAAGTTACATTGGAATTGTGTGTCTTTCACTACTTATCAGTGTATCAGACACAGTGAGAGTTGGGAGTTGTATTTTCCATACGAAGTAAACAAAATTGCGTTCCATCATATTGGATGTTGCATTCCCGAGGCGCTCGTGTCTTTTGCATCACAATTAACCTAATGTTCGCTTCCGGTAAGAAACAACCATGAAAGTGTCCCACAATCATGAGCACTCTTGAAATCCCCTGTACCTAATACTGAAAGATGTCGTATCAGTTAAACTTCACAAATTTGATTGAACACAGAAATGGTCCAAGGCATGACAAGAGATTGGGTTTCGTGAATCAGCGTCTTCCGGGTAAAAGCATAATGTATCGCTACTGTTTCCACTGGTATTTGCATATTTTTATGCTTCGTATATTTCGCATATTTTTATGCTTTCCCCAGAAGCTGGTTTATTCATAGTTTCCGGCTACCCTTATTTCAGGTTGTTGTTGATACTAAATAGTAGTCAAATTCACTAGTGTGCGTTCCATTGAAAATGATTTTCTCCCATGCATGATCAATGTGTCAGAAAAAATGGTTCTCTTCATATTGGCGAATAAATGCAAAAAAAAAACCATTTGAATGTTAAAATGTAGCCTTAGACGTTTATATACGCAAAGGCTTATAAGGTGTTTTTTATTCTTATTTCATTCTTAAACATAAGTCGTTAATAGGAAAATTGGGTTAATGGCAGATTATTGAAGAATTCTTATTCAATCTGATTTGATGGATTGATGGACTGATGTAGACTACGTCTACATATCTATGTCCCAATAGTCAAACAAGTAAAAAATTAATGACTACAACTTAAAAAAATAGGTTATTGCAGTTAATATACATTGCTTAATTGGAGAGATGCGTTTCTATGATCACTATTAATTAATAAATTTTAAAAACTAATTTTGCTAACTTTTTTTTTTGTTTTTCCTGTAACATCCAAATTTCTGCAGGGATAAATGTTCTAATGGTTGGCAACCACTGCTCTAGATTATGTTTTCTCAAGCGACACAGAACGCCATACAAATTGCCTAACTTAAGGGGTGATTCTGCTGAAAATAAGCATATTGCATACATTTAGGAGGGGAACGTCAATGTCGACAATGCACAGTGACTGTTAACCAGAGCACAGTGAGCAGCTTGGAACACTGGCCGGGATAAAACTGAAAAACACAGGTACAAGGTTTTCATAGCCAATTCGATATTATGAACTAGTTATCGATTTTCGTTAAGCTTGACTTTGGCATCGGAAACCCTCAATTGAACACAGTAAACTCTATTCTGATCTTTTAAAGCATGAAACTCTCGTTGTCAAATTTGAATCCGACATATTCGATATTTTATAACAATATTGAATTGGCTATGAAAATCCTATAAGATTCGACATATTTGAAAATTATCATTTGGTATTATTGTTCTGTCGATAGATGGCGCAGTTATCGTTAAATTTTAAATAGCTAAAATGTGTATTTGCTTTAAATTAGTTTTTTTATTGTAATTACACGATTTTTATTTAAGTAGCTTTCTTTTGGCTATGAAAATGTATTGCTCGTCACATCGCCGTGTTTTGCGAGCATTATTTTCACCCACTCTCTCAAATGCATCTTATGCTCTAGATTTCTTTCTGCCCTGTTTCTGTTCGTTGCTAAGGTGATTTTTGCCTTCTTTCTCGAGCGTTGCTTATCTTTCTATCTTCACATTGACTTTGGCGCAATGCAGTTTAAATAATCCAAGTAACCATGTTCAGGAAACCATAAGTATAACTTATAAACGGTTCAATGCCTGGTGATACGGGTAAGTAGTAGGATGCGTCTGATTAACGAAATATCAAACGCAATTCGATAAGAAATACAAAAAAATAATATAAATTATTTAAAAAATATAAAATATTTAAAACACAAAAAATATCTTAAATCATTAATTCCCGTTATTAGAGTTTTAATATTATACGTTATTTTCTTTGTTCACATCTGTAATTACAATTAAAGTTTTAATGTAAGAATGGAGCATTGAAAAAAAACTCACTATTTTGAGGCATCTTTTAGTGCATTAAAACGTTTTTTTAACTTTTTTTTCAATCAATATTTCATATCTTTCGGGGTCGCATTCGATCGTAGCATGTTTTTTCGCCCAATGACAGGCAATGGCATAGATCAGGGGTCTTGTAATGGAAGCTATGGTTCTCTGACCACAGGCAGTCCGTGGCGTTAACATATTTGGCTTAAGAAAATGTTGTTTTTTATTATGTAATAATAGGATCTATAAAGAAAACCTTATACAGTCAGTCCAAAAAGTATTCGTCTAGCTGAATATTTTGCAGAAAAAGGAGGACTATGGCCGCAATAGGCATGGGGTGGTAAAAGTAATCATGGAGTTTGATAAAGGGACTATCAATGCACACGTTTTGCTAAAAATTAAGCATTAAAATAGTGCAATAATAACTAAATTATTTAAAAAACTAAAAAAGTCGTTTGATGGGCGCGCAAAAAGTATTCGTCTATTAGACATTTGGCATAAAATGAGTATGAAAACAAAGGTTATGGAATCAAAAAATTTCCTGATCTTGTTTCTTATTGCATTTATGACTATTGGTGACTACTTGCACAATTCAAGAACTCATTTAAACCTTTAAAAAGGCGTATTTTTGATCCACTCATCCTACAAGACTACTTACAATTATCCTCTGATAGAAATATTGCATTTCCGGACTACGTGGCCAAGTTCCATTAAAAAATGGCAACTGATATCATATTGAGAGTCTACGAAATCATTTTCATCAGTTTGGTTTCAGCTGGTTTGACGTTTTGGGCAAATGACAATGCCCTGTTTGTTCGCCAGCTCGACTGTTCTGAAACATGTGATACATTTTAAGTAAAATTTCTCAGAACTGGCATCCAAAGTACTTAAAAACTCCATTAAAATGTTTTCCCATCTCGTATCCTATCATTTTGAATCTTTTTTCTAGCTCTCCTTACCGCACTGAGCCCTAGTATCATGACTCCATGATGCTACCGTTACCCGAGATTTTGATGTTGGATCTTAGTAGACTGGTTTCGCTATGGTAGACGTCGCCCGTTTGACCTTGGCGATTTAAACATATTTTAATATGTTAGTAGAGCCTAATTTGAAACAAATTCCTGAATTATTTGATGCACCTTAACAGATTTGGTCACTTTCTGTGTATGGTATTATTCAAACAAAACATGTTTGTAACAACTCACTCATTCAAGCTATTACATGACCAGCTACGATGAAATACAGCATGACCCATCAACCAAACGTGACCCATCTATTCTCCTGACCTTATTGGCCATCACAAAATGCACTGATTCTTTCGTAAAATTTGATTTTTCGGACATTAAACCGCTTCTTTCGTTAGATTAACCATCAAGGATGGCTGCTTACATGGCAATTTGTCACACAATTAGTGTCAGAAAAATGGCCAAACTCTGATCAAATGAAGAAACGAGGCCTTCCACACATTTTATAACCTTCAAAAATGGGTAGGATAGGTTATGCATAAGTTCAAGATACGATTTGCGCCTTCATGCTCCAATCATTTAACTCCCCCGCCTTTAGTGCCTCTCTGACCGCTTGAAGTGCAATTGAAACAACAGAAATGCATTAATTTAGAAGGAAGTCACCAGTAAATTGATAATAATAAATTTTATTCACGTCTACGTTGTGTTTGTCCAGCGTAAATAATTAAAAAGCTAGATGGACGAATACTTTCTGCGCGCCTATCAAACGACTTTTTTTAGTTTTTTATGTATTTTGGTTGATATAGTACTATTTAAATGCTTATTTTTTAGCAAAACGTGTGTATTGATGGTCCCTTTAGCAAACCACATCATTACTTTTATCGCCCCATGCCTATTGAGGCCATAATTCGCCTTTTTCTGTAAAATATTCAGCTAGACGAATACTTTTTTGACTGACTGTAATAATAACTATTTCAAATAATTATTCCGCTCAATCAAGATTAAATTTGCAAATGGTCTCTTTAAAATTAGAATTCAACTCATTTGAAGCTGTGAGGTATTGAAACAAAAGATGGATTTAACAATATGATCATTTTTTTAAGGTTTCATCCCGACAAGTATCCACTATGCAAATGCAAGTGAAGAGGTGAATTAGCCAAATATGCTCAAGGTCTCACGACGTTAAAAAAATGGGCTTGCTCACAGCCAGCTATCTACTTTACGTCTTAATAATTATTTTGAGAGAGCTCTCTTATCAGCGGGGCAGCCTTCGTCTGACAATCCGTTATCTCAGTTTAATGGCAGACGCCTTCATGACTTCTTGCCACCTCAATTTGGGCCCCTTGTCCTTGTGGTCAGCCTAAAAAGACTTTACGGGCTGGGTCGTCCGTTTCCATGCGTACAACATATCCAGCTCTCCAGAGTCGTTATATCGGCTCCTTCATTGTCCTTCCACACACATAGGGCCAAAAATCCTTCTGAGCATCTCGCCTCGTTTATTTGCAGTCGCTTGGGGCTCCAAGGTATCGAGGGGGTCTGAAAACTGGTACCCACCTCCCGCTCACAAGAAAATATACATCTCAGTCATTATCTGGTTAAGAATTCTTCATACCACCTCTAGCTTGATACTTTAGAAGGGCCTACATTTGTGTGATCGCTTGGATCCTCCACTCGTGTTAATCCACCACTGCCTGCTACATAGAAGAGTCATAGACCAATGGTGTCTATAGTGCCGATTATCTGATTCAAACGGAAAAGTGTCAAACAAAACCGCGCTACACGAACTGAAACGAAATCGGTTTGATGCAAGCTTGTTTCGTTTTCGTTGACTCGAGACATTGCCAAATTGATCTGAAATGGCTTTGTCTGTCAAAACAAGTTGCAACGCGTAACGCAGCAAGTATCGTACCAATTTATAATTATTTCTACGTGTGGCGTATTATTATTCATTAAACGTTTTTGACAAGTAGTAAACGTTTTTGACAAGCCATGCAAAGTAGCGGTTGTGTTATATTTCTCTACTTTCTGTAAATTTTGTTATACCCACAATTTTTTACAGTAATTACATGCAATTGGTGTTTTTTTTTTCAAATAAATGTGTTCCGTAGTTGAACCGTAAAACAAAACGCTTTCCGTTGCTTTCACCTGACGGAAAGCTGTTAGTCAAATAACGGTATCCATTTGAGTCAGGTAATGCAAATGACCTTCGTTCATTTAGATATATCAATCCAGAGACAAATCGAATTCAATAACAAGGATCACAATAGTAAAACAGCATTTTTGATACATTGTTTCTAACACTGGAGTCACATAATTGGCCCTTAGGTATCACTTCTGGTGACTGACACTAAGGTCTTGGAAAGAGAACATATCGGTAACAGTTTCATGAAAAAGTGTTTGCATACAAACGGATAATAGTTAACGCGGAGAAGTATACGAATCTAATATTGGGAAGATTATATTTTTTTAAGTTTCTTGCTGTCAAAAAAGGAGAACGTCCCCCGAGACACGGCTGTATGTGGGACCGAAAAAATGTCCTAAAGCAAGGCGTAAGACGAAATAGTCGTATGTCGAATATCTGTGAATATAAAGTTTATAACCGACGTTGAAAAGTCGGAATCTATGATTTAGTGTATTTTATTTAAAATAATGTTCAATAATGTATTAATATTACTCCAAAAGCATTTTATGCGAAATAGATATTCAAGATCGAGTAGTTGTGAAATCTTTGGAAATGTGTATAATGGTTATCAGCACAGAAAAACATCAATTTCTTCTCAATGATAACTTTTAACTGTAAAAATCAAAATCGTCGTATCTGCGAATCATCGTAACTCGGGTGACGCCTGTGCTCAGAAACATTGATAACCTTTTTTCAGTGATTTCCATTTCATGACCACGAATCACTGCCGTTTGCAACGCTCCTGTTGAATCTTAAAAGTCATAATACAATTACTCATAATACAGTTTCGTTACTTAGTGACCGAGCCATCCATTATTTTGTGAAATGTGTCAACATTTTTCCAAAATCCTTAGGATTTCATAACGAAACTCATATTTCTGTTAATCTTTCCGTTTTAAGTTGCTAGGCTGAAATTTCAGCCTGTCAGCTGTTTGCATTGTATAGCAGTTTTCGAGCAACTATCTAAGTGGGTATAATATACAGGTGGGCTTATCCCTTGGTGTATGAATTTAGAAGGCCGATTTTTATCGCTTCTGTTTCTGAATGAAGATTTTAAGAGTGTTCTGTGTATTCGTCAAGCCTCAAGAAAGCTTGTTTGAACAAAACATTTCACCCATCCTATCAAAAAGTGATATTCAAATTTGGTTATAAAAACATGTTATGAGACCACCTGTACTACATACACTTTGATTGTGGATTCCATCACCAGATCTCTTTAATGCACCTTGGAATAAATGTAAACACCACCTTGTTTTGCAATTTTTCGAGTAGGTACTCAAATTTAATTCTAGCTTTGAGGCTATAGAATAATCTAGACTGAAAATTGCAGGCTAGTTTTGTGTGTGGTTTTGTATGGAGTGTTTACATGATTTCAGCCTCCAACTATTAAACTCCATACAAAAAACTGACTAGAATCGTGAAGGGCCCCAATGTTCGAAATGACCACATAACCACGCAATTCATAGTTTTTCCACACAGCTGTTATGAAATGATATTGTTTTAATAAAATTATTTGCATTTTGACCGTATTCATGCTTTTTTAAGTGTATTTTACCATAGTGCAATTATTATTATTATTTTTTTATTCAGGAGTAATGGTCCAAAAAGGCCGTATTGCTTAAATAGTGCCATTAGGGGAAGGTAGGTAAAGACGGACACGTTAAGGGAAATGGTAAAAATCTAGGGATATATAAGTGCAACGATCTTGAAAATGTGCATATATTATCTTACACTCATGTTTTATGAGAATATGTGTTGAAACTTTTAAGTTTCCATCGATTTTTGCGTATTTTTCATGAATGAAAAACATAGTTTTTTTCGTGCGGTTTTGAAATGTTCGGGTAAGACGGACACCTGATATGGGAAAGATGGACACCATGAAGGGTAAGATGGACACCTGTAGAAAACGTTGGAAAGTGAAGAGTTTTACAGTATTTTAACAAATTCTATCGCTTTCCACGTCCTGGTACGTTTATAAACCAATTTTTGGCCTATTGCAACGACGATTCATTCAGCTGTGGTTTTAGAAATTGTAAGCACCGCTTCTAATATATCATAGAATGCAGAATCTAAAGCATTATTGAAATATCGCGCACTTACAGCTGACGTTGCTCCAGCTTACAGAACAACAGTCTAGAACTGCCTTTAAGGAAATTACTACGCGAAAAGACCACAACCCCAGTAATTTTTGAGGGACTTGTTAATAGTTTAATCCATTTTCCACCATGTCAAAATTCAACATTTGATTTTGGTAATCCCATAGAATGTCTCATCTATTCCTGAACAATGTCGTATCAATGCATCATCTTTTTATTGTTTAAAGTTGTCCAAGTCGTGACAAGATATTGGATTTCGTGAAGCGCCTCATCAGCGTCGAGCGTGTAATAGCATAACGAATGGCTACTATTTTGACCGGTGTTTCATTTCTCGATTATTTAAATACTTTCTCTAGTTACTGATTGATTTATAGCACCGGAATAGCCTTATTTAAGCTATTTGAAGAAATATATTCATCACCAATTGATATAAGAAGTAAAAAAATCAATAAATTTGGTGTCCATCTTTCCCTACAACAAAGTGTCCGTCTTTCCCGCTTTGGTGTCAGAATGTTTGAACCACCAGAAAACAATATTTTGTATTGCTTTTATCCTCGTTCTTTCGCCAGCTTTTTCATTAATGATCACGACAACCCATTCATGAAATAAAACTTCCGGAAATATAAACAATACAAGTTGTAGAGCTTAAGATCGGCAGTAGTCAAGTTAGATCCACAAGGGTGCACATGATTGAAAATTTGTTTTGTTCGTGGATTTAACCAGTTTTATAATTATTATGCCAAAAATGTTCTCAAATGTGTTGTTTTACCTTCAGTTTGGATTCTACATTGTTGAATTACTCGAAAATTACCTTTTTCATGCATTTATGAGAAGTGTCCATCTTACCCGCAGTGTCCGTCTTTACCTACCTTCCCCTATAGGTAAATAAAAAATGCATTTTCCTATAGCGGTCCTAGTTTGAAAATCAATAAAAACAGGTTATTTTAGATTTTTTTCGACAACTTTTTTGACATGTCGTACTGTTTCCATTAAAATAAGCAACAAAAATGAGTTTTCTGTAAGTAATTTACCAAATAAAGGCCAAGATTCGCATATCTGGCTGAATGAAAAATTGACTTCAAATCAATCACACTCTTCCGGGTGTGGGTTGACGACATGTGTGATGTAGTACTTTAGTCAATAGTTTCATCAATCAAATTCATACATTTTTTACGATAAAATTACGCAAGAAACCAATATTATGGCTGTAGTCCTTGCTATTCATACGAAAAATAGCTTCGAATTTAAATTTCATTGATATTATACACTGTTTTGGAGGTATCGTTGTTTACCACCACTTTAGGAACACAATACGACGATTTGGTTCCTATAATATATACCACCATTATAGGTACAACGAAGCAGTCACAAAAATATGTATTTTTTCGTAAATTTGATGTGTTTTATGGTAAAAATGGTTGTGATTGCGAAGGTAAAACATATTCCAATTGCTATGTGTTAAAATATTCACAAATTGTCCTTTCTGACAATTCAAATCCTATGAAACACATCTGTATCGCTACAAATTGCACCACTATTGGTACATTTACCCTATATGATACCAATTTAAGGTTCATCAACTCGAAACTGCCTGCGGAAAAACAACATGTCAAATGATAGCAAAATGAAAACAAAATGAACTTTTGAGTGAATTTTCTTGAATTCCGAACGCAATATGATAGGTCTGAAAGTGTGCAAGTGAAACCACGCGTACACGAAAATGTCCAAAGAAAAAATAGAGAAAAAGTAAGTTGATCAATGTGGCCTGGTTGGAGATGGAGAGGGCTCGCTCTTTTGTTTCATAGTTTGGAAATGCTGCAACAGTCGTTGTTTTAAGCAAAACGGTCTAAGAAGTAACGTACCGTTAGTCGTTGCTAGAATTTGTATTTTAGATGGACTAGATTAAGATGGCCCGGTTACAGGTCTTCGCAACAGAATCCCGAAGGTGCACACTTCTCGGCGCACAATTCAAGACCATTCAAAGAGCACCATGACTGGAAGGCGCTTAGAGTGGCTTGAAGGCGGAGTTGGTCTGACTGGTTACGGATAGGCAGGAACAGCTTCGCGTCGTCTCCATGAAGGACCACCATTTCGTGCGGTCTCGAAGTCTTCCGGATCTCAGCAGTCGATAAAGCCCATAGTAGGCACAATTCCCCAGCATAATGCGTCTCCGGATTTCGCTGCTGATGTCGTTATCCGAAATAGCGACAATACCAAGATAGAAGAACACCTCTACCACCTCGAGACTGTCGCCATCAACTAATACACTGCTTCATAAATGAGCCCTATCACGGACTGAGTCTCCAGTAAGCAAGTACTTCGTTCCTCAATCCAATTCTTGATGCTTCGCGTTTGAGTCGGGTGTAAGCCTCACACACCTTTGCAGACGTCCTGCCTATGATGTCGATGTCATCCGCGAAGCAAAGAAATTGGAGAGACCAATAGTGGAACGTGCCACGGATGTGGTCTAGCCACGCGTTTCGAATGAGATCTTCCAGGGCAATGTTAAAGAGCAAATAGAAGAGTCCGTCACTTTGCCTCAGACCCCTGTGAGATTCTAACTATTCCGAAATTAAGTCGAAATTAAGACATATTCCCCTATATGCTTGCAAACCTCCATAGCAACGTTGCATACATCCCCTAACCATTTGAAACATTCCACCGAGTGGATCAAGTAGTCCATTATATGATTCGAAACCTTGTATCATATTACAGATTTCTTTTGAAGACTGATCGGCCTAAACCGGTTTTCTTTTGCATCATTAACAATATTTAGAAATCAAATATTAATGAAATAAGATTCAGGTATTGTAAATTTATTAAACATAACGCAAATAAAAATCAATTTTAATGTGGCAGCATATCCGATTCATAGATCTGACAGTCCTCCTTTGCACAAATTATCAAAAACACGTTCATCCCAGCTCTGAATTTTTCCGTTTACACCGGCATCACCAACACAAGCAGTTGAATTTGAACTACATATGTAAAATGTATCCTATAACAAATTTTACAAAAAGGTTTTCAGTTTCAATCTCTCACTATAGAGCGTTACTTTTTCACTCTATAGTGAGACGTTGTTGGTTAGTGAGTTGATGTTAGGTGCAGATAGCTTGGATGATTTGTAACGTATTGATTTTCTTGCACACTTTGCACCGACATAGCGATTCATCGATGTAGGCGTTGGACGAAAAACGACCAACCATAAACAAACATAAGTATGTGAAGTTGTGAAAAGCCGCAAATACACGACGCGAAAAAAAGTTGTCGAAGGGTATGTCATAGAAAAATCGTTTATTGTAGGTCGTACACGTGAACCACTTTGGTCACCGACAAATCAGGATCAGTACACCGTCGAAGACTCCAAACAGAATTGGCTGCTGCGAGCTGTCGAGAACCTCAAAGCGCTACGATTTATTAATCAGTACCTGTGCGAAAAGACGCTGCGGAAGGCGCTGACAATGTTTCCGAGTATGCCGCATTTAGCCAACTTTGAGTAGATACAGCCAGTCCTGCTACAATGCGCCATATCCGCTGCAGAAATATTTTCCCTGGTGAACGTAGACCACTCTTATGCTTTCGATGTGCTGGACAACATATTATTGTAGTAAACGTGAACCGATTGATCAACGAACTACAAACGGTGTAGGATGTAATTACCGCAGCAGTGGACAGCTACGGGTTGACAAAACAATCAATCCGAGAGGAGACACATACTGGACAAATATTTTTCCTTGATGGTCCTGGTGGCACTGTGAACCCGTTTCTGCTTGACACTATTTTTGCGTACACGCGAACTTGCTGGACGCTGGAACAGTTCCTATAACATCCATGTACAGTTAGCACAGGCTGAATTGATGAAACAGGCATCATGGATTGTATGGAACGAGACATCCATGAGCAGCCGCTATGCTGTAGAAGCTCGCGCCTTGGATCACGTCCTGCAGGATGTTATGGGAAAACGTTCGGTAATAAGGTGCTTCTACTATTTGGTGATTTCCGAAGGATACTGCCAATCATCCCGCGTGATATTAATTACCAGGTCCTGCAGCAGTGCATCCGACTGAACATGCTGTTGGGAAAATTTAGGGTATTGCGTGTGCGGGAAAACATGCGTATGCAGACAGCCCAGACTGTTCAAGATGCTGAAGAGCCGAAAGAGTTCGCAGAATTTCTGCTCCGTATCTCCGTACGGCATATGATATTCCCGGGTTTCGATAAGGCGTATGCCAAGATACCACGGGACTTAATATTACCTGGATCATATGATTCAAAAGGTAAAGCAAATTTATCGCAAACAGTGTGATTTATGATAAAAAATTATTGGTTCCAACAGGTACACCAACCATAATTTCATTTAAATTTAAATTAATTTAAATTTTAGTATATTAAATAGAAGAAAATAATATAAGCATAGAACAAAATTTGTTCACAAAGGATCCAAAAATGAAATGATTGAATGATGTAAAATTCTTATATACCCCCCAATAAACGTTGCGTAGCCCTGTAACCTGTAACCCTGTAACAAAATAGAGTTTTTTGTTATGTGTTCAACTCTTTTCTGTTAATCAATACTGTTGTGAGTTAAGCCCTTATTAGACCGAGGAAAATACTGTCATTTGATTTTGGAATCTATCCTTCCAACAAGGTTTGACAGATAGATGCCAGTCGGAAAATCCGAATTCGGCATGCTCAATTCCGATTTGCTTCAGAGTAGATTTTGAATGTCAATGTCGATAGAGCGTATTGAGTTTCTTGATAATGATGAATAGAAACAACAAAAATCGGAAACAACAAATGATTTTTTCGGATAAAGCCAAGAAAATCAATAAATTAAAGAATAAATATGAAAGGTGACCGAACAATTCTCTTGCCTTATTACATGTACGAGAGTTTTTTTATTTGTGCCAAAGTCTTAGTTTGACAGTTCGATAAATGCCAATTGAGAAATGACAGTATTTTCCTCCAGTTGGGCTGTTTCTCCAGGAGAACAGTTGGGCTGTCAAATCTTCCGCGCCTCCGATCGCGCTTGCTGTCTCGCAGAGATACCCAACTTTGGTATTCCTGAGATTTTTGCGGTAACGAGAACCGATTTTTTTACTTAATCGGTGAATTTGTTTGAAAACTCGTGTTGATAAACGAATTTTGTATTTTATTTTGCATGAACTATGTGAAATAAATAGTTTGATCCGGAAATTAATCAATAATATTTCTTTTTGGCACATTTAATCGTCGCCAGACCTCAGATGGTTCCAAACACGAACCGCAATTATCTCGCCTATCTGTCAGATTTTATAACCGAATTGACAGCTCAAGTCATACGCGATTTTCGCGGTACCGTGACGATCTCGGTTCGTCATTTTCCAGCCTAAGAAATCATTATTTTTTCACATTAATTCTTTTGAAATCACATGAATTCCTCATTATCTAAGAGCCGCATGAACAATATCCGTGAGATTGGAACTCTTACAAACATGATTTTACATTTCGTGCATAAACAAAACATCAAATCTTTTGTTAATATATATGCATGCATTTTGTTAAAATAAAATCAGTAGAAACACAAAAATCCACGTAGTAACAAATAAATATTTTCTATTTGCTTTGCTTTGTGTGGGAAAACCATTGGTTAACGGTTTTAAAATGACGTAAAGTCCCTGAACTATGGCAACCTCGCAAAGGCACTTATCCACTCCCTGATATTTTTAATCCACCTTGGACTTGACCGTGCCCGGATATGTGAATAACACGAATAATGAGTCAAATAATATATGTAGAAAAAAACAGAAAAGAAGTGCTTTATTCAGTTCAAATTAACAAAATCGTCTTAGTTCTTCACGTGTGTTTCACTTCAATCTCCGTGTGCGACTGTTCGCATGCGCTGACCGTTCTCCAGTCCCCCCCGGTTAATCGAGTCACGCCGCTCTCATCCGAGCAGTCATCATGAACCACAGGGTGGTTCATTCGTCACCCATCCTACACGGCCCTTCCTGATGTTACATCCGGCCCGGATGTACCCATGGTTTCACGGCTGAGCAAGACGTAGTCGTCTGCAATGGTCCTTCAGCATCGTCATCCAGTTTCCGCACACACAAACGGTCATGCTCCAGAATCTCCTTCACGACGTACGGACCGTAAAACCGCTGCCGATACTTTCTCCCCGGTCCAAACTGCGTCACGGGAAGTGCCACCAGATCACCTTTTTCGTACTTACGCGCCGGTCGCTTCCATAGATTGTAGCTTCGTCGATTTTCGTCCTGGATGGCTTGGATTCCATCTCTAACCATTTTGCGTAGCTCGTCTCTATCGTCCTGGAACGACTGTTGCAACTTTGCTTCAACCATGGCGCGCAACGTGTTACCGTCAGCATTTTTCATCTTGACTCCAACTAGCAATTCAAACGGACTGGTTCGGAATGCCTTCTGCCAGCTGCTGTTGATCGCCTTCTGCACCGCGTTCACGTGTCGGTACCACTTTTCCGGTTTATCGATAGCTTGGTCAAAACCGGAATAATGGTGCGATGTACTCGTTCCACTTGTCCGTTGCCTCTTGGAACACCTGTCACAATCGTGTGTAGTTCGATGTCACGCTCTTCACAATAACTCGCGAACATTGACGATGTAAAAGCTGCTCCTTTGTCACTAATTATTCGTCGGGGATCGCCAAAAACACTTTCGATCACTTTTTCTTCACTACTTCGTCACCCGCCGTTGATTTCGTAGGAAATAGCCACGTAAACTTACTGAACGCGTCGATCAAAGTTAGTATGTAATTGTAAGATTTCTTCGTTGACGGTATAGGGCCGAGATGATCGATATGAAACTATCGAGAGGTACCTCGCCCTTTGGAATAGGGTTTAATAATCCCTCCGCTTTACCCCTCTTTTTGTCACCAAGAATACACTTCACACAAGAACAAATACACATCTCTATCTTCTCGTCAACACTTGGAATGTAATAATCACTCACTAAACGTTCCTTGGTTTTCCTGATTCCGAAATGTCCTTGATCGTGAGCATTCTTAATAACTTCTGCTTCCATCGAGATTGGCACGCACAATCTGGATGAAAAGGCATCACCCTTATACAACACACCATATTTTGCAAAATAGTCGTCGATTTCTTCGCCACTGCACAACTATGAAAGAATGGCTGCCAATTTTGGATCACGCTGCTGCTCTTTCCTCATACTCTCACAAATTGCTGTAGCCACTGACATTACACTGGCACGGGATAGAGCATTCACATGCTGCATTCTTTCGGCACTGCGATGTTTGACTTCAAATTCGAACTCTGCTAAGACTACCATCCAACGACTAACCCTTGCGTTCGGTATCTTGTTAGCCATGGATTGATTGAAGGCAAAGCAATCGGTTACCACTCTAAACTTTTGTCCCAGTAAATAGCACCGGAATTTCTTTAAAGACTTTACTACCGCTAATGTTTCTAACTCAAAAGAGTGATAGTTCTGTTCAACTTGGTTAGTTAGTCTGCTGTAGTAATAACAAAGATGATACATCCCGTCATCTACCGCACGTTGCATGAGCACTCCAGCCAATGCCTCCTTACTTGCATCTGTATGGATTTCAGTGTCTGCACCACTTTGGTAAATACGCAATACCGGATAATTCACTAACACTGATTTTATCTCTTCGAACGCAGCAATTTCCCGTATACCAAAATCAAACTGATTTTCCTTTTTTAACATCATCGTTAAAGGACGAGCTATCTTCGCAAATCCCGGCTGAAATGCTATGCTGACCGAAGCATTTTGCCAAACAATTTGGAGCCGCTCCAGAAAATACGTTAATTTTCCATGTTTTTTACTTAAATCGGAGGAGAAAAGTTTTGTAAAACGTAGATACACATGTCTTGCACGCATTGCATCCATTTTTGCAATGGAAAACGATGGAAAAACTACTTAATTTTGAGATCCGGCAGGTCCATTCCCTCGATGAGCAAAAAAAGCTTCCACCAGCCGCCGCCAGATGCGCTAGTGAAAATCAAAATTACGCTTGCGAGTACGATCAATGTAGCCCGGCCTTAATGGAGCAAGCCTACGGGGATTTTCACGAACTACACTTTCATCACTTTCAACTACACCAACAAATAATCAGAATCTACGTAGGCGTGACGTGCAGATAGGTGAACGCACTTTTGAAGTCGTCCCACAATTCACCTATCTTGGGTCAAAGGTCAGCAACGACAATAGCGTGGAAGCTGAGTTGCGAGCAAGGATGCTGGCTGCCAACCGGTCATTCTACAGCCTAAAAATCAGTTCACCTCAAATAACCTGTCGCGACGGACGAAGCTGGGACTATATAGTACCTATATAGTACCAGTACTCACATACGTCTCTGAGACATGGACACTGTCCAAATCTGACGAAACCTTCTTAGTCGCGTTCGAGAGGAAGATGATCAGAAGGATACTTGGCCCCGTATGTGTGGAAGGACAACGGAGGAGCTGCTATAATGACGAGCTATACGAGATGTACGGCGACCTCACTGTCGTACAGCGTATAAAGCTCGCCAGGCTCCGGTGGGCTGGCCATGTTATACGCATGGAAACGGACGACACAGCCCGTAAAGTCTTATTAGGCCGTCCACAAGGACAGAGGAGGCGTGGTAGGCCCAAATTGAGGTGGCAAGATGGCGTGGAGTCGTCTGCCATTAAGGCCGGGATAACGGACTGGAAGACGAAGGCGCGAGACCGTGAGCGGTTTCGGACACTCCTGAGGCAGGCCAAGACCGCAAAGCGGTTGTAGTGCCGGATAAGTAAGAAAGTAACACTTTCATCTTGTAACTTGATTACTAAGGTCTCGACCGATTGTGGGTTTTCGTTGGAATTATAACACTTTATCATGCACTCTATTTGTTCGCGATATTCTGAAGGAACCGTTAACTCTCCCACATCCGCGACTTTTATATTGTAAATCCATCGTTCGTCGTTTTCTACCGATCCAACTTCCTCCACTTTCAAACCATCGTTCGTTATCGTATACTTTGTCGTTTGCAAAAAGTCCATACCTAACAACACTTTTGAGTTCATAGAATTCACTGACACTATAAAAACATCGACCGATCGCTTCAATTCGTCAATTTCCATACCCAACGGTCAAAAGCCGAAGATTTTATATTGGACTTTCACTTTTTCTATCTGTCTCTCGCTCTAATTTGAGCGATTTTCCCCTGATGAGTGACCCCGAGCCTCCTCGTGTGGTTGTTGTTGTTGGAAGTTGAAGCCGAAACCCCCTCGTGCGCTGCCAAAATCAGCGAAGAACGAAATCGAGTGGCTCAAGCGACAAAACGAAAAAAAAAATGATGATCGAGTGTGCTATGACAATAACACACACGCACAAGGCGACACCCGAAATCTGGTGCGATACCGGCTTTCAGTGGAGCAAATACACACATGCACACATTTGGCCACACCAGCGCTCTGTTCTAGTGCAGGTAGTTTTCTGCAGTCCACGGTGATACTACACACAGCCACGCACTTGGCGATACACGCTGTGTGGTGGACGTTCAGAATTCAGTGGTGCAAATACACACATGCATACACTTGGCGACACACGCTCTGCTGTGCGGTGAGATTTGTGTTCTGTGTCCAGTGGTGCAAATACACACACACACGCACTTGGCTACACACGCAGTACGGCGCGGTTGGCTTGGCAGAAGCGCATACACACATTCACGCAGTAGGCTTTACTTTCAGTCCAGTGAGGTTGGTGCTTGTGTGGTGTTTCAGCTCTTGGTGGTCAGCGGATAAACCCCGTAAAAATGGAGATCATTCTAATTTAAGGTAAGTAAAAGTGATTCAAATTATCAACCAACATCCCCCCTTCTAATTAATATAATTTTTCTTCCATTTCATGTGTGTTTCACGGCGAACGGAGACAACAAAACCTGTGTTTGTGATGTGCAAATGTTGGTGCAAATGTTGGTGCAAATGACGGGTACAGTGGAAAGATGACAACCATGATCAACAGCGGTGGAGTGCAGAAAGTACGGTGAAAATGTTGCGTTTTATTCACGTAACAGTTGATAAAAGTGTTTTTAATATAATGTGCCATAATTTGTGTAATTTGCGAAGTGTTGACCGTGTGTGAAATAGTTGTTAATGCGTCTCATTAAACCGATTTATTTGCTTAAATAAATCAAATTGTTCTACTACATGTGTGTGACACTGTTTCATTTTGGAAAGAAAATCTGGCAAAAAGGGGGAGGGGGCTATTTTACAGGGTTTTTCAATTGAGTTTAGACTAGCCACATACTTTTTTTGAATAGTCGCAATAGATTCTTGACTAGCATCCTCTATTTTTGATTACGAGCAATGGATTATTGACTAGGAGCAATTGATTTCAGCAGACCGGTTGCTGGCGCGGAGTGACCAGATTGTTTTTAGAGGTTATCGGTAGGAAATCTAAAGCATATTCGGTAATTTTCAGTAAAAACAACTTTTTATTCACTCATAAATTTTATTAAATTCCAATTTTATGGTTAAACGATCAATACTTAGAAAAATATTTGATTTTTGGTTAGAAAAACTGAGTTTTAGTGTGCTCAATTGTAAACCGATATTTGATCGAAAATCAATAGAACTATAAATGGTCACTCTGAAAAACTTGCTTAATCTAGCTTTTGGTTAGGATATGCCTGTGGGTTCACTACTGCATATTTTAATTCAGCCGTTAAGTGCTTTTGTGTTGTATTGTGCATGCATAAAAACAAAACAATAACACCAAAAACCTATCAGATAAAATATATTTTATTTTGTGGATGATATATAGCAGTAAAACAAACGCTTTAAACTAATGAGCGGATGAAATTAAATTTTTCCACAGATTATTATTCAAGCCAATATGTCACACCGGGTGCTATAAACGCGACGCTCTTAGGCTGTCATGCAGGGACCTGCTGAAATCAATTGCTCCTAGTCAATAATCCATTGCTTGTAATCAAAAATAGAGGATGCTAGTCAAGAATCTATTGCGACTATTTAAAAAAAGTATGTGGCTACTCTAAACTCAATTGGAAAACCCTGTAACGAAGGGTCGTGCCGAACCCCGTTCGGGTTTTGCTTCGGCTTCGTGTTTGCTTAGGCTTCGGGACCCAACGGATCGGTTGAATAATTTCGCCAACTCAGCTTCAAAGCCAGCTTCAATCTCAGCGGATCTCTGAGTGCTGGTGACCGGTGGGTACTTATCTTTGTTTTGCCGTGTGGCGTGTTGCAATTTCCACCGAAACCACGGAGTCGAAAACCGATTTTAACTGGCACCATTTCACTAAACGGCAACTCGTTGAAAAAATCTTTCCGCAATAACGACACTTCACTGCCAGGATCGACAAAAGCCACAAAATCCATATTGTTCACTTTGATGCGCTTTGTGATCAGTCCATTTCGTTTTAATTCAGACACATCGTTCTGTTCCGCTGTTTTCCCTGTAAGAACATTCGTGGTGTCACCATTGTTTTGCCTTGGCATGTTCGACGAATGTCGCGCTTTGTTCGGACATTCCTTCGCGCGGTGTCCGTATTCATTGCAAACAAAACACTTGGGTCCACGTTGTTTGCTTGCGCATGTACGTGTTTCATGTCCAAGATCACCACAATTATAGCAACGTCGTTTTGAGTTTTCTTCTACTTTTTCCACCGCGCGTCGCACTTGTTCTTTCTTCTTATCTGTTGGCTCATCTTTCTTTTGCGCACGTTCCCAGAACAGTAGCTTCGATTTCAAATCTTTTATTGTCACAGCTTCTTATAAACTTGCTCGACTTCGAGTGTCCATTGTAACACCATCGACGATATATTCCACTAAACTAACTTCATCTAAATCGATGCCTTGCGTAATGCGTTGAATTGAATAGATAAACTCCAATACGGATTCATCTTTCTTCTTCTTAGGGCTTGGCACTTGTTCCGACGCAGCGTATCGCAACGCATTGCGTGACGCACGCTGGTATCTGTTCGCTGCGTTCTGCATGGATGTGTCAACACATTTTACAAAGAAAAACATCAACAAACAGCAATAATGCCTATTCCCAAGCGCCACAGATTAAGCTTAAACGACTGGAAAATTGAATATCCATAGAAAAAAATGAAAGCTCCACAGCTCCATTGGTTTGAACAATAGTATTACAACTCATCATTATATTGCTATCTTTTTCTTGCAATGTGTTTCGACAAGTTTCAATTTATCATGACCTATATAGCCTTCTAAATTTCTGAGCAAAAATCTATAATGAATGGTGGTGTGGTCAGATACACGGGTATCAACACCAACGACCATTACTCAAATCTCACTCGCTTCAGTGCTGGTGGTTTCTGTTGGAGTTTAATTTTCCCAAAAGTATTTAAACAGTCGTATCGCCGTTCTAGCTCTAGCGATGCATAACTTCAATGCGAAACCATACAACAGTACAGAGTAAATGAGAAAGCTCTCCTCCAAACGCTGAAGCTCAACTGGTTGGGGTATCCCATCAACAGAGAGCGCCACCAGCTTTTTTGCTATTTTTATAATGCATGAGTCGTTTGCCGTCTGCAAAACGAAGTCTTTCTATATTCCGTTTAGGTAGAGAACTTGAGTCGTTTAGAAGCCGTTTAGTGGTCTTTTAGTGGATTTGTGGCACATGGGTTATTTATAGGTTCTGAAGTGATAATAAAGTTAATTTACAACTGTAAAATCATTTCCAGTTCTGCTAAAAACAGTGCAAAGCATGTTTACGCTTTAATATCGGAAATTGCTTACTGACCCGCACACATCTGTTTTGCAGCAATTACGAAATTACTTTCTGTACATTTATTTTGTTTATAAAATTATTTAGTAGGCCAAATACACGCAAAACTGCGTTCGAAACAATTTAATATGAAAAAATATCGATTTTCACCCGATATGGTTAAATCATTTTGACAGACGCATCACGACGTGCGTCGAAATAGAAATTTTTCTACTTTGACGCTGCGTCGTGCGTCGTTAACGCATGCGTCATGTCAAATCCCGCTCTCTTACGCGTTGTCAGCTTACGGTGTACGTCATTCGCACGAACTACAGTACCGAACTCTTCCAGTAAAGCTGCACGCAACACGGTATACTAATTGGTTTCGCGTTTGATCATCACAAAACGTTTCGCCACACCAACTAACTTTTGGCGCATCATTACCAGCATCTGATCTTGCGTCCAACGTGACATCCTTGAAATATCTTCAAATTCGTTTAGCCACACACTAAAATCTTGGAATAGATCATTCCCGTGCGTTTCTAAACCGTCTTCAACATCACGAAACGAATACGGCGTGCGCACCAAATCGGAGTGTACTGGCAAGACCGCTTCATCGTTTGTACTGCTACGCGTTTCTGCGTCTGCAAAATTGTCCGTATTCATGGTTTCGTCCATTATTTCCACGTTTCTTTCTTCTACTAGTCGCCTGGCCAACTCTTCTTTTGTACCCGAGGTAGCTAGTTTTCTAGCGGCGGACCTCCTAACTAAACCCGGACGAGTTAAATCGTTTAGCAACACGAGGATCAGCGCTTCGTTGTCCATTATGTGAATTTCACGAGAATTCAGCAGCTATCGACAGTTCGTAACGCCTTCACCAACACAAGCGCGTGCCCCACACGCAGTATATACGTCTACCTCTTTCCACTAGTGACGCATACTTTCACACACACTCAACTCTTTTTCGTTGATTGCGTTCTCTAAAGTTTAGTTTAGTTTAGTTTATTAATTCTCTAAACGCACGTTTTACACGCACTACGCGATGCTTTTCGTCTTTAATCGTCACACTAACATACAAGTCACACTTCTGTTGTCCTTTGTGCAGCTCGCGTCGTTTTTGCGTACCAACGTACCTCTTATACGCACTGTACTTAACTTCATCCTCTTTAACACACACAGGCGCACGCCTTACACGCACTGCACTTCTTTCCCTCTCTAATACACACGAGCGCACGTTGCACACGGGCTGCGTAATGTTTTGTACATCTTAACTGTATGTGTATGTGCACGTCTTAGACGCACTGTGCTTACAGGGTTTTCAATGATATTATAGACATGTTCAGCGAGTTGTTGATTCGTTCGGGCATATAATTGACACTTTCAGCGAGATATAGAATTGTTCGTAAGCAGGCGTTGACAAGTTCAGCAATTCTGTAGTGTTGTCATTTGTTTTGTTTACACACTGTGCCGCAGGGTTCAATTTTTCATTCATAAAAGCCCTAAAAGTAGCTAATAATCATTCCCCAAGCTGTTTAATTCATGAATTAGTTAAAACAAACATATTTTTACGAAAACCGTTTGTTTACCTTCTGATGAGAATGATCCAAGCTGCAGTCCAAGGGGTACGAAAGTGACAGCTCTATAGTATCGCCGAACTTGTCAACGCCTGCTTCCGAACAATTCAATATCTCGCTGAAAGTGTTAATTATATGCCCGAACGAATCAACAACTCGCTGAACACGTCAATAATATCATTGAAAACCCTGTAACACATACATGCGCACGTCTTACACGCACTGTATACTTTCTGTACGTCTTCACATAAAGGCGCACATCTTCTACGCACTGTACACTTCTTTGCACGTCTACACATACAGGCGCACATCTTCTACGCATTGTACACTTCACGCAACTCTTTTCTAATATCCAAAGCCAAAACCAAAACAACCCGTGCCACATCTGACGTGTGTTTTCGAAGACGACAATTGTGAAATTGAAATGGACAGTGTACCAAAAACGGCTTGACTTGTTTGTAAGTGGTAGACAATTGTGTTTATCAAATCGAGGATTGCTAGTAGACTGTGGACAGTTGTTAATTGGAATGGAAAACCCTGTATTCCTCAACTAGGAAAGGCCATTTTAACGGTACATAGCGAATTTGTTCAGGTAAGCATGTGTTAAGCAACAAAGTGTTAGTGTAAATTTCAATTATATTTATATTACATTTTTAATTCTAAATTATGATTCCATCAAACTCAATGTTCACCTAAACGATCATTTATAAGTCTAAGGAGTTGGTTGTAAGTTTCCTTTCTGTTTGATGAGTTTATCAACTGTAGCAAGTTGTACAGTACCCTTCCATACTTGAATGCGTCTTCGTCATGGTTGTATGAATTTGCAAATACTTCCTGGACCTTTCCAAAAGTATTTTGTCTTCTTTCGGCTGAAACTCTTTTCATCATTTGTAAAAACGCAGTAGACATTTCAACCGCTTCTGGATCTGTTTTCTGCGATGTTTGATTGGTCAGATTCCTTAGCAATTGTAGCAATTCTGCATCATTTTCAAGGAATTCTGCCATTTGTTTTGTTCTACCGTTTTTTACTTGCGCAGTTCGTTGATTTCGTCGGTTAGATGATACGGAAGGCTGCAATCGGGATGTTTGTGAGATCGAAGATGGTGGTGTAGATGATTGTTTCCGAGCTTCTTGCGTTAAATGTTGTATGGATAGTTGATTGTTTAGTACAGGTGTCTCCGACCTCAAGAGCCTTTAATGAGGCCCGCAATGACTGGGTACAGGTTAAATTAAATAGCTTTCTTTTCTAACAAATTCATCAAAAATTTATTGTTTTACTTCTGAAAGACGAAAATCAAGATTCAATAAAAGAATGCTGCATAAATTTGATATTTTGTTAGTATTTTCTTATTAAAACGAGATTTGAAATTCCACTCATTCTAAAGGTAACGTCAAAATGACCCTCAGCAACGTTGATTGTGAAACAATGCGGCCAGAGAACTGAAAAGTTTGGAGACGTCTGGTTTAGTATATTACTGATTGATATTCTTGTCGACGACTCCGACATAACTGGGTGTTGCGTGTTTTGTATTGGAGTATTTGGTAAAACTCCCAATTCAGCAGTTTGTTCTAAATTATCTGACGTAATAGTAGCCTTGATGTTTATTAGAGAAAATGGATCCCCAACTATAGGTATTTCTATGTCTGAAGTCTCATGGTGTGATGTAAAAGGGTTTGATCATGATGATGATGATGGCCTGTTCCTTCCCATTTGAAATATAATGAAAAGAAAAGATATGATAGTTTTATTTGTTTAAAAAAGTACATTTAATGACAACATATAGAGATATATATTTATTTTATTTATTTATTTATTTTCATACACAACCGACGGACCATCGTGTCTAATCGGCAACCTTATAATTAAATTAAGATATATATGACAATGATCATTTAAAACATATAAATAGACGTCTAGCTAACATTAAATGTGACGTAGACGCAATTTCTACTTGAACGTAGATGTAGACATACTAAAATCGAACAAATCTAACACTTCATTGAACTCGAGGGACATACGTATAATGGGGTGTCCCTGGCTATGGTTGTTGCGGGTACGCGGTACACGGAGATGGAAATTTGATCTAAGAATCCGACAGGGAGCGAACAAATTGATGCTGGCTAGTAATGCCGGGGAATCGATCTCTCCGTTAAGGAGCCGGAATATGAAAAGGCATTGGGCGTTTTTACGTCGAGAGCAGAGTGGTTCAAGTCCGAGAAGCAGACACCGCTGATGGTAGGTGGGCCGAGCGTGGTGTGATTGCCAAGGAAGGAGTCGAACCGCGTACCTGGTGAGTCTCCGTTGAATGGCTTCGAGGCGATTGATGTCACCAACACCAAGCGGGCACCAGATCGGACAGCAGTACTCCAGGCACGACCTTACGATGGCACAGAAGATAGACTTGACGCACATGGGATCGGTAAACTCGATACAGGTCCGCGTAATTAAACCAAGTAGCTGATTTCCCTTCGCAACAACGCTATCAATGTGAGGGCGAAATGACATCTTCTGATCGAGTAGCACCCCCAGATCACGGATACATGTCGTGCGAGCCAAAGCCGTGTTGAGCATAGTGTATGTAAACGTGATGGGGTGACGGGCTCTGCTGAATGATATACACTGGCATTTATCAGCACACACTTGGAGGGCGTTTCTGCTGCACCAGCTATCCAGATTCTCAAGGATCGTTTGAAGGCGTACACAGTCACTGTCGTTTCTAACTGGAGCGAATATTTTTACATCGTCAGCGTACATTAGGTGTTGGCCTGGCGGTAAAACGAAAGATAGATCATTTATATAGATGAGGAAGAGTAGCGGTCCCAAATTACTCCCTTGAGGCACACCGGAGGAGCTGGTGAAGGAGTGAGAACGATGAGATCCTATGCTTATGTAGTACGAACGACCAGTTAAATAAGAACGCAGCCAGGTGATGTGCCAGTCGAGGAAACCGAGTTTTTTTAGCTTCGAAAGTAGAATATCATGAGAGATACTATCGAACGCAGCCCTGAAGTCGATATATACTGCATCAACTTGAGTACCACGATCCATGTTGTCGAAGCAGTAACTAACAAATTCAGCAAGATTTGTGGTGGAAGATCTCCTTGGGAGAAATCCGTGCTGACTAGGGCTCATATAGTTTTGAACTGCTGTGGGTAGCGGATTGTATAGAATGAGCTCAAACACCTTTGCACAAGCGCATAGGGAAACAATGCCACGATAATTACTAGCATGAAGTCGACTGCCTTTTTTATGGATAGGAATCATTCGCGCGGGTTTCCAGGACTCAAGATACGTGCCACGCATAAGGGAATCATTAAATATTTTGGCAAGAATGGGTGCGAGTGATTGACAGCAGTGCTTCAAAATGTATGCGGGAATATTGTCAGGTCCAGATGATGTAGATGGTTTTATATCGTTGAGTGTGCGCGCAATTAATGCTTCGTCAATTGTGGGTATAATACAATCGATAGCATCCGATGGAGTATTGAAAGTGGCCTCAGCTAGTGTGTTAGGATTGTGAACAGGAAGGGTGAATGTATCAGCGAAACGATTGGCGAAAGTGTTGCAAATATCGGATGTATCGATACTAGTTTGGCCATTGTAGCTCATTGACGGAGGGATACTTCTTATATTGCGCCGTTTGTTCTAGAAGCTCCAGAACCGTGTCGGCTTAGAAAACAGCTGCCTTTCAGTACGGCGAATGAAGGAGCGGTAGAGCACACGATTATGTCGACGATAATTGTTCAGTGCATCGAAAAAAATTCTCCTATGCAGCGATGATCTCGTTCTGCTGTAATCCGCGTAGGCTTTTGATTTTATTTGTTTCAACCGTCTTAAAGATGCATTAGACCAATCAGGGCCAGACTTTCGTTGAGCAACAGAAACGCAGGAATTAATCGCTGAGCGCATAAAAACGCTAAAGCAATCGGTGGCTTCGTCGATAGTGGAAAAGTTGGAGCAGTCAAAATTGCGGTCAAACGACACAATAAGGGCATTCATACGTTCCACATTCGTTTTGAAGAAATTTCTATTGACTGTACTGCGAGTGTGACTGTTGGTGGTGTGGGATAGTTGTACGGGATAATAAATCATCATATCCAATGAAGGATGATGAAAGTCCTCACTGAGAAGTGGAATACTACAGTGTGTTACGTATGGGAGGAAGTTCTCTAGAGCCGAAGTACCATTCACAGAGTGCAGAGGTGTGATTGAGTCGCACAAAATATTGGTTGCGGCAAGGTTTGCGAAGACCAGATCCAATTGACGCCCAGATTGATTTGCAATACCACTCAACTGAAATAATCCGGTACTATGCAACCCATCAACGAAACGGTATTAGCCACGGAATTGCATAAAGGTGCATCATGCATGACAGAATAACATGGAGAGCAATCGGTGGCTTCTGATGTATTAGTCAGCTCCCATCTGATATCAGGTTTATTGAAATCTCCGAAGACATACAATAAATCGCTCTCTTTAATGCGGCTTGAAATTTCACGTACACTATCATGTAAAGCGTTCATCACTGCGGGGTCATTCGCATGACTAGGCGGAATGTAAACAACGCCGATGTAAACAGAGACACCTGGCAGCAATGTTTTGATCCAAAGTTGTTCCAGTATGGTATTAGGCGATGCGATTTCACATGTCGGTATTGAAGAGGAACATGCAATTAAAACACCCCCACCGCGTGAGAGGGCACTGTTGGAAAGATTCCTATCGCACCTGTAGATATGATAGTGATCGTCAGTGAGGAGCGAAGAAGGTATGGACTGAGTAAGCCAAGTCTCGGTGAGAATGATAAAATCATATTCTGATTCTGATAGCGCCAGGCGAAGCTTTGTAGTTTTCGTTCGTAGACCACGTACATTTTGGTAGTATATAGAGAGACTGGGTTGAGCTGAGCGAGGTGCATCGCCGGATGCAGTGCAAGATTGCTATTCATCCGATGGGCCAGCGTCAGCAGATTCATCAGTCCGTTTAGCGTTTCGCTTCGGTCGTTTTTTAGGAGCGGCTAAGCATTCGGGAGGTGACCTGGTAGGTGTGGTGGAAACAAGCATTCGCTCATTAAGGTCAAGATGTGGATCGTTTGTAAACAAAGCTGTGTCTGTAGTGGTCATGGCAGGTGAGGAAATCGTAACGGGCTGTGCGAGCGTATCTGTTGTAGTTGTTGTTGTAGTATCTGTTGTAGTAGTTGGCATCGCGGCACTCCCTCCAGAATGTGAGAGAGGATTATGATAAGTGTCGGTAGCGAGAGTAACGTTTTGATCGAGCATCGAATTTGTTTCAGTTGTTGCACAGGTATTAGTGTTATAATTATTGGTCCGATAGTCACGGAACTCACGGTACGTTAGAGCGGAGGGCCATGTCTCAGGTGAGAGAGCCTTGCTGCGTAGAGTGACTGGTATGCCCACCTTAAATGAGACAAATGAGAGTGTACTGGTGTCAGCGCCAAATTTCGTCAGACGGTGAACGAACACATCCCGCTTGTCGAGTGCTAGACGTACTTGCACCATGTGTGAGATTTGCTCAGTGGTGACCGATGGGGCAAAGCGTGTAAAGAATAGCCACATTCGCGTGTCAGTGTGTGGAATGATATCCAATGAATCCGAGTCAAGCGGCGATCCGGATCCTCTAAGTAGTGGTGATAGCGGCTTAATAGGTGGTGGCATGGTAGTGTTGGACGACGGTCCGCTCGCACTTACACTAAATGAAGCGGCCAAGGATGGAAACTGTTGTGACGATGTAATATTGTTTACCCCTGAAGTAAACAATCCTGGATTCGATGATGCTGGTTTGCGATGAATGGGTTGTTGTGACGGCAATTGAGTGGCGATGTTCGACGAAAACAGACAGGAACAGATCTCGTCCTTAAGCACTTTCAGGAGCTCGCGCTTATTATCTGTGATCTGTTGTGACAGCTCGTTACGCAGGCTCACTTTGAGGTCGGCTATGCTGGACAGTAGGTCGACAGAAGTGTGAGTGTACGGGGTGGATGACCTCAACACGGCCGTACGCGGATCCTTGTGAAACTTTACACAGGCTTTACAGGCCCAAAAAAATTGTGCACAGGACTCTATAGTAGCGGACAGTTCCGCAGAAAGTCCGCTGCATGAGAAGTGAAACTCAGAGTTGCACCAACCCTGGCATTTCACAATGCGATCAGCAGCTACGATGTCGTTAGCGCAGGCGGAACAAATACCAGCCATTGCTTTGTGGATGAGCGATTGATTGTGATGTTGAAGCGACGTAATGATTGTGGGCCGGAAAACGTTTCCAGGTGATTGACGGTGAATAATCCAGTTGTTAAACAACACCAGGCAATGAAGTCACCTACACTAGCAACAGGTTCAGCAAAGATACAGGTTTACACGGAATAATATAGAAAATAGTCGGAGCGCAGAGAATCTTCGACCAGTCACAGTGACGTTTGGAGTGAGTGTATATATATATGTATATATTTGTATATATATATATATATATATATATATATATATGTATATATATATATGTATATATATATTTATATATATATATATATATATATATATATATATATATATATATATGCCTATGATATATATATATATATATATATATATATATATATATATATATATATATATACATATATATATATATATATATATATATATATATATATATATATATATATATATATATATATATATATATATATATATATATATATATATATATATATATATATATTAGATAGATATAGATATAGATAGATATATATTTATGGTTTCTATTACAATTTAACTTTTAACACTATATTTTTTTATATTCCATTTACACCGGAAGATTGGATGTAGCTATGCCATAAGTTCATAACGACTAAATTAAAAAAATTGAATTAAATACGTTTGGGGAAACGGTCCATTTGAGACTTGAACCCTGGATAAGCATGTTGTTAAGTCGTACAAGTACCACGAGTCCAGCCGATAGTCAAACATCAAGCAGTCTGCCTGCTCTCATGGTTGAAAGGTCTGAAGTTACCTTTAACAACTTCAACCCCCGTTTCACGGTGGTCGGCTGTTTCCCCACAAATGGTCTTGACTACTGCGTAACAAACGAATCCATTCAACACAGTAAAACGTGAAGAAAAACCTCTAACTTGCTAACGCAAATATTGAATCAACTATGTTTAAAATTGAAAAAATACAAACATATTGAGAATGAAAGTAGACCACGATTGCTAATGTAATCAAAACGTCAAAAATTACCACATATTGTAAATAAGGCAAAAATATGGTAGGACTATGAACTGAGATAAGAATTAAATAGACACCTAAACCAAAACAGCAACACGGTCAACAGAGTATTTGTAAAAGGACATCAAAAGAGAACAGGATTGTTTATCTCGGGGAAAGCGGGGCAAAATGGGCATGTGGGGCAAAATGGGAACCCTCTATTTAAGCATTATTTGACTACAAAGATACTTTCCAATGCTCTAAATGTATTCATTAGAGTGTTATTTGAACACCATGTAAGTTTCATAATCCTTACATAACAAATAACCAAGAAAAATGCAAAATAAGGTTTAGTAGCATATTGATGTAATTTTTGCCACTTCGAAAATAAGCTTAAACCAGTGTCACAGGGATGAGTTGAAGTTTTACATGATATATTTTTATAGATATGATATTTCTATACAATTTTTCTGAAGAAAGCAAGGCGATTGAATGTGCATTTTTACTAATATAACAAAAATAAAAAAATGCTTTACGTCGGGCAAAATGGGCAGTTACGCTTGGGGCAAAATAGGCAGATGCTTTTGACATCCGCCGCTTTGTGAGGCTATGGTGTTGTATTTGTCGCCTCAATAATGATAACAGGCACAGATTCGATTTTGTAGATTTAAACGTGTAAAAACTGTTTTAAATTCAATAACATATTTTTGGAAGAATTTTAAGGGCTTTCTTGAACAGCAAATCAAACGATAGAACGAAAATACATTTCACGAAACGTGTGCAAAAGCAAAGACCATTACCTACGCGCAGTTTTTGTGGCCCATTTTGTCCTAGTGTTTTGACGTTTCACAGTTTGTTTACATATGTCCATTTTGCCCCAGGGCTATGCCCATTTTACCCCACCAGTCAAAATAGCTTCTCGTAAAACATCAACTTTTATTTTACACTGTTTTCATGATTTTAAGTTGTTTTCATTTTTTTTGGCAATTTTAATCCATATATAAAGGGTGGAGGCATACAGTAATGAAAGAAAAATTGTGTGTTGTGGCATATTCAAAGGAATATTCATATAAAGGAATATTGCCCATTTTGCCCCGCTTTCGCTACATGTATGCATGAAGTCCTTTATATGTGCCCTGCAGTCAATATACCCGTCTAAGGTTCTGTTGCGAAACACCGCAACTGGGCTAAATTAACTAGTTTGCTTTAATTTAATCAAATACTGTTTACGACCTTTCAGTTACACTCCTCCTAATTGCTCAATAGAACGAAACTTTAATGTGTGCCACTCAAGATCCAGGGCAATCGTGGAAAACACTTTTGGCACTCACAACAGTCGATTTAGAGTTTTAGATAAATTTATGCCTTTGGAACTAAAACATGTAAAGGAAATAGTCCTCGCTACTATTATTTCCACAATTTTATTCAAACTAGTCATTCGGGAGACTTATACTTCGCACAAGAAGCAAAAGCACAAAATGGTGGGACAATTAACGGATCTTTGCGCTCCGAATCAGATTTAGTACCACCCAGAACTAGATTAGCAGGTATTGGAATAAGTTCTTCAAACGAACTCAATGATATGAGGATGCCATTTGCAATATATTTCTTTAATCATTAACGAACTTTGTTTTCATTTTGTTAGTTTATGTTAGATGATTATGTATAAATGATTTAATAAGAATAATGCATGTAGATATTGACACTTGAATATAAACGGAATAAAAAAAATTAACTGCTACATAAGTGGTGTACGATGTTTTGAAGGTGAATTTACAGGGTTTTCGAGGATGACAGCTCTACGGAATCGCTGAACATGTCTACGCCTACTTCCGAACAATTCTATATCTCGCTGAAAGAGTCTATTATATGCCTCAACGAATCTACAACTCGCTGAACATGTCTATATAATCCTCGAAAACCCTGTAATAGACTCTTTCAGCGAAATATAGAATTGTTCGGAAGTAGGCGTAGACATGTACGGTTATACTGTAGAGTTGTCAATTTCGTACCCCTTGGACTGCAGCTTGGATCATTCTCATCAGAAGGTAAACAAACGGTTTTCATAAAAAAATGTTATTTATGACTAATTCATGTATTAAACAGCTTGGGTATTGATTATTAGCTACTTTTAGGGCTTTTATGAATGAAAAATTGAACGCTGCGGCACAGGGTGTAAACAAAACAAATGACAACACTACAGAATTGCTGAACTTGTTAACGCCTGCTTACGAACAATTCAATATCTCGCTGAAAGTGTCAATTATATGCCCGAACGAATCAACAACTCGCTGAACATGTCTATAATATCATCGAAAACCCTGTATATGGCTGAACGAATCTACAACTCGCTGAACGTGTCTATATAATCCTCGAAAATCCTGTAGTATTGTTTTAAATTGCATCTCAATTTCATCATCTATTTTATGACGGAAAATGCAAACTTTTGTGTTTCGGACAAGATGCACAATTGAGGGATTAGGGACACACGAGGCTCTTTAGCAACTTATATTATAATATAATAAAGATATGCGCTAACGGGACTGTTGTGTGTGTCCGGTCGTAGCCTATGATCAAGTTTGATACGCTCGATAGCCCGATCAATCCCGAAGCCCTTAAAGGCCATTCAGACGTCAGATGCTGTCAGTTGCACGACAGCATCGAGTTGCGGTTATACTGAACTGGCTGCATACACAACATCTCTCTCTCTCTCTCTTTTAGTTCAGCTGGTACAGCTGCAACCTGCGCGGCGCCCTTCTAACATGAGAAGAGCGGCGAGGTAGACCATTCATTTGACCATGTTGCCAGTGATTATCCCCACATGCCCACCAGGGCTTACTTGGCGTCGTACGCTGATCTAGCTACGATCTTTTAACTTGTAAGTGTCTTCCGACTGTACAGCCAATACATTCTCCTGTACTGGGGACTCGATCATGACACTATCTTTCTTTAAGTTAACTATCTTGCTGCAAATCCGACGCACGCCTTGTTTAACCTACACGCATATGACATATGGTCTTCATTCTTATTTTTCGCAATTTGCAAGCACTTGATCCTTTTGCTAAGTAATGACTCTCGCGTGACAAACAACTCGGTCAACCTCTGGACCGTTTCCGCAAATGAAAAATCTCCCGCTTTCTGGGACAATATAAACGACGTGTACCTATCGTGCTCAACCGGACCCAACTTCCTCATCAACAGCCTGGCTTTCGCGGCTTCAACTATCCGCTCCGCTCTACCTTTTTCTATCGCAACTCCCTTCTTTGTATGTGCCGTTTACTAAATTCAGCTGACGATATCTATGAGCCTGGAATGACGGAACTGACTTCACTTTTAAGTGTTCGGAATGCGTCCAACAATAACTATACATAAATGTTCTGTTCGTTACCTAAGTAGTTCAGAAAGTTTGATGTTAATTTAAAGATTTCTTCAATGTCCTATTGCTAGTGTACCTGTCGACTTGTGCTATCATCCTCAGAATCTTATTTAGCTTCACCTATACACGTCGGCGATGTACACTAGCGCATGATCCCCATACCGGACAACCGTAGAGGACCGCTGGTTTAATTATTTGGTAGTAAACTGACATCTTGTTTTCCAAGGAGAGTTTGGATCTCCGCAAGATTAATGAGTATAAACTCATCATGAGCTTATGTCTCAGGTGTAAGACTCTCTCAACTTGTCCGTGAGAGAGCATGTTATGATCCAGTTGTAGCATATCTGCTAAATCGAACTTATTATAAACCACACTCATTGTAACACACTTCGGAAAGCCAAATCACACCATTGCAACTCATTCATTATAACACACTCAGCAAATCAGATCATACCATAACAAAGCAACCGGAAGAATTCAGGCCCCACCGTTCATATAAAAACAATTGTGACACATTTCTTGAAAACACCCGAAAGACGCATAATAAGCAAATCAGGAGTTACTGCAGGCAAACTAGGTGAACCGAAAATGCATAGCAACTTATTGCTAAAAGTTATGTACCCTTACCCAAGGTAAGGTCTCTAAACTCCAACGTTTACAGGAAGGGAAACCTCCTAAAGGTTTCTATGATCGCCTGGACGATCAAGTGTCGAAAAGTCCGCTCGAACGCTCCGCTTTATTCCACCTCGGTTCATATCAGTAAAAACTGACCTACCGCGACGTTGTTCGATGTACAGTATGTACCATATGAACCGCTCATCACATTACATGGCGACCGTAGCTATCGCCTAACTTATTACATTATGAAGGATTTCCATAACTTTGTTCGCATTAAATCTACAACAACTTGCCAAGAGCGAACAATTGGCAGGGGCCTACATGAACAATAACAATATGTATATACAGTCAGAATTTATTAGCTGAACGCTTTTTAGATGGAATGCAATTTACCTTGCAAAATTTATTAATTTATCGCTCGATAGTTGACTGGCAGTTCAATTAAAAAGCATACGTTTGTATGAAAAAACCGGTTTTTTTAAACAACCCAAAAATCGTATGGCTTGCCGAGAAAAAAATCAGATTTTTTTTTGTATGGAGAAACGTTCAACTAAAAAGCACATATTCAATAGTTGGCAAGGAATCGAAGTTCAACCAGTAAGTTCAGACTGTATATTTGTAGGATGAGAGCAAGGATAATGTATTTAGAAGGTTGATTTTTATCGCTTTTGCTGGGCGACATTGTGGGGGACATCTGTCACTCTCTGCATACAAATTTCATTATCCCGCACCAGCCCTCCACGATTTTTATACCGGAGCCCCCGGAAGAGATATGTCAAGTCGAAAAATGTCATTTTGCTCTGAACAACTTCACCTAGTCATTTATAACACCTTGGATGAGAGGGCAACCCCCCAAAAACGTCAAAATGACATGGCAGGCAACGAGAGCATGACAGCAGGCGATGAGCGCCACAACCTTACTGCGAGCGTCACCGTGAGCAGAAGCAAAACTGAACTTAATTTCATTTAGTTGCCTACACTGCTCGTTTCCTTATTTGTTACACACACACACACACATTTTTATACAGTCTGTTCCCGAGTTACACGGTTCTCGACTTACGCGGATTCGGAGATACGCGGTTTTCTAAATTTGGGGCCCTTTCCGTTTGAAGCTCGTAGGCTGAAATTTCTGCCTGTCAGCTATTTGCATTGCATAGCAGTTTTCCAGCAGCTATCTAAGTGGGTATAATATACAGGTGGGCTTATCCCAAGGTGTATGAATTTAGAAGGCTGATTTTTATCGCTTCTGCTTCTAAATGAAGATTGTAAGAATGTTTTGAGTTGTGGGCAGCCGTGCCGACCACTGGACTTGCCGTGGCAGTTGCGCTGCCACCGGTCAACGTCCAGGAGGACGACAGTGTACACGCACACTGTCGCACACACTAAGCAACGCAAGGCTTAGTGTGTGCCGAGCGCCATACAGGCAGAGTGTGTTTACGAGCCAATCGAGCAGGAGCTCTCGACAGGGGCGCTCGGTGCGGCTGGTGCGCGGCCACCGCACTTGCGGTTTTAAAGTGTTAATTGTTTGTTCATTGTGTCTTTTATTTATTATTGTTCGTTTATAAGTGTTTTAATAAAAGCAAAAGTGTCAAACACAACAGTGGCGACGAGGATGGGATCCTCCTGCGTAAGGGGGATCCCAACAAGAACCCGCGAACGCCATCGCGATCGGGCCCATCTCGTTTTTGCTGCATCATCGCAGCGGCCATCGCGTTGGCACCAGTCCCCGTGCTTGCGGGACACCGCGAACGATTTGGGTCGCCACCGCCGCCAACACCGAGGCCCCCGGCTGCCGTCCCATCATTGGCGACCACATGGGCAGCTGAGCACACACTCTCGGCGACAAGGAAGGTCGTCGGGCTGCAGCCCCAGCAACGCCAGCAGCACCACAGGCGAGGCAGCTTTCCGCCTTGCTGCTCTAACATCAGATGGGCGTCACATTCGCCCATGCTGCAGCCCCAGCTTCATCGGGCGAGGACGCATTCCGCCCAGCTGCAAAAGCAGCAGTGCAAGGATTCATCGGCGACGAGCAATACCGCCCGGCTCGAGCTCAGCACATCATCGGCGAGGCACAAATTCCGCCGCGGCTCGAGCCCTTCCTCACATCACGGCGACGTAACATTCCGCCTCGGCAGCACAAAAAGGATCCATCGGCGACGAGCAATACCGCCTCGGCTCGAGCTCAGCACATCATCGGCGAGGCAGCAATTCCGCCGCGGCTCGAGCCCTGCCTCTCACCACGGCGACGTAACATTCCGCCTCGGCAGCACACAAGGATCAGCAACGCACAGGTTGCATCGGCTGCAACACAGCAGCCCCACATCGGTGCGAAAGTTTTCCACCTGGCTGTAGTCGAACGGGCGTCGCCAATTGCGCCCCGACTGCAGTCCCGTTGCAACGGGACACACATTTTTCCCCGGCTGCAGCCAAAGCATCATAGGAGGGCGAGGAACCATGCCGCCCGAGTATTTTCATCTCTGCCGCCCGTCATCGAAAAAAAATACATCGCTGCTGCCCTGGGGCAAGGATCATCATCATCATCGTAATCATCATCGCGGCATCATCGTCATCGTCATCATCATCGCGGCATCATCATCATCATCATCGTGGCATCTTTATCATTGCGGCATCATCATCATCGTGGCATCTTTAACATTGCGGCATCATCATCATCGTTATCATCATCGTCATCATCATCGCCGTCACACCATCGCCGCCGTCCCAGGGAGCGGCACAGCAGAATCATCATCATCAGCATCACCGCCGCGTCATCGCCATCGCGTTGTGGCCCGAGAACAGCAGCAAGCGCTGCTCAGCGCGACAACATCGGGGTCCCCACATCTTGGCAGCATCGGCCGGAAGGGATCACCACGCCGGTATTCCCTTAGTGGAATACCCCCGCGTCGGTTCGAGCCCTTCGGTATTAAAAGGGGGAGATGTTGTGGGCAGCCGTGCCGACCCCTGGACTTGCCGTGGCAGTTGCGCTGCCACCGGTCAACGTCCAGGAGGACGACAGTGTACACGCACATTGTCGCACACACTAAGCAACGCAAGGCTTAGTGTGTGCCGAGCGCCATACAGGCAGAGTGTGTTTGCGAGCCGATCGAGAAGGAGCTCTCGGCAGGGGCGCTCGGTGCGGCTGGTGCGCGGCCACCGTACAGTATACGTTTTATTGTGATTGTTTCATTTATATTTTATTTATTATGTACGTTGTATAAGTGTCTAAATACATACAAGTGCTAGAACACAACATTTTGTGTTTTCGTCACGCTACCAGAAAGCTCGTTGGAGCAAAATTTTTCACTCGTTCTGTCAAAAAGTGATATTCAAATTTGGTTATAAAAAATGCTATGAGACCACCTGGACTACATAGACTTTGATTCCAGATTCGATCACCTGATTTCTTTAATGCACCTTGGGATAAATGTAAACAAACTCGTGTTTTCGAGCAGGTACTCGAATCTAATTCTAGCTTTTAGGCTAAAATTTTTGACTGAAAATCGCAGGCTAGTTTTTTGTGTGGTTTTGTATGGAGTGTTTACATGATTTCAGCCTCCAACTGTGAAGGCCCCCTTTGACAGATTAAATGTCAAATCAGTACAATTTGCTTCAAGATCGCTATTAATTGCATTTTTGCTAACAAATTGAACCCGCGTAAAAGCCAGAAATATTAGAATTTTCTGCACGAATCATAACAAATAAATGAAAAAGTGTATAAAAGTACTACATTAAATCAAAAACTCCAAGTAATCAATAGTATTTTAGTCAAAAAACATGAAATTTGACTTACGCGGATTCGTCGAGAACGCAGAAACCGCGTAACTCGGGAACAGACTGTATAGAATCGTGGAGGGCCCCAATACTTGAATCAAGATCTGCTTAGACCATATCACGTATGATAGGCGTATGATTCTTGAGAATCATTTTAATTCGTTTCCTGTTAATTAATGTTTAGATTATTCACAATAAAACACATAAATTCACAGTTAAACATTATTTATTTTTTATATTATAATGAAATGAATGAATATTATGTTAAAAAGCTACATACAATTTTATAGTATCATATTTTTACAAATATTTAAATATTATTATTATTCAGTTTATATTATTTGCTTAAAATAATTTAAGAAACCTTTCGTTGAACCCTATACATTTTAGCTTTTACATTTTTACGGTGAAATATTTTTCCAAAAAGACAGAACATTCGAAGAGTAAAACCAAAGTGGGTATAGGGGCTAGGTGGGCTTATAGGTTTGGCGGGAAGACCATATTGAATGAACGAATGACAGAAGTGGATTCGATTGTGATACGTAGTTTTTCACCCACACTACGACACATCAACCAAAACAGCCATTGGAACTCACACGCATACATCAACAAATGATCGAATCCCCTCCTGTCATTTCGTTTTCATTTTTCTATAGCACGGTTGTCAATTTGTTCGGGATAAGCCCACCTGTATAATAAACCCACTTTGAGTAAAACGGTAAATTTAAAATTTTTCGCCCGATCGAAACGGTCAACTTGAACCGCTTCAACAATTCGACATATGCATCTCGCTCCACTCAGAATTACACGATTTGTTCACAGTGAAAAATTATGGTTAGCGGGGAATGATAAGGAAATGCATTAGATTAGCATGTTTTATAGTGTCAACAGTAGGAAAATTGAATTTCCTGTGTTTTGGTGGACGATGAGCAATATTTCGATTAATATTCAATAAAATATAGCGAAAACATAGTATTTAGTTCACTTTCACGCAAGGTCTTAAACCCTAAAAAACCTTTTCATTGTTTATCACTGGTCGCTTAGTCATTTTATACCAAAAAATATCGAATTTTCACAAAATAACGATGCACGAAATGTGCCTTCTTTTTTCGCTAAATGTTAAGGAAATGAAATAAAAATGAATTTGGCACAATCATCATCCAATAGAAGAAGGTCATACGAACGGATAAATGAAAATTAGACGCTTTTAAAATGGATTATCACGCACAAACCCACAGTTTTTTCGACCACCAATCGAGCAGATGATGGTTAAACATTTAGAATAGATGTCACTTGGATTGGCTTATTACGAGTTTTCAGCGCAATTAGCTAATTTAAATGCTCTAAAAATACCTCTGTTTATAAACAAAATCTTACTTAACAAGGAATATTCTTCGTGATTTTGATAATTTTTTTGTTTTTGATCTAAAATCAAGTTGACAATTGTTAAAACCTCTATTTTTTATTATTGCTCAGGCAGAGTTTCGTTACAAAGAATTGGTTAATGTAAAGTTTTTGCCAGGAGGAGGAATATAGTTCATTTGCATGTTGCACATCTATGAGGTATATTGATGGGCCATTCTTGCATGCTTTTTTGGATCTGCTACAAAATGAAACAAATTTTTTTTTCCAAATGCATGTATGATCTTTATACTAGTACATCTGTAGTCCTGGAACTTATAATTTTACTTTTCATACAAATTTCATACAAAAGAGCTCGTAGCAAAACGGTTTAAGACGTTTTTGTGTAAAACGAATGTGTCACTGATATTGATTAAAATCGTGGTGTGAGAATCCGAGACTTTTAAATCTAATGGATGAAAAAAGGTAAAATTCGGGATTTATATCAAGTAAATATCCTACATTCAGTAAATTCAGTTGCTTTTTAAATATTGAAATATAGAATTTTTAGCCTAATGTCCACCTTAAGAACCATGAGAGGAAAATGGCGCGATTGCTGTAGACGGAAAAGTTCGATCATACAGTTAGATAGCACATCTATCCGTTCGACAACCACAATACACGTCAATCCAGATGTGGGCGTTTGAAGAAGAAAAGGTTCAAGGATTTTCTCTAGCTGTTGCGGGCAACTTAGAATTGGCATCCTAGAACTTGTAGACACTCAATCTCAACCAATTAAACAATAAACCGCAGTGCAACCCTCTCATAACGAGTTATGTCCGTTCGTTAGGCTACCTCGTTATATGAAAAACTCGTTGTGCACGAATCAGTATGTTTATTTGTTTGCCATTTTAAGAACAATATACAAGCAAAAAAGGCACCCTTTTTACCCTTTTGAAACCAATTTAAAACGTCTATGATGAATCCTTAAAAAGTTCATTGATTTACAAAATCCAGAGCATTTGCAAAAGCAAACGCGTTATTTTGCATTCCATTGCTACATGGTAAAAGGATTAAGGAGACATTTTCCTAAGGGTGCAGCCCCTTGTTCCATTGAAACCGAGCATGTAGACTGTTCACTGGTCTGATTCAGACTTTCTTCATGAAATTTGGTCTACTGACCAATAGTATGATCTGTTTCCAAGCTGGACGAATGATTTATTGTGCATAAATGGATTAATGTATATTTAATAAACACGACCATGGCACTTTACTGTACCATGTTGGGAGCAGAACATTTAAATGTGACTTGTTTTTTAGCTCAGTTTACTCTTGGTTTAAAATTATTTGTTTGTTCCAGATGTGTCGGAAACAATTTTTAACAGTATAACTGTAATGATAAGTGTTATTCAACATATAATGCTGGTTATTCAAACATTTTGCTACGCATGCATATTACCAAATTATACAAAATTTCCAAAAAGGCGAAAACAAAACAAAATTATCTGGCGCAATTGTGGTTCATTGATAAGGTAATATTTCTAAAATGTATGTATCTGAATGATTTTAGTTTCTTTTTAATACACACCATTTTTTATTTAATAAAAAAATAATTTAATACTCAAAAAAAAAAGACCAAATTTCAATTAATTTTCAATTAGAATCTTGACTACCTGTCACGTGGTATAGCTTTTTGTCACTTAAGTTTGTTAAAGTGTAAATTTTTAAGGCGGCTACGAGATAAGCTCTTTTTGCCGTTCACAACCAGTTTTTACAAAGTTGACTAATGTTTAAACATTTTGTCACTCCCGTGGCCTCGCTCCATTAGATTTATCAGCAGCGTTTTTACAGCGCATATTCTGTTTGATAATATATCTTTACACACTTTATCTCTGAGAAAGGGGAGGAATCTCTTTTGCAAATACACATATTTGTATGGATTAAAAAATGTTTAGCAATTACATATTCTGAAATAAAAGCTATTGATTCTCAAATAAGAAAATAAAATACATAAATAAATGACTTAATATAGAAGTATGCTGTTCACTTGGGCACCATTTATTCATAGTTTATGAATCTTTAATCGATCTCACCTGGATACTCGGATGTAATGCATAAACGAAGGAATGTATCGAAATTGTATTAATTATTGAATAATTCCAAAATTGTTTATGGATAATGTTTTTGTGTGTCTAATGTCAGAGTTTTTGCTAGGATGTTATTGTCTAATCATAGTTTTTTTTAAAACTTCATACTCAACATGTCATGCACCTTCAGTTTGAGTTATGAAGTTCCTTGTGCATTTAAAGGTTTAGTTTTCGATGATCGTAGGAACGTAAGCCAGTTTTGTGCTTTATTATTTTGTGCAATTTTTTAAAATGGCTAATTAACAACTTTAAAGATAACGAACGTTATTTCCCGAAGAATTCAGAAGAAAGTTATGAAAAAGTCACAGTTGATTTTAAGGACTTTTCTAAATTTCCTTTAACTGGTGCAGCTTAAGGGAAGTTTCAGGCTCCAGTTTAACGGAAATTACTTGAATTCTCAATTACTCACACTCAAAAATGTCAATCGAGTTGTGAATTGCCATTTCCGAATACCATGGATATTTAATCAAACCTGATAAAAGGTACTCATATAAATGGCCATCCACTACCCAATTCGACAAACGTAGAAAGCTTGGAGCAAAACAATCGTTCTTCTCCCTCTATCCTCTATACCGCGAATGCTTGCACTCATGCGTGAGCGTTCGAGCATATTCTGTCAGAACTGAGTATTCGCAGTTCAACCCGTGCACTGACAATGTATGTGTTTATGTGCAGTGAAATTTGTCTCTGTAGCCCACTCTCCCATAATCACACACTCACATACACTCGCCACGCACTCTTACACTTTTGGCGCGCAGGCTACGTACAACACAATACAAAAGGTCGTTTAAACCGCGCGCACTGATCAAAGTCGCGATGGTCCAATCGGAACGCCGACACTCCAAATTACAGATTTGATGTAAAGAAAAAGTTTTTATGACCTAACCGACAACACACGCAACGGCACACATCATCACAACGTCATGCCGTCGATGGAAATGAGATATAAAAATAGATCTGTGTGGGAAAATGGGGCAGGGGAAGGGGCGTAGAACAGAAGAACGTAAGCGTGAATCGTCGCGTGTGTGTACGTACACTAGAAAACTCGTTTTTTGTTCTTTCCTGGAACCCACATGGTGTACATTTTTCTGACTCTAAGCAACCAAAGTAGCACGGGAAGTAGAAGTTACTTTACATTCTATTTTTCTCACTACTTCACAGCGTTTTGAATCGCTTGGGTATGCGTTTAGTTATGCAAGTAACAGCAGACATCCCGCAATACAAACCAGTGAATCTACATTTCCAACAAATTCAATGAAAAATGTAATGTTTATTTGTAAACAACTTTTTAGTCCAATCAGCTACTCCTTAGCTCTCCCGGCAATAATGGAATAGAAGAGAAGATTAAGAAAAATAGGAAGAATTGTTACAAAAAGAAATATTGTAGAGGTTCTTGCCTGCCTCAATGGCCTTGAAATGATCCCGAATTTTGTTCAAATAACAATAAAAAAATAAAGTCATATGCCAATTTATTTTGTTCGAATAGTGATCAAACGTGTGCGATATAATTTACAGCAGAGCTCATAAACCACGCAAGCTGACCTAACGGAGGAAGTGAATACTTTGAGTAACAATTGAAACACAAATATAGATGAATGGTGGAGTGGCAAGAGCTGTCAGCGGGAGTGATGTGAATTTTTTTCCTTATGAGCTGAAGCTTCGTATTCCATTTTTTTCCTTCGACAGCTTACAGTCAGTGCAATTGTAAACAAATTATAAAAAAAAAGTTATGTGTGTGTATGAAATGCCTCCTGTTGGGCACTTGCACTTCATGAAAATAGAGGCATCGTGTCTTACAGTTGTTTTATATTTTGTTTGAGATTTTCAGCAGCCCTTAAGCAATGAATCATTTTAGATCGAAAGGCGACGATGACTCTTATAGCTTTTGTTACATCACACATGTTGTTGAAGTTTATGTTTACTTGAATGTAATTACTGGTAATTTTCGACGACTCGCAGAAATTATACCATGGACTACTACTCTACTAACAAGGAAAATTAATTATTCGTCTAGATCAGGGTCCTCCAAACTTTTCAGCTCGCGGGTCGCATTGCTTCAAAAATAACTATGTTGAGGGCCATTTGACGTTACCTTTAAATGATGATTGAACGTTTAAATTTCGTTTTGATAACAAAATACTAACGTTACTTGAACAGCTTCGAGTTACCAAAGCTTGATTTTTGTCTAAGAAAAGTAAAAAATACAATTCTATTTGAAAAAGTCATAATAACGTGATATATATATTAACAGTCATTAAGGCAAAGTCATCGTGGGCCGCATGCTCTTGAGGGCCGTAGTTTGGAGACTTCTGGCCTAGATAATATGAATATTAGTTAAATTTACGAATTTACGGCTGGTTCAAATTATATTATTGGCAGAGAATCAAATGGACTCCAAAAGCGATATGAAGAAAAAAGATATATTATATGATTAAAAAAAAAAAAATGTGCTGTTTTTGTTTGACGAACAAACCTGACTTGACATGGGAAAGATCGACACTATGAAGGGTGTAGCAAACGGTGGAGAGTAAAGTGGTTTATTATATTTAAATATTAATAATTACCCACAACTCATTGCTTTCCCTTCCTGGTACTTCCTTAAAAGAATCTTCGTCATTTACTACAACATTTCGCTCTGTTGCAAATTTAGGAATTAAAAGCACCACTTCCTGTACACCGTAGAATGCAAAATCTAAGACAATATAGAAACATAGGGCATTAAAATCGGAGTTCAGATTGCAGAAAATAATTTAGGACTTCCGTCAATGAAATTACTTACGTTCGCAATCTCAGCACGTTTGGTAAACTTGTTAATAAATTATCCAGTTTGTCCTTAATTGTTTTCTTCAGGTCATTTTTACTCCTATTCAAAAATCGAAAAAAAAATTATTTTTGAAATCCTTACAGAATCTATTATTCCTCTGTTATTTCCTACAGAATCTGTTCTGTCTATTTCTGAATGATGTCATGTTAGTGCCTCTTCTTTTTATTGACTAAACACAAAAGCAAGTGGTTCAAGACGTAACAAGATATTGGGTTTCGGGAGGTGGCTCATTAGCGTCCTGCGAGTAACAGCATGATTTATGGCTGCTGTTTTCACCTATGTTCCGTTTTCCGTTGTTTCCGGTTTTTCCGATTTCTCTTTGGTCTTTTTTAAGGTAATTTTGTGACCTGTTAATCAATACTTGATAGCAGAATCAAAATAGCCAAAAAAACGGTGTCCATCTTTCCCCATGCCCGTCTCATTGGCCGGTCTCATTGTACAGTCGTCAACTCGCAGGACTTAACAACATGCCCCAAATAGACCGTGCCGCCATACGTAGGACTGACTATCCTGCTATGGGGGATAATCCAAAAAAGTCACTGAAAGCCAACCCCACAAGTGGTACAGGCAGGCCTTGACCGACAACGGTTGTTGAGCCAAAAGAAGAAGAAGAATCTTTCCCCATAATAGAGTGTCCGTTTTTAGCACTTTGATGCCATAATGCTTAACAGCATACCTTCAAAAAAAATAATTGTACTACTTTTATTGATGTCTTTCAGTTGATTTTTTCAATAATGATCCTAAAGATGGTTCTCAAATGTGTTGTCGAACCTTCATATTAACTGCTACATTGTTCAATTGTTTAACGATTACTTTAATCAAGGAATTGTGAAAAGTGTCTTTTTTCCCGCAGTGTCCGTCTTTAACTTTCTTGTTGTTTGTTTAAAAATTGAAAAAAAATAAAATACAATAACTGAATGAACAGCAATGGTATATATTTTCTATGTATATTAAAAAATATAGCAATTTATAGGTAGTGAGGAATAATTGAGTGTTTCTTAACAATTGAAGAACGTTAAGATAAAAAGAGAAACAATTTAAAAACACATTTTTAATTTATTTATTTATTTAACATGTTGATAACATGAATATTATCTATCTTTAGCAAGGTAATGATTAAGACTTCGTGCCATAAGCTCTCATGCATCCCCATAGCTTTTTAAATACCTTAACAAGTTCAACTTAAGCATGAATATCCCTTCTGGATATCGACAGCCTTATTTTGTTAAATGTTTGATGATAATGCATACGTGATCCATTTGCTGTGCAATGAAGACTGTCCGACTTACAGTCGACCGCATACACTTCAAACCTTTTCTCAAATTTATGCATAAGGTTTTAAATATTATGTTTAATTAAAAAATATATTTTAAAATAAATAATTATTTAAAATAATATAATTATTTTAAAAGTTATCGGTCTGATTTTTTGCATGCACATAGCTAAAAATTGTCCTCAAAAACGCGTGAAGATAGTTTTCTGATAAGTGGTCTAGAGAACTGTCCATGGTGCCGTAATGTCAGATAAAAGGTGTCCAACTTTAGGTAGCCGACACTGTATCACCAGACATTGTACCCATACGTAACATTTATGGTTTTCTGAACATGGTTACTTGGATCATTTCAAGTAAATTAAACATAAATAGCAATCGACGATAGCAATACGGTGACGATCCCGTGGTACAGTGATCAACTCGAACGACTCAATAACATGTCCATCATGGGTTCAAACTTAGAATGAACCATCTTCCCGTAGCAAGGACTGACTAACCGGCTGTGTGGTAATGAATTAAGTCTCGAAAGCTTGTATGGGCCGGCATGTCCGCGTAGGACGTTACGCCAAAATAGAAGAAGAACCAATAGAAGACAAAATGAATCCTAGCAACGAATAGAAAAAGCGCAATCTAGAGCATAAGGTGCATTTGAGAGAAATGGTGAGAATAATGCTCGCAAAATACGGCGATGTGACGACCATTACATTTCCATAGCCAAAAGTAAGCAACTTAAATAAAAAAACGTGTAAAAACAATACACTTAACTAAAAATAACTAAGAATATGTGAATGAACACGTGTTATGTGTACCTTAATGTACATATCAACAAGTAGTTATTTGAGCTTTCTTTTACTAGACAGTAGCTATCTTACAAATGTCGTTTAGTTTTATAATTGAATTACATAGATATGTGATAAGATAAATAATAAACATATCGTTATGTCATGTCTGTCAAACGAAAGCAACGAAAATTTTGAAGGAAAAATAACAAATTTTCTCAACCAACCTCCGTCCTACCTATACAGTTATACAATTGCTTCTTCTAATAATAAATAACTAAAATGTCTCAACATATTTTGACTTAATTCTGATTGTAGGAAGATCAAATATTATGAACTAACTCCTTTTTTCAGACATTTCCATTCGAAATTATCGCCAACAAATGTCGGTATGCGTGCGCAACAGTCATTTAGCTACTGAACCGGAACTCTGGTGAACGTTTTCATAGTGTATACAGTGGCCGACAAAATAAAGTGTCCATTACTTACAATTTTACATGTTTTCCATTTTTTTCGTGAAAAATGAAGTTAGCGAACTGCTTTATTGGATGAAACATTGTTCGTGATATGCTTAATAATTTGCAGTACCATACCATGGCAATAAGCAAACTTCTATTTATATAGAAGAATGAATACAAGAATCTCTTTCATAAAAAACTGGTTTCGAAAACTAAAAACATTTTCCTACAGGCAAACATTTCAATACACACACAATCAATTATAATAAAAACATTAATAAATTCGATTTCAAATAAAGCACCTTGTATGCCCTGCACAAAGTCTAAATTTTGGTACCATCGAATTTGTGGCAGATTCTAGGTGCGAAGGTGGATACAACTGATGTATTAAACAAATATATTTAAATGAAAAAACTAGATGCAGAACTAGATAAAACATTAATAATAAAAAAACAAACCAAAGATCCAAACATCCCAAAGCCAGAGGAATGCATATAAATTATAAGTTTGGTGTTATATTTCTTGAGAAAAATATTTTGTGCAGAATGAACAGAGTATGCACTTTATTTTGTTACAGCAATTTTGATTGATTTTGAAAAAAAAATAATTAAAGCAATTTTCTATTTTTTTTTTGTCATGGTATGTTACTGCACACATCACGAACAATGTTTCAAAAAATAAAGCAGTACGATAACTTCATATTTCACGAAAAAATGGAAAAAAATAAAATTGTGAGCAGAAGACACTTTATCTTGTCGGCCACTGTATACAGGAAATTACAAGAAGAAATCCGACAAGGCTAGTCAAAATAAACACTTTTTGCATTCCTCTTTCCGCTGCAAAAAAAGGAAAATATATTTTATAAGTGTTCACACAGATATTCTGTATCCGTATTTCTTTCATCTGGGAATCTGAGGATCGAGAAAAGTCATACTCTATGCTCAATGTACACAAAAAAAAATTGGACGAATTTCAAGCAATCAAATTTCAACAACAAGAAGGACCGACAGACTGCTGACGACAAATGTGCTCGTTTAGGGTAATAAAAATAAATATAAGGAAAATGTGAGCAAACTTGTTTTTTTGCTTATCATGTTATTTGCTAGCTATTCACTATTCAATGAAGTTGATTTCGGAGTTTTCAATTCAGCATTCAGATGAACAGTTCTGAATTGAGCGACTAGGATTCTGTTTGGCCAACAGACGACGCAGCTAGTCATGAACGTATTTGTAGTGATTTATATCAATGAAACAAAACAGGTTTAAAATGATAGCGACAGTGCGGGATGCAAAGAAGTAGACATCGAGGAGACATATGTAAAGAAAAAGTGTAAAGGGAATATGAATAAATAATGAACGTAAAGAAAACATTATTTTAGTGATCATCTCAGTGTTAGGTTATTTGTTTTTCTTAAAACATGGTTTTGATTTAATTTAAATATAAAGGTTTCCTACAAATATTCCATTGTCATTTACGCATTAAAGAAAAAAAAAAGACTACGGCACAGTCCAATTATATGTTTCTATTTTAAAAGAAGTTGAAATTTTAGAAATCAGAAAAAATAATTTTGATCGAATTTGGAATACTATTTAAAGTTATTCGATATGAATTATTTTTCTGACAAATGTCATATGTTCGGCTCGCTCAGCAACATACTCAAGCTATTCAAGAGAGTTTAGGGTGTTTTTCAGTATGTATGACTTTAGATAGTTCAAACTTAGTTCAAACTTTTTATACTTCTTATCTTGGACTGAAAACTTCATTCTGTTAGTCCTCTGTAGAAGTTAAAATGGTATACTATTTTCAGTAGAAACATAGAAAATGTTTAAAATTGTGTAGAGTAAATATGATAATTGGTGATAAATTCAGATATTATTTTCTTCCTTGTTGAAAATAATTAGTCTACCTTATAAACTAGTAAATTTTAATGTAATGTTTTGATATATGAATGATGGAAAAATTTGGGATACAAAATCTAAAGTCCTCCGTAACGATGATTTTGTAACAAGATCTTTAAAAAAGTACGTGAACATGTTTCTGTTCTAGTCTATCATTAGCCACTGTAGATATATTGATGCTTGTAATTCATATTTTAAAAATGTTGGACATGGTGCTGCATAGCCACAGCATAACTTTCACGTGATAGTCACCAGCTTTTGTTTCCATGTTACGCCTTGAAAGCTGTGACTATGAGAATATACCAAGCTGTGAAAATTAGACGTAAAAGCAAAAAAAAAACTATTATGTTCACCGTACGCTCCATAAACAGTATTAAGACTTGGTAATGTTTTTTCTCAATGATGTGTATCACAATACATTTGCAAATGGGCCTCAACGTCGCATTCTAGCTTTTGGAGATTTTTGGACTGTTGGAACACCACGTTCAAAATATGTTGGAATACCTTTGATCTTTCTAATGCAATATGTTAATGAAATCTTTATTTCATCTAGTATTTCGTATTTAGTATTTAGTAGTAAGCTCGTTTCACGTTAAAGTAAGCACTACTTTTAACTTGTAGCGTTAGCAAAGTTAGCAAAACAATGTTATTAGCGTTAATAAAATAGTAGTCATACCATTGTGTTGGAAATAATCAATGACATATATATATACTATTTTAAATATCATTTCCTCGTCAGCAATTCAATTTGTCTGTCATATTAGTTATATTTTTTTCTAGATTATACCAGTTTTATTTCATGAACTAATGATTTAGTGCCAGATAATTGAACATCAAGTAGTTATGAGCTTATTTTGAGTGTGAATTATTTTATTTCAAATAATGTCACTGAATCTAAACCTTATATATGCAGAGCGGTAAGAAATACCGTAAAAAGAAGGAAAACAAGTATAAGGGAAAAACTCCTTATTTATAGCTCTGTTGAATACGATGCTTTACTGATGACAGCACAAAAACGACAGTGTAATGAACCGTTGCCAGGACAAACGAAATTTCAGCAATTGCATGAGAAATATTCTATTCTTGGCGTCAGTATGTCGCCTCGAACTGATATTGGCATTGAGTGTGTGTTTGTTTTCTTCTGCCACAATTTGCTCCTCTTTCGATGAATCTCTCCATCGTTACATATATGGTTGAAGACCATACATAACATGTTTTATAGCGTTCTAAGTGTGTGACAGTCACTTGTCTTGTATCGAGCACTATTATGTTATTATCGATAGTAGCTATTTAACTATTTAACGGGGCCGGTCTGGTGGTGCAGTCGTCGACTTGTACGACTTAATCACATGCCCGTCATGGGTTCAAGCCCCGAATAGACCGTGCCCCCATACGTAGGACTGACTATCCTGCTATGGTAACAATAAGTCACTGATAGCCAAAGCTCACTTCACTAGAGTGGGTACAAGGAAGACCTTGACCGACAGCGGTTGTTGTGCCGAAGAAGAAGAAGAAGAAGAAGAAGAAGAAGCTATTTAACGAATCTTAACGCATAGACGCTATTCTTTGTGCGTATATTACAAATTAAAAATGGAGTACTGCAGCTTTGAAATATGATGTAGGGGAAGGTAGGTAAAGACGGACACTGCGGGTAAGATGGACACTTCTCATAAATGCATCAAAATGGTAATTTTCGAAAAAATCAACAATGCAGCATCCTAACTTAAAGTTGAACAACACATTTGAGAACATTTTTGGCAATATATATGCAAAATTGGTAAAATCAGCGAACAAAATAAACTTTCAATCATGAGCATCCTTGTGGATCTAATTTGACTACTACGGATCTTAAGCTCTACAACTTTTATTGTTGACATTTCCGGAAGTTTTATTTCATGAATGGGTTGTCGTGATCATTAATGAAAACACTGGCGAAAAAACGAGGATAAAAGCAATACAAAATATTGTTTTCTGGTGGTTTAAACATTCTGACACCAAAGCGAGAAAGACGGACACCTTGTTGTAGGGAAAGATGGACACCAAATTTATTGATTTTTTTACTTCTTATATCAATTGGTGATGAATATATTTCTTCAAATACCTTAAATAAGGCTATTCCGGTGCTATAAATCAATCAGTAACTAGAGAAAGTATTTAAATAATCGAGAAATGAAACACCGGTCAAAATAGTAGCCATTCGTTATGCTATTACACGCTCGACGCTGATGAGGCGCTTCACGAAATCCAATATCTTGTCACGACTTGGACAACTTTAAACAATAAAAAGATGGTGCATTGATACGACATTTTTCATGAATAGATGAGAAATTCTATGGGATTACAAACATCAAATGTTGAATTGTGACATGGTGGAACATGGATTAAACTATTAACAAGTCCCTCAAAAATTACTGGGGTCGTGGTCTTTTCGCGTAGTAATTTCCTTAAAGGCAGTTCTAGACTGTTGTTCTGTTAGCTGGAGCAACGTCAGCTGTAAGTGCGCGATATTTCAATAATGCTTTAGATTCTGCATTCTACGATATATTAGAAGCGGTGCTTACAATTTCTAAAACCACAGCTGAATGAATCGTCGTTGCAATAGGCCAAAAATTGGTTTATAAACGTACCAGGACGTGGAAAGCGATAGAATTTGTTAAAATACTGTAAAACTCTTCACTTTCCAACGTTTTCTACAGGTGTTCATCTTACCCTTCATGGTGTCCATCTTTCCCATATCAGGTGTCCGTCTTACCCGAACATTTCAAAACCGCACGAAATCATTCATGAAAAATACGCAAAAATCGATGGAAACTTAAAAGTTTCAACACATTTTCTGATAAAACATGAGTGTAAGATAATATATGCACATTTTCAAGATCGTTGCACTTATATCCCTAGATTTTTACCATTTCCCTTAACGTGTTCGTCTTTACCTACCTTCCCCTAACTTTAGTTAGGATTGCATGGAACAAAACAAAATTATCACATTTTTATCCAAAAGAAAAACATAATTTTGGCACGATTTGGATCTCACACATGACAAGAGAGAAATATATCAAAGGTGAGAGACAAAATACATAAATAGCAAAATAATGTAGCAAGAGTGACAGAACTTTAGACCACGTGTGGAGCTGACATAAAGAGACCAAATACTGGAACAACGTGAATTCATATCACTGTTGAGTTTGCCTTCAAAATCGGTGCATGTGAGAATGATCGATTGCACATTTTGAAGGACGGTGTTAGAAACCTATAAAGAAGAAGCATGAAGGAGGAACGTGACATTTAACAACTCTATATTACACCAGCACCTTTTGTGGATAGGCTTTGAGGTTGTGGGGGTTGTGAACATGTTTGTCAAAAACGAAATTAATTCTAATCGTGAAATCAAAACACGAACAATCAATAAAACTTTATTGCTCCTTCTGTATGATTAGGTATACTCCAATGATTGTTTTTCTTCCTTATTGAGATGTCCGTTCTTTTAATTTAATCATTCATCCAACTTTGTACGTAACGTCTTTCGAACACCATGGTGGCACAAAATGTACTCTAGACAAATGATTTCTCCAATTTGGAATTTGCAAGACGTAAAGCTGATTTTTATTTTGTACATAAAATTTACCTGCAAATGACTGCCGAATGTCAAAGCTATTACAAATTTTAGAAAAATTGTGCATACTAACCAATATATTAAAAATAGAGCGTGTATTGGAAAAATGCTTTTGCTTATGTGTTATCGCCTCTATACAAATATATGTTTTTGCAAATGAGTTTTACAGAATGCTGATTTTTGTGTATTATTTTAGTAAAAAGTATGGGATTTATTGATGGAATTCATGCTCACAGTACTGTTCTATTGAACTAATGTTAAAATCGTGGATATTTGAAACTGGGATATGGAACTAGGAAATGGTGAGATATAAATCTTTCGAAGGACAGAGAACTAAGGCGAATTGCATCTTTCAGCCTTCAACTTGCACCAACGTCCTTCAGCTTTAGCTTCTACAAAACGCATTCATCTTGATCTGTTTGGTGCCAGCGAGCAAATCAAGTCGTATACTCAGCCGACTCAACCGTACTACAGTTGAACTTAACGGATCATGAAAGGTTGTGAAATATAATTTTTTTACGCACATATATACGCGTGTGAAGAGGAAAGTACTGGTGGGATCCGTTGCGGTGTAAATTCGCTACGGAATGGTAAGCCAATAAATTTTCATCTCAGTCAGAGTACAGGTTTTCCGGATTTTCCTTTCCGGAACCGCCATTGGCGTCCTGCATTTGCGATCGAGCGCGAGAATTCAATAAACCATTTCCCTTCGCACTATGCAATCCTCCGAGTGGATTGCCTTGGTGCGACTCAGCGAATTTCTAAACTATGCATCCAATCACAAGCCATCGACCAGAAGAGTGGGTGTATATTGTAGCAGGATGAAGCAGAGCTATCACTATACTGAACGGTTGGCTGCATTTAGTAGCAGGAATCCAAACTATGCGTTCTCGCAACGTGTGTCGTCGGAATTGCGAGCGCATAAAAACAAATAAACCACTGCCGTACGAAAATCCGCTCCCAACGACAAACGGAAGCAAACTGACTCTAGGAATCTTTGCTCACTGCCCGAATAGCCACGCTGAACCGAGCGCGTGTTTAAAAATGTTATTTAATAACTGTTTATATGACATTCCACTAAATAAAATAATGCATAAATTACGGAATAGTGCACAATAAAATGAAACTAAAAATGAAATATGCCCACCGAAACGACACATGGGCGTTATGAAGGTATTTTTTGCTATACCATGCTGCAACCACACTCGTGCATGTACACATCCATGCGTGAATGCACGCACGAAAATACGCATCATATGCATCCGTCCTTTGGACGGAAACCAGCAGTATACTCGAGCGCGACACTATTGCGCTCGTGAGACAAATTGGCCTTTGCATGCAAGTGTGATTTGATCCATAGAATGTTAGTAAAAAAATTAAGGATTATTTTGCCTTTTTTTGCAGAACACATTTGAACACATATTTTTATAAAGACTATGTTTGTAGCTAGGACAAAATAACACTAAATTTTATATTACGTTATATTATACCATTTACAAATTTCAGTCAAAGCGCATTTAAAACATGTTTGACTATTATTTTATATAGTTTTTTAATATTTTGAAAGGGTTTAATTTCACTTTATGAACTTTTAAACGATATTTTGACAATAAGTTTAATTAATTTGGATTTTTATACAACCTTCTGAATGCGTTGTTAGACATGTCCATTTTTTTTTCATTATTTTTTTTATAGAGATTTGGTGCCGATTGACTTTATTCACCTTTTCAAATCTGTGATTGAATCTAATGCTCAAATCTATCACTCAAAGATGACAATACAGAATCAGTAGGATAGATGAATATTAACAAAAACTACTGAGAAAATAATGGTAAAATACGAAACGCTGCTTTTTTTAACATTAAAAAATAGTCATACTGTTTTGGCAGAATATTGTTGGAAAATTATAAGTTATGGAAAAAAGAGAGAAACTTGAAGCGGAAGAAACATGCTCATCGTTTATGAATGAATTAGTGAAGGGGATACATACAGTGAAACAGAGATACAAAATAGAGAGGAATAACAAAATGTAGGAATCCTTTTAGCAAACAATAAATAAATTTCATCTTCGTAAAATGAATGCATTTATCGGTTTTATTTTATACAAATTCCTATTGTAAACCTCGGATGATACAATCAAAACAACAACGCAGCTACGTTATGATTTTACTACCAGATGTGCACAGTATGCGCTCGCTAACAAAGACGTTTGAAATCATTGGTATTCCAAATACGTAGGGGAAAAAGAGCACCACGTACAATTCCTACAGTTGTGGTGCATTCCTAACGTAAATAGCTGATGGTTGTCCAGCAATTGAAATCACTAGCTGTAGTATCTCGATTATTGTTTGCGAAAGAGAAAAAACATACACTTTAAATCGGTAATTCCAACTAATAACACCAATTCAAAGCGAAGAAAGCTGATCAGCAAACTCAGTCAGGCTGATCAGTCAGACATTAATTCAGATTTTGAGCATTAGAAATTTCAATAGTTACGAGTTTTCTAGTTTATTTTTTATTTTTTCATTGTGTTGTTCAATTGTTGTTGTTTGTCTCATGAGTGAAAGTTCTCCAGATTAAAAAACCTCAGAAAACTTTGAAATTATAATTCGGCTTGGCAGTTTTATTACAGTCATTTGGCTATAAACGGCTATATTATAAGGCTTGGCTGTTAATTTTTTACGAAAGTTTACAAAACCATTTTACGACAAAGTCATACATTTGATTATACATCTATGCAAATATGTGCTATCTTTGTCGATATAATTGAGTATTCATAAGCAGTATTACCTTTTCAAGTTACAAATAAATAATTAAAAAAGTTTGGTTCGGGAAATAGTAGATCTGTAAAGAATGAAAGTCAAAAGAAACTACAGATAATTTGTTTACGGTTGTACACTCGAGGCTCGTAATTCCTTCAATGTGACTGGTAGTACCAATAATCTGAATCTACAAGTTGATTGAAGATTCAACTTCAATATATTGAGGCAAACTGATATTACATCTGATTTGAAAAAAGTGCTAACTAAACTAAAACTAAAAACGTGAAAATTATAAAAATAGATACAGTGAAACCCCGCATATTGAGTTTGATGCGTATTGGATACTCACTTGTTATGCGAGGATTCTTTTCCATATTTTTTTTTATAAAAAGGCAATAATTTGTTCCACGACAGCTTAGTCCAAAGGGCATATATGCGGGCGAAAACTGAAAAATGTTATCATAATAAAGGTATTGCCCGAGATACGCGTTGACAGTTCTTTAAGCAAATTGTCAATTGCAAAATATTTTTTCTTTCGGTCGAATTTTAAAATTCATTGCAAAAGGTGCAAAATTGTAGACTTAACACAAAATATTTAATTTAATGGCTAAAACTACCCATTGAATATAAAATTACAAAATTTGCTATATTTTGACTGCAAACTGCGTGATTCGACTTACGTGGAAATTCTAGATACACATTTTCTTCTCGCTCTCTATTAATAGCATATCTCGCGAACTACCTGTACTGGCAATTGGTAGACCATGGATGAAACAAATCTTATCCTATTCTTTTTATTAATTTTAATCAAAATTTTATTGAGTCTCAAAATACAATTAAAACACTCTTAAATATACTACAAACTTATGCAAAATTATACAACACTTCTCCTCCACTTAACAGTTTTATATCAAACGATTCTTAGTAACGAAAAAAAAGCCAACTGTATTAACTGTATATCCAGTTTGTTTGAGACAAATTGGACAGTTTGTTTTAGACAAGGAATTGGATTGATTATACACCTGTTTCCAGCGTTACAGTTGAATCTCGTACCATTTGTTTCGAATCGCGTTTCGTCACCTGTCGTCAATTCACTATCATTCCGAAATTCCGTCAGAGATTCAATCCTAGCATCAATCGGTCCCCTAGCAATGACGGACTAAAGCTTGGTTTATTTAGAAATGAGGTGCTTTGATTGAATTATAGTGGCGCCCCCTATGGACAAAAATGGAAATGCAAACATCTCGGACTACGATTTGGGCAATTTTTTTAAGCCGACAGCTCTACTGTTCGGCAAATCCGACTCCAAGAAAATTTGAAGAGTTTTCGAGCCAGTAAACATCCTAACCGAAACATGAATCAACAAACAGTGGCCAGGAACCGGGCGCGGAAGTTGTACGATCAAGTACTGACCAAACCGCATGGGCATTTTGATGGATGATGAATGAACCTTCGTGAAAGCCGATTACAAACAAATTCCGGGGGCAAAATTTTATTAGACCGATGCTCGCGGCAACATCCCCAGTAGGTTTAATTTATCTTCGCCGATAAATTTGCTAAAAAAAATTGTTTTAGCAAGTAAGCTGCTCGTGTGCCCAAAAAAGCAATGTGTTTGTGACCAATAAGAACATGATTTGGATTCGTATAAACAAGAGTGCATTAAGAAACGGATTTTGCCATTTATTAGGTCTCATGATGGTCCAGTCATGTATTGACCTAGATCACGCCAAGATCACGATCAAGCTGTCATTATAGCAAGGACGTGCTACAATGGTGAATTTCATATCAAATAATCCGCCAAAATGACACCAGTTTCGACAAAAAGAGCGATATTGGGTAATAATGAAACAAAAATTTAAGAACTGAAATCACTGTGCGCCGGTTGATGGGGCATCAACAGAAAAGTTCGACAATTTCTTCGTAAAAACGAAGAATATTTTTTCATATATTTTTTAAATGTATCCTATAACAAATTTTACAAAAATCTCCCTATACAGAACGAAGTTACGCTCACGTTACGCTCATAGGGGATTCTTGCTCACTATAAAAACTCGTGTACGAAAAAGTGTTGCTAATCAAATATGGGTGCTTGGATGATTTTTTTTTTTTTCATAAAGACGATGCATTTCTTCGAGGCAACAAGCAATGGTAGATTGATTGAATCATTGAGGTATTCAAATCGAAAGATATCATTGTTTACTTCTTCCAACGTGTTGTAACCGCAGGATTCATCACAGCATTACACGGAGCGCAACATAACAACTGACAGCTGCCAAACGCTTCAGAAAACGCTTTATTGCCGGTACCATGTTTTGAATATCCTTAGTAGGCCGCTCATTTCTCGTTGAAATGCTACCAACCTACTGCGATGACCGACAGTTAATGAAACGCTTTATCTCCTTTCCCAAGCGTTTTGTGAAGCAATTAGCAGCTGTCAGTTGTCATGTTGCGCTCCGTGTTATGCTGTGTGCAGTCCTGCGGTAAGTGTATCAACAATCATCAAATTATTCCCAGTGATTCTATATATTTCTGTGTTAGAGATTATAACCCATTCCATCTATTTGATCATGCGTAGTAGTATTGTGTGGTACAAAACATGTAAACAAAAAGTAATACAAATAAGTACTTGCTTCGAACTATCATGCAAGTGAAATCAAATGCTCGCTTGAAAGGATTGCAAAATCGTCAACAATGAACGTTGAACAAATAAAATTTTTCATTATAGATTAATCCAAAAATACGGGTACAATGCAATATAGTGAACACATTGGAGCTGAAAAACTAAGTCCAAATGAAAATTTTAAAAACATGCATATAACGGGTTTATATTTCCCATGGATCGGGCCTCCATACGTAGATGCGTGTATAAGGCTTTGTACGAGTTGTGTTAAACAGTTGAAAAAAAGCAAAACCTAAATAATTGAATTTCAATGTTTATTCATCCATTGAAAGTATATCTTGCGGGAAAAATTATCTCATGGTTCAGCAGTGGCATTACAACTAAACTAATCTGAAAACCTGAAATGAACAGCAACTCTTATAGGGAAAAGTAATGGGACAAAAACATATACTGAATAAGGACATTCCTAGGTCAGGATTTCTTTTATATATGGGAAAATGATAAAGCAACAAAGTTGAATGAAGTTAGTTTAATTGTTTTTATTAGCATTTGCCACTCATGGACCTACATGGTTGCTTGGTGCTGAAATACTCTTACAGAAGGTGGGGCACGGGTCAATAATAAGCCGTGACAGTGAGCCCTGTGGATGGGGGACTCGGATCCATAGATCATATGAACATGTAATACTTAATAGTAGCTATTCCATAAGTTCAGAACGACTACATTTTCTGTGGTGTCGACATTACCATCCGTCACATCTTAACATAATGCCATGGTTCGCATTCACCAACATTCTCTCACCAGACAGCAATTGCCAATGTAAACTTTTTAAATTATTTCATATTACTAACTTTTATAAACAACTCTTACCGAAACCACAATTGTAACAGACAATAAAATCAACGGATAGCTTTACGTTGGGCCGGTCTGGTGGTAGAGTCGTCAACTCGTACGACTTAACAACATGCCCGTCATGGGTTCAAGTCCCGAATAGACCGTGCTCCCATATGTAGGACTGACTATCCTGCTATGGTAACAATAAGTCACTGAAAGCCAAGCTCACTTCACTAGTGGGTACAGGCAGGCCTTGACCGACAGCGGTTGTTGTGCCAATGAAGAAGAAGAAGCTTTAAGTAAACTGAGACTAGCCGGTATAAGATTGTTAAATTTTAGGTATAGATAAAATTATTAAAAGATTGGAATGTGGCCAATCGGCAATCAAGGTCTCTATAAAAAAGAACGACGAAATTAAATTTTTGTATGTCGTATGTGGTTGTAAAAATGGTCAATGATAGCGGAATAGTCAAACATCTTCTTCTTTGCCACAACAACCGTTGTCGGTGAAGGCCTGCCTGTACCACAGCGGGGCTTGGTTTTCAATAACTTTTTGATAACCCATAGCAGGATAATAGTCAGTCATACGTATGGGGACACGGTCTATTTGGAACTTGAACCCATGATTGGCATGTTGTTAAGTCGTACGACTGTATCACGAGTCCAGCCGATAGTCAAACATACTGAGAAAGAAAGTGGACCATGGTTACTAATGTAATGGAAACAGTAACATTTATGTTTTTTATGTAATGAAAAAGTAGTAACAATTGGATAGGAACCTGTACCAAGATAGCAACACGGTCATATAGAGTATTAGTAAAAATATATCAAAAGAGAACAGAATTGTTTATCTACATGTGCATGAAAACCTTTAAATGTGCCCTGCAGTCATTATACACGTCTAAGGTTCTGTTGCGAAATCCTGCAACCAGGCCAAATTAACTAGTCCTATAGCAAATTTTACAAAAAGGTTCTCATTTTCAATCTCAATAGGTGCGGATAGCTTGGATGATTTTTGTACCGTGTTGGTTTTCTTGCACACTTTGCACCGACATAGCGATTCATCGATGTAGGCGTTGGACGAAAACGACAACCATGTTTACCTCAAACAAACATACAAATAATAATATGTTGTATAATATTTATCAAGTGATCTAAATAGTTCAAAGATTAAAAAAGTTCGAGTAAGCTTAAAATTAATTGCAGCAGCTTACATGGTATGTTGGTACGGGCAACCGCTGCCAGACTGACATCGTTATTGGCCGCATGGTGTGCTGTTGATGTATGGATTGCTGCAGGACTACACCAAAATATGTAGGACCATATAGGAAGCAGTTGGCCGGTCTGGTGGTACAGTTGTCAACTGGTATGACGTAACAACATGCCCGTCATGGGTTCAAGTCCCGAATAGACCGCGTACCCATACGTAGGACTGACTATCCTGCTATGGTAACAATAAGTCACTGAAAGCCAAGCTCACTTCACTAGTGGGGGTACAGGCAGGCCTTGACCGACAGCGGTTGTTGTGCCAAAGAAGAAGAACAAGGAGAAGAATAGGAAGCAGTTTCATTCGAAATGCGTCACCTATTTGCCCTTATATTGTAGGAGGGAATGTCCCAGAATTCTCTTTTATTGTAGGAAGCAAACGTGAACCGATTTTGTGAAATCTTTTACCGGCGAAATCAGGACCGATACTCATTGTTCAGTACCTGTGCAAAATGGTGCCGCAGAAGACGTTGACGTTGTTTCGGAGTATGCCGCAATTATCCGACTTTATGCAGATAGGGCCAGACCTGCTACAATGCGCATTATCCGTAGCCATTTCCAGCGTATCCAGCCAATATTTTCCCTGGTCGACGCGGAGGACTGTTTCAATGTCACATTCAATGACCAGATCAACTATGTCGTTGCTAAAGCGAACAAAGCGCTAGGACTCATAATTCATCATGCCTCTGAGTTGAGATATTCGCTATGCCTGAAGGAACTGTACTGTTGCTGGTCCGATCTATGTTGGATTACGCTAGTGTTGTGTGGACCCCGGCTGGAGGTGCCGCTATGCAGAGACCAGAGAGAATGCTGAGAAAGTTTACTCGTATCGCAATACGTAGATTTCTGCATGAATATAATGCACCTGTGCCCTCTTATTCTCTGCGCTGTCGTATGTCGAGCTTGATGGAAATCAAATTCCAACATTCACACACGCAGTCTTACTTCATCGCCAGCTTCCTGACCTCCAATATCGATGATCCTTCGCTCCTCAGCTCTATACCTTTTTACGTTCCTCTCCGTCGTTTTCGCGACAGACCTTCCATTTTTATCCCCTCCCGCCGTTCTGTTTTTGGTAAGAATGATCCATTTTTTAGAGCTAGTGCCGCAATTAATCTAGCTCATGATATGTCCTTGTACAGTTTTCGCTCTCGTCTTTCTGAGGCTTTGTCTAAATCAAGGGCCTCCAAACTACGGCCCGTGGGCTGCATGTGGCCCTAAAGAGCTTATAATGCGGCCCACGATGACTTTGCCAGAGTTAATATAAATATAACGTTATAATGACTCTTTTAAATAAAATTGTATTTTTTACTTTTCTTAAACAACAATCAAGCTTTAGTAACACGAAACTGTACAAGTAACGTTAGTACTTCGTTATAAAAACGAGATTTACACGTTTACTCATCAGTTAAAGGTAGCGTCAAATGGCCCTAAACATAGTTATTTTTTAAGCAATGCTTTTAGCGAGCTGGAAAGTTTGGAGGACCCTGGTCTAAATCATCAATCTCCCATCCTTAACATTTCCTTCTTCCTTACTTAGTATTAGTTAGTGTTATTATTATTAGTGTAAGTATATTAGTAAGATATACTATTGTGAAACCCTAGGCGTCAGACGATATGAAAAAAATATCTTCTTCTATTTGGCGTAACGTCCTACGTAGACATGCCGGCCTATGCATGGTTTAGACACTTAATTCATTACCACGTAGCTGGATAGTCAATCCTTGCTACGGGGGGATGGTCTATTCTGGGATTAAACCTATGACCCCATGTTGGACATGTTATTGATTGTTGCAACCCAACGTGGGCAACTAATAAAATAAAATAAACTAAAATATGTAAATAAAAAAAAAGTATAATAAGTATAATAAAAATAATAAAAATAATGATAATAATAATAATAAAAATCAAAAAAATTAAAATTATTTTATTAATAATAATAATGTTAATAATGATAGTAATAATAATAAAAATAAAAATAATAATAATAATAATAATAATAATAATAATAATAATAATAATAATAATAATAATAATAATAATAATAATAATAATAATAATAATAATAATAATAATAATAATAATAATAATAATAATAAAAATAATAATAATAATAATAATAATATTTCTGTTCTTATCCGTTCTTTCTTTTCTTTTCGTTTCTTCCCAGCCTCCTTATCTCTTCTCACCCTCTCTTTTCAGGATTTATCTATTTCTTTCTCTCTTTAGCTCTCTTATCTTTTTCTTCTATCAAATTTCGTTTCAGGAGAGCTGCCTTACGTACTTGGAGTGGTGACCAACGATGCAGACCCCCCATTGCCCACCCGAAATGTGGGCGATAGGATCACAGGGTCCGCGTCGCACCGCGGAAAGCAGCGTAAAAAGCAGCAACATGAGACCAGATCGCCACAGCAGATGTGCGTCTTCAACCAGAGTGCAGCGCACGCACGACTCCGCATGAAGCAATACGCACCACAGCGCACCGGCAGAATTGGGTAAGTCGGGTAGGGAGATGGAATACGCTCACTCCTCGTTAACAAAAAAAAGTCTGCGCCAGGGGGACGGGCTTGTCAGTCTCCCATTTAAATTGGCGCTAGAGAAAATTCACCTATCTTGGGTCAAAGGTCAGCAACGACAATAGCATGGTAGCTGAGTTGCGCGCAAGGATACTGGCTGCCAACCGGTCATTCTACAGCCTGAAAATCAGTTCACCTCAAATAACCTGTCGTGGCGGACGAAGCTGGGACTATATAGTACCTATATAGTACCGGTAATCACATACGTCTCTGAGACATGGACACTGTCCAAATCTGACGAAACCCTTTTAGCCGCGTTCGAGAGGAAGATGATCAGAAGGATACTTGGCCCGGAATGTGCGGAAGGACAATGGAGGAGCCGCTATAATGACGAGCTATACGAGATGTACGGCGACCTCACTGTCGTGCGGCGTATAAAGCTCGCCAGGCTCCGGTGGGCTGACCATGTTATACGCATAGAAACAGACGACCCAGTCCGTAAAGTCTGTTTAGACCGACCACAAGGACAAGAGGCTTGGAAGGCCCACATTGAGGTGGTTAGATGGCGTGGAGGCGTCCGTCATTAAGGCCGGGATAACGGACTGGAAGACGAAGACGCGAGAACGTGAGCGGTTTCGAAAACTCCTGAGGCAGGCCAAGACTGCACAGCAGTTGTAGTGCCGGATAAGTAAGTAAGTAACTGTGGCTATTAGGAGACGGTTATAACAGCTAACTTGCCAAATACGCAGTCTACAGGCCTCAACCCTATTAAGCATTTATGTAAAGTTTCTTAAGCTAGTCATACAAATTTTGAAGCTTTATGGAAAGTAGTTCGGGACTCATGGAAAGCTATTTCTATAGCTCATTTCGTTAATATTGCTTTTATTTTGAACACAGCCTTTTGAAGTTTTACGGAATTAACCCACGGAAACAAAAGTAAAGTGAAATAAATAGGTATGCAATATAGTTTGATTTTATGTTTTTGTAATTTAAAAAAATATATATTTAAGTTATCTTACTAACGTGTCTTTGATATAAATCGCAAACGTACTAATATTTAGGACCGTTAACTTAGAGAGATATTCATGTTAAGGAAAACTTATGAAGTTGTTGCTTTGAACTTTCCAAGAAATCACCAAAAAAACTTGGCACCCTTCGTTCATTATTTTTTATGAACTGTCGTTCAAAAAAATATTTTAGAGAATTTCGGCTGCCAAATCGATTATGCACCTTATGGAATGTTCACCTTAGAGAGGACTTGGAATATGAAATATGACGAGTCCGTCAAAATATTCATCTTAAAGAAACAATTCATCTTCAAGAGGCTAGGGTAACTGTACAAGTATTCGGCAGTGTACCTGTTTTCGACAGGGTAACTAAAAACGCGTAATTACGCAAAAATGCGTTGAAAATTGTCTCAACACATATTTTTTTAAATAAAGATATGCTCATTTGTTATAAATATACGAAGTTTCACATCATTTCCTTGCATATTTTTCAAAATATCAAACAGAATGTGCCGAGTTCAACATGTTTCGGCAAATTTGCTGTCAGCCAATAGTTCGGCAGGTTTCATTATTAAGAGAACCAGACCACTACCACAAGTAAAGTGTGTTTTTATGAAAGACTCTATGGTTGTTGAATTTATACTAGCTCGCTTGGCATGTTTAAATCACTAAAAACAATAAATTATTCACTTTAAATGCTGCCGAAAATTGGTACGCGGTAAATGTTGATTTTTGACAGATCAATGATGTGGGCTCTTGTTGCAACTGAAAACAGTAACACACCTTTGATTTTTCTAAATATTCACGAAGAACTTGATCACAACACTGCAATGCGTAGGTCGAAACATAAAACAACATTTCTTGTAGTAAATATCACCAGTTTCACTATAAATAATCCAATAACATTTGAGAAAAATAATAATTTGTGAGTCGGTCGGAGCCGTACTCTATAGCCGTCAGGCAGTCTCATTTCTCCAATGCCTACTTTGTTTGTAACTCACATCAAACTGACTGTATAACTACCAAGCAAAATGCCCAAAATTGGCAACATAAATTTACTAATTTAAGCACTTTTCAACACCAATCTTAGGAAAGTGAGTGAGTGTACACTTGTTTGTTTTACAATTTTGTCTACCTATTGGTATTCATTAAAACATATACCGACTCGTATTCGCGTACTAGGACGCATCCCAAATAGATATTTGCGCATCCCAAATAGATATTTCAAGTAAACAGTAATAGAAGAGAATAATATTGTTTCTCAACACAAAATAAACCATGCAAATCATAAATGCTATTAAGTTAATAGTATTAACCATAGATGAATGTTAATGAGCTTGAACGATTATGTAATTGATTCGTATGCTTTATACATTTTCAAAGCTGTATACTTGTAGGGGAAGGTAGGTAAAGACGGACACTGCGGGTAAGATGGACACTTCTCATAAATGCATCAAAATGGTAATTTTCGAAAAAATCAACAATGCAGCTTCCTAACTTAAAGTTAAACAACACATTTGAGAACATTTTTGGCAATATATATGCAAAATTGGTTAAATCAGCGAACAAAATAAACTTTCAATCATGAGCATTCTTGTGGATCTAATTAGACTACTACGGATCTTAAGCTCTACAACTTTTATTGTTGACATTTCCGGAAGTTTTATTTCATGAATGGGTTGTCGTGATCATTAATGAAAAAACTGGCGAAAGAACGAGGATAAAAGCAATACAAAATATTGTTTTCTGGTGGTTTAAACATTCTGACACCAAAGCGGGAAAGACGGACACCTTGTTGTAGGGAAAGATGGACACCAAATTTATTGATTTTTTTACTTCTTATATCAATTGGTGATGAATATATTTCTTCAAATACCTTAAATAAGGGTATTCCAAAGCTATAACAATCAGCACAATCAGCTACAATCAGCAACTAGAGGAAGTATTTAAATAAGCGCGAAATGAAACACCGGTCAAAATAGTAGCCATTCGTTATGCTATTACTCGCTCGACGCTGATGAGGCGCTTCACGAAATCCAATATCTTCTCACGACTAGGACAACTTTAAGCAATAAAAAGATGCATTTATACGACATTGTTCAGGAATAGATGAGAAATGCTATGGGATTACCAAAATCAAATGTTGAATTTTGACATGGTGGAAAATGGATTAAACTGTTAACAAGTCCCTCATCAATACTGGGGTCGTGGACTTTTTGCGGAGTAATTTCCTAAAAGGAAGTTCTAGACTGTTGTTCTGTAAGCTAGAGCAACGTCAGCTGTAAGTGCGCGATATTTCAATAATGCTTTAGATTCTGCATTCTACGATATATTAGAAGCGGTGCTTACAATTTCTCAAACCACAGCTGAATCAATCGTCGTTGCAATTGGCCAAAACTTGGTTTATAAACGTACCAGGACGTGGAAAGCGATAGAATTTGTTAAAATATTATAAAACTCTTCACTTTCTAACCTTTTCTACAGGTGTCCATTCTACCCTTCATGGTGTCCATCTTTCCCATATCAGGTGTCCGTCTTACCCGAACATTTCAAAACCGCACGAAAAAAAACATGTTTTTCATTCATGAAAAAGACGCAAAAATCGATAGAAACTTAAAAGTTTTAAAACATTTTCCGATAAAACATGAATGTGAGATAATGTATGCACATTTTCATGGTCGTTGCACTTATATATCCCTAGATTTTTACCATTTCGCTTAACGTGTCCGTCTTTACCTACCTTCCCCTACTTATGTACCAGAAAACATCAATGAAAATAATGCATGTATTGTTGTGTGAAATCCATATTCCCATCTTTGTCATTGTCTTACTTACCAAAATTTATAATTGTTGATATAGACTTATTACGAAAGAAACTAATTTAGCTACGGGATTCTTCTAAAATGTAGATTAAAAGCAATCTATAATTTTTGAATATTTATGTATATATCTATGTATAAAAACTTTTAAAACAATTAGACTAGGCAATAATCTATTTATTCAACTTTTTTGGTTTGTGAAACATAACACATATGGCTATAAAGCCCGCGTTGAAACGTCAATTAAATAATTAAAACTTTTCAAAACATCTCTGCTGTTTTCAAACGGCGTAGCATCTTTGCATGATTCTTGGTTTTTGTAAATGAGAGTCTGAACTCACAACTTTGTGGTTTACAATAATTTTCCTACCCATGAAATTATATAAGGTAGCGCTGTAATGTATCCGTGGGAGACAACGTAACAGCAATGTGCAATGTAACGATTTCAAATAAAAAGGAGAAGAAACCTTTAAATATTAAAAATAAAAATAAACAAGTTTAAAAGCCTTTTGAAAGCTTCTAAGCGTTTTTAATACAAAAAAAAATCCTAAACACCGTGAGTATACTTTTATTGCTCCTTTGATTCAAATATTAATTGTATTTGTAGATATGAGTAGGAGAAGGTAGGTAAAGACGGACACTGCGGAAAAGATCAACACTTCTCATAAATGCATAAAAGTGGTAATTTTCGAAAAAAAATCACCGATCCAGCATCCCAGCTTAGAGTTAAACAACACATTTGAGAACATCTTTGGCATAATATATGCAAAATTGTTTAAATCCACGAAAAATAGATGATCCACGAAAAAGATGGACTTCGAATTTATTGATTTATTTTTCTTGTATCAATTGGTGACAAAAAGATTCCTTCAAATACCTGCAATAAAGGTATTCCGAAGCTATAAACCAATGAGCAACTAGATAAAGTATTGAAATAAGCGAGAAATGAAACACCGGTCAAAACAGTAACCATTCGTTATGCTATTCCTCGCTCGACGCTGATGATGCGCTTCACGAAATCCAACATCTTGTCACGACTTGGACAACTTAAAACAATAAAAAGATGAGACATTGATACGAAATCATTGAGGAATAGATGAGAAATGCTATGGGATTACAAATATCAAATGTTGAATTGTGACATGGTGGAAAATGGCTATTAAGAAGTTGCTAAAACAATACTGTGGTCGTGGACTTTTTGCGGAGTATTTTCCTGAAAGGAAGTTCTAGACTGTTGTTCTGTTAGCTGGAGCAACGTCAACTGTTAGTGCTCGATATTTCATCAATGCTTTAGATGCTGCATTTTGCGATATACTACAAGCGCCGCTTACAATTTCAAAATTCATGGCTGAATCAAACGGCGTTGCAATTGACCTAGAATTAGTTTATGTACGTACCAGGACGTGGAAATCAATGGGATATGTTAAAATACTATAATTCTCTTAAATTTCCACGATTTGTACAAGTGTCCATCTTACCCTTCATGATGACAATCTTTCCCATATTAGGTGTCCCGATACCCGATCATTTCAAAACTGCACGAAAAAAAACATGTTTTTAATTAATGAAAAAACACAAAAACCAATAGGCACTGAAAAGATTCAACATACTTTCTGATAAACCATAAGTGTAAGATAATGTATGCACAAGTTCATGGTCGTTGCATTTGTACATCCCTTGATTTTTACCATTTTCATTAACGTGTTCGTCTTTACCTACCGTCCCCTACACGTATCACCAGACATTGAACCGTTTATAACTTTACACTTTTGCAAAGTGAGTTGATGTATCAGGTGAGCTTATCTAGTACCATTTGACGTCTTAAAACGAAAAGAGGAAGAAAACCTGGGGTGACAGTTAGATCCATTACAAACTGGGTGATTTGATGATATTTCTTTGTACTTTTTTGTAAATCTATCCCAATTTTTCACAATGTTACACAATATTTGAGAACACTCGGAGGTCTGTTGAATTAAACAAATGGATATTTGCACAGTCACTCTAATAAGTTCCTCACTTTAAGTATGATACCGCATTTGGTTCGGTAGGTTCATCATCGGCTTTTTGTTTGCTGACTGAACAGGTTCAATAATTCTTGCCTATTTATCAGATTGTTCGAAGGAAATGTTTTGTTGGAATCTTGAAACCCTCAGATCTTTGTTTTAATCCAAGAACTGGATGCCTGTAAGTTTTTTTGTTTCGTTCGTCGTGCTACGCCTGAGTAAAACTACATACGTACCATTTCTGTGAGATACCGTTTCAACCTCAAGACATACTAGATTTTGTTATGGAGCTGTCAAATTGTGTGTCAATGTATTATGAGGAAGAACACTATAAGCCTACATGATATACAGTGGAGCGCCGATTATCCAGGCTCTTCGGGACTCCACCTCGCACGGATAGTCGAAAAACACGGATATTGAGTATAATAATTTATTTTATTTTCTAATTATACATTATTACCGTTTTTTTTCAAATATCCTCTTCAGTCCGCAATGTCACCTTTGTATTGAACTGCCATTTTTCAACAGCACGGATAAACAGACAACCGGATAAAAGGTACCCGAATTAACGGCACTCCACTGAATACCAAAGTGTATGAAGACCATACGTATACGACCATACTATCCTGCTATGGTAACAACAAGTCAAAGAAAGCCAAGCTCTCTTCTCCAGTGGGTACACAGGTAGGCCTTGACCGACAACGATTGTTGTGCCAAAGAAGAAGAAGTAGAAGACCAGGTGGTTTCAAAAACTGTTTCATATGAGAAAATTTGAATATCATATCATTTGACAGAACGGATTAAAAATTTCCTCAAAGAAGCTTTCTGGCGACTTTCCAAGTACACAAACATTCTTAAACTCTTGGTTCATTTCAATAAAATACCTTCAAAACACGTACAATATTTTTATACATTTTCATACCCAAAAGTAAACGACTTCAATAAAAAAGTGTAAAAAAGTGTACAATAATAATAAGAATAATAAACAGCAAGTAAACTATAATGGAATCTTAGCTCATATTGTAACATCCAACCAAGCTGCTAATCTTTGATTTAATATGTTAAGGTAATGATAAATAAAATTTCCCTCAACTCCCTCCTGAGTAGAAGAAAACTAAAAAAAGTATGCACTATTATTTGCATTTTAATTTTATGATAAATCATACAACGTCTGCAATAACAATAAAGGTCGTCATTTTTGCGACTTACTTGAAATGTGGAAGATATCTGTAAAATCAATTCATGTATGACTTGAGTACAATGCTTGCATACATACACATGCATACACAGGTATGCGAGTTACGCTCATTTTTATTTTTTGCAGCTTATATCAAATTAGTACCATTTTCTCCAACAATTCCCAAGTACAAAACAGTTATTAAATTGTTACAATTTGGTAATCGGTAAAAAACAGAAATTACGGAATTGTATGTACGATTTGTAATAAATAAGTAATAAAGTTCACAAAAGTATTAAATTTATTCAAAAACAATTATTAACCAACCATATTTTGGCTGTAATTCGACCATGAGCTATAAACGTGATATTCGACTCGAATATATCTGGAACACATTATACGCTTATCTCATGGAAAGACTCGTGAAAAACGACTAAAATAGAATGAACATTAAATTATAGATATATTTATTGTTTTGAAGTAGTTCTGATAATCATGACTAGCTTTTAATTCGTGTTTTATTTGTTCATTACACATTTTCATTGTTCGTGTTCAATCATTGATGAATGATTGTTTTCGAGAAAAATAGAGCATTCTAGTTTATTTAACGCAAGAGTTTTTTGCAGCACTTATTCATCTTGTTTTTGTCGGCGTCGCAATGGCTTATTTTTTTTGTGATCCATTGCATTAAATTTCCTACTCGCTAAATTCTTTGGCATCCATATTTATCAGTATTATGATAATAAGTCTCGATCTTGAATAAATTTGAAATAAAATTGTTACGCCACGTCAAGCAAACGTGATATATTTGTTGATTTTTCCAAATATTTTTTTCTTCGTATGGCTTTTATTGTGAAGATTTTCGTACTATTAGTTGCAGTGCGTTTCCCATTTTGGTCACATTTTTTCTTCTTCGACGCAGTACCGCATTTCTGTGTCTTCCTTTATCAGGATTTCGATAGCATTTCCATGCTCCTTTTTGGCATTCCCTTATCTCCTAAGATGATCTTTTTTTCCGTTTTCCCAGTTTCGCGATTTTGTTTGTTTCGTTCCAACAATGGGGAGAAAATTCCGCAATGTCATTTCCCACCATGTCCGTTCGCCATTTTCTCAAGATGCTCCTAGTAGTGCTAAGACTGCTAACGCTGAACCATCGTTCTCCCACATTTCTGACCAAAATAACTTTCTCGGGGAACAGCCTTCGGCGACGCGGTCTTCTAGACAGTCGGTTACTTGCTACCAGAAGTATCAGCAATAGATCTTCCTTTCTCATGAAAATTTATCGTTGTTCTTTGCAATTTTCTTTTTCTGACATATTTTATCTTTCTTTTCAGTATTCCAACACCCTCGAGTCATTGCCATGGAGATGGTAGGCAGGGCCACCAAGCTTCCATTTTCGTCAAATGTTTCGAATTTGGTTGGTTTCCCTCATTCTGCTTGTGTAGGGAAAAATAGTGTATAAACGGTATGAGGATGGTGCAATACAAGAGGTGGCAAGGTTTGCTACTCGGTATCCTTGAGATTGTTTCCTTCATGTGCCTGGTTATGTAATGGCAATGGCAGTATTTCTTCGGATAAAAGGATGTGGACCATTCGAATGTACATCCTTCGATCAATACAAGCTTCAGGGATATTTCCTCAATGTTTGCTGGCAACAATGAGTTGTGAAGATAGAGAAGGAGAAAATAAGATTTATTATTTGGTAGCACTATGTTTTATTTGTGAGATATGGTTTTGTTATATTTGGCTTATTTATGTACTAAATTGAATCAATTTGATCAATTGTGTCCGGTTTGTTTCTAGTTGTATAAATATTTCATTCAACGATATTACGAGTTTATCGATTCTATCAATGAGGTTTTTAGAAAGTAATATGAATGTAAAATAATTTAGTTTAATATAAATATAATATAAATATAACAATTTATTTCATAAAACTACCGTAGTCAGGTACTGTATCTAAATTATTTAAAGTGTTTACGGTATTGCATAGCTTTGCGTGTATTAATAAATAAATTCAAATGTGATTGACATTCTATTAAAATATTGTAAATCGGAATAAATAAAACAAAACACAGTTCTTTTTGATGTGTTGAAAAACATATCGTAAACTGTAGAAAATAACGTTTACTAGGCAAAGGGTAAACGGGATTCGGAAAACCCTGTAAAACATTGTATAGGATTGCTTATTTGGGAAAATATTGTATTGTTTATCATTTTTAATTCAATAATCTATGTTACTACCCTACATTTCACGGCTATCTGCACAAAATTAGAACCATGAAGAGCTTGCAAAAAATGTTATTATCGCTAACACATAAACATGACTTTATATTAGTATCTCCGCAACTTCATCCAATTAAAATGACACATGATTCTTTTCAAGAGCATCGCTACAAAATAGAACAGCATTGCACAAGTGTCTTGAAAGTCGACTATTAACCTCCACTCTTGAATCGTTTCAAGGGACACAACAGCATTCAATTTCATCAATTTAAATTAATTACCTGTAATTCAGTACGATAGTAAATGTTTTCAAATGTAAGACGAACAAGAGAAATTGTTTTAATATGGATGTAAACTGATGAAAGGTTGTACGAGTGAAAAGATTGCGAATATTATATTGTTCGTCATATTTAAAATCTATAATGCTTAAGAAATTAGAAAGTATGGTTTTCAAGGGGCTAATCGGAGATTCATTCGAAAACTGCATCAACTTTTACAAAGCCAGACAAAATTGATTCCCAACCAGATCGTCCCCCATAGGACTGGAATGTCCATGACACATTTCCTATGCCTTTTACAATTAAACATGTCTAATGAATGCATTATTAGGAGCGTACTAAGCCATATAGTTGTAACATGTACTTTGAAGATGCTAAACAGTCTTTAAAGTGGTAAAACCTTTAAAATGTTTTGATGTCGCTTATTAGATTGCCTGTTAAAACCAAAATTGGAGTTTTGATGGCTGGCTTTATTCAACCTGTAAACGTATTTGAAAGAACGTTTCCAAACTTTTTATTTAAGACCTAGGCTTCAAGATCAACTGATTTTATTAAACGCATGTTATGTCTTAGATGAAGGTTATACTGCCTATCTATGAAATACGCTATTAACGCGAAACGTGGAGAAACCGAGTATTTTTAATTGCTGGATAAGGCTTGGGACAGATCGAGTGAACGTGAAATGTTGTCGTTTTTTATACATTTTAATACATATTGATCATAATATGGCTTTTTTTTCAGCAAAAGAAAGGAAAATCGTTTCGTCAACTAATTAGACCATGAAACATTTTTAAATTATGAATTTCCATGGGATTCTCCGCAGCCCACAATTTTTATCGTAAATGAAGCTTAAATAGTTAAATTAAATTTCCTTTTTTTGACGTTCAGTAAAACATATTCCGATTACAATTGTTTGTAATATAGCAAAAAATACGTTCGATTAAACTCGATCTGTAACCCGGGCTTAAGTTGTATCTCACGGTTTTCTACCATAAAATATTTGATTTTCTTTTCGTTTTGCTCGCAGTAGGAGAATTAATCGACTGCATAGCCTATTAGATATGATTTCAAGTGATACGTATCATTTCTCGTTTTTCTTTGGTTTTGAAACTTAAAAAAATCATTTTTTTCATTTTTTTAAGATCATTTTATAAAAATTATAGAGCTATCAATTTTTATTGTTTCAAATCAATACAATTTCTTCAAAGAACTGTCACATTCAGAAAACCGCGTAACAGGTTTCACGTGTTTGGACACTAGCTGTACGTGAAGAATCTTAAAAGTTGTTAGTCTGCACAAGTACTTTCTAAAGCTGTGTACTGTTCTAAAATTATTTTAGCCACACAGATTGCACTACAAATCGTCCCTTTGATGTAAAAACTTGTGTATAGGAAAGCCTTTCTGATATTGCTGATGGAATCTTATTGAAAGAATTGTTTATTTGTGTTTCTAGTATGTGGGCCGGTCCGGTGGTGCAGTCGTTAACTCGTGCGACTTAACAACATAACATGCCCGTCATGGGTCCAAGCTCCATACGTAGGACTTACTATCCTGCTATGGTAAGTCACTGAAAGCCAAGCCCACTTCTCACTACTGGATACAGGCAGGTCTTGACCGGCAATAGTTATGATGAGAGAAAAAAATGTGTAAGCCATGCTGATATTTTAATAACTAAATTCACAATTAACATGACAAATAGAAAAATTTCAATTTCTTTTTCAAAACGCACGTGTAATGATTAATATGGCATAACCTTAAAATAACCTTTGGCGCAAATTGCGTGCGTTTAAAACAAATCTATGCGTATAAAATAACACTGTTGAAACTAAAAAGATGCATTTTTTTCGTGAAATAATGTAATGAAGGATTTATTGCTTATAATTGGCGTTTTAATAGCGCTAAATTAAATCGTTGTTAAGTAAAATAATAAATAAATGTTTATAGTCTATTTTTCATTTTTTCTTTTTTTTTTAGAACTATACGAACGCATATTTTGTAAATATCAAGTTGGCTTTCCTTTAAAATTCATGTATCATTTTATACATAATATTAATTTTAATCCAATATACTAATTTGTGTTTAACGGTTTACATTTTCCCACAGAATTTACAATTAGGTGAAGCTACCATTTCCTTGCAAATATTTTTTCTCTGAAAAGAATTTTGTAGTTTATGAGTTCATAATATAAACTTCGTTCCTGTGAGATCATTTTAGTATTTTTAGTGTTTTTTCCAAATGCTCTTCCAATTTAAATTTCCATTTGTGATATTTTTGCATTGTGCGGAGAGTTTCTATGATAGCAGATTTAGTTTATTTAGATGATTGGCTGAAGTGGGAGATGTTCCTGTATGTTTAGGGGACATATGCAATTTCGGTGACTATTGTTTTTAAACAGGGACAAAGGCTTGATAAACGTGTTATGTTTGGAGGGTTTGCAATAAATTCTATTGTTTTATTTGTAAAAGGCATACTTTCTTTCATTGTAATTTCTGTATACCAAAACAGTTCAATTTTAAACGTGGGTTTATTAGATTAAGGGGTTTCCTCGTATTTTTGGCAACGCAAGTTGATTTAGATATATCCTAAATTGATTAGTAGTTCTCATTAAGTTTTCTATTTGCTTCAAGATCTTGCCTAAATTATTGGTATACCTTATTGTTAGTATTGAGCCCAATGTTGAGAGTATAGCATAGAATGTTTTTTTTTTTTTTATTTAAGTGTATGTGTCTATCTCTATGTATCATAAGGACTAGTGCATTTTTTGTGGTGGCTTCCCACTTTGAGTGCACCATTAGCAAGGAGTTTATTATTGGGGATTCAGAGCATTTTCCGATATACATTGAGACTGTTTTGTTACAATTTACTTTAGCTCCTGCATCATAGCCAAACTATTCAAATTAAATTTTAATATATTCGATTTTACTGCATAAGTTCGTGAATGCGTTAATTATATCATTCGGACTATTGCAAACATTTCCTAACTTCTTGATATATTTCTAATTGTTCTTCTATTTGGCGTAACGTCCTATGCGGACATGCCGGCCTATTCAGGCTTTCGAGACTTAATTTCTAATTGTTATGAAGTATTTTTTGTTCATTCGAAATTTATTTCTTCAGAAAGATATCAAGATAACATTTGGAAACTATTTAATCATTATTAATCATTGGAAATTATTAATCATAGCAATTGGCAGTAATTTTGATAGCTTATCAAGTCAAACCTTTAAGATCTAGCAATCTTTTAACTAGTACGCGAGCTGTGTAGATGGGCCCTTTTTGTATTAAGTGAGTTTTATTACCTAATATGCATTCAAGACTAACATGACATTCAAATGAAAAAGGGAGTCTTAATGAATCAATCGTTACGTGATACTAATTACTCTTGATTTTTTTTTATTGACATAACCATGTCAATAAAACAAAACACATAAAACAGCAAAAAACGATTTACGATTAATGTAATGTTTAAATTATTCCATCCGAAGGAGCCCTTCATTATTTCAAAAAGATTTTTTTTTCATATGCAATTTTATAGTGGACAGTTCATATCAACACTCCATTCAATAGCACGCGCCTAAATTATTATGTCAATAGACGACGATTTACCTCCTTCGCAATCGGGTTAGCTCACGTATGATTTTTTTTTTAAATGAATCATAAATATTTTGTCAAGAAAATCAAATGTGTGCATCGACGTTTTCAATTTTACAGTTAATGTAGTTTTTTAAGTATGGGAAATATAACCCGGAAGATACATATATTTCCTCTTACAGGTTGAAACGTCAGTCTGCGTTTGTCTGGTTGTGGGGTGTTTTACAATACTAGCCAGATGTTTTATATCGATCTTGACCCTTGGCTGTTGATATCATGTCAACTCTCCATACAAAACCACACGCAAAATTAGCCTCAGATGTTCAGCCTAGATTATTTTAAACCAGGAATGTATATAAACAAACGCTGATTAATGGCGACCTTGATCAGGCACTTTATGATAGATTGATTTGTGGTTTTTTTTTGCTGAAAGTTTTATGAACATAGATATATTTATTTGTTATCGATACTTATTATGAGTACTATAATGCATTTCGAAAAGAAAACAAAACTATTTTAACATTCATCTTTGTTTGTACTAAAATGCTGAAATCCTATATGGCGGAACGTAGTTGTAGGATACATCCCGGATTATGAAAATTGTTCTCTTATACTAAACATATTCACTAATAGCTTTTTTTTCTTCGTTTTGCTCGATAATTTATTCAAATTAATTTTTTTAATATCATATTTTATATTATCTATTCCAGCCAAACATTCTGTTGGATTAATTTATAGGTTCATAGTTTTAGTTTTAGATTAAAATGTTTAAAATTATTAGATTATTTTTGTAGATTTAATTATACAAAACCAGTAAATATGTACGAGCGTTGTATTGCAACGTATATGATACATAAAAAATCACTTCTTTCGTCCCATGTCCAACGATCTGGACAAAGCAGTGGCTGATTTATGGGAGGTAAGATTAATCAGGAAAAATAAATTGGTCACAGTAATGACTGAAGGCAAAGTTTGTCTCCTTTCCTGCAACCAACCATTAACATGGATTTTTTCTTCATTTCAAAACACAAATGCTAGAAAAGAAAATGAATGCTAGATAAATTTATAGAGCAAAGTTTTATTATTTGTTGAAGAAAACTTTTCCGAGATTTTTTATAGAGGAAAAGACAAAAGCATTCTGCGTCCAATTTTCTTTGTATCTTCAAAGGATAGAAATCACATGCGCTTGTTGCAAAAGAAACAATAAAAGACGGCGATGGCGCGGGCACGTATGTGTACTAAATTTTCCTTGAACTCGCGTAAATTTAATGAGAATTTATCGTCTTTTCCTGTGGATCATCATTATTCATCGTACTAGCGGCAGGTTTGTATGGACGAATAAGTCCCATGCAAATATGATATAAAGATGACAATAATGTAATTGAACATGTTATGGATGTAATTTCAATCAATCAATCTCGGTGTATGTTTATAACATTTGGTAAATTTAGATTTTCATTTTCAATACGTTCATGTGAAGGATAAAACCAATTATTACGGTAAAAAATATACCACATTTATGCTTGGATAAATCATGCTTGGATTAAAGATATCTTGTTATAGATGATTAAAAAATCCAGTTTTATTCGTGTATTGATATGTACGTCATATAATTAAGTTTATGAAAACTATCCTGCACAATTGCTGTGTCAACTATTAGCGCTTCGTATGCATTGGCGTTTCAAAATGGAATGAATGTTTTGAATATAAGATGAACAAATAGATAAACAAGTTTTTACACTTAGTGAGTTGTGTAAATGTTAGTAGCTGCTAAAACAATATGGCAGGGTAGATTACGAATTAATGTAATCAGCAATATTTATATTGCCCGGGTATAAAATTATTTGTTCAAAACTCCGACAACTTGAGAGCATTTCCTAACAAGATTAAATGAACAAATAACATTTTATTCAAAAACTAAACATTTTTTTTGGTTTCATTCATCAGTTTCTAGTTTTTGGCAACTATGAACCCCAAAAATTTCTATGCCAAATATAAGTTATTACTCAAACGGTTAGCTTTACAGTTGTTAGGTAATACAGGTGCTGCATATTGGCGTCAAGATCATCGTCGTAGTTTTGTGATGTGATAGGGTGCTTTAACTGCTTTGATTACGTTCTTCATACTTAACCCAGAAAGAGGATGATACAGTTTTAGATCTACTTTTCCTCTGGAACTAAGCGTAGTCATATAATCGTTTCATTCACGGAACTCGTAGGTTTTGGGCTCTCTATGCTTATTTTGTTCATAAATCACAGTTTGTTCATAAATCATTTCATGCGACAACATTCTCTCGTTTCTTTTTTACCTTTCACAGACTGCTTTACCAAACATTCGGCCATAGCACAGTCAATGCGTCCAACCTGGCACTAAGAAATGCTTCTTGATCATCTTGCAGCAAGGTTGGATGACAGAGAAAAAATGTAACGTATGGTGAGGAGGAATACTCTACAAGGCCTTCGCAGAGCGGATGTTTTATTGTGTATCCTCGTCATTGGACAGGTCACCGTCACTGATGGCGTAAAGTTGTTTTCTGACTTATTATTTATCTTTTTTCTCTTTTTTGGGCCTAGCGACACCTTGGATAGAACCAGCACGCAACGATGTATTTTAATAGAACAAGTTGATTTCAGCATGCTGTAATGTCTGGGTTAAACATATACATATCCCAAAACAGGTATACATCCAAACCATTATCATTAACCTTGACGTGTTTGAGCAATAAACATTAAATTTGCAACATTGCAAACTATTATATAATGTGACACTGCAAACAGCCACCTAATAACGTTTCCATCTCTTTTGAGACACTTGTTCTTTGTAATGGTGATTTTTTTTTCTGCCCTAACCCAAAATGAACCTTGAGTATAGCGAAGGTCTTTGACCAAATAAAAAGATGCTTTGTTCAAGACGATGGTAATGATTTTCTGTAGGGGTATACTGTAATATTTAATGTCACCTGCAAAAAAAAACTATTATTTAAAACATTCAACGAATGCGTACTTTTTTTTTAATTTAGGGTTTTTATAATCGTAACACATATAGAATTATAAGCCAAGTGATTTTTTCATTGATTTCTTCAAATTAAACAACCGACGTAAATTGTACAATGCTTAAATTCTATTCTTATCTATTTATCTTATATTATCTATTACAATAAACTTTATTATATTCTTTCAATTTAATAGAATTGTTTTATGATCAACATGCTAATCTGCTAATCTGATTCTATAGAAAATGTTATTTGATACCAAAAGAGACTTTTTTTACCTAAACCATCAGGTGAAATAATGGTCGTGAATAAATAGCAAGCTGTGGTCCAATATTTATTGTCTACCCCACATTAGATGGGTGGGGGGAAGAAAATTGCAGGAATGGTAAAACAAATGGACAAAATTTCAAGAGCAAAAGATCGTTTTTTCGAGTGCAGCATCTGGAGCAGTAGGAAAGGTTTTACACATCTAGGGTGTTATAGTTTGAACCATCGGCCAAGAAGAGCCATGAAAGCTTGTATACATTTCATCCTATCCATGACGTGTGAGTATTTTGCATTGGTGTGCGTAGCTCGGGTTTTCGGGGGAAGAGTTTCGAATTTTATGGGGTATGCTCATTTTGTCGAGAATGGTAAGGAGTAGATTCGAAAGGTGTTTGCCCTAAAAATATCGGAAGTACGATTGGTTCGGAATCGGTGAGGCGTGAGTGAGACTCTGGCTAAACAGTATAGCAACGATGCAGTAGGCACGAGAATGAACAAGGGGAATGCGGTTGTTTCTGAATTAAGGAGGATGAGTTCCCGAGAAGATCGGAACCGAGAAGAGAGTGTGTGCGTGTGAAACAATATTTGCTGTTATACATTATTTTCCGTATAGCATGAGGGATTACATTGTGATTTATGAAGGATCCCGAAGATATATGGTGAGAGTGTGTCGGCAATTTTTATTTGAAATTTTTCCTGCAGGCCACCCGAGACTTGACTCGAAGGGGGACTAGTAAAAGAAACAAAAGGAAAACAAAGTGAAAGATGCATACAGTGTCGGGGAGTCTTGCACGTTTTCTCAGCTCATGTTACGTTTTCCAAATATTCCTCAACCTTAATTTTATTTTTTTTTTTAAATATTTGTTTTTAAATTTATTTTCAACCTATATTCATATATATATATACTAACCATCCAATTGAATTATTAAACATGGGAAGCTACTTTCTTTGTTTATTTTGTTTCAAATATCTATAGTACTTTGTACAACTTAGTTTATTACACTTCTGTTTGGTTGTCACAATAAACGTAATCTATCATCAATCAAACTCGCCTAATCGACTTATGAACTTGGTGATATGTGAACGATTGAGGTATACATAATAGGATAATTATGCGTTGTTTTGAATGATAGAAAAGTAGTGAATATAACAAATATAGTAAATAGAATAAGGAAAACAACACTCATGTAACAATCCTCCTTCTACTTGGCGTATCGTCCTACAGGACATGGTATTGTAGGCCGACTTACGAGACTTTTTAGGTAACACGTAGTTAAGTCATTGAAACGACGACTGTATTACCGAACCGTTCCGTATGTAACATATTTGAATATATTTATACACCATATTAAATCATACATAAAACTAATTTTGGTTTGTTAAACCATGAAAAAATTAACTAAGTTACTTCAAAAATCACATTCTCTCATTCACCTTTTTATAACAATAAAAAAATCATTATCCTGATAAAACGTATGTATTTCTTAATTAAAAATATGTATAGATAATTAAATAATATTGCAACTAATAAAAATAAGGTCAATTAGGAAATTGACGCAAAGAACAATAATTTGTCTAAAAACGAGGTAAAAAGTAAAACAGAATCATTTTTGTTTTTTCAATAAACCAAAAAACATCTGTAATGTTCATTGCGGACTCGCTAAAGGGAATTTCATGCAAACTATTTAAACGAAAATTTTGGAAACCTTTAGATATGTTTGAAATAAATAGTTTTTGGACATATCATTTGAATGTTATGATCATCATATTAGTTGATGATTGGAAGATTCTATAATAAATTTCTTTTGGATAAAAAACAAAATAATTGACCCTGCGATAGCTTTTTAAATAGTAAATTGGAGAGGTCGTACAAGAAGCAATGTAAGGATTTATAGGAATTCCATATTTACGAGAACTACGTTACCAATTTCTGTTTAGATTATGGCATATGGTTTGACAAAAAAAAGAAGAAGAACTTTTGTATAAAAATACGAACGTATGAAAATACCTGAAGAAATACACGACCTCATGAAAACTCATATTAGATTGAAAGGTACCTAAGAAATATTTATGAAATATATTAATGGTTTATACACTCTAAATGTTAAGTATTGTGACTAGTAGCGGTTTTTATCTTTATTAAGGGTGCTTTGAAACGCTCATGTGGCCTATCATTATTTATACATGTGTCTTGTCTGTGATTTAATCATGTTTCATCACAAATTGTTGGAGATTGGTAAGCGTGTTTGTTCTTCTGGACCTTGCGTTGTTAATAATACAGTATATAAAACGTATAGATAGATATAAATATATCACGAGAATTATACAAGCCAAACTGTAAGATACATTTGGAATTTTAATTGATGGACGTATGTACAAATTTCATTTTTGTTGATCGATAGTGGTTACCAAAAGCGTAAAAAGAATTATGTTCCACCTTAAGTATGGGAAAAACACTCCACGTGGTGGCACGCAATCCATTATTTATGTTGTTCGGCAAAAAATGAGTTTTGATCGTGCGAAATGAAGTCATTAAATCAAATCCACACGCATAATAAAACAATTCAAAAGCAATACGGCCGAAACCGTTCCTTCTGAATAAAACTAAAACAATTCAAAAGCAGAAACCCACTTCTTCCGATGGGTTTTGTTGATTTGATACACACTTGATTGTAGGTGATAGAACTCCATACTTTATTCCATTACGATTAATCATAGGATAATTTTACGTTTGCAATCAGCAATATATTTCATACTAGACCGTATGTGACGGATAACAGTTTTCTTCAAACAACAATCACAATCGCATCATACGCTCTAGTGTGTCACTGTATAACATAATTCGTATAACTGTGGAAGTAATAATGAATACTATTATGCAAATTAAGGAAATAATTAGTCGAAATTGTTAATGAATCACTAGCACAACCACAATATGCCTCATTTCGAATATTTTATACATCTTATCAATTCTTCAAATCACCATTATTGTCTCATCGTACTGAAACAAAATGGTGTGATAGTAACGTTAAAAAAACGAAAGAAGTTTCTACGTACATGTCTACGTGACGCTGGAAAATGTTTCTGACTCATTTATCATACTCCCTAAAATGCCATCCAAAGGGTCATTCTCTGTGCTGCTTCTAGCTTGAGTAGATCCGGCAAAGAATCGTAGATTGCTGGTTTCCGGGATCACAAGCGTTGCAACCACAGAGTCATTTTCGACAACTGTCCCACGAAACCGTTTAGCTTCGCTTACCGATGGTTGATGAAAATTTCACTTTCATGCTTCGCACGAACTACATCCTCAAGGTGTGAGAGAACGTATTAAAATGCTTTATAGCCAAGAGTCACATCTAACAGCTATCGATGCTCTTCTCTTTTTTTCTGTATAGATAGCTCACTTACACAGTCACAGAGTGGGGAAGGAATAAGGACAGCATGTCGAATTTCTAAAAGTGTCCGCCTCTCAAACTACATTGAGGAGGCTGGGGGGCGGCACATACTTCTCGTTTCGTGAGTGTTGCTCGTGCTTTGTCTCACGGTAGGTGACGTCGCAGCGGTTGTGTGAGTTATTTGCGCCTGAGCTGTAAAATTTACGACGTATTTAAACGTATTGCTTATTGTATCGTATTTATGAGTGCTGAGTGTCCGAGTGACTAAGAGAGTGTGCGTCATTCAGTTTACTTCATGGAAACACCGTTCAAATGAGCGCCATGAAAGCAAACGAATATTCGCCCTCTGGGAGATTTCACTTCGATAATTGAGTTCCGAATCAAATCGTAGTAAACACAATTATGGCGATGTCAATTTCCAGTTAAATGATTTTCAAATCGTTCAAATAATGTTTACGACAGTTGCAAGTACACGTAATAACCTCCATACATTGATAAGAAATAAACCGACGAAGCTACCGTTTAAAAAAGTGCAATTTACAATGCATTGTGCATTGGTTTAAACTATCATGTGAGATCTCCATCTATTCAAATATTTCATTTCAGAACTAAAACGCCTGCTTGCAAATGGCATTAAATGCCCGTCGGGTGAATCCTGCTTGAATACCCCGTCGGTATTTTGAGAAAGCCAATTGCTTGTAGTTCAAACCAATATTAACCAATAATTCACGTTATTCAAGCCCACTACATCCCAGGCCTACACCGATTTCGTTTAGTTCATCTAATAAATTAAAACAAATAGAAGGTTTTTTTTTCAGTCTCTAATCAAATCAAATTCAAGTCTAAAGACGAGCAGATATTGTAACATAATTTATGAAAACTTTAATTAATTTGCGTTCAGCCTATATATACATGCTAGAAAAAACAAAACTTGTTCTACATCCTTAAGAAGAGCAATGTAATTGTAAAATCAATATATGATGATCTTCCACGATTTTTTAAATAAAAATATTGTTTGCGTGTGCTCTTTCATGTAATAAAGGCAAAATATCACCCATATATCAATCTTTCTTCAACATCAACCAACATTCAAAACATTAAGTCATTTGTGTTTTTAACAGTATGTTGTATTTATTCAAGCTATTGATAGTAGTCGTTGGTATTACCTGTCTGAATTATAAAATTACGTGACTCGAATGAGCAATGATATGGTTAGCGAGAGTGGGCTAGAGGGGGGCCCCCTCCAAATATCCGTATTCAGCTAAAACCTTACCATGAGCTAGGAAAGTGTAGCTTAAAATTGCACATGTTTTGCGTGTTTACTGCACCTGCATAAGTTATCAAGTTTAGCTATCTTTGTGGCTGATCGATTGACAAAAATATCTACGACGATGATATGATACAGCAGTAATCGTGGTTAATCTTACATAAAACAATTTGTACGCACATCACATGCTTACTAACATGTACAGAGGTGGAAACGTTGGAAACGGTGGAAGAAAGGCACAGGAGAGTGAAAATAGCGTTGCTGGAAGATATGATAATTCGACCATGAGGTGAGAAAACAATACGTAATTAAAATTGCTTGAAGTTTTCTTTGCCTTTATAACGCCAGTCACGAAGATTCAGTACATGTTGCGTTTGGCGGCTGATCGACCAGCAATCCAAGAGTGTGAGGTTGTGTATAAAATGGACACACAGTGATTATTTTCATATTTAGAATGCTTTACGGCCTTTTTAACCAAAATGTTGAACAGCATGTCACACGTGAGAAGACAGGCTAAATTTAATGATTTATTGTTGTTGGGCTGGATTTGAGGGTGGTAGAAAGCTTCAGATTACTACTTTGTAATGTTTAACTTTTCGTTGTGTTTTGTTTCGAAGTAATTGCAATCAATCTGTATGCAGTGTGCAAACAAGTCCAATTTAGCACTTTAAGTCAAACAATTTGCACATAATCACATTAACGCTCATGGTGGGCCTTTAAACAAATATGTACATAGTGATACACGGAAATATGTGTCAATATTTGCATAGTTAAAACGAACAAACATATTACCTTTGTTTGCTTGTTTTTTATTACGGCCTGGCCGTATTAACCCCTTTGGGGGTAGTGTATTCCATATTACCTTCATGAATATATTTTTACATTTTTAAATATCTGTCAAATAATAAAGTTTTATTAACATTTACTTCTATTTACATTTTATATAAATTATTTTACTATTATTTGGCTCGTTTTCACTTAATTAATAATTAGTCATTTTAAGGCACGCATCAAAAACATTGAAAAGAAACATGTGTTATAATTTATAGATATATATACGACGTATGCGGACATTATTATTATTATAATTACCAATAATAATTATTATGAATGTGCTTTTTTTTATACTGATTGATAATAACAAATTTTATATTATATTTAACAATTTCACATTACCTATGTTTTCACACCGCATATTCTGCTAGAGAAATCTGCCAAACACACTTTTTTGCATGGGTAAGGGAAGTCTAGCAACTTTCGGAGAATCTTTTTCGAGCAATCTAAGCTATCCATAGCTGGTTCGGTAACAACAATTTTTGCTTGCAATCTTTTGACAGGACGAGATAAATATCAGCTTTTTTCGTATTTAAACATTAGTTTACAATTGTTCTCAAGTCCTGAGTGTTCTAGTTTTGATTCATTGTGCATTTCTTAGTACAAACCCTATATATTACGCGTTATATAGTTAAAATACGGTAATTGTATCCAGAAAAGCTTCGTGGTGTGTAAACGCAAAAAGATTGGCGATTTTTTATTCCTTTTTTTCTCGTAGAAGGGAACAGACTCGTGAAAAAGATATGGCTTGTGAAAATGTAATTTTTAATTTTGTTATGCGTTGTTGCAAAAAACAAATATTTTAAAACATTAATGTTCTTTTTCCTGTTAGAGACGCATAGACAAAAAGACAGGTCTATAAAATGTCAATAGGCCAAAATTCTTACCTCTTCTTCATTAAATAGGCTTAATAACTCAAAATGTGTGTGTATTAATTACCCATAAAGCCAAAAGGCGCAAAAATTCAATTAATAAATGCAACTCTCCGTTTGATAAATTATTTCTCTTTGGTTTCGTTGGTGCTCATGGTAATGTATTTAGTAATACGATTCTTAGCTATATAAAGACAAACTTTTTCGATGCATGAAATGAAAATTTCCAGTTGGTAAGACTAGAACAATTAGAAAAGCAAGGTCAACACTTCCATGAGTTCTACGCTTTATAAATCACTAGTGAAAGCATACGCCACCAGTTACACGATTCTAATGACTACTGTACTAATACTTAGACGAAGAGTGTCGATGGGACAGTTGAGATACCAATTGATATTTTTCAAGGCTGCACACATACAACGTTGTCGGAACGCGATTATAATTGCTGAAAATTAATTATGGAACAACTGTTGATATTTCAAACGACATTGCGGAGGTAGATATAATTGTTATACTTTTTGTTTTGGTATTTTGATACTCAAAATATATCTTTCCACGAAACGATTGTTTAATAGCGCATCTTTCCCCTTGCATCGTGAAAGTTTTTGCGTTTCCATGACACAGTTATTTTGTTGATTCGAAAATGGCGCTGTTATGATCGTATACACATGAACTCTTTTTTTAGCCATTGGAAATCACTAAAAACCTTTTAACAAATGTTCTCCGATTCGCAGGGATACCAAAAATAAGTTAAAATGAGAATTTGTAAGCACCGTAGTGCAAATAAAAAAGCTGCTTAATTCGTAGAAAAACAATATCTGTTCTGCCTCGATTGTAATCTAAATTCTCGTTCAACTAGAACGTCAAACTTGTCTGATTTTGATGTTTTGCTCTTGAGCTTAAAATTAAATCGTTTTCGTTATCGTAAAGATTATGCAATTGATCCAACAACACAATTGATCCCAATGTTAATATATTATATAACTAATATATTAATATATTATATAAAACTATTATGAGACAATGAGACCAGGTATAAGCTCCTATAGATTGATCTTCAATATTTGTTTTGTTTTGTTGGATGTTTCTATTGATAATAAATTGTGTATGTTTTAATCAATCATCAAATTATTCTTATCAACCTAATAGAACCTGATAGATATGCATACACTATCAGTACAAATATTAAGTTTCAACAGCATCAGCAGCACTATTTCTCTAAATGTCAAAATTTTACACTCAATGTCGGCCCTGTTTTTTTAATACCGTGAGATTCAAATCGGGAGAATATTCAGTCCAGTTTTAGCCATTTTTACTCAACCAAAACCACCAAACCAAACCAAAAGGAAGCTTTGTTTTTACGTGCGGCTTTGCTGAATTTTTCTTCTCATGCACTTTAATCATGCGGTATAGTTTTCTTCGAAATCACAGAGTACATAATCCCAAAGATCGTGTTGTTGGAAGTAAAAGAGCGGTTGAACTTTTACGTCGAACTACGCTACATGATCTTCAGTGATGAGTTTTCGGGTTCATTTCTGAAATTTTGTAAATTTTGTAAACACTATTTTTTTAATTGACCGTATGAAAATATCAATAGCTTAATATAGTCAAATTCATGATTAAGCAGTTCTGACGTCACGTGTAAAATGCCAATCGTCATTTGTTCTATTTTTGCGATCATGTCATCGCAAAAGCGCTCAAACTAAATAAAGCACGATGGGGATAACAGCGAATATCATGAACGAAAAATTATTTTGTGCCGCTTACTACTAATGTCATAAAAATGTCGGTAATTAACAACACTGCTTGTGACATTGTTCTGCAACTTTCAAATATGTCATCCGTCTGTATGATAAGAAGGAAGATGCTTAGGTGGTTTATTGTATTGTTTTTTTTATTGTACTATAATTTTTATTAATTCAATTTGTCTGCCATGAGCTAACCTAATGCTGCTGCTATGCGTAAAGAAAAGATAGACTGAGAAAAAGCTAACTGTTCAGAAGAGGTAGTAAAAAGAACGGTACAAGGCAAAGGATCGACGATGAGGGAGAGAAAGAAACAAACGATTATGTAACTTGTGTGCTGGGACATATAAGTTATTCTGACAGAACAAGAAGGGAACGTGGGTTGCATTAAGGAGTAAAGATGAACATATCTAATAGAACTCGAACTGGTATGAATGTTCTGTTTCAAATATTTCACTGATGCAAGGAGTTGATACCTAGCGTTTTCGTACGTTTGACATGACCACAGTGATTGATCGATGCCATGGTGTCCTATACCGCACTGGCACTTTTTTGACAAGCCGATGCGCTGGATGTTCAAGCCATAAGGGCCAATTATGTGAATCAAGGGGAAAAGTGTCAAACAAAACCACTCTACACTAATGGAAACAAAATCAGTATTATACACACTTTTTAGTAACTTCTCTATTTTTTTGTAACGTAATAGAAAATCAGTATTTTTGACATATTTTCTCTTTTCTCGTTTGACATAGCCCAGATAAAAGATCGTCATCTTCACTCCAGCTTTGTTACCACTTGTCAATACAAAAATGTCGTGGTACCATTAGCACTCCTAGCAGATATATAGTACGACTAAATATTAGAAATATTCGAGTTCGATCCTGGTTTCACCAGGCTGTCAGCATGCTCGTTACCAGTTATTGAGATGTGAGCATGATTCTAGGTAATGGTCATCTTGAAGCCTCTATCAGAAAGAAAACACAAACATATTTTTATCTATATTATCATTCATTGAGAGTAGTTCGAGTAACTGATGGAGACGACGAGACGTAATGGCACGTAATAGTCTCACTATTTGTAAAAACTAAGCATCGACCTGGCTGTCTAGAAACGATGTCTTCCATCGCATACGAGATTCGATAGGATGTGTCACTGTGTATCACGGGATTTGTCATTCAATAACTGTAGGATGTGTGAAATGGGCAGAAAAAATGCGCCTTTTTCAGACAACACTGGCGGACTCAATGTCAGACGTCAAGCTAGAATTTCATCATCTTTCTGCTTTTGCACTACACTACACGTATCATTTTGATATCATAATATTTCTAAGACTCAAAAATACTCCACAACCTGTTTTACCATCCCTTTTCACTGCGCTGGAAAACTAACACGTAGTATCTCGCATACACACTAACAAAATGCAATTGAAAAATGCGAAATAAAACAATCGTTAACAACAACAACAACAATCATCCCTTTTTGAACTATTCGTAAAGTACGTGTTATCGAAGTATATATTCCTAAAACGCCCTCTGAATAGTCTTAAATAGTTGAACACTTACTTTAGCGATATCTTAGCTTTATCATCGAGTAACTCCATGTCCTATTTTTGTGCAACTACAATTGCAACTTCTTTTTCTAATTGAGTGCAAAATTTATTCATGACTAAAGGCCTGCTAACATAATTAACTGATGTGGCATGTTGACTGGTCGGAGTAGAAATGTTGGTGTAACCGGTTTGTTCGTTTTTGTGTAAAAATATTGGCGTTTGATTTTGAATATTGGTAAAAATATTGGCGTTTCAAGTATTGTTTTCAAATATTCTCACATAGTTGCTTAATTATACATCACTTGATATCACTCAAGTTATCATCCTTACTACGAAGACTAACTCACAAATTATTGAAGGTCTAGCAAAATTGATAGGTTATATCGCAACTGGTAACGTAGAAGCTATTCGAGCAGTTAGATTGATAAGATCAATCCTTTTAGGTGCATCAATGTTTAGATGCACAACATGATTATTTTAAAAATGAATTGAATAAATTTCACAACACACATTGAAACCCAATCTTTCACATCCCATGGGAGTTAACAATATGCTCGTCATGGGTTCAAGCCCCGTATTGACCGTGCCTCAACGACAGACTATTCTGCTATGGGTATTCAATACAGGGTTTGCCAAGTCAGTTTTGAATGTAAACATTGTTATTCATCGTATCCAAAATGTTTTTCAACAGCTGTCAGATGGATTATTTGTTTAAATGAAATTTCAAATTTCATTTTATTAATTAAATGAAATTTCAGTTTCAACTCATGTTTTTCAACACATAACAAAGAACTGTCATACTCAATTCAGCTTGAGACGTTTGAAATCAAGCTGTAGATTTCAAAAATTATTATGATGGAAATGAAATGTTAGATCGATGTGGAACACCATTTTGCATGCGGTGAATAACAATGTTTACATTCGAAACTGACTTGGAAAATCCTGTAAGTCACTGATAGTTCAGACCGGTTGTTACGCCAATTATTAAATACTAGATCTACTATCTCCTTCAAGCTTGAACCTTTATGTCACCGAGGTTTTCAACCTCTCAATGTTTTCCTCGTGTGGTTACGAGTCTGGCTGAGATCGAGACCATAGGGAAAGAGTGCGCATCTGCAGAAATTTTAATACCAAGGTGTTAGAAACTAAAATAACCAAAAACGGGTGGAATTCGTTGCCAGGAATTATTACGTGAAACGCGTCAAAAAATTAGTCAGTTTTACCCGCTAGTTATTTTAAGCGCCTCGAATCTTTCCCCACCGCTCTTATTATGCCTTTTCCAATCAGTTCGGCTCCTATCGTTTCGGGTTCGGATTGCTTTTGTTTATGACAGGTCGTTGGGCACTTTCCTACCACAAAGTTAACAATAACAGTTAACAAAGGCGAATAACAGCGTTTACGTTCGAAACTGACATGAATAACCCTGTATAGCAAAAAAAAAAACGAAAAACTTACAAAACATTTGTTTTTGTTCCATAAAATTAGCTATTGGAAGGTGGGAGGGCTCAATCTGTTACGTAGTTTTTGAAGGTCCAAAATGTTAATTACATCGCTTCGACATTTCATTTCCATTACAAAACAAACAAGTTGTTTCCTTGTGCGTCGTTGTTGCTCAAACATCCATACGTTCTAAAATTTTAATAACATTTTATTAGCATTAAGATAATATCATCCTTCTCGATACTAGACAGGCGAAAGGGAGGGACTATCATCATCATCATCATCATTATCATCATCATCATCATCATCATCATAATCATATTTAATTCATTTGATTTAAATTTTATTCAGCATGATTTTCAACAATTCAACGGGATGTTGCCATCGTTTTTTTTTCAGGATCGCCGGATCGCATCATCCGGCTGTTGAAGCGGTTGATACATAATACAGGGAATAACTTTTCAGCTGGCTCATTCAAAATAATCATAGCTGTAGGTTTAGCAACAAAACTTGTTTTTGCATGGAAAACAACTAAAACTAGTAACTTCTCCCCTTATTACTTATAAACCACTCCAATCCTCCTATTTACAGGGTTTACCTAGCCTATCTTGCATTGTAAAAGCGTTATCGGTCGCCGTAAATACTCATTCGGACGGAGTTAACCCTCAATTGGACACTGTCATTCCTATGTAAGCCTTACTAAGTATGAATCGGGCATAGTAAACAGCAAAATTTACCATAGATTTTCGTGTTTTGCAGTGTTAAAACAAATTACAGTTTTTTCAATGGTATTTTTTTTATAAATAAACAATAAAAATAATTCGTTCTTATGAGCAATATTTTTGCGGCCAAGAAATTTTTTGAACAAGGATTATGCTACCAAGAATTTTGCGAAAGAGATTTTTACGACCAACAATATTGCCAGCAAAAAATCTTTAACATCGCTTTCATTGTCTACTATGGTCATTCATACTTCACAAGGCTCGAAAATAAATGACAGAGCCCAATTGAGTGTTAGCGTTGCCCGAATGAGTATTTACGGCTTTTATGATTTTGAATTGGCTAAGGAAACCCTGTATTTGACAATTCTTGTCGCATTCCAAAAATAAGTATTGATTTTCATTTTCGGGCTCGTTGTAGACCTTCATACAAACCTCAACACTGTCATTTCACTAATCTTGCGCATTTATATAATTTACAAGCGAAGCTTCGGAATAAATATGTTACACTCGCATAATGGGGCCCTTCACGATATTAGCCAGTTTTTTGTATGGAGTTTCACAGTTGGAGGCTGAAATCATGTAAACACTCCATACAAAACCACACAAAAAACTAGCCTGCAATTTTCAGTCTAGATTATTTTAGCCTCAAAGCTAGAATTATATTCCAGTACCTGCTCGAAAAATGGTAAAATAAGATGGTGTTTACGTTTATCCCAAGGTGCATTCAAGAGATCTGGTGATGGAATCTAGAATCAAAGTGTATATAGTCCAGGTGGTCTTTTTACAACCAAATTTGAATATCACTTTTTGACTTGATGGGTGAAATTTTTTGTTCAATTATGCTCTCTAGAGGCTTGACAAATATATAAAACACTCTTAAAATCTTCATTCAGAAACAGAAGCAATAAAATCAGCCTTCTAAATTCATACACCTTGGGATAAGCTCACCTATATATTATACCCACTTAGATAGCTGCTCGAAAACTGCTATACAATGTAACTGCTGGCAGGCTGAAATTTCAGCCTACCAACTTAAAACGGAAAGGACCCCAATGTCAGGTATTTTGCATTACTTTGAATGCTCTATTCGACCAACGAAATATGAAAAACTTCGAAATATTCAAAAACTCAGAAACATTCAAACTTTCTTGTAAATCAAATTTTAGTGAATTCTTTTCTTCTTGGCACAAAGGGAGAGTAAGATCATTTCAATCTTCGTGCTCGCTTTAAAACCTCGTAGAAACCCGATTGGTATCATTCCACTTAACTTGCGCAGATTCATCCGTTACACACGAAGCACCTTGGAGATGAACCATTATCTCACCATTATCTCACTCTCACACTTCGCTATAATGCATATATCAAGCTGGACCGCTGTTGATAAATAATATTTTTACTTGAATACCCTAGACCGGTCTCTTAGTAAAGTCGTCATCTCGCACATCTGTATAGAGAGCTGTGATTGGAACAATATACATCATACGGATTGTATTCATTTGATTAGTAGGTTCAGCCATATTAGATTTCAGCATTTGTATGTATACAAACTAAGATGTATTTCCAATACGTTTTGTTTTCTTTTTTCTATATGAAATGAAGTAAAACACTTTAAATACAATTCTAAACTAATATTCAACCAGTTTTTAACCTTCCTTTACAGAATATTCATAATTCAGTAAAAACATTATATCATACCAGAGCTAACCTTATTAAACATGGGACGAATCGGCATTTGTTTACATATTTTTCAGGCTGAAATAATCTAGACTGAAAATCAGTGGCTAGATTGACGAGCGGTAAGGAAAGTTGACATAATTTCAGCCACCAACTGTCAAACTCCATGTAAAAAAAGCTGGTTAGAATCGTTAAACTCCCTGCGAGACTACGGGAGTGACCAAATGCTGACAAATTGGCCAAAACTTGAGCTTTTGTCACTTTTTTGAGCTTTTGTCAATATTTTGTAACCTGGAACAGCTAGGAAATAAAATTGGCTAAAGTTTAAAAATTAGACGTTTTCGAAGAAGTATACACAAATGAATATCTGGCGCAGTTGTGATCTATTGCTAAGGTTTACTAAATAGCATGTTTCTTGTTGATTTATGTTCCTATTTAGTACTTTATAAACAGCATTTCGAGCTCTCGAAAGCTCTTCTCTTCACGATTCTAGTTAGTTTTTTGTATGGAATTTGACAGTTGGAGGCTGAAATCATGTAAACACTTCATACAAAACCACACAAAAAACTAGCCTGCAATTTTCAGTCTAGATTATTCTAGCCTCAAAGCTATAATTAGATTCGAGTACCTGTTCGAAAACACGGTGTTGTTTACATTTATCCCAAGGTGCATTAAAGAGATCCGGTGGTGGAATCTATAATCAAAGTGTATGTAGTCCAGGTGGTCTCATAGCATGTTTTATAACCAAATTTGAATATCACTTTTTTGACAGGATGGGTGAAAACTTTTGTTCAAACAAGCTTTCTGAAGGCATGACGAATACTCAAAACACTCTTAAATTCTTATTCAGAAGCAGAAGCGATAAAAATCGGCCTTCTTAATTCATACACCTTGGGATAAGCTCACCTATATATTATACTCAATTAGATAGCTGCTCGAAAACTGCTATACAATGCAAACAGCTGGCAAGCAGAAATTTCAGCCTACGAACTTAAAACGGAAAGGGCCCCATTTATAGAATATATCTGTTATTGAGAAGCAATAGTCAGACGTTTAAAAAATAAACCCAGTAAATGAAGTCTTGTATCATTATAATTATAATCATACAATAATCATTGCTCATGTTAATTTATCTTGCTCTTATTATTATTATTAAAATTAATATTATTATTATCATTTGGTGACATCGCAAATGAAAGTCGTCCAAATTAACGACGGTTAAAAAAGACGACATCTGCTCGATAGCAGTGTTTCATCCTCAATTTAACAATGGTAGTAGGCTAAGAGTAGTTTGTTTTCCTGTTAAATTGAGGTGTGAATAGTGTGTATTTATATTTATGAATGTGTATTCATGGGTTAGGCCGGTCTCGTAGTACAGTCGTCAACTCGTACGACGTAACAACATGCCCGTCATGGGTTCAAGCCCCGAATAGACCGTACCCTCATACGTAGGACTGACTATCCTGCTATGGTAACAATAAGTCACTGAAAGCCAAGCTCACTTCACTAGTGGGTACAGGCAGGCCTTGACCGACAGCGGTTGTTGTGCCAAAGAAGAAGAAGAAGATAACCACTTTAGTAGTACGTTCGCAGCCCGCACGATAAGCCTAGAATGGAACGTCCTCCCCACAGCAAAGACTAACTATCTGGTTGCATGCTACTAAATAAGCATCGAAAATCTGTATAGGCCAGCACGTCCGCTTAGGACGTTCAAGAAGAAAATGAATTGGAATACTATCTTCGCATATTGATAAGAATTTGTTTTGGCTTTGCTGATGCAACCATGTTGACTTCTAGAAAATCATAAAAAAACACTTAGCAAAGCCATTAGAACATTTTTGGAACTGGTGTCCTAAACTTAAGATACATAAAACACATATGAAGTACCAAAAAGTACTAATAACAATAATTATTTTGTTTCAACACCATATTTCATATGATTTGTAAGCAATTTCAGCAACGACATGGGTTTGGCAACAGCACAAGGATATGTATGCGGTCGGAACCAAAGTCTCTCTTTACCCACCTGTTACCCATCACAATCTTCAGTAGCGATTAGAATCTTCAGTAGTGACAGTTACGGTAAAAGGCACTTGGGAATTGCGTTGTCTTTACAAACAACCTATTCTGTGCCTGAATTCTGTGCTTTAATTCTGAATTTACTAGTTATCCCCAAAATTATATTGCTTAATCCTGTAACCGGGACAAATGGCAAAGTAAAATTGCAAGAAACTGAACAAACAAACTTGCTGAAAATTGGCATTCAGTCGTTATACAATATATATTATACTAAAATCAAAACGTAGTTTTTATGCGTAGTTTTTAGATGGGTCTAGTCTAAATAAAACCAATGTAACAACAAAGGCATGATACTAAATGTATGCGATGAGCACTTAGATTTTTTTTACTGATATGTTGAAAAATTAAAGCACTGATAGTTTTCTAGCATTCTTTTTCTAGCTTTCCTTCTTTTTTTTTTCACTTTGGAGAATACAACCAGTTTCTTATCGGCGTTATTACATGATGAATATACACATCCAGAAATTTCAAACACCATACTATAACATCTTGTAACAATTTTGCAACCAATATTTGATACAGGGTTATGCAATATAATTGTGAGGTTATCAGGATGCGCGCACTGTTTAATTTCAGGATATTTTACATAACCCGTACTGGGACTGATTCAGATTCCAGGTCTTAGAGTTGGTTTTAAACCTACACAGAGTCAGCGGTAACTCCTGCATCTTAACAACATGCCCTTTATGGGTTCAATGCTAGAATAGATCAGCCGCCCGTATCAAGGACTTACTATCCGGTTACTTGGTACTGAATAAAGCATGGAAAACCTGTGAAGTCCGGTATGTTCGAGTAGGACGTTTACATCAAATTGAAGAGTATCTATCTCAGTCAAGGAAATATTAAGCCCAGTTTTTTTCCTGTATGCTTATTTGCAGCAGGTACAAAAACGTCCTATTTAAAAGCCAAGATTTATTTATAATAAGCAAAATACATAGTACACAGTAGAATACATAAAAGAGAAAAATCTGCATCTGCAAAAAAATGCATAAATGTAATCTTATCTCCGCAAAAGTGACCAATATGAAGTGGAATTTGAATAATTAAAGTTGCTAGAAATTTTTGGTATAAAATGAGCGTACAGTATACGCTCGGTAATCTGCACCATTTTAATCCGCAAAACATGAATTTTCATGTATGTAATGTAACAATTAACTTATGAACCGAGACAACAATCAGAAGTTTGACGAATTAGATATAAACTCATTCAATCATGTATGAGCACTAACACAAACCTACATTATGAACCAAACCTGCGGCTTTGTAAGAACACACATAACACGCCACAATGGTACTTCGTAATAAGATTACGAATCCTGGACGATTTTTTTCCAATCATGTAAAATTACAAGCTTTGATGAAAAATAATTGTCCCTGCATTGATTTGTTACACCATGCCACTGTTGAAAATAAAAGTCAATATAAGATAGTCAGCAAAATCGAAAACTACGGAAGCTGATGAACCGACATATTTCCTCTTTATCAAAATGCACTTTCTTCTAGCTAGGATCTCTATTACAGCTAAACCACTCAGTGGATGTTACGTTATTGCTGTAGTACAGTTAACGGTTAATAGTTAAATGATGATATTTTTTCTTTGATTTTAAACACTATATTCCTCCAGCAAGTGATTAGAAATGTGTTAACAGCAAACATAAGTAGTATAAAGTGCAGCAGTATGTTCCAAAGGCATACAATTCCATGGTATTTCGTAGACTTGATTATGATTGATCCAGAAAAAAGAGTTATTGTAATTTGAAATTTGAATAAGTTTTCAAAGAGGGTTCGAAACATGCAAACCAACACCAATACGTTATTGGTGATAACTAAAATAAAAATTATAAGATCATTTAAACATAATGTTAAAATATGTATGAATGGTTGCAATCTCTCTTTTTTATCTTGTATATTTATTAGATACTCGGTCTCGTAGTACAGTCGTCAACTCGTACGACTTAACAACATGCCCGTCATGGGTTCAATCCCCAAATAGACCGCGCCGCCATACGTAGGACTGACTATCCTGCTATGGGGGGGGGGGAATCAATTAGTCACTGAAAGCCAAGCTCACAAGTGGGTACAGGCAGGCCTTGACCGACATCGATTGTTGAGCCAAAGAAGAAGAAGAAGATATTTATTAGATTCACAAATAAGTTTAATGAGCAAGTTAAATAAAACAGTAAATATATCCATATTTTTTCAAAGGATTGCTTGAACTACATCTAGGCTTGATCAATGGAAATCTATGATGACTAATATGTGTGCCCATAAGAGGATAATCTGTCCATGCCACTGGCATTCGATAATCACTGTCCATGAAATATTTACATAGTCCAATGTTAACAGGGTCAGTACATATTAAGGAGTTTCATCATTTTATTCAGTGTGCTTTTTATTAAAACTTATGGAAACTGCGATAAGATGCTTGGATATTGTGTTATTTTTTTCTCAATAAGTTGTACCAAGGCGGGCAATGTAGTACAAAAGTGTGTAAAGACCTAAATATTTTTTACTAAGCCAGTTCGAGAACCGGAAAAAGCCTGCGTGCGTGTCAATTCCAGGGTGATACTCTGGCCACGAATCAAGGTAGTTTAATTTAATTTTTTGGTGGTGTGAGATGCAATTTAAGCTGTCGTATCTAGAACCGTAAATCAAGTTGATGTATAGCGTCTTACAGTAAAAAGATAGATTCTATATTTTTTCTGCAAAGCTGTTTTTTACCTTTTCCCTCCCTAGCTTAATATCCCAGGTTCTTCAAGTGTTGGCGAACCGCAAAGGCCGTAGAGACTGATTCTTGTCCTATTTCATGATTCACGCCATCGCCCATCATCCGATAGCAAGGCGTTGATCTAATTTCTCTCTTCATGTCTTTTCAACATGCTTCGTACCAGCATCCCTTGCGACAAAACGATAACAGCAACCCGCTTAATGTCCTATGCTTTTCTAAACATGGAAGAAGGTAGCAAGACAGTGTATGAGAGGGTAAATAAGTGTGCGTTCGTAACATAGTGGTTGTTCTGAAAGCTGTAGTGGCCTTGAGCACAGCATGACTTACCGACACACGCCATGCAAAACGAGTTCACTTTCATCGCCTTCATTCTGAGGTAATTATAAATTCATGTTTATTAGATCCACTGCGATAATTAGTCACTGGCAGTCGTAAACACGAGAGCGAACATGAATTAGACATAAAAGAAGAAATAATTTAAAATAATAAAGAAATATGATTTTCTTGGGAATGAATCAAAACGACCCTTCGAATGAACATGACAAAACAGGTGAGAAAGGCTCACAAATACACCGTTCCATGCTCTTTCTCTCCTTAAATTATTTTTCGCCGATATATTGTACCTTTTCAGTGGGTCAGTCCGTCCTGCAGAAAATAAACCTCACAACACAACTGAGCATGTAACAAGAACAAATGTCAAAAAATAAATTTGCTAAAACCATTCTACAAATGTCCCTATTATATCAAGGAAGCACATTTTCCACCGTTTCATGTAACATCCTCTTGACTAATGTCAATTTATTGCTCTGAGTGCGCCATAATTGAAGTACAATGGCACAAAAATGTGTGAAGTTGTTGTATAAAATGGAATATTAAAAATGTGGTTTAGTAAGTCTAGGCGTTACAATGTAAAAAGTATTAGGCGTTTCGTCCTACGTTATCAACAATCGATGAAATGTTTGGTATCTTGATACGGATGAGATTCGATCCTATCTAGTCTTATAGTAGCCAGTGCTTTGCCCCAATCTGCTGGATGCATTATGCCCCAGTTCGTTGTTGAAAACATTTTTTTGATTTAAATACGCGTAAATCGGCATAGGTACCCATCGAAACATTTGAAGTTTGAAATTATATATATATATATATATATATATATATATATATATATATATATATATATATATATATATATATATATATATATATATATATATATATATATATATATATATATATATATATATATATATATATATACATATTTCTTTTCATGTGCTCTTCTCCAGTTCCAGATGTACTCACCTAAAACTCTTTTCGTTGTTTTGTGTAACCCAGTTTTCTTTTCATCAATCTTCCTCTTGCTCATTTCCTGATATTATGCTTTGTGGCTTGTTGCACTTCCAACACATTTCGTTAAGCGACGCAATGGCCTACATAAGCGTGATCATCAAACCCCTCTGTTACTGGGAGCTACATAGCATGAAACAGTTCACCACTATTTGTGCGTGTTTTCTCGATCTAAATCCGGAAAAAAAAGGATAACGCCATGTTGGAATAATTGCATAATCATTTTCACGCTCAAAGGATTTCAGAGTGCTGCTTTGATTTATGGGAGATATTAGAAAATGGAAACTAACGATGCTGTTACCAGCGGAGACCATTTATGAAAGAATGATTGTATTTTATTCACTATAAAAATAAAAAATCGTTATTCTGAAAAGGAGAGTAGATCAACTAAAAATTAATGCAAAGGTCTCCAATTACATTGCACAATAAACTTTCTAAACGCTTATCAAAAGCTGAAAAATGCAGAAGTGCTGTATATGCTGGAACAATTCAAAACAATTCAGAAAACAATTAAAAAACAATTCAGTTTGCAGGGACAACACAACATAAACAATACTGTGTAGCTCTATGTATTTTAGTTTAACTTAAGCGTGTTAAGCCAAGAATTGATGAACCCACTAAAGGGTACTTAAACACATAGCAAAATAATTTGAAATTGTTTTTGTTCATATTTTTGATTAGCTCATTTATAAAATGAAATAGTCATATAATTCGTATTTACACTTTGTTATGAATATCGTTTGGACGAATGCTAAATATATTTAATCGTCTCTGTAGATGTCATCTATGTTTAAAGAAAACAAAATCTATATTTACCATTAAATTTCATCAATCCAATGCCTGTAGGTTTTCTATGCCTGCTGACATAAGTTGACCAACGATTATTATTTCCACCAGATAACTAAATTTTACTGCAATAGACACTTGCATGTTAGTTATTAACGAAAGATCATGAGTCACACTGTTTTATCCAAGCCTGTCAAAGTCAATATTTTATGTTAGTTGTGAGTCGTTTGAACGTTCCTCTTGCTAATTTCTCTAAAATTCATGTTCTGGTTTCATTGACAGGCTTTTATAATCGGCATAAGCAGATTGTCGATTTCGAGTCGAAAGCTTTGAATATGGCTGTTCAAAGGCGAGCCACTGCCAGAAACATGTTCTTTCTAATATTGGCATTACTCAACCGAAAAAGTCGTGCATAATGCTAAAGATTCTAAAAAGCAATAAGGATTCTAAAGATTATTTTGTTCATCAACAAGTAAAGTTGTAAGTTCAGTTATATCACATACAAATTTCGAAAGGTTTTTTTTTAAGTGAAATAAAAATTATATGGACTTAGTTAACTGATTGAAGCAAATATGTATTGTTACGTAGAACAAAATGTTACACCTTACATCCATACATTCATTAATTTTGTTTTTATTTTGTATGTGTCTCAGATGCTCAATTATAAAGATATCATTTCATATGCATAAACCATTATTTTTTTAATAATACAGTTTTACGAACACCGTACTGTATCTTCCCATTATGTTCTTTCATTGTTGTTATCATCATCTCTTTCTCTCAAGTCGACAAACCCCCAAAACGTTTCTCGGATATTCATTTGCCTCATATTTTGATTAACAATTTATTCTTGTTGTTGTTTTATAAGCTACTAATACCCAAGTTTTTCAACAACGTTCATTGAAGCTGATTTCTCAACGTGATGTCTTCCAAATGTTGACCATCAATTCAACATTACTTTTCGTTGGTTTTACAATATTTTCATTTCTCTCACGGCTAATGTCTTAATTTTTGTTATAGCAACCGCCCACCCTTCGGGTTTCACGCTCTTCCACACAACTGGCAGCTCCTGTCTTACAGTCACGCTGAGACATTGCTGGAGGAGTGTACGCAATGTTAAGGCATTTTTGAAAGGCAGTAAAACATTTGGCGGTAAACGGTGGGGAAGGAAAAATCTTCATATATTTTAATGATTTATGCGGTTGTTAATATTTTTGTTCACCCGGCTGGTTTTGCCATTTTCATCTTTACCTATTCTTCTTGCATTATTTTCTTTTTTCCCTATGGCCATACGCAATTTTTTTTTTCGCTTGTGATCTACTTAACATGTTCTTCGAAAGTTTTCATTCATATTGGAAAACATTATATTTACATTTATTAAAAGGATAAAATGTGTATTAAATGTTTGTTTTCTGCAAAAAAAATATTTTGGAGATCAATTTGATTCTAGAAGTAAATATATATTTATATTAATAATATAAATGGTGCTATACTATTGGTGCATTTAATTCATGTCTTATTTGTACATTTAATTTTTTTTTTGCAAAAATATTCAAAAAATAATTGTTCAAACAGAAACTATGTAAAAAAATTCAAAGTACAAATAGATAAGACATTTAAATGGACATTTTGTTTGATGGCTTCAAGTATCGTTACTGGAAGTAAGGACATTGCCGAATGTCATCATATTTTCTTCATTTTACTTTATGAAATGGACTAACGTCTACGAATTTTTCATAGCTTTATAGAATTATTTATTTTATAACTCATTTTAACGACTTTTAACCTTTTTGTAGCGGATGCATCTATTAGGAGATAATGCTTAGAGATTTTTAAAATGTTAAAAATCTATTTTGTTAATTCAATAATGAGTTGTTTAAAGCGGGCAGTTGACAATGCATTGCTGCGTAATGCTTTAAATATCAATGCTTTTTATGTGGAAGCAAACAAAATTAAAATTCATGAAATTGTGCAATATTTCTAAAATATGGTCATTAAATAAAAATATGTTTTTAAATAGTAATTTAGACGTTTGCACAGCAATACGAAGTATGTATAGGTGTAAAGATAAAATAAATTCATTCATTCAATATTTTGAATGGCACTCTTGTGTCCGATGACTCAGTAAGTGTCATATTTCATATACATGCCGATGAGATTGATTATGTTTAAATGTTGATAATTCACAATAAAGTTCAATGTATAGTATTCAACTATGACTACATAAAAGAGTAAATAATAAACATAAACAATAAAATATTATAAATGATGTTTCATCTTCTAACATTTCGGGCACCGAGCTATTCGAACATGTTAGCCGCCTAAATGGACTTTCGATACTTATTAGTCTATACATTTCAGAGAAACCATATGAGGCTTGAACCCATGACGTTCAGGTTAATAAATCGTATCAGTTAATTATTGTACGATTAAAATTGTAAAATTTTGTTGGAAACATTTATATTAATTCAAACAATACTGTTAAAAATTCAAAACTTCAAAAAAAAAACATGCTTTTGCAGGATTATAAACATAAAAGTAATACAAAAATGCCATGTACAATTTGCATATGGTACGTTTGATCAAATGCCATATGAAAACAACTTAAAAGATGTTTTTTAGAAAATATCATCGAAATTAATTCGAAGCTGTTTATACCGGCACCCAAAGTCTGATGACCTTTACCTTACCATTACAACTTTCACAGTATTGATGCAAATGATGGGCATGTTTCAACAGATGTTATTGAAATCAACTAAAACATGAACGGTCAATAATTTTACTAATCACGTCGTCAATAGTTTTCATATCCCACTGAGTGTTTCAATTGTGCTGTTGTTATTATGGAAACCGATTTGTACATTCATTCTCTCTTACATTCATTCTTAGTCCTGTTTGCGTAAAATAAAATTTTTAGTAGTTAGTTTCCCGTACTATGTTTCCCTAGCATGAATTACTATCACGCTGACTCGGTACCCTTCTAACACGTTCGATGTTCACACCCTCAAGTAATAAAAATCTTCATCATAAACCTACAGTGCGTCACAATTTTTGCGGAAGATCACACATTCTTCACATTGGTAACTCACTAAGACACTCATTGAACGAGAGAGTGAGCACCAAAAATATGGGTTGGCTATAAATAACATTTTTGTACACGGGCGGAATAGAAAAAGCGCCATATCTCTTCTCTGAATGGTTTATGACGATTGCTCCTCCTATTTGCTGTCACCATCTTTGTTTTGTTCCTATTCTCGGAGGGGAAATTGAGCATATGATTTTAATGTTTTTGCACTTCATTCGAGTCTCTATTGCAGACGTACCACAGCCAGCACGTGCTTCTGCAATCCCATTCGAAAGGAGAATGTATTCGAGGAGATAGAGCATAATCGTGCTTTATTGTATTGCTCAGCTCGGTTATTTGTGCACGCTACATTTTTTTTTGCCTCGTGAGTTACCTCTACATTTGTTACCGCAATCGGGTTAGTCGGGCAGGAATAGGGAGCTCCACCACCGCGTGGCGCATACACGCTTAACGATCGTAAATTTCCGACGACTGCCTTCGCGTCGCTAGGAAACCCTTGCCGAACCCCGAGAGCAGAGTTCTCATCGTAAATCTTGACTCGCTCGCGTATGGTTTACGAGCGTAACGCCGAAAATAAAGCAAACCTGAGACAAAACCGTGTGCGCCAGGCCGGTTCGTTCATCTCTTTTTATCACAAATTTGATTGTTATTGTTGTCTCGTCTGTGGGTCACGCACTCTTCATCCTCCCTTTGATAGCTATTTCATCCAACAACTTTCGAAAGGTAGTTTATGTGAGAGAATCTCACAAATTTCAACCGTCATTTGAAGAGAGGTTTCCAACAAAGAGGGTGGATAGATGGCAAGTCAGAAAGGGCGAAAGAAACAGGAATGAAACGAAAATATACGAGGCAGATATTGAAGCACCCGCGTGCGTTCAGCCTCGATGTCGCCTGGTGGATAGTTTTACACATCGTATGAAAAAGCGGCATCTACATTCTCCACGAGAGTGTACCAAACTCGGTACAATTGTGTGCCACATGTGAGTGCGTTTAAAGGCTAGTCACAAACACATAGCCAAGCTTCTACTATTTGCCTCTCATTTTAGCCAATTGAAGCTGCTCTGCCCGGAACTGATGGGACAATCCATCACCGTCGGAGAGCTCAAGTCCCGACACACGCACACACTGGCAGCCAGTAAAGGGGCATACACACTGTTTCGAACCTTTCTGATTGCTTGCACAGCACGGCCAACAAGGGGCCCTCGTACGCAATACGACTTACGACCAACCAGCCAGCATGCCCGAAGCCGGGTCAGTTTAGAGTGAGCAGAAAAGAAATCGTATTTTATGGTTTAGTTTGATAGAAATCGTAAAGAAATAAACATCAATTAGAAAGGCATAAATACGGACAAATAGAAGGATATCAACCACGCTTGCAGTCGCGTTCTAGAATCCTTTTGCCATTACTGTTGTTCCTAGAGCAGTGCATGTGGTAACTGTAGATTTTCACATCCTGGATTTATTCATGGTTCATGTCAATGCCTGACAAGACAAAGTTGTATGGCATGGCATGGCGGTGTAGAGATAAGCACAGCCGATATTCAGAATACTTTTGTGACAATTACGGTGTAGTAGTGTGTCGTCAACTCTAGAATAAGGAAAGAGCGTCTGTTTAAGGCGGCAAAAACAGTCACAACAAATCGTAAAATTTTATTACGCTTCTTCCCTCCGTCAAGGCCGTTCAACAGCTTACTATGTATTTCCCTCGATGGTCCTAAGCGAAACCTGCTGAGAAGATTTTAAGTGATCGGTGAAGTGTTATTATTTAGATATTTGGTTTGATGAAAATATTAATTATGGATTGAATGGTTCATATAGTGTAATTTTATGTACGGAACAGTTTTGAAATCTAAAACTGCCACATAGAAAATAGATAAAATAATGTTATTCTTCTTATGTAGTTCTGTGACGTGTGACTAGTCATTACATATATCTGACTTAAGTGTTATATTAAAACAGTGCAATCATTTAAGCTATTCTGTGTGCGTGATTTACTATACGTGCGGTGCATAAAAATGAACACATATGTTCTTTAACTGTACGAGTATGGTACATAAATAAGCAATAACGAAAACTTAGTGGATCTATATAGTTGAATACATGTGACAAAAACAGTGCTTTTTAAGTGAATATTGAATACTAGAGTAAAAATTCATGCCTAATACAACAATTTACAGATCTTAAAGTAAAGATCTTAAGTTCATTCGCAAATTATAAAAAAATATGATGCCAATGTAGTGTGAAGTATCAAAATTTTATGTTAACAAACGTTTCATGATTAGAGCTGTACTAGAAAAATTTCCAGACCAATAACCCAGGAAATTGGAAAGTGTTTAGCTGCTGTATGTAAGTAAGCATGTTTTTACTCTACTCTTATTGCCCGTCGGTAAAAAGCATGATTCAAAATGAGCATGCATTTAGCTTGAATACTAGGTTTTCAAGGTTAATTTATAGTTAAATGATGTATGTTACAAAAAGCCGTATTATTTTACAAAATTCTGTCTCATATTACAAGCTTTTAATATTTTAATTACGATTTAAAAAGATTTTTCAAAAGCACATTAAAAGATTAAAGTGTTTTTTCTCATTTGTATCGGGCCGCAATACGTTACGGCAAGTCGAAGTAGAATTTAATAGTTATTTAATATAAATATTTTAAATGATGGTGCAATTTAACTGTATTGAAAATTATTTAAATTATTTATTTCATACAATTTTTATTTAATAATGTACAAACTGTTTGTACATTGAAAATGATTCCTGGAATATAAAAAATAGTTGATGTATAAAATAAATATCGTATTACAGATCATTACTTTTTTACACACATGAGTAAAAAATTCATTATTTACTTTAAACAAATGACTCTTTAATCTGTCTTTGTTTTTTTTTAATATCTGAGTCCTTTTTTTCAAAAATTATTAGAAATGTATTTGACTTATTCAGTATACATTTAATTGTTTCCTGCATTCGATTTTCATGAAAATCAGTACAAATTTGCATTACAAATAGTCTGTAATGATAGGCAATCCATTAAATAATACTGTATTTGCTAACAAAACAAAAATATAATCAAAAAGTTTATAACCATAAAATACTTTATATTTTTCCTTCGATTTTATATTTTCAAGTACAAAAGTTATAGCTAAATAAGAATGAGAATATAGAGCTGAAACATGTAAACCAGTTTTTGATTTGACAGACCTATATCGTTATGATTTTCAAAGATATCTATTTTATTTCCTTAGAATATATCACACGCTAAAACACTCATCGATTTTTTCTTGCTACAAAACAAACCCGGCTTTAGTCTGTCGGTAATTAACCGTGTGAACACAACACAAAGAACATGCAAGCTGTATAAAATCGACAAACATGGAAATTTTTGAATTGAAACGTTGGTACGTGTTATCGCATGAAACTTAAAAGTGACTTCTGCTTGTCGAAAGATGTTCCTGCATAGTGATGGCATTTCACATTATTTTTTCCTATCATGTCAATGGTGAGCTCTGTTCGCAAATCTGGAAAGGAGTTATATAGTTACGAACAAAAATAAAGCCGTAATCAAAAAACAGTTGTGGGTAGCTCCAATGTAATGTGATACAAAAGAAGCACAGGGGAAAATAAAAGTAAAGGTGAAATACGTATCTTAACAATTTTACAATGGTATTTAATTTAATAATGTACGATTATAGAGCAAATAGTTTGTCATACGTTTATTGTATAACATGTATAACACGAATGAAACATAATCGATGTTATGAATTAAAAAAAAATCACTTGGCATAAAACCATGTCACCAAAAAGAAACTAAAAATTGCAAATATAATACACAATACCTCAGACCTCGGCGTAATGATTTGGTGTATACGCAAATATTGATGCTAATATCTAATCATTCAGCCAAGTTCAAGTAATGCTAATACTGGTGATAACGGAATATATCAAACAGATGTAATGCGAAACGTGGTACAATCATCAACTAGTATTATTTAACAGCATGTCCTTCGTGGGTTCAAGCTCTGGCTGCGTGGTACTTGATAAGCTGTAAAAACTTGTATATTAGTGAAAGTTTTGCACATTATGTCAAAAAATGGCTGCGTACTAAGTTGTACATTATTAAGTAAGAAAAAATAAAGTAAGAGTAAAGAAGACAATTCAACATCAAAACTCCATCCTATTATTTATAACTACAAAATCAATGAAGACAGCGTTCCACGTTTTTCTCAGGTTCGGGACTTAGGAGTTATTTTAGACAGTAAGCTTAGTTTATCTAGCCATTATCAAAACTAAATTTACCATACATAATACTTCATTATTCAGACAGTAGACTACCGTCTACTAGTAGTAGACGTCGGTGAATGCAAACTGTATTTAATAGAATGTATAAAGTCGAAATCAAAATCCGTTAAATGAATTTTGTAGCAATCAAACATTTGCATGGCTTTCATCATTACCTTTTTCGTCAGAATTACTGTTATCAATCACAATCATGACACTCTTACAATAACTTCTAATGCCACAGCAAACTTGAATTGTCGGTATCATGAATAAGTTATTAAATGGTTATTTATCTTTTGTGTAACACGAATATTCCATTGGATTTTTCATTGGCGTTTTTATAGTTTTTGCAAACAACAACATTTCAAGTATGTACAACGAAACAAGAACGATATAGCAAGTAGCTCCAATCCATCATCAATAAACATTATCATAGCTATTTGTATGAACTCAATTGCCACCTAATTTTGTATATTACATAAAAAAGACAATAACTAAGCAATACGGCCGAAGCCGTTCTTTCAGAACAGAAAAAAAGACAATACTCTCTGTTCAATGTACAAATTTCATTAAATTGTATCCTGTATAACTCATAGCAATGTTATCTTCAAAGTTATCAAACATATTTTTTAGCATATACATTATTTTTGATACCATGAACCATCAACATGCATTAACAACTATCTTCTTTGAAGCTTCTTCTGTTAAGAATAATAACACAGTACCCATGTGTATACATGAAAACAGATACAAATGATATGCATGAAATGTATTGAAATTTACACAATCAATCTGTATGGTGGATCACTATGCTATAGAAGTCAATTGCATGAATTAGTTATGAAGGTGTCATACTTGATTCTTGATAAAAGGTCACGCTATTGTTTTCGTTCTTTCGAAATATCCAAAACATCGAAAGGATTACTATCGGTCATTCGAGTGTGTAACGAGCTCCAACCAAACGAGCTAAAAGGGTAGCAATTACAAGCCCGTTCTAAATATGTCACTACGATAGTTGAGGATGGATTGGTCGATGCTTGTGATGAAGCAGTTAGGATCGAACAAGTTTTTTTTGGCATACTTTTAGCTCCTTTCGTGAGTTGTAACATCATACCACGAAGTGTGCGATATTATGTCAAACAAAGCATGCGTTAGCTATGTCAGTGCCGATGAGCTGCTTTACAAGCGTTCGAACATCGATAGCAATCTAGATATAAAAAGAGATGAACCACCTGCAACCACCACTCCCTCATAGGCTGCGTTTGGAGTAACGCGGAATAGCCTACCTACTCCGGTGAATTCCGCAACCGCTGTCGTTTAAGTACTTAAGAACATCCCTGAGCTGCAAACTCGGTTCCCATGGATGACGTATTCACGTCCTGCACTTTTATGTTTATATCGATTTTCTTTTGGTGTTCGTTTATTGGCCGATTGTCCATGATGACTTTTTTCTGGACCAGCTGGATGCCGGTTTCACTACAGGCGTTTGTGTTCGGTGTAGTATGTGCGTGTTCGTGTCGCCAGACTGCGCTGCAAACTGAACTGAAAAAAGAGACACGTCGAGGCAATGAAGTGATTTATTGTGATAATAATAATGCAAATTTTCAGTCTCCTACTCAATTCTTTCTTGCATACGGCACGTTACTTGTGATGCACAATGGTTGCATTTGCCCACTATCTTTGCCGAATGGATGGATTGAAATTTTTGCTAGTAAATTCAAATGTTCAGTGAGTGCCTATTTGGCAAAAAAATGGATTCAAACGTTTTGTTAAGAGTCATGTTGTTAAATGACTGCTAAAATAATAAGCAGTAATGTTATTTTTTATTTAAATAGTAATTTTAGTACACAGCGTTTATCAAAAGTTTACTTTATATATTGTTATATATAAAGGTTCTACGGTGCGTTATTTGTGGGTTGTTACTAATTTAATCAGCAACTGAATTCGGTCTTGTCCTTCCCTGCCTAAGACTGATGAAAATGAATATATGTATGATTTGTTATGTATAATATTATGATTTGTTTAATTTGTTTTTTTCCCTTCTAAATTCGAATCGAATGTTGAGATCATTTTTGTATGTTATTTAAAAATATGTTGCTACATTCTTCTACAGTTTTTTTATAATGTGATTTTTTTGTGTACTTTTATTTTCCTACAATACAACTCACATGCGATATTAATGCAAAATTAGTATATCTTTAAAAATTGTGTATGTGTTCATAACGTTATCTTTAGGGGAACTCGAATAGGATGCAAGTTTACGAAATTACGTTGGTTAATTAAAAATCATTGTTTAATAGATAGCAATATGATTGCATATCTATTCACCAGAATAGCATGTCTATTTTTCATAGCATAGAAGCATGCATTTAAAGAAAATCTTCTGTCAAAAAATAGAACAGCTACCGAAACAATTTATAAGAAGACAAATTGTACTATTCACTCCTCGTGACGAAGCTTAGTTGATTTTCTTTGATAATTGAAAAACTAAAACTGGAATATTGAGTACCTGATACAAAGATACATTTCAAAATTGACTAGGACACTAAACATAAAAGCACAGTTTGAAACTTTGGTAGGAATAGAAGTTGACGAAAATGTTCGTCCGCACAACAAACAGAACGAAGAAAATGTGTAAAGAATTGTTGAGGTTTTCCCGTCGTTGCATAGCAATCAAGAATAATCGTACTGCTACATAAAACAAGTAATAAATCAATCTCGGACCATATATGTAATCTATATGGTACGTTCACCGATATAAATTCCACAGCGCCTGGTTATTGATTATGATACATATGCAATGTTAGAAATATAATAAAAGTTTGAAGCAAACAGATCAAGTTTTTTTTTAAAATTCAGTTTAAATTGATTTAGAAAACTGAAGATTCAACCTTTAATACGCAAAAGAAAGAGCTTTGTTGCTGGAGGCAACATACACGTTAAGGATAAAAATAAACTTCTTGAGATATATAAATACAGTGATCGTGAAAATGGACTAAACTTTTGGTTTTAGTTTCTATCAAACTTCATGTGTTTGCCATTAATTACAAAAAAAAGTGTTTTTATGCATTATTTGTACTTTCGGGAAAGACGGACGTTTGATATGGGATAGTTGTACATCATAAAGGCTGAGATGAACATTGACTGAAAATGTTAAAATTTCAATAATGTTCAAACATTTTTATATTATGTATTAATTTTTGTTTCCTATTAAACGAATAAAAAAATCGCATCATTTAAGACGGCAATTCGCACTGATGATTATTTTAGGAGTATGAAATTGGTTTTCATTAACTGTAGAATATAAAACCTAAGGTGTTATTCAAAGCTCTGGAGTAGGTAGCTAAAACTTACACGGAAGAACAATGGGGCCCTTCATGATTAAGCTTTTTTATATGTAGTTTGACTGTTGGAGTCTGAAATCTTGTAAACACTCCATAAAAATCTACTCACAAAACTAGCCTGCGATTTGGAGTCTAGATTATTTCAGCCTCAAAGCTAGAATTATATTCGAGTACATGCTCGACAAAATGGAAAAATAAGGTTGTACTCAAATGACAATTGTGAGATCGAAAATCGGGCTTTCGAGCTATTTTCATTGAACTGGTGCCTTAAATATCCCTTAAACTGCACCAGTTTGAGCGATTTTTAGAACAAGTCGTTTAAAATCGACTGTGATGTTGCTTTTCCTTTGCTTTCTTCTCTGTCCTTTAGTAAATATCGTTTCCAATCCTTATCACTGGAAGTATAATAGTTTTATATGAAAAAAAAGAACCCTAAGCTTCACAAAATAACACCGCACGAAGTGGGCCTTCTTTTTTGTCAAATATTAAAGCAAATTAATCTGAAAGGAAGTGGACGTTATCTCAATTCAATAAAAGAAGGTAATACGCACACAAACGAAAATTTAACATTTTCTTTACGATTTATTAAGAACAATTTCACACTTTTTGGTATTTCGAGAACTATTTGAGCAAATTATGGTTACACATTTAGAACAAATGTCAGTTGAGTAGTTTTATTTACCACAATGCGCATTAAAGAAATCAGATGGTGTAATCTTAAATCAAGGTGTATGTATCAAAGGTAGTCTCGTAGCGTGTTTTATAACCAAATTTCAACATCATTTTTTTACACAACTGGTGAAAGTTTTTGCTCAAACAGGCTTTCTGGTAGGTTGACGAATACACGAAACATTATTAAAATCTTCATTCAGAAACAGAAGCAATAAAAATCAGCCTTCTAAATACATACAACTTGTCATCATTATCATTATACCGACTTTTATAGCTGCTCGAAAACTCCTTTACAATGCAAACAGCAGACAGACTGAAAATACAGCCTGTTGACTAAAACCAGAAAGGGGTTCAATGGAAGATTTCACTTTAGGAAATTACTTAAGTATGCGACCCCAGAAAGTTTGGTGAACTAGGTCAGGGGTCTCCAAACTACGGCCCTCAAGAGCTTATAATGCGGCCCACGATGACTTTGCCAGAGTTAATATACGTAATGATTATGACTTTTTCATATAAAATTGTATTTTTTTACTTTTCTTAGACAAAAATCAACCTTTAGTAATACCAAACTGTACAAGTATTGTTAGTTTTTTTGTTATAAAAATGAGATTTAAACGTTCACCCATCAGTTAAAGGTAGTGTCAAATGGCCCTTAACATAGCTATTTTTGAAGCAATGCGGCCCGCGAGCTGAACAGTTTGGAGGCCCCTGAACTAGGTCTTTGGCAACCACCAGTGTAAAATGCAATATTTAATCTTCGATCGTTCAGATTTTACAGAAATTTTGAGTTCTTTTTATTTCATTATTTCCATAATAAACTATACTATACTATTATTAAATTTAATATCCGCCATCAAGGCTAAATAACGCAGATTAACAACTAATTTATAACTAGCAAACGAACAAAATCATTCATGAAAAACTAACAATAACTAAACTAGTCCAGACCTAGCAAAAAATAAAAGAAAAAAACACAGGTAGAGCGAAGAGACTACCAAAAACCTAAAGAAAAATAATTAAAAGAAAACTAAGAAGAAGAATTATAGAAAAATAGAAGAAAGAAGACGGTTACGGAAAGAATTAAGAAAGGAGTGGAAATTAAAGGTATAGTAAAAGTGGTTAGACAACCTGAAACAGGATAGAAGAGGTTCATTGAAAGTATAAAGAGTATGACGTGTTTCAATTGACAGAGGATCAGGTGGACGAAGAGAATGAGAGGGAACATACAGCATAATGGACGAGAGTTAATCAGGAGCATCAGTAGCGGAAAGTAATAAGCCACCAATAAAACCTGGATGAAACACTTGGCGGCGGAAATTTACTATGTAAGAAAGGTGTTGTATCAGTTTCCTATTCTTGTTGTTGAATTAATACATCATACATACATCCGTGTCGTGCCAGTCACAGTATAATCTATGGCTACTGTTCACCGGTGTTCATAGTAGATTTAGATTTAGTAGAAATGTTTTTACTTGATTTGCTGATCTTGACTTTCTATTGCTTTTATTGGAGCTGTACATGTAAATTATATTTATATCTATTTATTGAACAGACAGATCTACTTTGCTGACATCTGCGCTTTAAACATTGATAACAGAAGCAAATTAAATCTAATATTTCTATGTATATCCTTGTCCACTACTGGAAGCGCATGTTTTACAATGTACAATGCAAGTTTTAATACCCGTAGTATTAAAATTAGAGCGTGCACAAGGTTTATGAATTTTGATTTTTAATTTCACCAAATAGACATGATAAAAAAAGTTTTCAAATTTATTTTTACAATCTTGGATTGGATCCTACATTGTTGCATTATTTAGTGATTACTTTTATAATGCCGGTTTTTATGACATCCCGGTTTTTTACTTCTCCAAAGTAACTGACTTCACCAACATACGCCTTCTTTTTCTTATTGGCATACGACCTACTAAATCACACCAGCCTATACAGACTCTCAGAGTATCACTTAGCTGGATCGTCTATTTCATCACGATAGTAAGAAACGTGTGTCTAAAAATAGATTTGATTTCCATTTTTTTTAAATTTCCTTCATTAATTATAATTTTCATGCATGAAAAATCAGACTCATAGCTTTGATAATCTTTTTTTCACTAAAAATAATTAATTTTTATCGTTGGTGCAACAATCATTTTCGGTCAAAACCTTAAAAACCACAAATGGCTTTGACTATTCGTTTTTTATTGATTTACCCACAAAAGAATAGTTATTCATTGCTTTGGGGTACATAGTCCATACATGATTTGAACTCAAAATGGTTTTGTTGTTAAGTAATGTGAGTTTTCTATTGTATTCTATATATTCATGTTTTAGCTATAAAATTTAAAAAATACATGAGTTACTCTGATCGAGCCTGTGGTGAATCCGCCTTTGTAATTTTATCTAATTTGTTTTTCAAGCTTTTCGAAGCGGTCCCGTGGTACAGTCATCAACTCGCTCGACTTTTTAACATGTCCATCATTGATACAAGTCTGGAATGAACCGTTCCCCTGTAGTAATTACCCGGCTGCGTGGTACTGAATAAGTCCCGAAAGCCTGTGTAGGCCGACATGCCCGCGTAGCACGTTACGCCAAGTAGAAGAATAAAAATGTAGGCTAAAATCCTGAGGCCTGGTCAAACCTAGTATGACTTGTGGTTTTGAATAAAGTTACATGATTTTAATTTATTTCAACCAACATAAAAAATAGCTAGAATAGTAAATGTTACCATAGCTAGCTTTTCTTTACAATGCCATCCACGTTTGCCTGAGGTTCGATAACTTTGCACCTAGCTTAGTGCGTGCAATATGCATTAGTTTCTTTCGAAAATCAAAACTTTTTGTTGTTGTTGGTTCGTTAAAAAAACGAAATCAAATAAAAATGTTTGACAAAATATTTTTTTTAGAATGCATTCTTCTTCTTCTTCTTTTGGCTCAACAACCGATGTCGGTCAAGGCCTGCCTGTACCCACTTGTGGGCTTGGCTTTCAGTGACTAATTGATTCCCCCCATAGCAGGATAGTCAGTCCTACGTATGGTGGCGCGGTCTATTTGGGGATTGAACCCATGACGGGCATGTTGTTAAGTCGTACGAGTTGACGACTGTACTACGAGACCGCTTCGAAAAGCTTGAAATGCATTAATGTGGGTTAAAGTGTCTAATTAATTTTGTAATGGAGATTGAATCATTTTACACATAAAAACAAAGTGTTTGTATGCTTTTATTAAACAAATAAATTTTTTTTCACTCGAACAGGTTTTGTAATTGCTATCCTGTTAACAATAACGTAAGGGAAATCATTGTTAAGTTTTATGAGGATAGATTGTCTGATTTTTTAAAGAAAATTTTAAGTGTGTAAAGATTACAATCTCATAAAATTACATGTATCCACAATCAACTGACATATAATGCATACCTGATGTCAGAAAAATTTATTTATGTGCCGATCTAGCGCACAAGCCTTCTTATATTCTATTTATCATCATTGGCAACTAGATGCATTTGTGTTGCTGAACCAACAGGAAAGTACTGAGTTACACAGTTTGTATATTTCCCCATGTACAAGCATGTCTTCCCGGTAAAGGCAGATGCTTAGATGAACAGTGCTTACTAGTATTAATATGTACATGAAATAGAGAAAATGGTATTGAGTAAATAACGTGTGTCTTGCTGTTTTTGGCGACCAATCCACAAACTACAAATTTGATGATTTGACGTTCGCCAATGCACTGATCCATCAAATCATAAAAGTAAGAAGCCCAAATAATTGCTTTTAAAGCAATGCATACTCATTTTCGTAATGTGTTTGAAAATGGGTATAAAAAGCAATAGGCAATGAGGAAAAAGCACATGAACAATGACGTTGATTTCCACCAGCTAAATATTAAAAATTCAACTCAAAATAAATTTAATTTAGATGAGCTCGATCGTTTACCGCTTTCTTTATCTTTATCTACAGATGAGAGTAAGGCCAGGAATGTACATAAGATATTTTGTGAAAAACTGTCAAATATCAATATATTACGTTCTATCCATCTAATTAAATTAAACAGGACAATGATTTCATAAATTCAATACATACTTGTTAAAGAGTTGAAAGAATGAAAGAACTACAAAAGATATATCAAGGCATAGTAAATTATTAATATAGGTAAAATTCATTCCATGTTACGTTAAGCTTTAGAAAATATATCGAACAAAATTTCAATTTTAATTCCTTTGTGCTCAGCTGTATCTTTCGAGTGTTCTAACTTTCGGGCTATAAAATATCGATGATGATCTACATATTTAATCCTTATACGTACAACAGTATGTATTTTCTCTTTCCGAACGCACATACACACCTTTATCGTTCATTAGAAATAGTTAGACATGTTGTGGTGTTAGTAATGGCGAATGAATGAGCATTATGGCTTCCTTGAACATTTCCACCGCCATTCCAAAAGAAAATTTCACGCATACTGTCGAACAGTGAAACAGATTCATCATTTCATTTGTACCCAGATGAGCGCAGACGAGAATCTGTTGGTTAAATTTGAAAAAGTTGTATGAAACAAAATGGAGAACGAACGGCTTTGGTGGCCATTATAATTAACACCACGATTTTACATTAAAAATAGCTCTTGTAGCTAGCTGCTTGTTTGTTTGCTATGTCTTATTGCATTATGGTTTATTACGTAACCAAAATGATAAATGATTAAGTTTTTACTGATTCTTAATAAGTGAGCTGAATTATTGAAAGTCATTTCAGTGATTCAGATTCTGGTCTGGTCTGGTACTAAAGAGACGATGTTGTCGATAATTTTTGTGAAGGTATTTATTATCTTAGAAAGATTGCAATAGACACTCACGTATCGATAAACAGATAAACGTTTTTATAAAATTGTATATTTGACTACGTGGTAGTAAATCAATTTTATTCGAATAAAACCAGCGCAACCATCAAGAAGAAAATATTTTATAATCTTTTTATGAAAAACATCAAATAGCGTAGTCAAGTCTTTAACTGTCCATTAAATAAAGGCATTATGAATCAATGTCGGTCTGACTAATCTAAGGTTTTATATTTAAGAATTGCAAATATCTCGTTGTTCACTGCAAAATCATCATAAGGAAATAGATAATTAAATAAATAAATAAATGAACGAATAAATAAATACAATTAGCATTTTTTAAATAAAGAATTTTAATTATTCTAGGTCGTGTTAGTCGCAAATTCAACATATTAGAATAATATGGAATTATACCTAGTCTGCTATAATAAAATTTATCGAGGTCGTCGTGAGTTTTATGGAAAATCTATACAGGGGTTCAAGTCACTTTTGAATGCAAATGTTGTTATTCACTGCGTGCGAGAAGTTATTCTATATGACTATGATATTTCATTTTCATCATAATAATTTTTAATTTCTTCAGCATGACTCTCAATAACTTATGGGTCTATCTCTATGTTAAAGAGGTTCTGAAGCCGAATCCCATTACTCTTTAAGAGTTGAAGTGTTGCAAATTATGTTATAGGAGTTAAAAAAATATCACAGGGTTAAAAATAATACAACGAAAGTGATTAGAAAAACCCTGTAATATAAAACTGCCATCGTTTTTTCACCGGATTTTAAAGCCAGATCTCATCACCCGTTAACAGATGAAGTGTTGAAAAACATATTGAAGAAATTAAAAATTATTTAAAAAAAATGAAATATCAGAGTGGATTAGCATTAAAAACAATGTTTGCAATCAAAACTGGCTTTGAAACCCCTGTATTACATGACATAATTCTAACAAAACTCATATAACCTTAAAAACAAGTTACAAAAATATTTTATAAATGCATAAATGTTTTTCTGTGAAACCTTTCTATAATATGTTATTTCTATTTTTGGAAGATTTTTAAATGCATTAGTAAGTACAAAACACTTTTTTCAAAGTGTCTTTATAATTCTGGCTCGATCCTAAATTAATTTTTAATGACTATGGCAATGAAGTCATATAATAATATGCCTTAATCTTTTTAAAACAAAATACATAAAAAGATGTGAAATAATATTTTGCACAATTCATACATTCAATGTTTCTATCTATCTCTTCCGGATTTTTGCAAATCCCAAAAAACGACGTACAGTTTAGGTAGGCGGTGATAATCAGTACCAATAAAAATGTGTTTTATTCAATGAAGCAAAAATATTATTACAAATCACGAATATTTACTATAAACATTTTCAAATTCGGTTCATTATTACAATTAATAGATATGTACATTTTCAGCAGAAATTTAAAAATTTGAAATTGAGCATTATTATCACAATTATTAATAATAAATCAAAAATAGCTTAGTTTATTATTCCAAGCGTAACGATCTTTACCGTTAATCTGTAACAAGAACGTGATATACAGTGACGTCATATAATTTGATCCAGTAAGAGGATGTTGGACATAAATGTATCACGTTACTTTATATTATGTTATTGTTGCCGGTTGACGGTCAAGATAACTCTTAGTAATAAAAATGCAATTGAGCGATTTTTACAAGTAAAATTCTGTACAAATATTGTTTTTTTTCCTGCATCAGATCGCTAAAAGCAGCATATAGCGTTTACTATTTGATCAATCGGTGCAAGGTCAATGTGTAGGCACGTTATGCGTATCGCAAACTTACAAACTCAGATATAGGCTCAAATTTAAAAAAAAATGAAAAGACTTAGGTGTTTGAATAAAGCACTATGAATGTTCATAGCTGATCTTTGAAAGAAAGAACAAACCAAATCACTTCCTTAATAGTCGAAAGCCGTTGGTCACAGAAAAAGTAAAATGGATTGAACGGCCAAGGGATGATATAAAAAATGACACATGTATACGTTGCAAACGACAACACAAAAGCAATGCGAGTTTTCACAGAATTGGTACATCGCTGAATCACAGCAGAGGTGCCACAGAATCGATTTTGGGTAAGGCAACGCCAAAAGAAAAACAATCGAATTTTTCAAACGAATACACCGCGGGATCTTGTCTGATCTTATTCGAAGATCCTTAATACCGCTTATTGATTCCTACCAAATAACTTACACCGACTAACCTAACAGAACGAGATCACATGTGATTGAGATTATTTTTTATCATTAATGTACAATAACAGCTCATTTTCCAGTGCTGCAGTGTTTCTTATGCTCATCCTCTTACTTAGATGATTAGATTGATTTTATCGAACAGTAAAACACAGCTCTTCTTCTTATAGACCGCCCTATTTTCTATTTGTTGCAACAGCCCTGATTTGCCAAGGGCTGCATGTATCATTAATAAGCTTGACAACCATTCACTTATTTATTTTCCGAAGGAAGGTTATGACGGGCAGTTGTTAAATTGTGCGAGTTGACTGTTGTACTGTTGAACTGTTGACCGAGACTGTTACTCAAAACAGTTATGATTTGCATTTCGTATTATCAAGTCTATCAATAAGATCGCTTGCAATACACAATATTTTATACTTGTTTAAAATTTCACACCATCAGTATCAGATCAGTATCTACAGCTCAGTAACTAACCAATAATAAGGCCATAAGATTATTATCCGGCTTGACTTGATCCGACTAACAAAAGCATAAAATGCTTTACAATCAAAAGATTGCATTCAATATTCAATGTATTCGAACAATTGTCTGTTTTTTTATCCAAAACAATGCATTTCATCAGATACCAAATTGCAAATAGTAATGATAATGGCAATAGATGCTATCATTACGACTGAAGTTATTGTATAATAGTCAGGCACAGCATAAATATTGTATTGCAGTGTCAACTCACATTTACAATGGAAGGCTTGCAAAACAACTGAAGGACTAATGGACGAAGTAAAAGTAACATATCTCAAAACTGTTCAAAGTTCAAGTCAACATTTTTATTTTATTTTTTTTTTTTGCTATTTAATAGCTGATTAAGTTCTCCAAATAATTTTCCCTATGATGTAAAATTTTAAATTGCAGGATTTAAATGATTGAAATAAATATAGAAGATCTACTTCGACTATACTGAAACAAAAACTTGTTAAAATTTTGTTGCATACATGTTTGAAAAGTTTATTATTATTTTTATTATTTATCATCATCATTATTATTATTTTTAAGTATTCTTAATATTATTATTATTATTATTATTATTATTTTTAAGAATAATAATAATAATTATTATTATTATTATTATTATTATTGTTATTATTATTATTATTATTATTATTACTATTATTTTTATTATTATTATTATTATTATTATTATTATTATTATTATTATTATTATTATTATTATTATTATTGTTATTATTATTATTATTATTATTATTATTGTTATTATTATTATTATTATTATTATTATTATTATTATTATTATTATTATTATTATTATTATTATTATTATTATTATTATTATTATTATTATTATTATTATTATTATTATTATTATTATTATTATTATTATTATTATTATTAATATTATTATTAAATATTAATTAATAATATATATTATTATTATTATTATATAATTATTATTATTATTATTATTATTATTATTATTTTTATTTTTATTTTTTTTTATTTTTATTTTTATTTTTATTATTATTATTATTATTATTATTATTATTATTATTATTATTAATATTATTATTATTATTATTATTATTATTATTATTATTATTATTATTATTACTTTTATTATTATGCAAATAATGTTTGTGCTGCCAGTTTTGTTAAAAACTGTCAAAATCGTTTTCGGCAAATGGAAGCGCAGCCTTAAGGTACAATTTAATCCCAAAAAAATTGACAAACAACTTGTTGGATCATGTATACAATTACATAGTACTTTTAATTATTGCATTTTTTTCTTTTTTAAGTACCGTTTAATTTTTTATCAAAAATGTTATGTACAAATTTAGCGTAACTGCACATATCAAAACGGTTGTCAAATTCAAGAATGCAATCTCAGTTGCGCTGTGATTGCGCTCAATGTTTGATTGCTCAATGCTTTATTATTGGATTGTTACTGTTCCAGTGTGTCGGAATAATATTCTTCTTTTTTTAGTACTACCTTCTTCGAAGGATTAAATTTTAAAATGCCGTGAATTTTATTCAAAGGATTTTTTACAATTGTTCAATGCTAGTGTCATCTGTATCACATTTCATATATTACAGCGCCACCTAGTGTTAAATCTTTACTTAAATGTATGCAATGTTACGAACAGTCTTGATTTTATTCCACTACTATCAGCCTAGTTGTATGCAATGTGCTAACCTTTCATCTGGATGACTGATACATAAACCTATTTGAAATTATAAACGTTTTTGAATTTTGTAACGTCATATTCTTACAGCAAAAACAGGAAGGACGTTATGTGCTAATAAATAATTGCTATTGATATAAATATTTATTTTGCAACTATTTACGTGTATGCATGGATAAAACAAAATTTAAAAAAATATAATAAATAGTACTAAATAGTAAAGTTGTTGCAGAAATTAGTAGAATTAAAATGTTCCCTGCAAAAGTTCGCTATGTGGAAGCAAAATAAACAATTGTTAAGCCCCTGAATTTTTTTTTAAATACATAGAAAATATATATATATATATATATATATATATATATATATAAAAATTAAAACAAATAATTACAAAAGATTATTCATGTAGCATACAGTATGTAATATGATATATGTAAATATATATATATATATATATATATATATATATATATATATATATATATATATATATATATATATATATATATATATATATATATATATATATTTTTGTATATCTTTATAAAAAAAATGAATTCAGGAACTTAACAACTGTTTATTTAGCTTCCACATAGCAAACTGTAGCAGGGAACATTTTAATTATTTTTATTTTTTATTTATATATATATATATATATATATATATATATATATATATATATATATATATATATATATATATATATATATATATATATATATATATATATATATATATATATATATATATATATATATATATATATATATATATATATATATATTTTTTTTTTTTTTATTTATGTCTTTTTTTATTTATATATTTCTTTCCATACATATATCATATTACATACTGTATGCTACATGAATAATCTTTTGTAATTATTTGTTTTAATTTTTTTTGCAGATAGACTGTTTCACTCCATGTAGCAAAAACTAATTATCAAACCAAAGAAACGATTACATTGAGCTTATCTTATCAAAGGTGAGTGGAAATTAAACACCTCTGATTACCAACGTACCATTTATTTTTCGATAATAAGTATATTCAAAATAGGTTTAACAAAACCAATATCATTGATATAGCATATATAGCAATGATAAAGACCTTTAAACATCATTACAGAAATATATTAATTATTTACTAAGAATAATCAACTTTTTTTCATTACAAAACATAAATACTTGATGAAAGGGAAACCATATCAGATACCACTTTAACTGAAAAGGGGGAAACAATGATTTATAATCTATAATTTGTCTAATATTGAGGTACATTTATGATAAAGCGGACTAAAGTCTCGTCGATTCAATCATTATATTTATATCCAGAAATGATTTTCTTGTAAAAAAAATTCAACGACCACGATGGGTCCCGGCTTACAGGGTTTCTCTAACCATTTGAACACAATAAGTTTCATTTCTAATCCGTAAAAATGCAATTTAATATTGTCAAATGTGTTTAACATATACAAAGCCACCAATCATCCGTTTACAGTTTCCAGCCATTAAGATGAAATTTCAGCCGGTCAGTGGAACAATAACCATCATTCGAGCAATAGCGCATTAACACGAGTGGAGGCCCCAAGCGGGCACAAGAATGTATGCCTATCTAAAGTGTCGAACGAGAAGTTGTATGAGACATTCTAAACCAAGGAAAGATTGAGAAGCAAATTCACTTGTGAGCAAGAGTTGGTCTCTATTTCTCAGGGAACGTCAAGTTGTATATTAAACCAGAGAAACAAACCTCACCACACTCAATATTGAAAACTGTTACTTTTGGAGTTTTTATTTTCATTGCAAATATAAGAGCTATTAGGCAAAGATAGATATAAAGATATAAGAGCCCAACATTTACCTTTATAATACGTATTCAAACAGTAGAATTTATTTCGTAAGGAAAATGAAAAAAAAACAGACAAACGTTGGATTATCATTAACAATATTTTGATTGAGAACTGGGATTCATAAACATTATAATAGGTTTTAATATTGGTGCATTTCCTCTGTGTGAAGTTTTTCAGAGCTTAAGTCGCTACACACTGCTTAAAGCCTAGAAATGTATAATTCTTACTTAGTTTAAAAATAAGTGAAATGAGCTACCTATTTGTCAAAATAATTTATTGATAATTGACAACAATGGAAAAGAAATAGTTTTTTAATTGTAATGAATGGATGTAAACAATTAACAATAGGCTTATTTTTCATTCTTAGAACAGTTTGATAAGAACTGTACTTAATTTTTGTATAGAACTGTACATGTTTTTTCTTCGTGATTATCTTCCAATGTTAGTATGTTTGCTGATTTGTTTTTTTTTGTAAGTTTGAAAGACAAGTCCGTAATTCGCATAAAATTTACGTACATCCGTTAGTCGCACCAAATTAGTAAATCAGAGAAAAGCTGCAAAACAGATTTGTTTTCATTTTGGCATAATGACCTACACCGTCATGCCGACCTATGCAAACTCCCGAGACTTATGAGTACCACGCATCCGGATAGTCAGTCTTTACTACTTAAGACGGCCCGGATGTGAATCGAATCCTACGGGCCTTTTTGAAGCCGACGCAGTTCAAATAGACAACCGGACCTCCAATAGCAATTTAATAAAACTAAATTTAAAGCACGCTAACCTTAAACGCTTTTTCTAGTATAATCCGCATAGACTCACATACATACATAGTCTAGTCTTTTAACTGAAGTTGTAAACATCTATTGAATATCAATCTAGTGTTTTCATTGTTTTAGTTTGTGGTAGGTTATTCTCGTTTCCTGTGAGCTGTACGTAGCTTATGGATGGCCTCTTACTTTTCGAAACTTAAAAAAGGTTGTAATGTCAGAAATGGTAACGCAAAAAACATTTTTTTATGTTTTCAACATTTGACGATCAACAAACTTTACAGATTTTGCACCTAACAATGTAGATCTTTTTTATCTTTTTTTGGTTTCAGACCAGGAACCCTTTCCAACCACCGATCTATCATATTAGTACATCATAGTTACATAGGTACTTCGAATAATAGATCATTTTGAAAATATGCTCGTCATGGGTTCAACCCCCGAATGGACTGTGTCCTCATTCGTAGAACTGACTACCGGTTGTTATGCCAAAGAAGAAGAAGAAGAAGAAGAAGAAGAAGAAGAAGAAGAAGAAAAAGAAAAGGAAGAAGAAGAAGAAAGAAGAAGAAGAAGAAGAAGAAGAAGAAGAAGAAGAAGAAGAAGAAGAAGAAAGGGAAGAAGAAGAAGAAGAAGAAAAAGAAGAAGAAGAAGAAGAAGAAGAAGAAGAAGAAGCACATTTATTTCATTTCAATACGCTCGACAAAACATCTTGAGCCTGTCTCATGGTATAATCGTCCAATCGTGCGACCAGACAACATGCCTTCATAGGTTCAAATTCAGAATAAACTGAGCTCCTATTTCGACTGTTTTACGATCTGGCTTTTGATAAACCTATAAAACTAAATTTGCTTATGTTGTTAATGAATCATCAGTCATTAACGCATTGTTCACAAAATAGTCCGTAACGTGTATGTGGTATAGTTAATCAGAAATGGTATATTTTCTTTAAAAAACGAATGAATTATATTCAAATACCTTTCGTAAGGAACCTATCATACCGACGGCTTTTGAAATCCATCTGGGTAGTGTTGACATATACTGGTAAATGAATAATGGCCGCTCTTTAAAATATACACACAAACACACTTGCATGTTCTCTCACCAGTTCGTGTTGGTGTTACAATTTTCCAGGTAGTGTATTTAACACTGGATGAGCTTTTTGTTATATTACCAGGTATATTTGCTCATGAATAATTTCTTCAACTAAGCAATTTTTGTTGGATTTCTAAAAAATAGTATAATTTTACAATTCTAGTCTTTTTTGTAAGATTCATTTGATATAAAATCCGTTTTTCCAAAGAGAGAGACTCTTTGCTCTCTCGTAGAGTCATTCTCACAAAATTGATACGTTGCGTCGCGTTGAACAGACACAGGAAATGAAAAATGCGTTTCTTAAAAATGTTACCAAAATATTATGCTTTAACATGGTAAAATAGTTGCATTGATTGAACTACGTGGGTTTTGATTCATGTACATGGAAGTGATTCATTCTAATAAGAATACATCGACTGAACCTGCGAATGTATTTCTTTTCGATAGACATATTTGAAAAAAGAGTTTTTTTAATTGTTGGGTATGGTGTCTAGAAATATAACATGAAAAATAAAAAAATAATATTTCTAGTTTCATCTGATAAAATAAACGATAAACAAACTGAACGCCTTGTAGATATTTTTTATTTATGGCCATCCCACTTAATATTTTAAGAACCCCGACGGCATTTTGAAGTTGGACTTACTCAGAGCCTCATGCCGTGTAATCTTTATGAATTACTGATGAAATAAAATTTCCATTGAAAAATATATTAATTTCTATTCAAATAATTGAATCCTGGGGTAATAGGCACAACTGGACTAATGAAACATTCCCAATTGGATATTTAAAATATAATATTTACACATACCGCCAAACCACTGTTAAAATCAGGCACATTTTTGACAAATTGGGCGCTGAAAACAATGAGGGAACATTTGTTGCCAAATTGTATTGACCAAATAAAATATGAAAATACCAAAGATGAAAATGGAAAGCTATATAACAAATACTTCAGTCCTACAAAATAACGCATATTGTGTGGTTCTTTCCAAAATTGTGATAATTCACTAAGTCATAGGTGTTTCGCGTTTTATTATCATTTTTTGTATGATGGATTCTCAGAAATAAATTTTCATAAATAAATGAACATAAATATCAAAAAAACATACAAATAAATTAAATAACAAATTGAATAACCAATACTTTCAATTTGTGATCTAAAAATATATTTCTTAATGTATTTGGTTACCATTTTTTTTATACATTTGTCAATGCCTTTTCTCCTTTGCTTGTTCATTTCGGATCATAGTGCTGTGAAATTACCGTGATATCATTGTTAATGAATTAAGTTGTTTCAAATAAATATTTGCCCTACGTACAAGACTTCATAAGTCATTTGCAAACAGTTTTATTTGCAGTTATTGCTTTTCTTTGCAATGTTGTTACAGTCAAATATCTTTATGCCCTTATTTAAAAAATACCAAAAAATGTATGACAAAGGTATGGAATCAACATTGAATCATAAGTAAATGTTTATTCTAACAGCAAAATTAGAGGAGCAAGATTGTGCGATTCGGTAACTGCTCTCAAATTACCAGAAAACAATCAATCTGAATAAGAAACAATCTGCTGGACACTGATGGCCTATCCTAAGATCTTGAGAGTAAGACAATAGCTGGAAGAGACCGTAACACTCAATTCGTATGAAAAAAAATATGCACATGTCTTCGAGCATACGTTAATTGAACAGAAAACTATAAACATAAATAAATGCTCCTGCAAACCAGTAGCAAAATACGGAAAATGATGAATGAATAAGTGAATGTGGGGAATAAAATTGTTCATTGAGTTACATGATAAATAAACATAAATCTACCTTTTCCTAAAGAACCTTTGGCACAACAATTGAGTATTCATTGTTCTCGTCAAGGAAAACTAGATAATTAGAAAGGTGTTACAACGATTAAAAACAAAATGCAATATTAATTTTATTAAACGGCATACACGTCTGTGAATTCAAAATTTGTCAACATGTAATCGCATAGGAATTAACATAGCCGTTTGTTTTTATCATCGGCGTGTTTTCGAAATAAAATTATAATAAGAAATTCTTGTTTGCTTCATTGTAAACTGTTTTTTTTAGATTCAGAACAATGCCTTAAGAAATTTGATCCTTCTGAAGGCATTGTTCTAAACTTAAACTTAAAAACTTAAACTTACACTAGTATCGTATTTACCTTATGAATGGAACATCAATGGATTTTCTGGAGATTGTCACCCTAGTTTCTTGACGTTCTTCAATTTTGTGAGTGCGACAATCTTTTGGTTTGCGAGTGGAAAATCAACATTCAGTTCAGTCAAAACCGTGATTTACGAGCATTGGATGGAATTTTAAACTGTTCCATTTTCTACTTCTATTCGTTGCTGTTGAAGCCGTAACGACAAGCCAAATGTTGGCGCATTGAATCTATAAAGGTGCAATAGCGATTTCATGCAAGAGAAACCATAAGATTACATTTTGTTATTGATTAATTAAATGTAATGTTAATGTTTTGTATTTTTTATATCACACAAAAAAGAATAAGAATACATTTTTTAATTAAAATAAAACACCTTATTACTCTATTTGTCTTTGCCTTTTTGCCTCTTTTGCCAGATATTTGAATTTGACATCGTCTAATCATCAAAGCGGTCCCGTCATACAGTAGGTACGTAGGACGTTACTCCAAATGGAAGACGAAATATATAATAATTTAGTTCAAAAAGTTTACAAGTGATCCTCGGTTGTTTATATATTTATATATTTGTGACTATGGAGTGTGGAGAGAAATAATTGTGTCTTTTCTTATTTTTAATTTCTTTTTATGATACCTTACCCGGTTCTTATGTGTCTTATCAAGTTTTGATAAAGAAGTATTATACAAAACATGTTTACAAGTATGTGTATATATATTAAGCATTAATCAACATGATCATTTGTCTTTTTTGATGGCTGTTCTTCATGCTCAATCAAGTTTTAACGAGTATAATAAGAGCTTCGTTATTTAACCTGTCAGGCAAACTCAAAGCTAAGCTTCTTTCAAAAGTTTGTACTGTTACGTGGAACAAAGTAACTTTTTTTATCTTTCCTGAAAATAGGTTCAGCAAATTACAAAAGGGATCAGTTGCTCAGGAAAATCTTATGGGTAGTTAAATTACTTTTTATTCATTTTAGTTTACTTTGTAGTGTGAATTAATTTTATTTGTTCCGCTGTTCTTATATATTATTGTCTCGATTTTCGTAGTTTTGTTTAAACTATTTCTATAGAAAAGCTTGAACTAAAACAAAAATAAATCTTATAAGCATTTTGGAAATAATGCGTGATGTGCAGTTTTGCAAAACTTCATTATGTTCCTAAAGATTTAATTAAAAAAAGTAGATGTGCATTGTGCAGCACAAGAAACTAAAACTCAGTTTACAAATGAAATCTCAACTTAGCGAATCAGTTGAGTCCATGCAACGGATACCAATTGTTATGTACAAATAACGAGTGATAATACTCATTTGATGACACATATGGGGCGTTGTGAACATGTTATTGTTGTTTTACATGTCTCCCTTATTCATTTTTAATATGAAGCTACGGTTATTTCAATACATTTATCTTTATTGTAAATGATCGCCACACTGAAGACGCATTAAACATATTAAAAACCCCATAAGTAAAAACGCTGGCATAAAACGGTTGTGGCATGAAAGTGAGTTGTTTAACTAGATTGCAAAACCAAATTGCCATAAACAACCATGATACAGACATAACATTTTTACTCAGGTTTCTTTCAAACGACATAAGACATCCCGTGCAGACACAGTTGCTTTAAGAGTACCTTACGATTTGTTCGTACTCGCCTTTTTTCTTTGCAGTTCCTTATCGGGATGTCACGATCATGATCGTGTGTCAGCGGGCCTGCTCCAATAAACGTCGCTCAATGGTGGAATTGATTGAATAATTCTACAATTGTCAGTCACTACATAAAATTTTGGTATCGATATAAATGTTGTATTTCTGAGTGATTGCACAGTAGCAAAACATTCAAAAAGAAGAAACAAGAAATGTGAACATCAATGAATAAAATGTAAGACGCTCAGAGATCTAATGATACAGCTCATTGTCGTCGTTAAAAGATATTAAAAGATATAAAAGATATTAAAAAAAAAAACAAAAAAGAGATTTCGTTAACAAAATTTTCCAATATGGATTCAATTTTCGAGTTTTAGATTGGGTTTGTTTGACACTTTTACGTTGAACTTGGATAATTGCCTGACATGATAGGGATAAGGTATAGAATAAGGAGAGGAAAAACTTAGAAATAAAACATTGTCTACATCAGCTTTGTATATATGATGATCTGTTTTTCGTTTTATAGTTCACAATTTTGCCGGCTGGATTATCTTCTCTGCCCTGATTATCGCTCTGATTTTTCTTCTTCTTCTTCTTCTTCTTCTTCTGCTTCTATTTGGCTAACGTCCTACGCAAACATGCCGGCCTATAAGGCTTTCGAGACTTAATGCATTACCACACAGCCGGATAGTCAATCCTTGCTACGGGTAGATGGTCCACTCAAGGCTTGAACTCATGACGGGCATGTTATTGAGTCGTTCGAGTTGACCACTGTACCAAGGGACCGCCCGTAATAATAAGATAGGTAATTAATTTTTCCGACCCAGTAATACGACCTTTCTGGACAGCTTTCTAGATTGTTAAGTTTGCAATCATTAGTTAGGCAGTCAAGCTAAAACTTTTAAAGTAAGGTATAAGCGAAAGCAACATTTGAAATAATGATTGAGAGTAAGGGAAACCATTAAGTTACTTGTTTTAGAAATTATCTCAGCAAATGAGCGTTTACTATTCTATTCAAACATTCTTATTTGCAACTATACTAAGCTTAAATACACGTATATTGAATAGACTTCTCTGTTTACAACCACTTACACTACAGTTAAAAGCAAAAGAAGCTGAAGAAATGATTTATGGCTCTCAATGCTGAAAGAGGCGTTTTTGGTTTGGGTGAAGGGAATATAATAAAAAGCAACAAAAACAGAAGCGACAAAACGCAGGGAAAGATGAAAGAAGCGCTTGTTCATCGTTTGATTGGCAAGAAATTCTAGAAAGCTTTGAATGTTGTTGCATATGCGCTGTGGTTGTTTAAGATATGAACACACTACAAATATTAGGACAAACTATCATTTTCCAGGTTAATAACTCATTTAAGACCTCAGTTGCTACTGACGAAAGAGGACAAAAGATACTAGAACTAAACTCAAAATATTAAACTCACAAACTCACAAACAGTAGCTATTTTTCATATAAATCGTACACATTAGCGTATAATCGTATATTGTATAATCTTAAAGGAAATTATAACGCTACAGTCTATATAATATGTGAAATGGCAGATTTGTATGCATACCGGACAAAAGGCAGTTCATACCCAATCCCAAACAATTGGTAATTTCGAGAAGGCAGAACAGAGATCCTAATGAATGATTTCATCAATTTCAGTAAACATAAGAGAATGTTTAAAGTTTGCAATATTCTATTTTTTATGCTCTTTATGATTTTTTACAGCACCGGATACCAGATGTTGTTGTAATACTGTTGTTTGTAGTTTCTTTCACCACACGAACCATCTTCGATTCATTCTCCTATGCTTAAAGTACGCTTTATACTTGAATTAGAGAGAATACATTGCTCAGTATGGATTGAGTTTCTCAGAGAATATTGTTGAATTGCAAGAGTAAATAATGAATATTGAGTATAATCGTACTGCTTACGATTTATGATTTGTTATTGTTGATCTCTCTTTCATACTACCGTTCATATCCTCATTTAGATACATAAAAGCACTCGTACAGGTATTTAATTGAGTCAAATAGAAAAAAATGTTATGTTTTGGTTAATACAATTTAGCAAAAAAAAAAAATGAAACACCTATGTTCAGTTTCGATTTCGTTTATTTTACATGACAGATAAAAAGAGAAATACATATAAAAAATCAAGACAAGTATTTCATTATGCTTATTTATGCCTATGATTGTAAATACTTGCAAAGCAACATTTAAGCAGCAGCATGTATGTATATTGAAATAGAAGAAGGCATTTTTGAATTGTATTACGGACTGGCTCCATGCAGCATCTTTTCAAAGCAATATGCAGAGAGTGCAGAGAGTGTGCAAAAACTATGAGTATCACAATCTACGTGAGAGTAATTCATTCGCTCTCATTATCAGAATCGTAGAATCGTGGTTGAAAGCTGTCCTGAAAAGGATCCAGTATGATATTCTACATTTTTGACCAGTTGTCAGCAGCATTCTTCATAGTCGTGCCTTGGTGATCGGATGTTGAATAAACAATTTAAAGATAATTTCGTGTCCTTGTACGTTTTAGCTTGTCTCGATATGTGGTAACCTTGGATTACCAGTGTACGCCAGTTTTTTTTTTGGTTGTGTCTTATAACATTACTATGTTAATACCTATTCTGACATGATTGAAATCGTTCTATTAGGCAAAATGTTGTGACGAAAATAATTATTGGCACATGAAATAATATCATGTTTTTGAAGTGTATATGCTTTATTGGAATCATCTGCTGCCGAAATCAAGCTGATTTTTGTTTGCTTCAATATTGTGTTGCTGATTGAACAGAAAAGGTGTAAAATGAATCCTTAACTTATGCGTAAAACATAATTAGGTAATAAGATCTCTAATAAATTTGGTTTCGAGTGTCATTAAATCTTTTTTCTATTATTTAGTAAACAACTTCATTACGAATGTATTTTTTTCAGTGGGAGTGAATTTCAATTCAATTGTAAATTATCCAAAACTAAACATAAAGCTACTAATTTGACATCGTCTATGAGAGTATTTACAATAATGATTCCGTTAGACATAAAGTGTCCAGAAACTATGTTTAGTGAACAATGCTTTTGTGCAATAAAAATGCAAGTTTCTTGGAATGAAAAAATGAACCCGTGGGAATTTTCAGCATCATGGATGACTAATGTTAAATCTATAAATGAATCAAATCTTAAATCTGATTTGATATTGTCTCACCAGGAAAAAAAGGTAACTATGAAAATGGTATTTTAAGTCTTACATATTTCACCATAAGTAATATGTGTGCAATAGGTAAAAAAATGCAACATAGATTAAAAATAAATAAACATAAATACATTAATCTATTACGAGGAAAACAATTCATCAACGGACTTGCGTAGATAAAAACTGATGTAAGTTATGACGATGGTCTTGAAAATTACCATCTAAGCAAGATGTTTAATAGTTGCTCTTTTACCTTATTAATGCTATAGAAAATTAGCCTGTTGATGTTTGTGTTTTTCATCTTTTGATATGTGTAATCGTTCCTTTAATCATGTAAATTTTTGACATCGAGCGTTAAATTTTTTATTTCCAGCATAATTTTTTAGATATCCAGCACAAGGCACAAATATGGAAAAATAAATAGTTAATCTATTTTAGAACAAACCATTCTGATTTTTCTAGCCTTTTTTCATTCATATATGCTTGATATTATGTCATGAACAAATTCCTACTTTTAGATTCAGGCGATAGGGTAAATGTACCAATAGTGGTGCAATTTGTAGTGGTGCCGATGTGTTTTAATGGATTTAAAGGAAGGACAATTTCTGAATATTTTAACACAAACCAATTGGAATATGTTTTATCTACGCAATCACAAACATTTTTATCATAAAATACATCAATTTTACGAAAAAATACATATTTTTGTGACTGCTTCGCTGTACCTATAATGGAGGTATGGTTCCTATAGTCGTCGTATTGTGTTCCTATAGTGGTGGTAAACAAAGATGCATCAAAAACGGTGTATAATATCAATGAAACTTAGTTTCGAAGCTGTTTTCTTATGAATAGCAAGGATTACTGCCATAATATAGGTTTCTTTCGTAATTTGATCGTAAAAAAAGTATAAATTTGATCAATGAAACTATTGACAAAAGTACTGCATCACACCTGTCGTCAACCTACACCCGGAACAGTGTGATTGATTTGAAGTCAATTTTTCATTCAGCCATAAAGCAAATTTTGGCCTGTTTTTGGTAAATTATCTACATAAAACTCATTTCTGTTGCTTATTTTAGTGAAAACAGTACGACATGTCAAAAATATCCTCGAAAAAATCTAAAACGACCTGTTTTCATTGATTTTATAACTATAACCACTATAGGTTGTTTTGTGTACCTATAATGGCACTATGGTAAAAAAAACACTTAAAAATGCATAAATATGGTCAAAAGACAAATAATTTTAGTAAAACAATAACATTTCATAACAGTTATGTTGAAAAACTAGTAATTGCGTGGTTATGTGGTCATTTAGAACGTTAACAGAAAAATGAGTTTCGTTATGAAATCCTAAGGATTTTGGAAAAATGTTGACACATTTCACAAAATAATGGATTTTTCGGTCACTAAATAACGGAATGGCCCCATTTAACTTTTAAAACCTTTGTAAAAGGCTAAAGAACATTTTACACTAACGTAAATAACGTAATTACTTGTCATTTGCCGTATGAGCCGCATTTTAGTGCAATACCACCACTATTGGTACTACCACCACTATAGGTACATTTACCCTACTTGGTATTTGGTTTTGAAAATTGGCCGGAACTCAATGACTTTTTGCAATGAGCTATTGATTATGACAAGCTTAGGCTGGCAATCATGGGCATAAATACAACCAATAAAACATAATTTGTTTTCATTGCAATTGATTTTTTAGTAGTCTTACAGCTATTACATGTCAGTCAAAACTTTTAGTTTGTTTCTTATGATACATTTTAAAAGCATGTTTAATTTGAATAAAACTTCATCTACAACAAAAAATCTATTCAAATTATTTCTAAACCAAAATGTAAGCTTTGGTTTTCATATGTTGAATAACAATGATATAAAAGCACTAGTAAAAGAAACGAAAAAGGTGTTACAACAGTGAAAAAAAAAACAAATTTGAAGACATTTCACGAGGATATACCGAGTAACGACAACTAATTGTTGATTTTAGTTATTAGTTCTCCTCAAGCTTCTTCTTCTTGGCGTAGCATCATACACGGACATGTTGGTCTAAACAGACTTTGGAGACTTATTCGGTACCACGCAGCCGGAAGGACTATTACTAGCTACGTAGGGAACTTTGCATTCTAGACTTGAACTTACGACGACTGAACCACACGACCGCCTCTCAAACAATTTTAGTTTTATTCTTTCTCTAACATATAAAGTTGGATTATTTTAGCATGTATATCAATAAACAAACGCCGATTCGTCGCAGATGCGATCATGTGAGTCCATGAAAGATTGAGAAGGATAAGTAAGGTGTAAAAAATCTAGATTTATTTTTTTCTAATTTTTAGAAGTAATATAAATCAATTCCAACAGTTTGAAACAACAAACAATTTTAAATGCATATTTGTTCAAAAATGCTGAAATCCAATATGGTGGACCGTAACTGTCAAATGGATACAATCTGAATGATGAATACTGTTTCACTGACGGATTGAAAATGGCAGTGAAAATATGAGATAAAGCTACTCTAGAAAAGAAAACAATCATTAAAACCCGATTTTGTATTAAGCATGATCTTAGTGTTTTGTCAATGTTTGTAAGATGGCGTACGATTGCAGGCTGGAAGTCAATAGTAAGCTAGTTAGTCGCCGAAGTAACACAAATGTCACGCGTATGGACATTTTTGAGTAAATTAGTTTTAAGGAAATCGAAATATAATTAATATATATATATTGTGAAATTTTAGTTCATGGTAACTGTCGTCTTGACGAATCTTTCACCCTTTCTCTATGCTGTGTAACAATCTACCGACTGTTATTCATCCACGCATGTATATTCTTATTGATCATTTTCTTCAACTTGCTGGTCGCTGTTTAAATGTAGCCAAATAAGAAGTCTTTTTTTAAGGTCCGAAGGAAATTTTTGACAGAAACATAATTTATGACTCTCCACTTACTAGACTTTAAGGAGTATGCGTGGATGGAAAAGAGCGAGGCATAATGGTTAGTTAGGAAGACAGACGCAGATAACAAGAAGAAGAGACTACGAACCAGATCAAACCATACTGCTATCGAGCGTATGCAATAAAAGAAACAACTGAAAACTTAGGAAACATCACATCTTCGAGCTTTTCGTGTATGTTTTTTTCTGGGTCCTCGCCACGTCCTGGATTGTTACATCTTTTGCAGTCTAACCTTGGACTTTATGCATTTTTGAAAGATAAATAAAATAAAACCTAAAGAACTGTCAATGAAGAGTCACCAAAAACTCTATAAATGTATAATATAAATTTAAACAATATAATAAAACATAGTATAATAAAATATAATATAATGTAATATAATTTTCTTCTATTTGGCGTAACGTCCTACGTGGACATGCCGGCCTATACAGGCGTTCGAAACTTAAATCATTACCACGTAGCCGAATATTCAATCCTTGCTACGGAGGGACGTTCCATTTTGGGCTTGAACCCATTACGGGCATGTTATTGAGTAGTTCGAGTTGACGACTGTACCCCGCCCCAATATAATATAATGTTATAGAATATAATATTATGTAATATGTAATATGTAATATAATATAAAATAATCTAAAATACACTTCCTCGAAAGGGGTGAATACGGCCAGGCCGTAATAAAAAAGAACAAACAAAGAATGATATCATGTAATATGATATAACTTATTGTACTATAACATAATATAATATAATATAATATTCATCCACCTAAATAAAAAGTATAACATAAGAAAATATAATATAATATAATATAAAGTGCCTTTGAATGCGTTATCATTATGAACATTATTTCCTCTATATTGCTTCGCACTGTATCACTTATTGAAAACGAGGTTATATTTTTGTTTGTTTATAACTTTGAATCTTTTTTACAAGTAACACATTGCTTAGTTAGGCACAAAAAATCCCAACACATCTATTTCAATGCAGACCTTATTTTACTTTAGCAATTTAGTTATTATTTGCAATTGCATAAAAGCTTTTTTATTGAAATATATGACAGACATTCTCGTAAAACTTCAAAACAGCAGCATGGTTTCATACTATTCAGTTCCGGAGCGTCTGTATCACTACGAACTGGTTCGAGAGGGTCATAAATCAATTCCATCACAAACAGTTTGTTGACGCACACCTGACAACCCCTTTCTTGCTGCTCCAACCGTTGAATATCATACATAGTCGAGTATTGGAGTTCCATCAGAATCCTTCCGCATTCCATAACCCTCAAACAACATAACAATACTGATATGAGTTATTGTTCAACGGAAATGGAAGCCATTTCCACGCTTTGTCTGTTGTTTTTTTTTCCAATTGCATAGGATTTACATTCTCGTCATCCTTTCATTTGCTTCTATTAACAAGAGATCCCAGAGTCTCCCAAATAAGTCATGCGTCCTTTACCAACAGAATCATTGGCAAAATTTTATTTAATAGGCATTATCACTTACATACCAAAATAGATACAGAGATTTGTATGGTATATTCTATTCTTCTATCACAATCATCAGTTTCAGTAGACGTAACCGGATAAAATCAATGAAATACTGCATCGTATGTTCCCAGAGTGTATTTCATACATTCATACATTTAATGCGTATCGAGATAGCGAGATAAGTAAAGTAAACATCTACATTTTATAATCATTAAATAGTCAACTATTGGTTAAAATAAAAACGTCAAAGAAATTTTTAATATTTACGAATAACTGAACTACGGTTCGGTTCTATTCTATTTTCGAAAACCACTGTGCACACTGTGCTAAGAAAAGCGATTCGTTCCTATGGAAATTCATTTCACCTATTCTATGAAAAGGAGCTTTTTATTATTATTATGCGTTTTATTATTGAATTCGCTTACTTTCGGCCACGAAAATGTAATGCTTGTCACATCACCGTGTTTTGCGTGCATCATTCTCACAAAATCTCTCGCGTCTTACGCTCTAGATTGCGCTCAAAGTGTGTGTATTCCAGGTGGTCTCGTCCCATACAAATTGATAACTAATTTCAGAAACATAAAAAGCTCCTCGTTCCAGAATGGGTGAAATGAATTTCCATAGCAACGGTTCGCTTTTTTTGCAACACATACGTAGTATACACTGGTGTCCTCATCCACGGCATTATTTTGCTACAGAAATGAATTTTAATTAGTTCAGATTTGATTTAGCTTACAATTAGAAATATTCTACGTGTTTTCAAGGTATTTTATTGAAAAGAACAAAGAGTTTAAGAGTGTTTGTGTCATAAAAAACAGTCTTTGAGACCACCTGGTCTTCATACATTTTGATGGCGCTCTGCCTTTTTCTATTCGTTGCTAGAGTGAACTTTGCCTTCTTTCTCTGTTTCTTGGATTTGGTGCAATGTACTTGAAATGATTCTAGTAACCATGCTCATTAAACCATAACCATCCGTTCATAAAAAAATATTAATCGCAGTTGGATAAAAATACTAAAACAAATAATTCAAAAATTAAAACACGTTTTTCATACTCTTTCAGAAAATGAAGTTGCCTAAAAACGTGTTTTAATTTTTTTAATATTTTTTTTTCTCAGAAATTTGTTGTCAATTTACATGGGACAAGGCCTGGTCTACATACTCTTTGATGGTTGGCATTTAATTTGTTGGGTTTTGCCCAAGCTGGCTAGATAGACTACAGTTGGGTCCTTAGCTTTGATTTTGGTTTTGATTTTGGAGATTTATATGGAGATTGGCAGATAAGGAGGAAGGGTTGTTAAGGACTTTCTATGAATTGCTAAGTAACTTTGGACTGCCTAGCTGTCAAATGAAAATTTGTCGAATTACACTGGACGGATCGGCCAGTAGGAATGTATGGACTTTGATTTTGCCCCGATGTTTATGGCGTTTTTTAAGTATGTATGACTTTAGACCTTCAGATACATCGAGAGATAGTAAGTATCTCATTATTAAACCATTTTGCAACAGCTAACAATGTAAATGCTCGTATCGCTCAGCAACATACTCTTTCGGAGAAAAACTATTCAAGAGAGTTTAGGGCGTTTTTCAAGATGCGTTATTAACATGCGTTATGTCCCGTTGTTATGGTACATTTTACCCCAGCACATGTGCATATTGCTCTTTACAGAATCATAAAATTAATTAATGAAATGAAATTAATTGATAACATCAACAGTCGCTAGCAAATTTTATTTTAAATTAATCAATTTACCTTAAATGGCGGCAAAATTCCATGAACCTTTAATAAATCCAACTGAAACTGGGACATGGCATATGTTTTATTACATGTAAGCCTCAAACTACGGCTTCATGTCCAGTTCAGGCTTTTGCCAGAAACCGGTTTCAAAAATGCGGCTCCGAACTAAAAGTTTTTACATGTTGGTGGAACTACCTACTTACTTGTTTAAACGATGATGTATACTATTAAATATTAAAATAAAACGCTTGGATTCAAAGAGTACTTGTCATAAAAAGTGATAGAAAAAGATAGCAGTCGAACATCAAAGCGACCCAGGCAAACAGCCACTTTCCAAAACTCGATCGAATTCGGGAACGATCGTAGCGACCAAAGTCTATATAATACAGAGGTCGAGTCGTCCAGAACATTTGATCAAAAAGCGTGGGAATGTTTTGACAGCTGGATGAAAAAGCTTCAATAGTTTCATCGTAGCATACATTGAGGTTTTAGTTGTTGTGCATGCAGTGGTCTGAAAGCATTTTCGGCCATTTTTACATCGTTTGTTTGTAATATTGTACTTTAAAAAGTTGACGAATATCAAGAAAATATAGAATTATAGTGAAATTATCAATTACAACAAGATCAGTGCCCGAAATTACGACAAGATCATGTGCAGCTCAAGAGGGTCAATGCTATGAGGCCAGATTTCTGATTGTGGTCTTTCTATAGCGATGAATTACTGAAAAAACTACTCCATGCCACGTTCATGAAAAAGAAATGTATAGTTACACTAAGTTTTGAGCACAAAATGAACAATTAGCACTGTTTGGAACTGAAAAGTGTTTGGTTGTTTGGAATAGTTTGTGAACGCTTTTTCATCTAACTGTCAAAAGTAAGCTTTCAAAATGGTGGACCAAAATCGAGCTATGCATCGACCTCTGTATTATATGGACTTTGGTAGCGACTGACTCAAAATGACATAAAATGGTGGTTTCCTTGGTTGTTTTTTTAACATTTTGCTATATTGTACGTATAAGTGAGCAGGATACTCATGAAATAAATAAAGCGGTAGATACAATGGTTTCTAGGCAACTGCAACTATTGTTCCTCTTAGATCGAGTTTAGGAAAGTGGCTGAAAGTTTTATTGTTCGCCGACATTCTCGCGATACCCGCTGATTGCGGGGTTTTGGTGAATTTTATACAGTTCAAATGATGTTTCATCTTTGACAGTCGTTTTGAGTTATCATGCTTATTCTGTTTCAGTAGCTTTTAGTTTTTTTGCCATTATGTTGCAGCTCTTAGGTGCATTTGTAATATGTCTTATGTGTTTAGATATGCCGTTATGGTCTACTGATTAGGTTTACGGGACCATGGTGTGAAAAAGAATCGATCCAAATTCGTAATATGTAGCTGACGGGAAACTCGATGTATAACTAATCCCCCGTTGAGCAAACGTGTTTCCGCACAATATCAGAATGGAATATGTGGGAGAAATGGTAGCAGACGAAAAGGACCAAAAACTGTTCTTCAATCCCAGGAAATGTACGCCCCTTATAATGTTCGATGAAATGAACGAAGGGTCGTAGTAAACAAAATTTGAGCTGAAACCAACTGTAGAACAACACACACACATAGGACAAGACTCGACACGCTACGCTGGTATCGGACCCTTACCGGACTAGCGATTTTTTGCGGAAAAAAACCCGTTCTGTTTTTGTTAACACCACGACGCTCGTTGTACTTCCCTGACATAAAAGAAACTACTGCCTATGATATTTGGTAGCGGGTTTGCCGATGTGTCAGCTGCATTTGGTGTAGCAGTAGGTTCACAATTCTGGTGGCGTAACTTAATTCCTGGCAGTTACTTCCAACTGAGTAGACTATCATCGAACTCCTACCTTAAAAAATTCCCTTGGAATTTTTATAAAAAAATCTTTTGAGTTTATGGCAAAACTATGGCCCAAGCTTCATAGACAAGTCAAACAGTCATGTCTATAATGTTTTGTGAAACATGTTTATTTAGTGCTATTTTCACTTAATATTTCCCACTCTTCTGATCCCAGAATACCATTTAAATGTTTGATTGAAAATGCGGGAGTAACTTTACAGGGTGAACTATTTTCACTAGAGGTATCAAAATGTTTGTTATTATAATACAATATACAATATACAATAATACAATCTCCAGCGCATAGGCTTGTCAAAGACAAAAGAGTGTCCGTGTGGTATAGGACACCATGACATTGACCACTTACTGTGGTCGTGTCAAACGTACGAAAGCTGTAGGTATCAACTCCTTGCATCAGTGAAAACTATAAAAAAGACACCACTCATCCCAGTTCGAGACCTATTAGCTATGTTTGATATAGATTATCTTAAAATTATCCACACGTTTATTCAAAATAATAATATTTCCATATGATCATTACATTTCACACACTTCTACACAATCAATACAGCTTACAATAGACAGGTTTTTTTCAAGTTTAACAACATACACTTCCTCGAAAGGAGTTAATACGGCCAGGCCGTAATAAAAAAAAACAAACAAACAAACAAAAATACAATATACTAAATAGTGATAGTTTTCTTTTCATTTTTTAATCATGCGATTACACTAGCCGCCGATCTGGTGGTACAGTCGTCAACTCGAACGACTTAACAACATGCCCGTCATGGGTTCAAGCCCCGAATATACCGTGCCCCCATACGTAGGACTGACTATCCTGCTTCGATAACAAAAAGTCACTGAAAGCCAAGCCCGCTTCACTAGTGGGTTCAGGCAGGCCTTGACCGGCAGCGGTTGTTGTGCCAAAAGAATAAGATTACACTAGCCTGTGAGTATATTAATATTAATCGTCAATAATATTAGTCATCCTGGTTATACTATGTTCCATATCGCATTTGCAGTTGCATTTCACTACATTGGAATTCAATAAAGTAGAGCGTCGATTATCTGGGCAGCTCGGGACCGGACGGTTGCCGATTAAACGATTTGCACGGATAATGGTCCAAGAAATACCAAACGCATATTAAAATTATAAAATTCACTTGTTTTATGATTAATTCTTTTTGAATCAATCGGTTAATCGATAGTAGAATATTATTTTAATCAATAACTATAGGTTTAAAAACTGTTTATGAACAAAAATGAATTTCGAAAATTCCACTAGACACTAAAGAGCTGCACAAAAAATTGGTTACCCACTTGACTATGAATCTAAGAGCCACTGAAAGCCAACTCTTCAAATAATACAGGCAGGCTTTGACCAACAACGGTTGTTGGGCCAAAAAGAAGAAGAAGAAGACTAATCTAAACACAAAGCTTAACCTATTAGAATATAGGTTTGTAAGCTATCTAACCAAATAGCTTCAAAATATCTTATAAAATAACAAACACTTAGATGACGACAAAGACGATCTTTAAACCCTGACGATTAAATAAATACATTAAGTAAGACCGAACAAGCCAAACACAAGATTTAAATCATGATGCATAGTTTGCAGTGGGTTACACTGTCCGTTAATAGTCCTCGTCGGCGCGGTACAGAAGTAAAACCACGTGTTCGGTATCCGGAACTACCAGAAGTTAGTGCGAAAAAGGATATTTGTATTAACATTGTTTGTTGACTATATATGCCATATCGTTGGTAACAACGATAGTTTGATAAATCTAGAAGTTCTTAAAACTTCAATAAATTATTTTATTTAGCCCGGTTACAGGGTTTCACTATCGAATTTATGAAGGTATGAATTGTGCGTACAGTTTTTATTCGCATCATGGGACAACCGGTTATCCTGAAGTCATATTCTATCAAAAACTCTATTCATCGTTTTTTCTTTATCGTTTTCATTTTTTTTGACCAGGTAGTTATCGCTTCTTTGGTTTGTAATTTCGGTTACACGTTTTGGTTTATTCCCAATTCTTGTTAATATGGCCCGATGACAGAGTTGTGCCAGGACGTTTGGTAATGGAAGGTTGCAAGGATTTATTGGACACATTTTCTTTAATTTACCTTATGCTCTCGTTTTAAATTCTGAAACACATTGCTTTCTTATAAAGCTAATTTGAGGTAAAATAAACCTCAATAATTAAAATAATTTTAGATGGACGACAGGACTGGCAGGACAGGGAACAGGCAGTCCTCGAGATGCCCCGAGATTAATGGGGACCAAAAACGGTCGCAAAATAGAGCGTATCTCGAATTTCCGTGTAAGTCGAATCTCGTGTTTTCCAGTCGAAATACCATTAATGGGGCCTTTTCTGTTTTAAGTTCGTAGGCTAAAATTCAGCCAGCTGTTTGCAGTGACTAAAATCGTATAAAGCCCCAATGTTCGTAAAATTTTTCAAGCAGGTGGTGGGTTTAGTCTTTTTATTAATTGTTTCATATGATTCTGACTGAGTTCAACAGTTTAAAACCGTTTGGAATTGTTTTTAACAATCGATCAAAAAGAAAATTATTTGGCATTTTGCAATTGATGTGTCAATTCAGTACAATTTGCTCAGAGAACAGTCAAATTTAGAAAACCGCGTATATTCGAATAAGAAGTACCGTGTATTTCGGAGACTACCTGTACAAAACAGCAACAACTTGATTGCGAAATAAAAGAGTGAGACGGCAACAGAAAAGAAAAGAGCGAAAAGCAAGAGAGAAAGTGTGCAAGCGAAACCACGCAATCCAAGTAGTCTAGTAATAAGGTTTGCTCTACTGTTTCATAGTATGCACAAGCTGCATCAGTTGTTGCTTTTCAAGCGCATCTAGAAGCCCTGTAGTAACGCACCGTTAATCGTTCCTGTATATTTTTTTGCTTCATATTAAAGCCCGGGTTACAGCTCGAGTGACTATGAACTAGGCTTGGGCAATTCGGTTCATTTCCATGAACGTGAACGTACTAGTTCTTTCATTCAGATGAACTGAACGTGAATCGCGATTCATTCGTTCATTTCAGTTGAAGAAAATATGGTAAATTGTTTTATTGTATTGCAAATTGTAAATTGTTTTGCATCTTCAAAATTATTAGGCAGACCAGGAAGATCCTTATTACGATTGGTAGGACGTTCTTTTCATGAACGTACTGGTATTACGGTTCACATTCATATTTGTATGGCGAGAATGAACGACCTCGCGTACTAGGACGTTCTTTATTTCGACGGATAGGTCGTTCTTTTCGTGAACGTCCTGGTCATACGGTTCACGTTCATATTTGTATGGGGAAAATGAACGACCTGGCGTACTATAACGTTCGTTATTTTGGCGGCGGTATTTAGGACGTTATTTTGGTGACCAACTCAGTGCATTATGATTTTTAAAGAATCGATGAACGTTGATTAGATGAACGTAGATCGTTCGTTCTTTAGGATGAATTGAATGAATCGTACATTTCTGGTACTTGAGGCACAACTCTACTATGAACGTCATATTAAATATAGATTTTTTTTTTTATTTTTCATCAAATTTCAATCTGAATATGACTTATTGTACACAAAAAAGGAAATGCATTTACCTCCTATTTAAACTATAAAACAAGTTAAAATAATGCATTAAATGCATTTCCCTATGATTCCCTGCATATTTCTTTACAGTGAACAAAACGAGGATAAAAAAGGTGCATTTAATTCATTATTTTAACATATTTATAGTCCAATTAATTTAAATTTACTATATTTTTGTATATTTTTCTATAAATCATATTGATACTAATATTGAATCATATATAACAGAAAAACCCAAAATTTCACATTCAGTTTCACTCGAGCTGTCTGGATTTAAGCAATTTAAAATCAAACACGAGGCATTGTTTATAGAAAAGAGATCTATCCCTAAGATATAAAGATATAAAGGTATAAAGGTGTAATGGTATAACCAAGGCAGAAGTTGTAACGGGTACCGTGTGAACTTGCGCTAAATTTTTTCAAGGCGATTGATAAAAGATGCAGGATTGATTAATATTCAACGTAAGCTAATTATATAGTTTTCGGACGCTGCATGAATTTTACGATTTCATAAGTAATTTCTAAAATTGTTTCATTTCAATCGATGCTAAATATTAAAGATTATAATCAATCAAACTGATTGCTGAGATATTCACAATTTCTAACTTACTTACTTCGTAAAAAAAACCTTTCTGTTTGTTTTTCTACTTTTCAGAGCCATTTTGTCCTGTTCATTGTATTTTACGTTACTGACACCACCTCACTTTTCGTGCCATAATTCAATTTATTTGCGTCATCAACAAACAATTCAGGCAAATAGCTAAAAGTGTAGATAGGATAGATGTCATCAATGAAATTGAATAGAAATTCAATTTTCACACGTAACAGCGCATTGCTTCTCCTATATCTATTTCACTTCAATTTTACATTGCAGGACCTGAGAGAATTAGTTTCCTGCGCAAGACAAAAACAGCCAGAGATAAACGTGTCCGTATTCTCGTTTCGTAGGCAGACAGTATAGATAAATCGCCTTTGCCACCGTGGGGTAAAATACATGAGAGTTTAGATCAATCTAAAACCATCGTATCGAATAAATTCGTCCATAGCGTCGTCTGTTGCGTGGCCACTCTCAACCATTGCATTCTGTAATATATCCCCTACATTGCGTAGGTTTTTCGGCAATGCTCAAAGACATTTATTGACTAAAGAGCACGGCCAATGCCAGATTCATCGTTTGTTGCGTACGTCAAATAATACGTAGACTGTGTATTCTGATCGTTACCATGCACATGGTGTAATGAAACAATAAGTTGACTATAGCGATATACGAACATCATGCACAATTAAGGTAAATTGAGGTCACCCTACGCTGCAATTTCTGCTTGGTTTTCAATTTTGCTGCTTCTTGACAAGCGACAATTTGTGTAATACAGTGTTTAGGGTGAAACCTGGCGAAATCTATAAATATCTTTCATAGCCTTAGGAAATTTTGCATGAGACAGTCTGGTGGTCTATTCAATAGACTCAACAGTACCTGCAAGGCCACGCAGGCTCGAATCTTATCCGGGCCGTCCCTCCGTATCAAGAACAGATTTTTCTGTTCCATATTGCTGATGAGTATAAGAACCATATGAAGGCACTGCATGATCGTGAAGATCGTAACATAATTAAATATGCTATAATAACATATGCTCTAGAATCCAACCTTAGACAAGTAGTATCGAAATGTGTTTTTGCATCAATAACATCAGCAGCTTTAGAAAGAACTCTAAGGAAAATTGGGAGGATGCACAATAAAATGCAATTCATATCAACTACTGATCATGATGGAAAATAACAACAAAAACATTTCCGGCTAATGTTTTTAAAGTTTATTCCAGAAGTGATGGTCCTTCTGTTCATCTGATTCCGCAGCATGCTAAACATACCTTTTTACAACGGTTGTTTTTTCCTTTACAATGGCCATACCGCATTTTTAAATTATAAAATCTTTTCTTTTGTGTATAAAAACATTCATTTTATTTTATTTCCATTATTTACTAAGCAGACGATCTCCAGAATATAATATTGTTTATGAAAAAACATTTATATTCATGTTATTTTACACAAGCTTAGCAATTTCCACGTTTTTCATGTCTATATCAATACTAGCATAGAAACAAATATCAATTTTAAAAATCTATCAAAAAATCAATATGTAAATAGTAAAAGCTATACATAGATTTATGTATATTTGTTAATCAAAAACATTGATTTGAAAATATTTTTTTTTGTTCTGCATACAAATGTACGATTGTTTTCAATCGATATTTGTAAAGAATAGAATTTATTGAAAGTAGTTCGCTTTAAGTAATTTCACAGTTTCATTTAGTTACATCCTATAACAAGATCGGAATGAAGCAATGGCGTTGTACCCAATCCGTGACAATGGCAGCATTTGGGATGGAAAACATATTAGTAATACGCTTTCAATGATGGGGAAAATAAAATGAGGAGGAAACACAAACGTCAATTCCTGATTGATTGATGTTCTTTTCTCCTGAGTAATTCTAGAGGCCTCTGATTGCAGAATCCATCCATTGCTTCATGATGCACCCCTAATGTTCGTTCCACACAACATCATTGGTTTTCTTTTGAGTTAGATCAGCGTGAAATGGTTTTCTGCTAAAATGAAACTCAACACAAGAGGGAAAAAAACTTTTTTCACTCGCAACACACTTGCTAACTAACAATGGCGAGTGCGTTTCTTGTAACATTGCCCGATCTCAAAAACTTGGCTAATCTATACTTTTTACGTCGAGGGAAAGTGAACAGATGACTGCTCTGCAACTTAACCTCGGTGTCTTTCAATCATGCCTTTGGTATTATCCACCATTCACATTGTTGTGGTTGTATCACGGCTATCGTTGTTCTATAAGTTTCGAAAACAGGGGGAGAATATCGATTCTGTTGGGACAAAGACAAATGCGTGAAATCACGATGCGTTCAGTTCGACATATTATTTTATCCAGTGTGTCTACTTGTGCTGTCTTTTTACTAAAACATACTGTTTTGAAGATCACAAAATTAACACAAACGCATTCGGATTACAACAAATAGAAAAACTTGAATCCAAAATTTTTTTACATTCGCATCTTTTTTTACAAAACCAGTTCAAATATATAAATAACGTTCAAGGAAACGTTCACACGTTTGAAATCAATATAAAAAGTCTTGAATGTTACTGAAATCATCCATTCTTTCTCACGAATATTTTTATTCAACCACTATCCTTGAAAAATAATAACAGAACTACTCCGATTTGGACAGATGAGCCTCGATGCCAACATTTCCGATAGCCTCTAGCAACACACGAACGGAAACATGGTACATAGTGCAGAAAACAACTGGTCTCGCCGTCGGCCAAATAATTATAATGTAATAAAAACGTTCCACATTATTGATTTATTGTTTTTTTTTCAAAGCTATTAATGATGGTAGACATTTGTGAGACGAGTGAGCCGTATTCACATTGTTGTAAGTGATAGCTTTGAGCCTTTAACTTGCTTTACGTAGTGGTGAAGGTATCTCTACAGACCGATTGTAATATATCCATGACGAGATATCTTGAAGTAAGCGACTAATATTTTGCCCTGACCACTTTACCTAGGAACTGGTTATTCTTGACAGCAAAGAGTAACATATTTTTCAACCTTTACTTTATCCTGGTCTTGAAAGATTACAGCGATCAACCGCTCGATTCATATGGCAGTGGTTTTGAAGACCTTCATCCAGCATACCTGCAAAACATCTCAGCATATAAAGCAAATGAAAAACTGCCTGTTATTCTACTCGGTCGTCTTCTTGCAGCCTATAATTGGGATAAAATATTACAAATTATATAGCTTTACTGTAGATTTTAAAGGTTGTTGTGGGAAATGATGATGAGGAACCATTGTTAATCAGTGATGAACACGATTTTGGCATTTATCTGACACTATATTAGTGGTGTAATAAGAGTTTATAAAAATAAATTCATAACATACATATGACAAGATCGTATACGATTTTTTTTAATATGACAATACACAATCAAATCGGATAATGGTAATATCATATGAATCGACCAACGCAGTCATCCCGCGTTATATTCATATGGAAGACATAAAGCTTCATTATATAACATTTTCATTTGTAGTAAAATGCAAGACAGTTAATAGAGAATACATGAGTTTTTTGGGATATCTTTTTATTCTAATTTTTAAAGGAAGAAGTAAATAGTTTGAGGACAAATTTTATTATTTTCTATTCACAATATGAACATTGCACCGCTAACCTCAGCTCTCCCAAAATGAAGAAGTAACTGTTCCAGGGTAACTGTTGCACAGTGGGGTAATATAGACCAAAGACACCCACTGTTACCCAACCGTGACGAATATGACTCACATGATATTATGGTACAATGGTATGGATAACATAAAAAGTACTTTTTTTTTGTATTTTGGATATAAAATGTGCCATACTTGATACTTAATAATTAATAAATAAGTAGATAACCAACAGGTTTGGTAGCAAACACATAACATTAAAAAAATTAACTATCCTTGCGTGATTTGAACATTTTCAGTGAAAAACATTCTTCTCAATCTTGTAAAAACTAAAGTAATATACATTAGTACCCATCCAAAATAGACTACAAGCCAAGAGAACGGCCTGTCTATTAGACCATTCCTATTCATAAAAATGTTCTGTATTGTTTTATGATAATATTATTATAGAATGTGGTAATAAAACAAATTTTTGCTTTTTTTATAAACTATTCAAAGCGAAAAGTTTTAGGTAAATTTGCATAATAACCATTTTCTTGATTTTTTTAGGAGATATCTTTTTTTTCACGAAAATTTGTATACACGCACAAGCGGGATTAATTCAGACCCAGATCGTCCTCCCACAGCAAGAACTGGTTATTGGGTTCTTCATTTTTATAGAACGCTTGCACATTCCAATCGTTACAATTATCGCCATTATTTTTTAGTCAATGTCCGCCCTTTGTCCCAACGTGCGTGCGACGAAAGCCCTGCAATAAATCACTGGATGACTCTTTTGCTCCTCACCGCTCTACTCAGCTGCGAGTACAGAAAATGGTATGTTGTCTGTATGTCCGCCATATTCCTGGACCTTTTTTCACACGCTACTCAACATTCGCATATCACCAATCATAGATGGCCTCGAGCTCGATTCAACTTTTATGCCGTTATTGGTTTACAGGGTCTAGGAAATAAAATAATTTATGCATGTGACGATATTTGCTGATGTTAGTAAAAATTGCTGGCTGGATCAGCGAATCGTATAGTTCAGCGACAAAAACTGTACTGGCCCACATCAAACGCATTCGTTGAGCTTGCTCCTGCACTTTCACGCATTTAATTTTCTCTTGCGTTTTGAAGTGTTGACGTTCAATGAATTAATAGAACTCACCGGACACTAGAATCAGTCCTATAGGAAAAAAACATAATGTATGATACTATATCCCAAATTGTATGAAAACCAGGTGGTCTCAAAGACTGTTTTTTATGACAAAATTTGAACATCACTTTTATTTTTTTTATTTATCTACATAATTGCTGTCTAAATTTAATTCTTAACAACATACTTACTTACCAAACTTATTAAATATTCACTCGGAGGATGGTAAGGGGAGATGATGGTCAAATAAATGGGCGCAGCAATTAAACAATCTTACAGCACGTAATAAAGGATCATTTAAACCAACTGATGTGCGTCGATTTAGAACAAATAGAGGAGCACGAGGGCGTAAGGAACGGGTTGGGACATAGAAATGCAGGAATGAAAGAATGTTTACTTTTTGACATAACGGGTGAAAACTTTTACTCAAACAAGCTATGATGCTATATGAGACTTGCCGACTACACAAACACTCTTAAACTCTTCGTTCTTTTCAATAAAATACCTTGAAAACACGTAGAATATTTCTAATTGTAAGCTAAATAAAATCTGAACTAATTAAAATCCATTTCTGTAGCAAAATAATGCCGTAGATGAGAACACCAGTGTATACTACGTATGTGTTGCAAAGAAAAGCGAACCGTTGCTGTGGAAATTATTTTCACCCATTCTGGAAAGAGGAGCTTTTTTTTTGTTTTTGAAATTAGTTATCAATTTGTATGGGACGAGCCACCTGGTATACTCACACTTTGCTCTATCTTCCAAAAATACCCCTCGTTAAACGCGAAACGCGTAACCATGATGTGCTGATGAAGACATTATGCATCAATGGGGTAAATATATTAAAACCACGACTCTTTTGGTAAATTGTAAATGCTTTACTGCTAATGATCCGATATTGACACTTGTAAGTTTGATCCAAATTAAGTTATATATATATTTTTAAGTATTGTTTATATATTCTTTTATACATTTAAACCTATTATGTATCCTCGACCATACCTACGCGATAAGGATAGTTTCTAACATCTTGTTCTAAACATGTTTCTGATTTTGTTCCATATGGGATTAATCACTTAAAAAGTGGTTGAGACTAGTAGAGGTTAAGTTTTCCTTAATTTCGTTCTTTTATCTGTTACTATGTACATTTATTCATATATGTTCGACCTCGAACGTTACCAACAGTTCTAAATTGTTTTTACAGATGCTTGCAAGTCGGCAACCTTCATGGTAATAAAATTGATCATAGCCTTAAATCATAGTACCTTGTATTAGTATGAAAGGGGTATTTGAATATCTCGACCTTGCTACTAAAAGAAGTTTTTGAGTACTATACAAAGTTCAGGTGAATTATAAAATGTATTCAAAATAAGAATTTATGAATTTAATTTTTGTTGTTTCAAACTTTCATAATTTTGTAAGGAGCTAGACTATAATTACAATATTTATTAATAATTCTAAGATAAACAATCACATAACATGGTTGTAAACTCGTCGTGAAAAAGTTGGAAACCAACATGCACCACACAAATATGTACATCGTACAATGCAGCGTAACTGAAAAAAAGCAAACTCATCAAAGGCCTACTACATAAAGGGGGAGTGCCGTTGAAGTGAATACACATATAGAAGATATGATGTCCCTTTCGAGATAGTTATCCATCAAACATCGTATGTTTTCATTGTAGTATTTATGAAAATGTCCTCTTAATTCGTAATATATGTACCACAAGCTTGGTGTAACTGTATTGTCCTTGCAGATTTATATGTATTCTCAAGTCGCAGCATAAATTTTGCAATGAAAAGAATTTTTTCTAGTTAAATTTCGTTACTAGACGATTTTACTGTACTCTACTCTACATACAGTAAACTTTCATTAGGACTCTCTTTTTTACTGTCTGCTTGTTCTATGATGCTGTCCCTTTTTCTACAGAGTGCCAGCTGCACTGATCCTGTATATAAACAAAGCATAAATCTTTCCACACACGCGTCAATAGCGCTCATCATTTCGCGTTTCTGCTCGTGCAATTCTCTCACTCTCGTCAAACCGCAGCACGCTCTCTGGTGCAAATGGATTCGTTGGATTATTTACTCTGCCGCTTAGAAAGTTAGCAGTACATCCTTATGTATAGCTTTAATTCTCTTGTTCGCTATTCTCTGGGACTTATTCGTCCTCCTCTTTCGTTCTTGTTTGAATGTACGTAGAGTATAAAAATAAATGAGTGCTAGATGTTCAAAGTAATGGCGGTGGCTTTGCCAAATGTGAGCATTTTAACTAAATTGGTGAGAGAACAGTTCTCAATTGGGAAGAACATAAAATATGGCCTGTTTACAATTTTTAGTATATCACCAGCGCCGGATTGTAAAAATATGGAATATTTTTGCTTCACCAACTTTCGAGCAGTGCTATTATGATGTGGAAAGATGGAACCGATATGTTTTAGTGTATTATGTTGACAAAAATTTTGAATATTTCACTAAATGTATGATTTGTTTACAAAAATTCAGCACGTGTAACATACCTTAATATGTTATTATCTAATTGAAAAAGGTGATGGCGTTGTAAAAAGTTTTCATTTGAAAAAGCATGCTTGCTATAGATTGTCACTCGAGTCACTCAGTTGATGTACATGTCTCAACTTGCGTATTTCCTCTCCTATAAATCATACATCTGCTCATCTGTGTACGATTTCTGCTCGTCACGCTCTTCTTGCAAAAAGAAACCATTTTTGAGAATATAGCAGCGCATATAAACGGTGGAAGAGTGTTTAAAGAGAATGAGCGAGGCAGAGAGCAAAAAGAGTTCAATACATCTGCAAAACTGCAACAATGTGAGAAGTGACTGAAAATTTCATTCATCGTCTATTGAAACGCTCTCCGCAAACGCTCACTGCAACGGATTCGTGAAACGAAGTGTAGTTGTAGCGTAGAGTAAAGCACGCGTCTCAATAAGAACGATCGCAACGGAAGGGCGCCAGATGGATTGACTACCGTCGGTAAGGGTAGCAGTTGCACATTTGGAACCCAGCCGAGATGGCTTAGTTGAAATGCAAGCACTCTTTTACTCTCCCATATCTGTTCTCCCTATACCGCAACGACGCCGGTTGAATCAGCAACAAATGGCTTGTATCGAGTATGTGTGTTACGCGAGTTTTACATTTAGGCTGGTTTAGTATTTGGATGCCGTTCGAGTAAATAAGACATACACACATCCCCGAGCAGTTTCCGTGAATGTCTTAAGTGAATGAAATTTACGAGCACAGATTGTCGAGTTTTTTCGACTAGTGATCAATTGTACTCTTTTTAAGAGCGACACAAAATGTCTCTGTAACTCGGTTGGTGTGTTTAAAACATATCGGTCTTAAAATGATTTTCTTGAGATGGTTTTTTTAAATAAGCCGGCGTCAACAGTGTAACCCAGTAATAAAATTATAATGATCGGTCGGTAGCTTATCACATAGGATCACGAGGTACTCAACAGTTTGTTGGGTCCGCCCAATCGGGATAGAGTTTTCAATTGTTCTTTCTCATATCATAGTGAAACCCAAGAATTGCTGCCAATCACAGCAGTCTGCGACAAACCAGTTACCGACGTTGTTTATAAGTGTAATTTTTGGTCGTTTGATTAAACAAGAAAATGTGAATGAAAACAAGTGTCCGCTTGATGTGGTTTCAAAAGTTCAAAGCGTGACAAATTGTGATTAAAAATTCAGTGATTCATAAAAAAGGTTTTTTGCGCAGATCATAGCACGGTGGTATAATACGTCTAGTGTACGATCAGTGATCTAGTGATAAGTGAGCGATTCGAAATCATTCCTAAATGTACGTTCTAAACGTACGCTCTGCTTTGTGCCTTTGTGTATTTTGATGATAGAATCATGCAAACACCAACGTCATGTATATTCAGCCACATATGCGAATTTAAATATTAAAAATGAGAGTGTGATGATGTTTCCATGTTCGTTGTTAGTTATTCAGTTTGGTGAAACAAGAAATGATCTTCTTTTTCTTAATCGAAAACACGGTCGGTAGCCCAAAGCAGCTCATCATAAAAAAATGGACGATCAAACGAATTCGTTATCGTTAGGATCTACGATATAACGACATCACGGATGTAATACATTTCCAGTTACATTTGAGTTTTATTTGGGCAAAAAGTGCTTGACTATATGAGGTATTTATATTATGCAATGATTAAATGCTTGAACATTTCGAAATTATGTCTAAACAAAAATTAATTTAAAAAATTTAGTTACGCTCCACATTACACGAATTCAAAAATATATATTAAAGGAAAACTGCCATATCTTGGATGTTCATTCTTAACCACTTCACCGAATGAAAAAGAACACGCATTTTGAGTTGTTGCATAAGGCTACAAATTGAGACCTTGTTATCCCTTCTTTGTCATTCTCTATGCCCAGTAATGATAGAAACCTGCGTACACTGCAGTGTTTGTGTCTTCTTACTGGGAATCGTTAGAGAACCGATCTCTATCCCTGATCATATCGATGTTCAAATTAAAAGTAAATAAACATAGTAATAAATTATTATCCATGGTGACTGCCACACTATACTCTCTTCAACGAAGAGCTAAACGAAATACTGTACTGCCTGAAAGGGGGGTTTTGTAGGGATACGCATATTTCAAAACTAGGTGTGACGCTTTGTTGATTTGATTTGCTTTATATATAAACTTTGCACTTATTAGTGTGTATATTAAACAATTATTCAAACCGAAAATGATCAGATATATTAGTTAATAGTTTTTTCAGCATGTAGGGGTACAAGTACACACGTTCGTCGCAAAAACCAAATGCCTTTATTTGCATTACAACTCAAATGAGGATGTATGTATGATTTGAAGTAAAAAATATTCGTATTGCGTCATTAAAAGAGTCTTATTCAAATTTTACACTGAGTTGGTGTCGCCAACATATATTGTATAACCTCGTCTTTAATTCCTACTTTAAAAATTAACATTTGACAATTTATACAACTTTCTGGATGAGAAACCTTCCGAGTCAAAGACATGTTTTTAGAAAATTTTCAACAAAACATTTTAGTTTACGTTTCTTGTTATTATCGTTATCGTTTTCTTGTTCTTCTTTATTTCTTATTATCGACAAAAATAATCCGCAAACAGAAGAAACAATTCTTAATTTTCCATCATACTTTGTTATGCGCTTCATACGTTAGCCGTTAGAGCTGTACCTCAAACTTCGTAAACAAATATTTTACTGCCTCAAAAACTGGAATTCAAAACACCACAACAAACCGTGACCACTGTTTTAATGCCATTTATTAATATTGCTTCAAATCTAAACATTCGTCTTAAATTATAATATTGCAGGATAAAAACATATATGCGAAACATACATGTGAAAAAATAAGAAAAAGAAATGCAATAATACCATTTGAACACTAAACCGTAAAAACCTGTAGTTTCGGAGATAGTTGTATTTTTTTTATCCAACAGAACTTTGAATTTAAAAAGGTCACGGTTTTTTGGACACAAAGAACATAAATAATTTGATTTTTGTATTGTTGGTGTGATCAGTTTCAAAGGTATAACTAGTTATTAAATTTCCAACAGTAGACACTCACACGAGCATTTTTTTTTCTACTTCCTGAAGTTCGCAAGACTTACATGGAAAAACCATAATTTGGTGAAGAGGAACAGTAAGAACCGTAACCTCTTACTGGATTATCGTTAGAAATATTTTGATAAAATATCTTCTTCCCGATTTTATGATTTGCGTTTTCCCGAACTTTCACCCAGTAAATCAAAATAGGTTTTTTCATTCCAACTGTATTTGTATGTGATGATTGTAATAAAAAAATATATCTGGTGAATATTATTTTTATATTAGGTTGACAATTGGATAGCACTGCTTAGTTATTTTTTCACATTTACACGTTGAAACCTTCTTCATCTCATGATAAAAAAATAAAACAGTGCCTTTAAAACACATTTTTAACAATCGCAGCCCATTATGCAATGCATGGATTATTTTTAAACTAGAATCCTTTCTGCATAAACAACCTATGTAACTGTGAAAAGAAAATATTTTTGGCAATTCAGGTGAAATCATAGCAAAACGCAACCATCAGCAATTATACAATGCAATTGTCATTTGTTTGTAAAAGAAAGCGGCATGTATACTGTTATTCAATAAAGGTATGCCAGATCTCTTTAACCAGTGTTTAACCGTTGCATCTGCATTGCCCATGATACAAACGATTGGCATATGTACAGACATCACGATTTAAATATAGAACAACCTCATAGATTGGAATATGATTACGTGGTAAGTAGTCGATTCGAGCCTGATAATTTGGTTGTTTGAGAATGTCCGAGAATGTCATGAATAAAATCTGCACGGAACTATCGGCGTTACTGCCAAACTTTTTTCCGTAAACAATAATTTGTAGCTTGGATGACAACCCAACTACAGTATACGCTCGATAATCCGCACCTTTTTAATCTACACGCTCGATAAACAGCACCTCGATAATCCGCACTTTTGACATTCAAATTCATGAGCTTAACAGTGTTCTATCAAAAGTAGTGAACTATGATTAAAAAGATAAATATCTTTCCATTTTTTTATTATAAACATTCTTTGAACAACATGAAAATGTATGTAATGTAACAATTAACTCATGGACCTCGACATAAATAAGAAAACACGTCAAAACGTCATTCGATAATCCGCACTCAATGAAATGCGGATTACCGAGCGTATACTGTATTGAGTTGTCAACTAATAAACAACCCAACAAAACACATCCAAGCAGTGAGGTTATACAGTTTTACATTAAGTAATTATATTGGGAATTTCAATGACATTGCTCTTATTTTGTTTTTTTTCTTTGCTTCATGCGTAGTGAACATGTTTGTAAAAAAACTGTACATCAATCGACCTCATATGCTTTACTGTAAATTATAGTTAAAAAAGTAATTACATTATGGAAGCATCGATTAGCATCCCTTGGAAAAGGTTGACAATAAATTCAAAGATAATTTTATTGAAACCCTTGAATGTTACGTATAAGTAATTTACAAAATAGCATATTACGGAGTTACTACACGATACCATAATTTGGCTATTGAACTGAAGATTGTGGCACACTCAATTGAAATTTTAATTGAAGAACCTTGAGTAAGGCAAACAAAGCGTCACTAATGATAGGTTTACACTAGCGGGCCGCAAACTTTACGACCGAAAGAACCAAATTCTACAATAATGTTCGTAGGGTTTTACGCGAAGAGCCAAATTGTTAAACCAAGAGCAAAACTGTGTAAAAATGCTATGAAATATATGAAATGTTAAAAACCGCCATCTTGATATCAAAGATGTTGATTACAAAAAAAAAAAATTATTTCACGTTCTGCTAGACTATGATGCCACAATGTTATCTTTCGTTGCGTGATCATTAATATTTATTCACTTGCATTGCAAAAAAAACTACAGCAATTTTAACTAATATCATTACAGTCTAATTGGGAATTGAAAGCATCTGATCACATTAAAAAAAACATGATTGTTAAAATTTCATAACGGATCGTTATACATTATAAGTGCATACATTCAGAGGAATAACAATTACATGAATAGCATTATCAATAAAATAACCTAGAAAAAGTTTCAAGCTAAGCATTTTTTTACAGCTTACTTATTGTTATTAATTACTCAATTTTAATAACGTTGCTATTGTTGTTAGTATGGTTTAGAAAGGCTTTGGCTCATGCGGAGTTCTTTCGCCTCTAATGTTGCTATTAGTAGTGAAATTGAAACATGACAATTTTTTTTCCTTTCCTCTTATCTTGTTTTTCTTATCGGCCTCTTACTTATCCGGCGCTACAACCGCTTTGCGGTCTTGGCCTGCCTCAGGAGTGTCCGAAACCGCTCGCGGTCTTGGCCTGCCTCAGGAGAGTCCGAAACCGCTCGCGGTCTCGCGGCAAATTCCTATCAATCAGTTTATTTACAGCTTCAACAATATTAGTCAGTTTAGAGCAACAGTCGGCAATCTTTGTGACTTAGTGAGCCAAATTTTATAAAAATACTATGAATTCTGTAAAATACAAATTCTTTAAAAAACCTCATTTTCTTCTTCCTAACGAGCCAAAATCATTAGCTACGCATGAAAATGCATGTACCCATACCATAACCAAGTGTTACCAAGTGCATTACGCGTCTTACGGGTCTTGAACCTATGAGGGACATATTGCTAAATCGCGTAAGTAGACGGTAGTACTATAGTACCATTATTCTCAAATGGTTACATATACATATTATGATCAAATGTGTCAAGATCAAGAATTGAATAAAGAGATTTGAGTCTTCAATTGAGCACTATATGCCATTGTGGATGGCTCATCTATTGTCTTAAGTTGGAAGTATTTGGTGTATTAAGTTGGAAAAACCGGTTTTTCAAGATTTTACATTTAATCGTTGATTGGTGCATATTTAAGCACTGGTGCTCTGCTTAGACTGATTTTGCAGATAAATCATTTTGCTACTTGATAATCTTATGCTGGATTTAATAGAGAGTTTTAGCCCTACAATTATAGTTGCAACAAACTTTTACAAAGTTTAGCTGATTATTAGATGAATAATCGTTTTTTATCTTTCTTTTAAAAAAATATGAATTATCTAGTTATGGCGCATCGCCATTTTGTTAAATTTTTATCGAAGATCCCCCCAACAAAGTCAAAATTCTCCCTGTATATATATATATATATATATATATATATATATATATTTAAATTTTTTAAATTTAATAATAAATATATTTGAAAACAGCTTAAATGAAATAAAGTAAAAAAGAAAAGAGCTGCTATTTTTTTTTAATTCGTAAAACTGCCCGCGTTGGCCTACTTAACTATTTTATGCAGCATTTTGACATGTGAGGGCAAGATAGACATTGCTGATGTGGGCTTTATTAAGCAAAATTACTGCATTTCGTGAGAGAATTGTGGATATTAAAAGTAATTTTCGACTGAAAAGTTGGCACTATAGGGCCTTACTATTTGGCGCAACATGCGTAGTCGGTCTAGATCAGCGGTGTTAAACCGGAGGAGAATTCTCCCCAAGGGTGAATTTTGACTTTGTTAGAGGGGATCTAAACTTGCTTGCTAACTTCTAAAAAAGATCAAAACTAGATAATTCATATTTTTTTAAGAGAAAGAAAAAAAAATCGTTTATTATATATACAGCAGGAACAATATTACATTAGAAGGTGGTAATTATTTTTCATTACCTTCTTCTTCTTCATTAGCACAACAACCGTTGTCGATCAAGGCCTGCCTGTACCCACTAGTGAAGTGAGCTTGGCTGTCAGTGACTTATTGTTACCATAGCAGGATAGTCAGTCCTACGTATGGGAGCACGGTCTATTCGGGGCTTGAACCCATGACGGGCATTTGTTAAGTCGTGCAAGTTGACGACTGTACCACCAGACCGGCCCACCTTCATTACCTTAGTGTATGTTATTTAACAATTTTTTTCAACTATTATCTCTAATATAATAAATAAGTTCGTCACTCAAAATTACGCTTTTTAATTTACTGTATATGCTTTTTTGCAACAGTATGAATGGTATTTCGCTAACGAACGATTTCAGAATTGATATGAATTTTCTTTCGAGCGTACCATATTTCTCATTTACTTATTTTTATCTTGTTAGTATTTTCTCTTTTTCTGTTTTGCGCTGCATCATACATTGCAATTATAAAATAGCCCAAATCTACCACCGTGAAACAATAAGAATTCCTTAAGCGTATGATTTAACACATGCTATAATAATTACAACGCCGTTTCCAGGTGTTTAATTGCTATTGCGTTTGAACGAGCATAGTAATATAAATATGGAATGTACTTTATACGAGTATGGTCAAAGGGATTTAGTTTTACGTCTTTAATATAAAACTCTCCAAAAGGTCATAAGACTCTGGACATAACCGTGATTCTTGCTTGTCATGCAGTAGGCCCAAACATGATGGACTTTAGACGTTAGAGAATATTATCTAATTCAAGACTATGAAAAACTATTGTAATTTTTCGTCATGTACTACATTCAGTTATGAATATGAAACGGTATAACATTGTTATTTATAAGTGATAATAGTAAAGGATAATTAAATCCTCTCGTTTCGTTATTTTTTTTACACATTCAAAGATAATTTAAGATAATTCTGTAAGAAAAAAAAGTGAGCAAAATTCATACAACTACACATAAAACTCACAGTCAAATCATAATAGCTACGGAACCATAACCATCTGACTTTTTGAAATGGGAACACCTCTGGGGGACGGCGCAACATGCGGCAATAAATGAATGAGAATGCAACTGAAGCGTTTGCGGATACAACCTCAAAATAAATGTACGCAAGTTTGAAACATGTGAGGGGTGACAAGTGATCCAAATCAAATGAACATCAAACAATAAACCCCTATATATTTTTTTAATAATAAAAGGTCTCTTTCGACGTGCTATGTCATATCATACATGACCCTAGTATTATAGCAATTTCGCGGTTTAAAATGAGGCTCTAAACTCATTTAATTATGTGTTACACTATTGTTCTTTATATATGTTTCTATAATCCAATTATATTCTCTTGATCCATATTTCCACCCGTTATTACCCGTTATGAAGTTATTTCGATGTAAGTAAATGCATTCATTATGCATTTCGTACACTGCCAAACTCGGATGAAACCATCGTTTTCTTACAGTCATTGCAAGTAAATATAATAGTATGAGCCATTATCACATTTCACCAAGTTGACGCTATTAATAGCTGGTAGAATTAATAGTCGGTGGAATTGCAAGGGATCTGTTTGTTGAAGTAGAGATGAAATTCGTAGGACTTTTTTCTTGCTGAATATAACTCTTATGATCTGCTTGTCTTGACAGCCGACTTGCTAATATTAATGTAGTTGATTGCACTCTGATCGTTGTTGCAATGTGTTGTGATCGTCAACGTCGTAGAATGATAATTCAGGAGGATGGAATACATTTCGTGCATTTGATGGGTGACAAATAGTCACTGTGCTGAAGAGTGGAATTGTGACACCATGAAATCATGATCAAGACGATCATGTCATTCTATCCTTTGCCATTCATATTAGATGTAGACAGGACGACACACATTGAAACATAATAATAGACAATCGTGGAATAAAAAAAAATCAGGCTGTTGCACATAATCTCTGTGATCTCATAGACATATATACAAATAAGTTATTAAATATAAATTTCTAAGGAAACAAGGATAAAATTTAGATTTAAAGTACAAAATGAACAACATCGATAATTTTGTTACTTAATTTTATTCTTAAGCTTTATCGTGTTGCGTTATCGTCACGGAATTTTTCAAGTAAATATATCATCGAATAGGTTTATCTATATGACTTGAATGTTTTATAGTGCCACTGATTCATTTTTGCAATATTATTGACTACCTCATTTAATTTAGTAGTAATAGTAAGTAACCAGCTTTATCGTTTGTTTTCGTTCGAAAAAAACAATGTAAAGCATACATAACATGTAAAGCAAAATTAGATGTAAATATAATAAATTTACAAGTTTTTTTGTATAGAACGCAATTCGTCTTTTCGATAATGTAAAGAATTAGAATGATGATTGCCATGTTTTCAAATATACTTATTGACTTTACGAAAATGTTAAGTAAATACAAGATGTGCTCTGAGTGCTAGATTTCTAACAAAATGAGACAATATCAGATATGCAATGCTTCAGGCTATGATTTTATTTCAATAAAGTATTGATGTTGTTGAATAATATGTTCCGCATGATCATGCCTATGATTATCAGCATCATAATCATCAAGAAGAAACTTACTTAAACTTAAAATAAAAGATGTATAGAAGGTAAAAATACATGGTATTTATGTATCACCAGGGGTATTGGAGTCGGGATTTATTTTGGTTTTCGAGGCTTATTGTTAATCACCACTTTGCCGGATAGTAAGCATTTGCTACTGAGGGACGGTCCATCTAAGGCTTAGACTCACAACGAGCATGTTGTTAAGTCGTCGCAACTTAAGAGTTGACGACTGTACCACGAGACCACCCTTTCTAGGTTCTAAGTCTACTAAGTTTTAAATAATTTATAATATTATTTGAAATGAGTTGATTAGCTAATTAAAAATATTTTGCATCACAAAGGAAATGGAAAATTGTAAATGTTAAGGATAATCATACAATTCGTTGCATTCTCAAATTTACCTAATACTTGTTATATGCAAAGCACATGTTGTCAAAAACAAGTAAAAATTTCAATTATATTTCAATTATTATTGTTTCTATCTTTTTTAGACAATTTTTTTGTAATCAATTTTCAACAAACTTGTTTACAAAACTAGTAAACAATTATTCCATTTTGGAATATAGTTTAAGAATTATGTAATCGTTTTTATTAATTTAATATGTCTATTGATCACAATGTACAGTTACGCATTACAAGGCAATAGGTTGTGCGTAATATGTTGTGCGTTTGGCTTCTTCAAAGACCTGTTTTTCATGACATGGTTGTTGCTTATTCGTTAGTAGTACTTATATGTAGTGCTATAAACATATAAGTGGTATTAACACAACAAAAGTCCAAGTGAAAAAAAAACCAGAAAAATCAAGAATGCCAATGAAGAGGAAAACCATTTAAACCAAAATCAACTTGAGCAGCACGTAAAATGTTTCAAACATATTATGAGACAGCCTGGTATGGGTAAAGCATCAGAATGGCAAGATGCCTGTCATGTGGTGTTGAAGCTGACTTTAATCGTGTTTTCACAGTTGCATCATCTAAGGTCACTTTTGCCGTATCCTAGCTATGGCCTTATTTTACTGTTGGTTCAAGGTTAAAATTAGAAAGCTACATTATTTGTCCCCGATTCGGCACCAGATGAGACCTTCAACAGTAACAAAGGAAGTGAAAGTTGGGACATGTGGAATAATTCTCACCTTACCTCTAGCACAAATGATATTGTAAAAGGATCAATTGAAAGCAATATAATTGAAACTTTCTCCGTATGTATCTGGATATGTTATACAGTGAGATTGGAATATTGGGTTCTACTGTTTATTTTAATGAGCTCCATGTAATGTTTTAGAAAGCGAAGAATGAATAATTTGTTACATGTGATAATGGACAAAGCATTTTATGTATACGGGATACCCTCACCATGGCGTTAGCGATTTGCGTGTTCAAAGCTAATTAATAATTATACACTCTGTGCTGTACATTCAAAAACAGTCGTTATTTTAGTGTACAGAAACCTTACAGAACACAGACATATAATCCCTTTACAATCCTCGGAAATACAAAAACCTAATTAAATAACTTTTTTCTTGAAACTTTATCAGACCGTAATATCAATCAGCTCCGGTCTCGTAGTACACTCGTCAACTCGTACGACTTAACAATATGCCCGTCATGGGTTCAATCCCCAAATAGACCGCGCCGCCATACGTAGGACTGACTATCCTGCTATGGGGGGGAATAAATTAGTAACTGAAAGCCAAGCCCACAAGTGGGTACAGGCAGGCCTTGACCGACATCGGTTGTTGAGCCAAAGAAGAAGAAGAAGAAGAATATCAATCGTTAACTCGTACAACTAAACAATCTGCCCGTCATGGGTTGAATCCCCAAATAGACGGTGCCTTCATACGTAGGCCTGACTATCCCACTATGGTAATCAATATCTCAGTATAAGCCAAGCCCACTAGTGGTACAGGCAGGCCTTGACGAATAACGGTCGTAGTGTCAAAAAACAACAACATTTTGCTACAACCACCAAAATAGTTTATTTTGTTTTACTAAGCTATCACTTTTTCATTTTACGAGTAGAGGTTAATGCATAACTCGATTTCGGCCCACCATTTTCAAAACTTGTTTTTAACAGTTGGATAATATACAAAAATTTTCACACAACCAAACATATTTTGAGGCAAATTGTGCTTTTACTGTATGAAATGTAGTATAAATATACATTTCGATTTTACGAACGTAATTTCATCAGGATACCACAACCAGGATACTAGCCTTCTAGCTTTAGCCATTTTGAACTGTACATAGTTTTGTCATGATTTCAGGCAATACTTTTATTATGTTCGGTGATTGCACTATTTTTATCTATTTTGTTGAAATTATTTAACTTTTTTACAATAAATGTACCAAACTTGTAAAATTAGTACATATAATTAGAATACTTCATGCAACACAACCAACCAACCAACGTATGGTACGATGAAACGTTTGAAAATATTTCTGTTGAAACTGTCAAATATTTCACATGGTTTGTGAACAAATTCACCGACTCGTCTCGACCTTTATATTACATATACTCTGCTGTCAACGATCCGTTCTCATAGAATGTGAACCGTAGCAATCGGGTAACTCTTCAAAGGAAAGTGAGAATACATGTAAATAAACGAATGTTCACGATTCTATCGAGCCAGTTTGCCAAACTTGATCCAAAGAGAAATGGTAGCTACAATCATCCTATTTAGTTATGCGTATAATACGGCGAATTATTCTAAGATATGTTTGAGGGACTGGCTAATTGTATAAAACGCATGGTTTTATGTGATGAAGATATTAAATGGTTTGTATAGAGAACACAGCTATTAATTTAAGTTATTTCTACTTTATCAATCGCTATTAGTCATTTCCCATTTTCCAGTAAAGGTTATGTTTTAAGTGAGTTGAGTGTTTGATGAAAACAATAGGGTAGACTTAAGTACCTGACAAAGTCCTCCGTTTTCCTAACGCAACGATCTTCACAGGAACGTACATACGTGTTTTTGTAATCTATATGAAAACATAAAAAAATTAAATAAAAACACGTAAAACACGTTGTTCACGAAATTTTATTTTGGTGTTGATGAATTAAAGGCGCGTTTTAATGTATTTATTATATTTGTTTTTAGTATTTCTTATCTAACTTCGTTTGATTTCCGTTAAACAGATGGTTATGGTTTTCTGAACATGGTTCCTAGGATCATTTCAAGTACATTGCACCAAATCCAAGAAATAGAGAAAGAAGGCAAAGTTCACGTTAGCAACGAATAGAAAAAGAGGAGAGCGCAATATAGAGTGTTAGGTGCATTTGAGAGTGTTGGTGAGAATAATGCTCGCAAAACACGGCGATGTGACGAGCATTACATTTTCATAGCCAAAAGTAAGCGACTTCATGCAAAAGTAAGCGAAAAAACATGCAATAAAAAAAGAAATCACTCAACACTGAACAAGTAAAACTCAATTTTTACGAAAAAAAGTTATTAAAAAAATATATTGAGTGATTTAAGTAAATACAGATACAGCATTTAACTCTATTTTGTGAAGTATTAAGAGATAAAAAATTGAGTGCTTGAAATGGTAAAAATGTATATAATTATTATTTATTGATATTATTGTAATGGGTAATGAATAATGTGTAAATAAATGTGTGAATAAATTTACATTATATTAAAATTAATGAGATATCTTATACATCTTAGCTAAGTAAATGTGCCACAAAACTAAAAATGGTCAGATAAATTCAACAACTAACAGAACGATACTCAAAACTCGGTATGATAACGACATAACGACTCTTTCTAGATTTGTGTAACATAAATGTCTTTCATTCCTTCATTCAATTCTGGAGTAAGCGGTTTCTCAACGCAATGAACTATAAAGCAATTTTGGTACATACTTGCTATGTTGCAGATAATGTATTTGATGTGAATTGCTTTATCATAAAATCATTTCAACATTTTAATCCCCGAAAGACTGTGGCTTTGTATGAAAGCTCGAGAATATAAAATATTGTTTTACATAGTAATTATATTGATCAACGTTGTATGCTCATTTTTTTTATTTATTTATTTATTAATCAGGTATTGAGCCTCCATGGCCTACATACACAAATACAACTAATGTCTTAAACTATGGGTTCCTAAAATTAGACGTAATGCAGTCTCGTATGACACTAGTACATTTCGGTACACTAAAGGATAGGTCTACAAAATTTGAAAATAAATTAAAATTCTTGGACATCAATAACAACGGATCCCTAGCACAGAAAAGACGATAACGAAAACCAGTTATTAAAAATTGTCGAGTTCTTAAAGGTCTAGTAGGGACATAAAAATTTACATTACTTAGCAATAGAGGTGCATCGATTCTTCCAGTTAATAGTTTCAACATAAACATTCCTTGGGCAACCATTCTTCTCTTTTCCAAAGTTTCAAGCCATAACAACTGACACCTTGTATGATAAGCTGGTAGCACGTCGGTATGTCTCCACGGAAGCCGCTTGCTATATATAATTTAAAACAACAATACAATTTAATATAATTTACAAATCCATAATACAAATCACAACTACAAGTTGACTTAAGCCGCACCTTTAATCTTTTATTACCATTGAGAAAAGAATTTATAGTTCCAACTGTTTTGTCATCTTTACACGAATGCTTAGAACGCTCTATGAAAACAGTGAAACAATGCTGAAACATATATTTCTGTTTGTTAAAAATTAAACACACTTGATTTTGTTATGTTGCAGTTAATTTTAAGCTGTCCTCATTATGTATACGTCATAACGTCATTTAAAGCAACAAGTGGGATGTATAATTTATTCTATCACAATCTCAGTAACGAAAACAAAATCTCTGTTGTCATCGATACGAAGCGCATGTGAGAAATAAATTGACCAATAGCTAATATACGAGACACATTGCCGCCGGCAAATGAGATACCCCCATGTTATTCCAATAGCAAAGGGAAATCAAGTGAATAACAATAATAAAGTAATAATATTGTTTACTGTAATAACACCAATATTTATGAAATAAAACACCCTATTTAATAACTATCTAGGGAATAGTAAATACTGGACTGTATACGGGACCTCATGTTTCGTAAAAGAACAACCTAAGTAAGGCAATAATTAATCATGGTCATCATCATCATCACAATCATGTTGTTGGAGGTCAGTTTGATATGAATAATGACTATAAAGCTTCGTTTTTGTACATCATCGTCCGTTATTTGTCTTTAACTCCACCAAATTAATATTTTCCTACTGGGGAAAAAAATAAATAGACCCCAAGAAATTCAGGCTGCTCCGAATCTTTTTCTTATTCAATATTTTCAAATACACACATAAAGTAGTTATTATAATGATGGCGCATAAAACGAGAGAAACAGGAATAACACTGATCACTTTGAAAAGGAACCGCAGAAGCTGGATGGCATGAGAATTTCGCATTGAAATTTATTACCCTCGATTAACACATCGTTAAATTGAATTACTCCGAATTAAACTTTGAACGCCAGAGCTCGTCACACACGTTGCATTGGAACGATCGACAAGCGATGTTGTTTAGCTTTTTCTTCCTCATACCCACAACATGATCTTAAAACATTGTTGTAGCATAATAACAAATATAATAATCACTCGAATGTATTCTTCTGTTGATTAAACTGTTTCTATACTTTTATTTATGTGTTTTTTTTTATGTAATGAACGAGAGATACGGCTTTTTTGTACTTTGTTGGTAAACAAAATACTGCAAATTATTTTGAGATATAGATAAAATTCTGATTTTGACTAGCTTCTTAAACAATAAAAGGATATTGAGATAGGTTGCCGACAATGGCTAAATTAACAATGATGGTCGAACTAAAATTGATAACAAATGTGGGTATTTTTTAAACACTCTCAGAGAAAGAACATCAAGAGAATATGCAAAATAGCAAAAAGCCAACCAACTTACGTTTTCATCAAAACCATTTAGCAGTTGTGACCGAGGTAGAATACATTCGTTTTTATGACTTAATTATCTTTGGAACGACCCTGTTGCTTTCGATCGCATTACACCTCGTAGCACAACGTGAGCGTTGCATTGAGAGGACACGCATTGGTACGTGCGTCAAAGTGACATCGATTTACATTTTATTCGCTTTTTCGCGATAAATCTCACAGCAACCCTGTCTTGAACAATCTCAGTTCCACGGGTCGCTCTCCACACCACCCGATGCGTTATTTAATTCGTCGTTTTCAGTTGAATTCGATGATAGCTTGTGGTATAATGTATGCTGTGCACGTGGCAGGTACCGTTGTCGGACATCTTTTCTGCAATAAATGTAAGCATGGAACATTATTTTGAATGTTCTTCACTAATACATCTATGATATTCGCACTAAAGGTGTTTATCTGATGTTACTTTTTTTACATGTAAATTATAATGGTGTGAACCATTAAATTTGAAGTATCAAATATTGAATTTGTGTTATTGCGTAATCATTATCATCATCGTCATCATCATCATAATCATCATCATCATCATTACTTTTAATTTTTTCCTTATTGAATGGAATGGCCATTTTGCCGACGGCAAATTTTATTACATCTGCAAGATGGGCTTGTATCTACTTTTGATTTAGTATACAAAGGAAAGGTTTTAGTAGGATTTTTTCTCCTTTTAAGTTTAATCATGTATTATTTTAAAACGAGACTTGTAGTAATAAATTGGTTCGTTTATATCATTATCTTGTAAGGATTCAACTAAAAGTACAATACGAAGATAATGTAAACCAAAACGCGATAAAACCTACAAAATATTATAACCTTGCAAGACGTTTCAATCAAATTAGCTAACGTCTACGTACAAATACTGCCACAAACGAAATGGCCAAACGACGCAGTAAAAACAGAATGGAAGAATTGAATTATTATTTATAGGCACGCCCATCCATCAAATTCTTTTTCGAGTCGAGCAGAAAACTGCTCGAAAATAATCACTATGGACTATGAAATGTATGCATACGTTATTGAATCATTTTTATTCTTAGGTTAACTTAAACAAATAATTTCAAAAAACATTCTGCATTGAAATCGAACTAATTAAATAAAGTGAATAAAAAAATTATACGTTTTACCCTTTCCTTTTTTGCTCTTGACTGACTGTGGATGTAAACCATACATGCAGTCTACTTGATTTAATATACTTATATTCATGTATAGAAAACTTAATAAGGAACATAACAATATTAATAGTTTTTATAATAATAATAATGATTAAAAATTATCATAATAATGACCAAAATAATGAAACTAAGAATAATAACATTATTACAAATCAAAATAATGATTATAATCAAAATAATAAAAAGTTAAAAAATTAAAGTAATAGTTTTTTTTATAAAATGTTTTATTGAAAACGTGCTAAGGTTCTAATTAACATTAATATTTACAAAGAACAACGCAGAATTTCTATGTCAATCACAGCATCATTGTTTCCAATGATGTGGATGACGTAGTTCGCAAACAAACTTAGGATATGGGTAGTAAAAATAATATTGAATGAAAATAAAAATGATCAATTATATGAAAATTTTTTGTTGATTGATATTATTATTATTATGATATCAAAAATAATAATCACAATGAAATAAATATAATAATGATAAAACTTATGATAATAATAATAATAATAATAATAATAATAATAATAATAATAATAATAATAATAATAATAATAATAATAATAATAATAATAATAATAATAATAATAATAATAATAATAATAAAAATAATAATAATAATAATAATCTTCTTCTTCTTATTCTTCTTTGGCTCAACAACCGATGTCGGTCAAGGCCTGCCTGTACCCACTTGTGGGCTTGGCTTTCAGTGACTAATTGATTCCCCCCATAGCAGGATAGTCAGTCCTACGTATGGCGGCACGGTCTATTTGGGGATTGAACCCATGACGGGCATGTTGTGAAGTCGTACGAGTTGACGAGTGTACTACGAGACCGGCCAATAATAATAATAATAATAATTAATAATAAAAATAATAATAATAATAATAATAATAATAATAATAATAATAATAATAATAATAATAATAATAATAATAATAATAATAATAATAATAATAATAATAATAATAATAATAATAATAAAAATAAAAATAATAATAATAATAATAATAATAATAATAATAATAATAATAATAATAATAATAATATTAAAAATAATAATAATAATAATAATAATAATAATAAGAATTATAATAATAAATATAATAATAAAGATAATAATAATTATAATAACAATAATAATAATAATGATAGAAGTGACAAAATTAATTCCAAACTCACTGTTATTGTAGTGATAATTATGCAAATAAAAAAAAAGATAATTATAATCAATATAATATTTATAACAACTTTAATAAAAATAAAAATTGTTATTAAAATACTGAGAAAAATAATATCAATAATATTCATAATACAAGCGTTTTTTATAATATTAAAATAATAATAATTCCAGACAACTCTCTCTAATTTGAGAGGCGATGGGACTGTCAAATAATACGGGTTTTCAAATTACAGAGGTTGAAAGTGAATGAAAGGTCCATACAAACAAGAAAGAGACAGAACATTGAGTATGAAGCCTTACGTGTTGCTATAGAAAACTGCGAACGCGATTGCCAATTTGAGCATACATCATTCAATAACCATGGCAACACCATGCACAAATAAAAGGGATACAGATTTCAGAGGTTTTCTAAATTAGAGGACAAAAATGTACTGGAAATGAAGGGTAAAACTGTAAAAAAATTCAAATAAGAGAGGTTTTTCAAATTGGAGAGGTGTCAAATAAGAGAGGGTTCACTGTAATATTATTATTATTCTTATTCAATTTATTTTTTTATTAAAGCTATATTTTTTAAATAAATACTATAGAAGCTATAGAAATATTCCCACTGTAGAAACATGACATATAGCCGCAGTATTGACGGGAAACGTGTATAGCTTGTATTGTCAATTTGATTATACAATGTAACATTCAGTTGATATAATCGCGGAAATATTCGTAAAAGTTCAAACACTGTTTTTGTTCCTATTTTCGAAAGTTTGTTCTTAATTACGTTAGTACTTCTATTTTTGGCAACGCAAATACGGGTCAGAAAACGTAAGTAATATCAATAGGTAGAAAAATGTTTAAAATAGTTTTACAATCTCACATTCCTGATATTGACGTTGAGAAGCACTTTAGTTAATCATTTCATGTTGTTTTGATCACTTCGCTGACAATATTTACAGTCCTTTAGATATGAGTTGCACATAAAGTAGGTATTGAAAAAAGTAAGAGTCTGACGGCTAAGGAATACGGCACAAATTATTATTTTTCTGTTAAGTTTTTGCATTATTCGTCCTGAAATATGTGATGTGATATGTGAATCTTTATCCGGTTGCTATGGATCGCAATCCATGAAAATGGATCGCAATCAACTACGTCTGAATCGTTTTCAGCTACGTTTGAATCGCTCTCAGGTTTTTTTGTATGTTCCAGTAGCTGAGCCGTCTCGTGGTATAGTCGTCAACTCGAACGACTTAAGAACATGCCCGTCATGGGTTCAAGCCCCCAATGGACCGTGCTGCCATACGTAGGACTGACTATCTAAGCCAATCCCACAAGTGGTACAGGCAGGTTTTGACCGACAACGGTTGTTGAGCTAAAAGAAAAAGAATTAGTGCTGTATCATTTGAATCGTTATTTATCAGTGAATACAAACTGTAAAATTACCTGTTGCGTGTAGTTGTTGATTGTTTTTCGAAAAAAAAAAAAATTATCACAATACAAAGAATTCTAAATTACTTTCTTATCGACTAATTAACAAATCAATGATTTCAATATAAGATTATCTTTTATCTAGAGTATTTCTTTCTTTCATATAAGTTCTACATAATTTTTGAATAGACACATTAGCTAAGAACATTTTGTTAAATTCAAAAATTTTAATTGTATTCTTACCAGTTCTTTGAATGCGGAAAACCTTATGTTAAATCATGTTTCTGCTTCTACAAACATCTAACAGCGGTTTTCAACTGATTTGCAGGTTTTAAATTTATTCATTGTTTGGTAAAATTAAAAACAACGGTTGTTTACTTGTTACACCTGAAACACATATGCGCTGGGTTATCTGCTCATACATACAGCCCGTCCCCAAGTTACGTGGTTTATGAGTTCCCAAGAAATCCGTGGAACTTTTGATCGGGCAAATTCGGAAAACAGCGTAATTCCGAATCCGCGTAAATCGAGAACCGTGTAGCTCGGGAACAGACTATACACATTACAAGCAAATACAAAATAGCGTCCAAAACGAAGGTAGCAGAATAAAGGAGATAAGAACAACCTGGGGGCCAAAATGCGCTCCCCCAGGGCGAGCGCAAATGTAGAACACCTCGAGCACTGTTCTAGCAAAACTGTGAAAGGGTTAAAGTCATTGATACAATTTGATTTTATTTCGACCTAAATATGTTATGTTACGTTATGTTACGTTATGAAAGGAAAATAATCAGACTTCAGTTTTTACGTGTAACTGTTACAATGTTTAGTGCTTAAGAGTTCATAATCAGTGCAAACTTTAAAAACTTTAGCCTCCATTTTAAAGCGCATGTGTAATCTAGTTTCAATTCCGTTATATTGCGGACTTCTCATTTGTTTATTTAGCTATGACTTACAGTTTTAGACCAAATAATCAAAAAATTGATCAAATTTTGCATAATTAAATTTAAAAAAAAACAATAAAAAAGGGTCAAATCTATGCAAATTCCAAAATCATTTGTTGAAAAATTTAATGGACGACATGCCAAAATCTGAAGCGAGAAAAGCAAGCATAAGCATGAAATATTTTCTTATTGCAAGAACGTTTTCAAACGCATGTTCAAACCAAAACGTTGATGAATGAATCTTCTTCTTAATTTCAAATAATTTTTGTGCACAGTTTTGTACGTGTACTGTTTTTGGAATGAATATAAATTTCTTAAAGCCATTTAACTAATGGCACGGTTTGACGAGTAGTTGAGCACGCTGTAAAACATATCTTTTTGTTATAAAAGTGATTTTTTGACGTACAGTAAAACCGTTATTCCATCCTAGAGCATATTCGAAGTAATCCGAATGGTTGCTGTACCAAGGCCTTGAAGACGTGAAATAGGCAATTTAAAGCATGTGTTCAATGTTCCTTTCGCTAGACGTAGGTTCACGTTTATTTATCTAGTTTGTTTATTTGATCAAGTAAACCCATCGAACTCGTTTGGTTTAAACGAGTAATGTTAAAAATAACTACGGTCATATTAGGATAAATGTACCAATTGTGATTATAGCACCAATTATGGCTATAACCAGTAAGGGGCCTTTTTTGTTTTTAAGGCCCGTGTCTGTGCTCCATCGCATGCGATTTTATCGCACGTGCTGTCAAACGCTTTTTCGTATAATATTGCGATTATTTGGATGATTTTAATAATATAACGATTATGAAAAATTAAGTTGAGATTGTTCCTACAAAACACCACACATTTAGTTTGACAGATAAAATCGGATGCGGTGTCTGACGAAATCAAATTTTTTTGATTCCGTCGTACGACGAAATCGCACGTCCGACGTTATCTGTCAAATCTCATATACAATTTTGACAGGCCTTTCGATAAAATCGCAGCCGATGGAGCACAGACACGGGCCTAAGTTGGTAGTCTGAAATTTCTGCCTGTCAGCTGTTTGAGCAAAAGTTTTCACACGTCTTGTCAATAAGTGATGTTCAATTTTGGTTTAAAAAAACATGCTATGAGACCAGCTGACCTACATACACTTTGATTCTACATTCCACCACCTGATCTCTTTAATACACCTTGGGATAAATTAAAACGCCCGTTAAACATTGCGAGGGTTGCGAATAGTACTATCTACTCGAAGTCTTATGGTGTTGTAAATAATCTTTATGTTTAATTCATTTTTTTACGGTGTAATTCGTTGAAATTATCACTATTTCAATGTTTGTGGATGTTTGCAAAATAAAATGTGAAAACTCATGTGTTTAGTATGCTGCCAATTGCACTGTTATACCTGCTCTGGGGGTGCTATAATTATAACTGCTAAAACTATACTCGCTGGGCAAAATCGAACAGTTTTTTGTCTAGTTTTGTGCGTCGTTTTTGCGCTGGCCAGCGCAGTTATGGCAGTTTTTAGGTGCGGAAGCACCATCTGTTGAAGGAATGAGTGAACTATTTTAGACTGTGAAGTAAAAAAACGGCCGAAAAGTTCAAAAATATTGGCACTCATTTCATCCTCCTCTTGCTCTCCTTCCTTCACCATGCCGTGCCTTACTTGCACTCCAATCCGTGTCTTCCACCGGGCTGATTGTGTGTTGTGGTGTATGCGTAGATACATATACAGTGTAGTACGTCGATTATCCGGGACCGAACGGTTGCCGGTTACTCGATTTGCGCGGATAATTGTCCAAGAAATGTCAAATTCATATAAACATTATAAAATTCACAAGTTTTATAATTAATTCACTCGAACTAATCGAATCAATCGATTAATTGTTAGTAGAATATTATTTCAATCAATAACTATAGGTTTAACAACTGTTCATGACCAAAAATGATTTTTGAAAATACCTCTAGACACTAAAGAGCTACACAAAAAATTGGTTGCCCACTTGACTATCGCTGCAAATTTTCACAGTATGTTTGAACAGCTGTCACATTTATGCGCACGGTTAAGCCGTCCTACGGTTAATCCGACCCCAGATAATCGACGTTCTACTGTTTGTGCATTGCGGTTATGTATTTTAGTTGGTAGGTGCAGTGCTGCAAAATGTCGCTATCAATGTCATAAAAAAAAACTGACTGACACAAAATCCATATCAGCGTCATGCACTTAATTGTGATAATCAGAGGTGATACTCAGAATGATTGGTGTGACTAATACATGCTCATGACATGTTAGCGACCATCGCTTGGTCAGACACTATGTCACGACTTTTTTTTTTGCTGTGATCAAATTTTGCAAAATATCACTGACATAGTCATGACAAATGAAATAAAATCATCTCAGCGTCACGAGCTCTACTGCAAAGATCAGAGGCGAGCCTCAAACAGTTGGTGCGACCATCACATGCTTGGTGACATTGTGTGCAACCAACTCTTGGTCAGTCACTTGGTCGCGACATTTTCAGTCGGTGATTATCGCGATGGTCACGGGAGATATGCGGTGCGTGTGAGTGGTTCCAAGAAAAAAAAATGAGCATGTTTTCTCGCTCTGTTTGACCGGACAAATAATCAAAACAGATAGAGGGAGAAAGCATGCTCATTTTGTTGCTAGAACTCACGCGCCACGTATATTCCAAGAATGTCGCGATTATCGCCGACAAAAATCTCGTGACCAAGTGAGTGACCAAAAGTAGGGTGCTAAACTAAATGTCACCAAGCATGTGATTGATTCTCCAACTGTTTCAGTATAGTCACTGATCATCTCAGTTGTGTACGTGATCTGATTTGAGCTTCGTTTCAGTCATGAGTGTTGATGATTGAAACAGTGGCAGTTGGCAGCACTATTCACAGCCAGGAAAAAATCATGATTATGCTTGCCACGGCATTAAGCTAAGCTTATTAGTCAGAGTATTGCGTTGGACTCAATTATTCGCATGTCGTGTTCAGCATGTTACGACGCACTTTAATTGACAATCAGCAATGAGCATAAAGCTACAACTGATATGTTCATTCTTTTCGTGCACTGGGAAGGTGTTTTCATTTATTTGTGTGACCTCAACGATTCAGGAGAAGCTGGTTAGTCACACACACACACACACACACACACACACACACACACACACACACACACACACACACACACACACACACACACACACACACACACACACACACACACACACACACACACACACACACACACACACACACACACACACACACACACACACACACACACACACACACACACACACACACACACACACACACACACACACACACACACACACACACACACACACACACACACACACACTCGGCATAACGTTCGATATAATATTTATTAATATTTATTGAAATGTTAAGGCCGGGCTACATTGGTCGTACTCGCAAGCGTAATTTTGATTTTCACTAGCGCATCTGGCGGCGGCTGACCGAAGCATTTTGCCAAACAATTTGAAGCCGCTCCAGAAAATAAGTTATTTCTCCATGTTTTTTACATTAACTGGACTGGAAAAGCTTTGTAATTGATAGATAAACCTATTGTGCAGTTCAGCCGTTTTCGCATCAAAAAACGATGAAAAAACTACTTAATTTTGAGATCCGGCACAACCATTCCCTCGATGACCAAAAAAAGCATCCTCCAGCCGCCGCCAGATGCGCTAGTGTAAATCAAAACTACACTACGGAGTACGATCAATGTAGCCCGGCCTTTAGAAAAATCAATGATTTCATGTTCAATTGCATTGGAGCTGTAACCAGGGCTTATGCTGGGACCATTGGCCTTTATCGCATACCATTTCGATTGCGATCGAAATCGATATCCGATGAACAAAAGTTCATTTTGAATGTAAAAAATTCACTTTGGCATCGCATACGGATTGTTAATTCGAACGTAATCGAAATGGAAAAGTCAGTTTCGACCAGTAGACAGATCCTATGTAAAGCTGTCAACAATTTTGTCGACAATTGGTATCGCATACGCTCTTTGTCGATGAAATTCATTTCGAAAAGGTACGGAGTAGTCAAAATCTCTTGTATTATCTATTATCTATATATGTATATATATATATATATATATATATATATATATATATATATATATATATATATATATATATATATATATATATATATATATATATATATATATACATATATATATATATATATATACATATATATATATATATATATATATATATATATATATATATATATATATATATATATATATACATATATTTTATAATCCCATTCAAACATTCCAGGGCAACAGAGAAGGATTAGTAAAAAAGGAGTAGATGTGGCTATCCGACTGAAATGATGTTTTTATATGAAGTTTTCAACTGCTCGACATTTTAACCACGTTGCTATGGTGGCAAACACCATTCCACTCCACTGCCAAATCGATCGGTTAGCGAAGATTATGATTGAGAAAATGCAATTGGATAACATTGGAAATTTGCTAACCGATCGACTAAATTATCCACTCCGTTATCGATTTTCGTTCCCGATCAGGCCCATATTACATTTACTATAAATCCACACTTTCCACAAATTATACCGCTTGCGCGTACTAAAAAAACGCTTCATCCTGGATGTAGTTTGCTATAATTATTTTATTTGACGTAACGTCTTACGCGAACATGGCAACCTATACAAGCTTTCGAAACTTAATTCATTACTACTGCAGCCAGATATTCAATCCTTTCTACGGGGCATGTAATTGAGTCAATCGAATTGAAGACTGTATCATGGGACCGCCCGTTTGATATTTATGTATTTTGCTATAATATACAACACAATTTCACGTCTGCAAGTTTTTATAGCAAAGTGTTGAAATATTTCCATAGTAACGGTCGTTTTCAACCATTAACTATAAAATTGAAAATTGCTGGAAATTTGAAATATTTTTAAAATATTTCTCAACTGATCCGTTGCAATCCACGTTAGGCCCGGGTCTATGAACATATTTCGGAAATATTTGTTCTATGGCAACATTTCTGGATATTCCTATTTACATACTTCATTTACTCGGAGGAAGACGAATGTCTACACTCGCGCTTGTCTCGTTTATCCGGTCCAAGTGGTTTAGCAGTATCGTCTAAGTCAGGGGACGGCCGAATAAGCCAAATTCTACACAAAATGTTTGTAGAGTTCCATGCGAAGAGCCAAATAAATAAGCCAAACCAAAAATTGCATGCAATGTAAATGAAATATTTAAACGATCATTTCGAAATCAAAGAGCCTCATGCGGCTCGAGAGTCGCACTTCTCTGATCGCTGGTTAAGCATTTGACCCGGCATTCCATTGAAACACCCGGCTAAAGCTAGCGATTTTTTAAACACAAGAAAATATTGTTTACCAATCGAATAAAGTGTTTAAAAAAGATAGCTAAAGTCTTATCATTTCGAATTAAGATCAAATCACCTGTTGCTCGAAGTAATACCAGCATAAATATTTGACTGTATGACAATCAAAACGTATTAGGTGGAGTCTTATCGCGTTTGCCTGAGGCCCGTGCATGGTTCATTAACTGTAGTGTCTACGACCAAAAAATACACGTTGTTCTATGACCGTTTATTCGGGTAGGACCATATATTTTGTATGGGAGATTGCAATTATGCGGATTCAAAAGAGTGTTTTTTTATCTGCTTATCGTATTTGCATGAACTTTTTATCAGACGTTAGTCATCTTGTTTGTCAACTAATTACATTATTCTAGAATGTAAAAAATAGTTTTTCTATTTATTTCAAATCGTACAACCAGACATATCGAGTAGAGGTATGTCAAATGAAATAGAACCGTGCGGTTCATTCAGTTCCCGCTAAAAAATGAAAGAACCAGTTCACATAAACAGAATGGTATGGTTCATTTGAAATATCACAATATAATAAGAATCTACAAAATGAGCGCATGCATTCATGATCATTTTTAAAAAGAAAAAAACAAGTAGTACAAGTATTTTTCGATTTACGGTATTGATGCGGACCGGAGACAATACCGGACAATACGGACCGGAGTATTTCGAATATTAGCGTATGTCAAATTTCGAGGTTCTCGGTCAAATTTTAGATAATTTTAAATAATTTTGCTGGAAATAGCAGGTTTTAGTCATTAAATTAATTATTTGATCTGATGTCAAATGAAGATGAAAATGTTGCACCTTTTGAAATAGTTTTATAAATCTAAATAAAATGGAATTTAATTGTAGTTGATAAATGATGTGTCAAATCAGTTCAATTTGCTCAAAGAACAGCCAAATTTAGAATATCGCGTAAAACGAAATCGCTTCTGTCGAGTATGGCGTATTTCAAGGAATACCTGTTTGTGCAAAACCAAGAAAATTGGATTTTAATCTGCGCAATGCTTACTTTTCAGGAAACCAGGCCAACCGATCTTTAGTTTTACCGATTTTAGAATTGTGTAACGATTCACAGACTCTACAAGTTAAAATTCAATTCACTGCCAACTATTGAAAATGTGCTTTTTAGTTGACACATTCCTGACCCGACCATAGTGACTGACATGACCATAGTATCAAATTATTATGAACGGATTACGACCATAATAATGACAACTGAACGATCTTATGAAGTGTCACAATAAAGAACCATTCTGCTTTGGATAGTTGCTTAGGCAACATCTTTAGCGTTTCACCTTTAGTCTTCAACCTTCAGTTCTTGCGTCTTCAGTTCTTCCGCCTTCAGTTCTACAGACAACGGCCTTCTGTCAGTTGATTGTTGTAAAATCAGTGCACATTATAATACAAACAAAAATCTGAAAATTTCTCGACAAGTCATGATATTTTTGTGATTTTTTTTCCAAAACCAGGTTTTTTTATACAAACGCATCTATTTTAATTTAACTGTCAGCCAACTATTGAGCGTTCAACTAAAAATCATACCGACTAAAAACCGTTCAACTATTGAATTCTGACTGTATTGCGAATGAACGTTCACGTGATAAATAATATTTTTTACCTTTGTTCCTAACCTAACAAAAACTAAGGCAGCTCGGGATTCTGAGGCGGGATCGGAAAGAGGATAAGGGAAGATTGAAATCAAACAGAAGGAGGGGTATCCCTTTGGCCCTTTTCGATTCAAATTTTAAATTTTAGTTTTAATAGTGACACGCGCTGGTAATTGCAAGAAAATTGTTAATTCTTTCATAAATTTTACAGGAAGAGTATGTTTGCCTCTAGTAATAGTAAATGTTTGAGGGTATGATGAATTTTCTATGACTCTCTGCTATCAAATAACAGCCAAAATGGCCAAACTAATTTTGGCTAATATTTGACCTCGTTCCTACACAGTCCTTGGATTCAACTTGGATTTGAGTGTCGTAGCGTGTGTTAAATCGTATCACAAGCGAATACACTCGTGTCATACGCATATTCAATAAGGCGTTACCACCAAAGTTATAAGTCAACCAAGTCCCTATACCCACTTTGATAACAACATTCAAAATTTAAATCGAAAAATGTCAAACTGCCTGTAACGATCTTTTTGCATCTCGTAAAATCGTTCTACTTGACGGGACCACGTTCCTACACATATTTTGTTCTCCATATATTTACATATTCACTTTGAGTTTGCAGCAGGTACTATCCCTTGAATGTCGGCGACATTACTGCACAGTCGGTGTTTAGGATTGCAATGCGCCAAAATATAGGCAATTTGATTTACACCTTAATCAAGCCACAATACGACAGCAGCGCCATCTTAAGGCGATAAAGCAACTACTGCACACTTAACAATAGCGCTATCTACATAGTTAGTTACGCAAATCATGGGGTAAAAGGGTGTTGTATTAGTTAATAATTGTGAAGCATTTGTATATTAACGGTAAGATAGGAAAATTTTGGATTTCTCTAAAAATGTCCTAAATTTCACAACAAAAATGCATTTCATTTGTAAGATATGTTGTACTGAAGGGCTTCATATATCTTCTTCTTCTTCTATTTGGCAAAACATCCTACGCGGACATGCTGACCTGTACATCATTTACGCCGTCGAATAGACAGTCCTTGCTACCGGGGGACGGTCTCTTCTAGGACTGAACACACGAGTTGACGACTGTTTCATGTAATTGATAGTATTCATTTATAGTATGATTTTTTGTATCATTTTATTAGGCGATTTTTTTTAACATGGTATTTATATAGACAGTTTATAATTTCAGTGGCAATATTCAATTGGTCCAAATGTGAATTCGAAAACTGTAATATAAATGGCTAAAATTATACTTGATGAAGCTTCACAACAAGTTAATAAACTACCTTCATTTGGCTTATATTGGAATAAGACTTATGCTTACAACCCATAAGGGCCAGCATAGTTACACTTACTTTAAATTTAATTAAATTCAATTACATGTGACAAGGAACATTATTGCTCTGGTATTATTAAATTGCTGCCCATATCGTACCCATAAGATTTTAATTTAAAGGTAAAAACAAGAACGACGTGTGTAAAGATATACTGCATGACGTGTGTCATACATTCTGAAATGCGGGTGTGCTTTGTCTTAGATGTCGGATGTTTTATTGTAAAAGGTTATTTTATATTCTTGTAAAGGAGCAGAAATATGCAATCTCGTTTGATGTGATGTATGATGTAAGAATATGTTAAATGTAATAGACTACTGCAAGAATCTTCAGATCGGAGAAAGTAGATATCATAGTAGGTAAATAGGTAACATTGCACGAAACGATTGTTCGATGGCGAATTTTTCGAAATCCGTTTCGCGTTTCCATGGCACGATTCTTATCGTTTCGCGTTTCGAATGGCACGGTGGATTCGAAAATGATGATTTTGTGAACGTATACACATTAACACTCATTATTACCGTATGCAAATCACTAGAAATCTTTAAATGAATGCACAGGAATACCAAAACTAAGTTTAAATATCAAAATGCACAGTTTTCTTTGCACCAATCAAAAAATAACAAACAAAGATTCGTACCATCCGGCCTACAGCAGGATTTCACGAAAATGATTCGCCAAACTTTTCAAACACGGCATATTCTGCTAGAAAATATCTGTCAAACACACTTTTTCACTGAGCTAGGGGCAAATGAGTCAAGCAGACTGTGGTAAATCTTTTTCAAGCCATTCAAGCTATCCATCGCTAGATGGATTAAAAACATATTTGCTTGCAATCTATTGACGGGACGAGAGAAACATCGTGTTTTTTCATCTTTAAACAGTAGTTTTTGATTGTTTCCTGGTCATAAATGTTCTAACGGTTGTATATTGTGAATTTCTTAATACAAGAACCGGTGTTATACAAATTATTTTGTTAAATTACGAAAATTGTATCCTGCTAAGATTCGTGGCATGTGAACGCATAAATATTGACGAATCTTTTTTTGACACTTGTTTCTGGTGGAAGGGGAAAGATTCACGAAGAAAGATATGCCGTGTCTGAGCGTGCCTTATCGAATAGTGTTTAGCACATTACAAAACACTGTTACATTACACGTTTGTCTTTGAATTAAGCCAGAATACCGCTAAACATGTATGATGGCCCAGAAGACTTTGGGCTGTGCAATAAATAGGATCGAAGCAAGCATAAGTGTTTTTTTTTTCTACAAAAAATCAAAAATTGCTACCTAATCGTGAGAATTAACTATATTTGTTCTATTTCAACCAAATTAAACGATTCTTAGTGTACAAATCCATTCATTGTGAAAGAAATGAGTCGAAATATTTTCATATTTTCATATTTTAAAAACTTCTAAAAATGACTTAATACTTAAGGACTCTTTAATAAAAAAAAAGTAGACACAAATGCTCATTTTCACGAAAAATGCTGGTTTTCATTAATGTTTTATTGTTATTTGGATAAACAACAATGTATACGCAGTATGCAATAATAGGGCGAGGGCCCCAAATGAAAAATTACCCTGTATGATTTTGTTTTACAGAATTTATTTTTTTTATACATTTTTCAATTCATGAAAAAAGTAGACAATTTCTCGCAACGAAGCTCAAACTACTTCGTTGAGTCGTCTTGCATACATGACTAAGACTATAACCATCGGCAACACGGTTTAAGTACATTTAAGTAGAGGTCGGAGCTAGCAGTACAGGGAGAAGCTCACTGCACGGTTAATGGGCTAAAGTAGACATGTCTCTTAATCATTACGTTGGCCAAAGTCACGTTTTTTAACATGCGTAACACTTGAGAAGAAATCAAACAAACCTGTTGTAAAAGATGAGCGTAGTATATGTACTTATTCGACTGTTTCCTTTCGCAGAAAACACGGTAGTCAGCTGTAAATGCCACATACCCTCTTTAGTAAAACAAAACATTCCGCCAGTCAGTTGCCCTGGATTGTTGGCCTAGTTGAGTTCAATGTAGCTTTGAATATTCTGATGAAATATAAAACTAGTTGGAATACATAAAAAATATTAAATATATCTTGTATAGAGCAATAATTCATACATCCAATCGTTTTTCTCTATTATAGTCGTTATTTGAAGAACCATGTTCTTTGCTTTGTTCAGTCATCTCTACATTACATCATTTTACTATCCTTGTTCAAGAGCCTTCAATGCGTGGAGGGAAATACTTAATTATACTAATTAATACGTTGGACTTTTGCTTAAATAATAAGTAGATCTAAAACAATTAAGTGTGTCACATCGGAATTAAACGTTCGGGCGTATTTTCCAATGTACTACAAAGAAAAAAAGAATTTTACAAAGGCTAATCCAAGCTGATGTCTGGTATTATAAGCAAATTATTTAAGAAATATTTTATATTTTAAAATATGTGTTATATTTTTTACTAATTTTTCCCGTTTATTTTTCTTTTCAGAACTCAATAATCCACACTACAGCTTATACATAGTAGTATGCTATGTATAAATGTGTTTTGATGACCTGACTTAAATTACTGCTTTGAAGCTTGAATTTAAGTTTCGTCGATTGTATTTTTGTTTGCTGCTCGCCTTCTATCCATAGCTCCAAAGCCAAAGAGCATCGTCATTTGGCAAGCACATAGCAGATCAACAATAAAACATGACTACAACTTTATCCATCTGATCGAACGAATTACAACAACATAAAATTGCGAAACGAACAACCAGTTATGCTCTGATAATCACTCTAATATTTGCGTATCCACGAATTCATTTTGGTACAGCTACAAAAGGTTCAGGTTGCTTTTGATTACCATTGTATATGCGTTTAGCTAAAGATAGCTGAAAAAGTCCTCACCTTTTGAACGTGTTACGATACATTTACGTTACGATATATTTCGCTACAGCGATAAAAAATCATCTATAAGTGCTCTTGGCGATATCGCGTCGATTCTTGAATCATATGATTGGAACATCGCAAACACCATTCAATGACATAGTTGGTGATCGAAAACACAATCCATTAGTAGCCAGTTCTCTCTTGGAACATTCACGAAGGTATCAGTGTTGTTCGATAGGATTCGGTGGCCCCAAAACCAAAGCGACGACTGTATAGCTACGCATTTTCATGTGATATCTTTTTGTATTTTATGCCACCAATTGTGAGCAAGAAATTAAACATCAAATTCCACATAAATTCATGGATTTATGATACTCATTTGCCCAATGCGACACACACATTGGTGTAGCTAACGGAGCTAAGTTGTCTGGTCAAATAATCGTTACTGTCATATTCACTTGCAAATTTCTCAATCAGTCAGATCAATCCAAAGACAAAAGCTAAACATTCACCATGACTATGAGTACAAATAACTGTGAAAGTATGACATCATACTTCACAAATTCCTATATGAACTCAGATATGCACGGCCACTACCCGGGGACGGGGGTGGACGGCCTGGACACGAGTCAACAGATGTACAGTCATCATAACCAAGCCCACACGAACCAGGCAAACATGCCACCATATCCGAGGTTTCCTCCCTACGATCGAATGGGCTACTATCAACAAACGATGGATCCAGCGGGATACGCGAGGGCAGACAGTCCGTCAAGTCAGGTGGGTGGCGTGATACCTCCTCAATCCAACGGCAATCCGTTACAGCAGACGCAAGTACAACCCCAGCAACAGCAACCTATCGTTTATGCGAGCTGTAAATTACAGGCTGCCGTTGGCAACGGTCCAAATGGGCTTGGTACGTATGGGACCGAGAATGGGTCTCCTCCGCTGGATCAGATGGGGCATCATATGGGCACAGCACAAATGACAATACCTCAGCACCATATGGGTCACTCGCAAGGACAGGTAAATTGAACAGGCAATTGAATGAATCGGTATTTTGAAAAGTAATCCAGGTTGTTATTGCAAATGCCTTGTTTGTTTGTTTAAGATGTTATGTTTTCATTTATTAACGAAACATCTTTGCTAGTTATTTTTTACGCCATATCGTGTCTAATTATTCTCGTCCTACCACTCTTCTTAGACCGTTTTCCGAATATGTTATCGATAGAAATAACATTATTAAACACTTTCAAGATGTTTTGCCCAGCTGTCATTATTTGTGACATTCGGAGTGTTAAAAACATCCCGCGATTGTTGAATAATGCTGTTTCTCACTGGGAACTAATCCGGAAAGCAGTGTATCAAGTACTATCTTCCTAAACTAATAATTGAGTAATAGCTGGTACTCCAATACTAATTTGTATATCAAATACTAGTTTTGAATCAAAAGTATAAAACAACTAAATAAACCGGAAAACCAAACTAATGTTTTTGATAACATTGATTTCGAAATTTTTCGAATTACTGAAGTTTTGCACTCTGGACTTAACGCAAAATCTGCCATTCATCCATATTTTACATACCATATAAATTTATAACTGTTTAACTTCCAAATATTTTTTAATAAGCGTTTACACTTATAATTGTAATATGTGTTAATGACAAAGTACGACCAAGTAAGCAAATTGTTTGTATAGAGCAGTTGTTATGTTTGCTGCATAACTTTTCATATGATTGTTGTTTGGTTTCCCAGGAATGCTATCCTGAACAAGTACATCAAACCCCACAACACATGGCAATGTATACGAACGCGGGCGGAGGTCCACCGGGTGTAACACAGCAGCAGCCAAATATGATGCATCAGCAACCTCCTCCACTCCATCAAGGACAACAAGCTCCGCCAAATAGCCAAAATGCTAGCTCTGGTCTTCAGTCGCCTTTATATCCTTGGATGAGGAGCCAGTTCGGTAAGCTAACAAAATGGGTGATATTTTTTAAAGTTTTAATGTAAGTACTATAGTTTTTGTATTTTTTTTCATTGTCTGTAATTATGATGTATATCTACATTTGCTGTATTTTTATATGGAATCAGAATCGTACTTCTGCGATTTGATGCTGGACATTGCATATCTCGTAAGGCTCATAAATAGCTCCCACAACGATAAGGTTTAGGGAAAAGGTTTGCATGATCTATTTCTTGGGGCAGTCCCATGGTACATCAACTCGAACGAATTTTCAACATACACGTCGTGGGTTCAAGTCTCATACCCGGCTGTTTGACCTAAATAAATCTCGAAAACCGATATCGGCCGGCATGACTGCGTAGGTCGTTATGTCAACAAAAAGAAAATCTGTGGCTGTAATAGAAATATCGGATTTTTTTTCACTGTGAACCCTCTTTTCTTATACTTAAATGTTTGAAGTACGATTATGAAATGTTTGAAGTACGATATGTACGCTAAATTTCTCGTCTGTTTATATTTTTTTTTAGATTTTTTATAATACTAGTCAGGGAAACTTACTATAATGAAATGTATGTGTTTCCCTGACGTCAAAATGCATAATTGGAAGATAGGGGATTCTTTTGGGAAACAAGTAAACGCCAACACATGATCAGTCGAATTATTTTTCGATTACAATCCTTCCACAAGGGTTGAGCCATTTTGAGCTATCTAGCTGAAGTCAATTTTCAGCTCAATCATTAAACCAGTACGTAATGTCGTGTATGCGTCAAATGTATTGTGTCAAAATGGCCTCCTAATGATTTTTTAATTTTATGCTTCACAATCGTCCATCTTCTTCAGCCTCGATTTGCCCCACTACCAAGAATGTACATGATCATTAGGCAGCTTGTGTAGAGTGACTGCGTACCAAGTAGTTATTATGTATTTTGTTGTGAAGGCACTGATGGTTTTTGATTGACAGGTTTTAATTTCATTGTACCGGTATACTCCAAATACATTAATGATAATTCTCGTTCCTAGAGTCGTTATTGGGCGCAAGGCATTCACTAGGAGGAGCGTTTCACCTGAAATGAAACAAATAATTTCAACATCAATCATCAAGCAAGATACTTAGTTGATTCGAATGTGTGAAAAACTATGTAAAGGATTCTAAAGACTTTGGTCTGCCATTTTGTTAAACCAAAATGTTTAAAACAATGTCTTGATTTTTTGGTCATTAGAAACCACAATACAACACGTAAAACATTTTTTTAATGATAGCAATCATTGTCAATTGCTAAAATACTTTCGAAATCGAAATTACGCCATTTTCAATAAAACAAATAAGAACATGTATAACTTTCTTTAGTTCTACAGTGCATGAAGTGTTTGTCTAAAATACAACAAAAACATATATAGTGAAATCCTTCTAAGATGGAGTCTCTTCAAGATGAATTATTGAAGTTAAACATTGAAGGTCCCGTCATATTCCATACATTTTAATTCTATTCAAGATGATTTTAGTTGCATATGCGATTTGGAAAGGTGATTTTTTGCATGACAGTTCACAAAAATATTGATCAAAGGATGTCAGGTTTTTCCCACGGTTTCTTCGATACTTCATAGTTTTCTTCAAATGAATATCTCTCTAAGCTGACTGTTCTTTAAAAATTCACCTTAGAGAGATTTCACTGTATAATAATTTTGTCAAGCTAAAATACAATAAGCATAATTCAAGATTACAAAGACATTATTCAAATGTTTTGCTGTATAACTTCGGAGATTTTAAACTTTTTGTTGCATGTTCGACATTGTAGCTTACCAGTGGCATGTTCGATCCGTTACTTTCTTTTAATTTGTTAAGGAAAATCCTTTCCAACAAACCAGCAGGATATGATTGAGCAATTGTTTCTTGAAACAATGTTCGGTCATTCTAGTATGTACGACCTTAGGTTATGTTATTTCAAGTTACGACTGCCAGCTCGGTGGGATGTCCCATCGACCTTTTTTGCATGCTGCGATATCCTACGTCTGACTGACAATGCGATGCGTGCTCTACTTTTACCGGATCAATGCAAATTTTTCACCCAGTTTTGCATTTTAAGCTAGAAGAAAATGCGTAGTACCAGCTTGACTTTCTATAATTCCCTTTTTGTTTCTGTTTGTTCCATTTTGGTTCTTCTTTGGTTCAGTTGGTTCTTGCCAACAAAGTTGACAAGGGTATTGCTCTCAAATGCGGAATACATTCAATTTTGTATGCTCATTTTCAATACAATTTATGGCGTAATTTACAGCCTTTCAAGTTGGCTATCGCAAATTACTTGCTATTTACACGTATAAAACACTGTTGCATTCAATCAGGTATAATACATACATTGCAGAAGTAAAGCTGAAAGAAAATAACAGATATTAGCCACACGTAAAGTTAACCATAGACTCTAGTTTCAAAGACGGTATGGTAATTTGCTATAATATTCGATGCTGTTTTATTTATTGATATAATATGATACCAACATTTCATGAGTTTGAGAAAAGCGGCCTCTTGGGTCATCTTTGCGAAGACTACCATGACATAATCCCGACCATACATTGTAAGATTACCTTTGTACACCTTCATACGTCATCTTAATGTAACTTATCCTCATTTTCAAAATGAGTTGGACTCCTACATGCGTTGTGGAAGCAAAAAGGGTATCTTAAACCGAGAGTCTTAAAACGCCATCAGGTGATACCGAAGCAATCAAGCTGGTGGGTAACACTCGATGCACTCCTGATGATGGTTCCTATCCGTGCACATCATGATTACCCAGAACCTTTTGCACCTTGTGAAATTGTAGTCTTGCACATACAATCTGAAACCCCGCAAAGTGAACCCTTAAAATAATTCATTTTCTTTTGCAATGTGATCTACATTCTGCTTACCATCCTTTTTCTTACAAGTGCAAATAATTTATTTGGACGTTAGGAATCATGTCTTGAATTTTCTTAGTTCATCAGCGTGTAGTATTCAACAAAGATAAGCAACCCCAATCCGCACATGACACCGATTCTTTCCTATGTGTAGGAGGAAATTTGATGAAAAATCTCTTTTGATTGTGTTTCCGATGTTGATAAATGCTACCACCGGCGTCGTTTATGGACAAGGAAAGCGAACATGTATGCGTTGAAGTGTGTGAAGCATCACTTCCGTTTGCGTTCATGCGTCGGAAAAACGGGCATTCAAAAAAACGGTAGAAAGAGTGTGTCCAATCTTTCCTTTGACTTACGTTATAGTTTATATTATATTGTTCATCCAACAAGCCTTGTTCAACAAGGCTTATACACTTTTTAATAAATTTTCACTGACACAAACTGTATACATTGAGTACTGCAGAATAAGTATCGGAAAAGAAGATAGAAACTTAATATCATATATCAAAACGTTTTTGATCCTTGAAAGTAAAAAGAAAAATAAAAAATAAAAAATGAAACTGTGAAAGTCTTCCATTTCGGCATTCCATGCCAAAGTGTTCCATTTTCAAGACTATGTACAAGGTAAGATTCTTCTTACCTCATCATTGCTTTGCATCCAAGAGTCTATAATATCATATAACTATCATATAACCATCCCAATATATTATACTATAATATAATATAATGAAGCATACTCTTTTGACATTAAATTACGTCTCTTTTTCATTTGTATCATGTAAAATCAAAAGCTTGCACAATCGCATCGACAGCAATATCAAAACTGCAATTTAACTCAATTTAATTAAAACTTATGTTTAAAATGTATTAGTTTATTTGCGTAACGGCTACACGTAATCGAGACGTTGTGATTATTCACTACAAATTGTAATGATAACGTCATACTCAATGATTTATCCTCAGGAATAAAAAAATGAAACATTTGTTTCATATTAACATTTTGTGTAGTTTGAATCGATTCTTTCAGTTGCTCAGTGTGATTAATCATTTTCAGACAATCTTTTGAAAATTGTGTTTTTAATGTTTTTGTTCTCAGTTAGGGATCATTTAGTTTTTAAATCCCAAATTTTTGGTAAATGCTGTTTAGAGAACTTTTTGTGCTTGTTAGTGAAATTGGATTTATATCCAACGGTAGTATTGTGCAAAATAAGTAAAACTAGACATATATTTGACCATTTTACGGTTTAGCAACTGGTGGTGTTTACATTAGCCTCTAAATTATTAGTTTATATTATTTAGAAGGTGTCGTTTATATTAGCGTCAGATACAGCTAATTTGTATTGTTCGTGATGCAATAAATACTTGATTGCTCTATAAATTTTGCTGTTGGTATGGTTTTGACGGTAATATAAGCGTGGGAAGTAACGATCACCCTTTTTTCCTGATTAGTGTTGGAATAGAGAACTATTGTTGCAGAAAATAAGCAATTGAAATTTTAGGGGGTCGATAAAAACTTAAAACTTAAAACGTAAAACGAGAGTTTTACGAACTAACGCAATACATAAAACTATAACCGAAAACGATTTATCGACTATCAATATAAATAAAGGGATACATTTTTTAATATATCAACATGATTGTCAACAAAAAAGTACAATGTGTTGAAAACTTTCAACTGAAGTATTCAACATTTCTTTAATGACACAACAGTAAGTGGTATACTTCACGGTTCACATTCAATTTATTCTTTAGAATTATTAAAACGTTGAAGAATCTCCTAGTTGAATAATCTCCGCATTGAAGAATCTCCTAGTTCAGCTACCGGCAAACTTGGCGACCAAAATAGCCAAATTATACAAAAATGTTCGTAAAGTTTCACGTGAAAGGCCAAATTGTTAAACCAAGAGTGAACATGTGTGAAAGTTTTATGCAATATATGAATTTTTTAGAGACGCCATCTTGCTATCAAAGAGCCGCATGCAGCTCGCAAGGCTTAGCAAACCGATCGGCAAACCGATCGCTGTCCTAGTTAATTCATTTGGGTCGGTCCCGTAATACAGTAGTAAACTCAAACGTCTTAATAACATGCCTATCATAGGTTCACATCACATATGGACCATGCCTCCCATACGTAGGACTGAATATCCTGCTATGTGTAATTAATAACTCACCGATAGCTAAGCCCATTAGTGATACAGGCATTCTTTTAATTACTAACAACGGTAATTGTGCCAAAAAATAAGAAGAATCTCATCCATGATTAAGCTTTATTAAACTCATGAAAACTGGCTTGTAAAGCTGGATTTAAATAGCGTTTAGTGTTTGTGTATATAAAACAAATATTTTCTCAGACACATGACGTATTTTCTCAACAAACATACCATCAAGAAATTGTGTTTTCCGCATTTGAATTCAGTCTCAGCCTCATGCGTGAATGCGTCAATTCACGGAGTGTATAATACCCTTTTAATTACCCCTATGAGATGTTTATGGTAACAGCACAAAACGCAGCAAAATTACTCATTTAATGCTCTTACTAGATAATATGGTACCTTTCGCTGTCCTCGATTATCATGTTATTAAATATTCATTTCTTGCTGGGTACTGACTGCTTCTGGGAGCTTGTTGTGTGCTGAGGGTCTGTGAACTTTATTATCCCTTTCCTCTATGGTAGCACTTAAAAGTTATCTTTTACTTCCTGAAGCTTACAGAAAATAATTAACTGCTTAAAAAAGTGTTGCAATTTTCTTAGCCATTGCTAGAGGCTTTTAGTTTAAGTTTCTAGTCCAAATTTCTTCGTGAATGGTTTGTTGGATTGGTTGGTTTTGTATATATTGTTAATAAAATACGGATCAAACGATTGATTATTTTTACATGTAGATGATGACGTTTTCAAAATTGTGTACACAACGAATGAACGAAATGTACATTTAATTATAATTTTTAGTTTTTTATACTTTGAAGATGATAAAATGGATAGATGTAATAAAATAAAAGCATGTGAGACCAAATCAGAGCAAATCTAAAGTTCAATTTTGTCCATAGCAAGAGTTAACAAAATATATAAAATACAGGTCAATATTCCGTACTATTTAAATATGTTTATTATTTAAATACTATTTAAACATTCAGCCTAATCAATGCTCGCTTGTGTAGTGAATGCTGCACAATGGTTTATTTGGACTTTTTGCTCTTAGCCTATGGACTGAAGAAGCAAAATTTTGCATATAGTATCGATGGGTAACTAAACACGACCAGTCTAAAAATACTTTCCCAATGCGAAGGAATACACTTCCTTTTTCAAAGCTTGACAGGTTCGAGCGTTTAAAGGCATACGAATCGAAATCGAAAAAAATGCCTCAGGTTTCTTAAAACCTGCATTTTTCTTCTACTCACATCCTGTGAAAAGAAAGCTGCGTACAAGAGATGAATAATAAGCATCGTCAACAGCGCAATACTTGGCCCATTCCAATGGCCCCTATCGTTTTTCGTTATTCTAAGGACGTGTATGCTCGGATCCGATGCGGTGAAACGTTTGCAAAGAGCCTAGATGATAGACCCATATCAACATATTTGACAGCCGACTGGAGTACAAACATGACCACCACCATAGCCCAAAAACCGATTGTTTTCACTTTTCTCCATCCGCTACCAGTGAAACTCCTATCCTTGCTTAGTGAAGAATGAGAGCTTATTTCCCTTCATTTTATTTTTCTCAAAAAAACGGAACATCAAGCATCATCAGTTTCTTCTAATACTTCTACTTCTACTTCTTATTCCCAAGAATTTAAAAGAGAAGATATTTGAATTAAACAATAAGAAAGCAGGATCACAGATTGACGGTAAAGTAAGATAAACATTTTTAGGATAAAAAAGAACAATATTTTTTACTCAATATTTTTATATAAGTTTATAGCATGCCTAAATCATTCATATTTGAAAAAAAAGTAACATTATCCGCAGAAAATAATATATCGTGATATTCCTCTTAAGACCGCTAGATATGCAAATGTTGCATCTTAAGGTTTGAAAGATGTTGGTCATTGTTCATAAATAAAATCAATAGCTATATAGACCGTATACATCGTTTTACCTTGAAAAAATTAAGTTATTTCAATTGTAATCTTTATATTTTACATACTCTAGATATTTATATGCTATTTTAATTATTCGTCAAAATATTTCTGGAATGTTTAGAACAAAGCATGTTTCTGATGCAAATGAAACAAAATTGCATGTGATACATGCGTGAACTTGAATTGTCAATCGATGTTTTTTTGTGTAACTAATAAATTTTCATGTGCATTACTTGAAATTGTTGTACTAACAGAATCAATAATAATACACAACAAACAAGATTGCTTTTTTGCCTGGGTACAAAAAAAAAATAGTAGCATTATTGAGCATAATTTAGAAAAGCCCTGAATGAGTCGCTTAACTGGCATTGGTTAATTATTTTTTATGGCAGTGGATTGAGATATTGAAACGGTATGTGTCAATAACATTTTCACAGAAGTGTAATAAATTTTAAAATGGCCAGTCCCATTCGATGAATTAACTTAAAAATCTTCAGACCTGTTTCAGTAGAAATATGTTTCAATCAAAAATGAGTAATGCATCTTACATTATATTTCATTACATTGTTTAAAACTGTTTTGTATCTTTCCTGACAATATTTGTACTTCAATAACCAAATTCAGCTTATATCAGCTTATATGAAGGAACATCAAACCAATCCAACAAATGTTATAAGTTTTGTTTACACTTTGAAGGCTTAAATTATTAAGGCTAAAAACCTTCTCTTCTGGGATGGTCCAGTGTTACAGTCGTCAACTCACATCACCGTCATCGGCTGGTATCAAGCCCTGTATTGACCGTGTCGTCCATACGTTGAACTAATTATACTGTTATGAGTAATCAATAGTCTCTGAGAGCATGCCCATTAGTGATACAGGCTGGATACCCGTTAAGGGTTGTGGCATCAAAGAAGAAGAAATCCTTAGGTTTGGTATTGGTGTGTAACCAATGTAAGTCTTTTAACTGTTAATTTTCCGCGCCCGCAATCCCGGATGCTGTTTCGCAACAATTCTTATATGCAGTTCATCTTCGATTTCGCGAACGCGAAATTTCAGTTCGTGTATTTTAATGCTAAGACAGCGGGCCACTTTTACGATATGATGTAAGTCAATCATATGCCAGCGGCACGATGCTTGAAAACATTAACCATACTCGGGATTGCGGAACGTAAATCAATCAGAAGCAATCAGCAATATAACAAGCAGAAGAACTATTCTTATACTTCAGATGCTTTTAATAATGCTCATACTGTGCAAACTGTAGACGTACAATTTTAGACTGGAGTATCAACCAAAATAATGTTTTCCCAACACCTTATAAATGTAAAAATTCTACGTGTTAGAAAAAAAAAGTTAGTTTAATGCTCTCAAAAACTTTATTATTATTATTATTACATTTTTTCATTATTGTAATTATAATTTTTATTATAATTTTTTTATTATTATATTTATTATTATTATTGTTATTACTTGTATTATTACATCGCTTAATTTTAAGATTAAGTAGTGCAACATCCTTTGTTTGTCCTTATAATGCCATACTAAAAGCATCTCATTCATTTCCATTATGCAATTGATTTACAGAAAAATAGTTAAACAAGAAGATTTTACTAATATTGTTTATCTTTTTGTATTTTTTTTCTAGAACGAAAACGTGGGCGGCAAACTTACACCCGTTATCAAACCTTGGAACTGGAGAAAGAGTTTCACTTCAATCGCTATTTAACACGACGACGAAGAATTGAAATTGCACATGCTCTATGCTTGACTGAACGCCAAATCAAAATCTGGTTCCAGAATCGACGAATGAAGTGGAAAAAAGAAAACAAAACCAAAGGTGAACCGGGCTCGGGTGATGAAAATGACATGACACCACCGCAGTCTCCAGCATAAAAACGGCACGGTACCGTCGAGAATCGTTCAAAGCAACAAAAATTACTTCTCGCACCAAACACAAATAGGAGTAACTGCCGTCCGCGTGTTAGCAGATAATCGGAATCGAGTTCCTCCATCATTAAAATAACGATCTAGGATCAAAAATTTGAGTCTTCGCAGTGACATGAATACAAAACGGTGTGTGTTTCAAGTGTGTGTTACTATTCTTTTGCCTATCGAATTATTTGAGCTCCAATACAATCATTTTATTTACATACATGGTGGTTATGGTTTCGTATTTGAAATTAATCACATACATTTATAATCTCGTTGTACTAGCTAAAGTAAGCAACACATCAAATATGAATTCATTCGGATCATGTAGCGGTCAATCAAATGTATTTTGGGCAGAAAAATATTAGGAATGCGCGATGTAATAAAAACAACTTATGTGACCTCAAACTTAATTTTAAAGACAGAACTAAACAATTATAAGAATTGACTTTCATACATAAACACGCAAAATGGCCAGCAGGTCGTTAAATTACTACATAGAAATTAAACATAAACTGTTACTAGTAGGTTGTACACTATCAAAGAAAACAAATTGTGTGTACAAGGATTTCTAATAAACATGGACTACTCTAACATAGTAGTTCCAATGACGATGTGTAGTCGAAACGAGGTCATAGAAAAAAATCATCATGGAATTGTATAAAGAAAGGTCAAATCAGAGTATAAAAAAGGAAAGAACTGGGTTAACTCATATGAATGTACAAAATTGCGTCAGTGACCGCAACCATTTCTCTTAGAGGAATATGGATTTTCATCCAAACGTTGTGGTGCGACTAATTATAATTAAACAAAAAGAGACAAATGTATACAATTATATTACAAATATTGTGAACAAAAAAGTGAAATACGCATAATTTGAATCCAGAAAATTCATCATCTGAATAATGTTGGAAAACTGATTCGAAAACTGAAAACATATAAGAGAGAAAACAAATAGTCTGCTTGGTCCTCATGTAACATCAACAAACAACTTGCATTACCAAAAACATGGATCACAATTATATGAATTCGATTCAAAACTTCACTTTGATTGTCACAGTAAAAAAGAAAAAAAATCAATAGCTGTGATGCTCTTACGTAAAACAATGAATCAAACATGTGAAATTCGAACCAGTTGCTGTGTATTGGAATAATAGGATCATATTGTAAATGTGACATTGAGTAAAGCAAACATCGTTTTAATTCACTATTACAGTGACGATTCGAATTTCTGTAAGCAGAATGGCTCAGAGTACATAGCATAAAGCATTAGAAATATGTTGTCTAATTCTCTTGAACTACATGTTTTTCTAAGCCACGAAGAAACAACAACATTTCAAAGCAAGAACCCCCAAAATGAACTCATACCAAAGTCAATAGAATAATTATGTTTTTTAAGCTCCTTTTATCAGCATCATAGTTTTCATAGTAATCATCAGCAATTCATGAGTTTTTGTATTCTGTTCAGCTATTTGCAATACCCTGCAATTCATTGTTTGTTTGTTTTTTTTCTTCATGAAATGTTTTACTGTTATTGTATCAGAACGACGTATCTAGAAATATGAACGTAATTTATTATCATGACAAGCTTTAGTTACTCGCTCATTAAACAAACTAGTAGAACAAACTGGTAACAAGCTAAAGTGAATACACAAACACAATGACAACATAATTTTAAATGTCTCAAATAACAAGAAAAATCCGAATTATTCCTTAAGAAAGACATAATAAAACACCCAGTGGAATAATAGTTAAGGAAAATGGAATCTGGTCAATATTCTCCTTCGAGATGAATGTGCATTATAAATAAGTGCACCATTGAATAAATTTTGGTAATTTACCGTCTCATGCTAGGCGCCTGAGACCAAAATGATGAAAAAGGAACCCGTAACGTTGTATACGATTTTGTACAAAAATCTTACAGTCGCTATTTACTGTGCTATTTAAATAGTAGAATTTACTTGACACTGATTGTATACATTTTTTTTAAATTACGTTTTCAGGATAATAAGAAACATAATTGGATGGGTTAGAGTTTTTATCATCTCACATGAATGTGTGAATCTGTAAGTTGCAGGTAAATTTATTTTGTTGTGATATTATGGAATTTAAACTTTTCTACTTGTCTGCCTAATGTTGGCACAATGTTCAACTCATCAAAATCAAAACATAAGGGAGCATTCAGAAGCCTAATTTCCAAAAAACGAATATACGTAAACAATGATACATTGAAAGTAGAAAAGCAAACCGAAAAATAACAGTAATTTATAAATATAACAAGATTTGGTGGTTTGATTTGCGATCGCCGTTCTGAAAAAAGCAACAAAAACAAATAAAGCAAGCACAAAAATAAACATAAAAACTGTTAGCCTTTAAGGGACTGTGTAACTGTAAAGCAAAACGAAATGATAATATGTATCTTGGATGATCGGAACAAACTCTAGGAAGTGTTTGTTGCCATCGTTTTGTTTCTTTTTTTTTTAGAAATAGTAGCACTAGCTGCGCCCAAGTGACATGAAAATTGTGGTGACATCTCTGATTGAAATATGAAAGTGGAAGTATGTAAAAACTGTTTCCGTAACATTTTTTCCTTCATGTAATTGCTGCAAAAATATCAAGATGATAAAAGGGGACAAAATCTACAACATTATTTTAGCTTGATTTTGGAAGAAACAGTTTACCAGGAGTTGGCCGAAAGAAATTGGATGTATTAGATGTCCACAGAATTTAACCATTTAGCATAAGAGCAGAAAAAGCAACCTTGCAAAGAAGGTCCAGTAATTTACTTATTGCTGGTACACACAAAATTCAAACAGTAACAGCAAATACATGTCCCATCCCGTGATTGACACAAAATTTATCACGTGAGCACAACAAGTGAAACAAAGAAAAAACCAACAAATGTGTAACTAAATTTGTACATAAAACTAAGTCCCGAAGGCAGCCAGAAAGTAATAAATGCGAAAAACAAAATCCAAATTTCAAAGCATGAAAACAATATTCTGCAACATTTCGACGAAATCGTAAAGATCGTTGAATCATTGAACCACGCCTACTGCGCAGGTGTAACACACTTTACCACGCCTATTTTACAACAAAACAAGATGAAGAAAATTCGGAATCATGTTCAGATAACGAAGCCATTACGAAATATTTCATATGTTGAAATATTTCGCGAATGACTCAGAGCTAGCAAAACAAACAAATATTAGATTTTTTTCATTTCGTCTTCATCTCTAGTCGCTTATTGCGTCTTTTATAAATGCTCTATGAAAATATCTGCCGATTTGTGTTTATACGAGTCAATGTGGTTGAAAGTGAACGAGTGCATTTCTATATTGAAAATTTCATTTTGAGCTCGAACAAGATTTTATTCTCAAAATCATAATAATTCAAGGTAAGTCATTATGTAGTCCGTTTTATTACATTTAAAAAGTTTTTAGTTTTAGCTAACTCTTATAACACTACTAGAAACATTTAAATTAAATCATCATTGTGAAATTCTGCTATTCATTGGCATGTGTTGTGAGGGAATTTAGGCAACCTAAGACTTAAGCTTAAATATTTTGCCTGGCGTTCATAAATCATAGTATCTGACTAGGAACGTCAGAAATAATCATTTATTAAAACAATTTTTCTTGTATTTATACCCAGTTTTGCACATGTGCTACATGCGAAGAAAGGTTTGCTCCAAAAACGATTGAGAGACTGTCATCTGGATTTTTTTTTGATAATTGCAGTGATTTGTAAGGGTTCTAAAACTGGAACATTCTTTAAAAACTTTTTAATGTAATTGCTTTTTATCATTATGTTATGAATCCAACGAACATGAATTATTTATTTAAAGTTTTATTATACAATCTTTGGTTTGTTAAATCGTACAATTACTCCATTTCATTGCAACATGTTCATGCCAAGCTATAAATATAACACTTATTCTAAAAAAATAATTTTACATCACCTAAATCACCTAACCATTTCAAAGCGGTGAAACAATTGTGAGTATGTAAAAACTCAATTACTGTTCATTCATTTTCGTACACGTTTAATGTTTGCAGTCATATCTATTGTACGATATTATTTAAACTTCAACAACGCAAACATGGTATAACAGCAGAAAGATAAAAACATGTAATGGCTCTCAGTTCTACTAATCTACCAAATCTACTAATTCATCTTATATTCTTCGTTGATGCGTACTCTACTTCTAAAATTAGCTATGATAAAATGAACTTTGCGCACAAATAATACAACCAATAATACAACACCGGCTTAGTTTCTCGATTAGTATATTTTTTGCTAGTATGTTTTGCTGCTCCTACAGCATTAATCCAAATGGCATTGTCCGTCTTTTTGTTTTCTTTCGTATAATTGGTCAATGTTACAGAGAAAAAACGAACAATGTTTGTTCTTTAATACAACATAATTTTACTATTGTCATTCAATTTTCTGTTTTGCTTGTGCTACATCCTTCTCAACAACTTTCTAGCAATAGATTAAGTTTATCTGTCCATCTAACTGATCTGAAATTGATGTGTATGAAAGTTCTGCTACCTTTGGTCTTATGAAAATATATCCCTGATTTTGATTACGTTTGGAGTCAACACAAAATGTGTAAATGCCTGTTTGACACAAAATCTCAAAGGGAAAAATTTGTTTTACAAATACTTTTGAGCAACTCTACGATTCGTTCGTTTTTCATCCTATAAAGAAAAAAAAAGACAGCTGAGTACTGATGGTTCAGGACACACGCACCTACTTAAACGGAGCAGAAACATAAATCCATATAACCTAATACGACGGGGTGACGAGTCTCTGACAGAAAATTGATCACTCTGTCAGTTCACGACACAGTTCGGCGACAACACTCAATCAACGACTATAAAAAACACGCTAGTTTTTATGTGATAAGGAGCATCTATGGAATATCACAAAATAAGCCTACACCAAATGCTAAAGTACCATACTGTACAGTACTATAAAAAAGCCTACACCAAATGCTAAAGTACCATACTGTACAACACATGAAAAAGTCTTAAGAAAAAATCATGTTTGAATATTTTGAAAATGCAATCGGTCTTAAAACACTTGAACCATAACTTTTCAATATTTCTGATACATAGTTTGTAATGTTGTTTCTAATTTCGATAAAAAAATCAAGAAACACCTAAGGTGTAAGGTTTTCCTTTAGATTTCAATTTTTTATTGCTTAAGACATAGTTTGCTTCTATTAAAATTTATTAATAACATATGACCAATATTAGATATTTATTTTCCCAACAACAATCTTTTCCAACCATTCCAGAACAACAAGATATTTTTTTACAGATTTATAATAGATTTTATGTATACATAATGCTGTTATAGCATAAAAGATGTGATGTTAGATTTTTATAGTCAAAATAGAACAAACAATCATTTATTAACACTTCCAACGTCAAATTATTTAAAAGCTTGTTCGGTGTGAATGATCCAATGATTACTCATATAGAAACAATCTTCTGCATTATTGAGTTTTTTTTTATAAACGGTAGATTATAAATAATGCAAATATTGAACGTAGTATTGTATGGTTTTGCATTTATGAAATCGCTAAATGGTGATATGTTGCCAATTTGCTATAAAAGCAAATTTATTCTATTTTTGATAAACTCTATTATTTTCTCAAATTTTAAATGTTTCTGATTTTATACCTATATCTCATACCTATATATCATGTTATACCTATATCATAGTAGGCCCCGCGGTGCAGTCGTCAATTAGTATGACGGAATAACATATGCACCATGGATTCAGACCCCGTATGTACTGAATTCCTTTGCACTGGACTGACTGCTATAAGTCACCAATAATACACAGATGAAAATCATATAAGCAGCTTAAGGAAGCATAGACCGACTAAACTTGTTGCGCCAAATGAGAAAAGAAGAAAAGGAAGATGGTTATAGGACTATAGAAAACAGGTTTTTTTCTACTCCTTTATTGGCTCTATGCTAAAAACTACAACAAATGTTAACGGACAACAAAACGCATTGGATTTTAATAACATTTTTTATCAATGATTTTGTTTTTGACAAATTATTATTTTTGTGCTTTGCAGTCTGTTCTGGCGTCAATGAAATGATATGAAAGTACAAAAAACCCTGATGAACCAATTTACGGAACTGATTCATTTAAGATTGAAATAATTCGTTTGACTCAGGAAAGCATTTTAAAACTAGGATAATTTACTTGTCGTAAAGAAATTATTTCTGTGCACTATGAGCAAAATTCTTACTATCATCACAATTGGTACGCTTACCCATTACCATTTCCAGCACCTTTCATTTACCCATTCCCATTGAAAACTATTATCATTACTGCACCATTGCACAGGTAACGGAAAGGCTGAGAAATTGTTTGAATTTATGGTCTGATTTAAAACTGCACAGATTTGACCTTCATCTATGTTCACTCGAGCTCTTCCTATTGGTACTACATTTGGTAATGTGGTATGATTCTTTTTTTCCAGCAACAAATTATTCAGCAAGGACTATACCTTTTTGCGGTTCCTTTTATTGGTTTCATTTTTGTCCTGTTACACTCTAGTGTCTTTTATGTTCAATCAAAGAGTTCCATAGTAGTTGAACCCATTATTTTCTCTAGAAATAATGAAATCTTAAGTCAAGGTTGGTAAAGGCTATTTTAAAATCCTTGAAACAAGTGAAATATACCTGTCCTGTGTGTAGATAGGAGCATAATAATCTCACTGTTAAGCCTTTAATCAAATTTACAGGTTGGACACACAATTTTGCACCAGGACTTTGTTTGTCAATATCTGTACCTAAAACACAATGACTGAACTGTATCAATGTTTTAATCCATCTCAATAATTCCACATCGTTTTATTACATGGTTTAATGAAAAAAAATATTACCGAACCAAGTTATATCTTCAATTTCGACAATCACAACTAAGTTGTCAGCTTATTTTAATCCTTTCACGATCAAGGGAAATATTCTTCGTTCGCTCGTTCAAAATTCGTTATTAATTCATTCATTGTATTGATTCAATTCATTGTATTCATAAAATGCTAAAGCAAAAAACACATGTCGATGATAGCAAATTTATATCTGAACTAAATAAAAAAAAACTTTTTCAAAATATTTTTTTACTTTATATTCATAATATAATTGTATTGACATATTTAGACATCGAAGTCTTATGATTTTAAAAGAGTTAAAGAATTTCTAATCATCTACGAACATCCTGAAGTGAATGGAGTATTATTTAGTATAACAGAACGACCTCAGTGGTTTGATAGTCTTTTGTTATCACGGCATGAAAATTGATAGAAGAATGTATAAACATAGTGGACCACAATTTCGCTTTTCGTGCTTAACTCATTGACAAAAAGCAGCAATACATGAGCGATTGTGCAGATGACGGTTGCGATGGATGCAAAGAAGATGAATCTGATTTTCTGCTATTATTGAATCCTCAGGCTACATACCATGCTATGCTGTTTCTCGCCATTGACTCAAAGTCTGGCCGATAGCCTTTTTTGCGTCAAGTTTTGAAAAACTGCCACATCGTTAAATTTAATATGAAACTCATTTAGTTAAAGTGCTGCCAATTTATTTATTTATATGTTATGCTTGTTTTGCTCTCTGGTCAGCGAAGAAATGAATATTACATCACGAACCACTGACACCTTTTGCAGTATTCTCTTGGTTAAAACTACCGTATGGGACAGACTGTCGCTTAAGCAAAACACCATTTTCCAAAGAGGAGGTTTATATCATCAAGAGTGATCATGAAAACTAAGTATTTGCATATTGCAATTTTTAATTTTGGTTGTGTTTAATTCATCAAAATAAGTGATCTTGTAACTTCATCATGCTAACTTAAGCCAAAATTATGCTAACTTTGCACAATATTAAACTGACGATTGATGAAGTGATGAAAAACTTTTTATCGTGTAATTTGTTTCTGTTTTGACCTCAACTCTTCACTATGGAACTTCCTTAAATTTATATTCACAAGTTCGCTTCATCAAACTATTAAAACTACTTTTCTATTTACATTTTTACTAAATGTCATATAAAAAAACACGTAATCTATACATAACACCCTTCTGCATGCTTGAAAGTATCACATTATTTGTTTTGTTGTCTTTATGTAATGTGCCAAATGTATTATCATGTGATTTAATATTGCTACAGAATTAAATGTAACTTCCCGCAAAAATGCGTTATCAAGTTGACTACTGTAATGGTTGGAAGCTAACTAAATCACTACCATAGTATAAACTAGTAGCTTTATATACCAACAAAGCAAACAAAATGGGGATATAATCAATACATTCTACCATGCTCCCTCTTAAAATGACCAACCTAATCATAAAAAAGAAAAAGGCATAGGCAACGTAAGATACACTTAAAATGTATGCAATGCTTGATAGCTCTTCATTTATCATTCGCCGTGTGATTGATGAATCTGTCACCCACGCGTTTTCATTTTCCTATTTTCCTTGGCTAGTCATGTATCGTTTTTTCGATGTTTTGGAAAAGCCGGAAGTAAAAAAAGAAAACGCATGCTTATAGTGCGACCTTCTCTATATATTTTTTTCAATGTGGAATGGTTTCTTAATCATTTTATCAGTCTTATGCCCAAAGTCTGTTAAGAGAACAAAATAATAATCTATACAAAAGTTTTCAAGTAAAACACGATTTGAAATGTAAAAATTACACAAAAGACTAACAATATTAGACTTAACAATATTGTTAAATTAAAAAAAAATCTGCAATAGGAACTTCAATCTCTGCTTTGTTACATGCGATATTTAAGACCCCTAGGCACTTTACATGGGGTAAAAGCCGCTAGACACGAAAACACGATATATATGTAAAATAAAAAAAAATATATATATATATATATATATATATATATATATATATATATATATATATATATATATATATATATATATATATATATATATATATATATATATATATATATATATATATATATATATATGTTATATATGAGACTGTTTAGATTGACTGTTCCGGCCCGCCGCAACATTCAATCCGACAATATATGTAATATAAAATTCCCGTATGTTATATAAAAAAAATTACAACACGACAATAACACTTTTGGAATAGAAGTCGCATAAGAAATGTTGTATAGAGAAGATATACTAAAGTCTGGTTGCAGTAAGTTTATTTAATGTTTTCAATGCGACTTAGCAACTTAGCAACTAGAAATATAGTGTAATAGCTTTATTAGTTGGTTGGTTTCATTTTTATCTATTTCAGGACTATTTTCAGTCTAATTTGAAGATAAAGACAATCATAAAAAAAACCCTGTTGTTTTTACGAGTGCGACGATTCCACACGGTTGCAATTTACCAGTATAACGATCTTCAAAGTGCTTTTTCGTAAGGAATCAGTTAACAATTTGTCTGACATGACATTACTTGTTCGTGAAGCATTTTGATAGTTCCTAAATGCACGTTTGTCTTGATAAAATCAGCCGTTAAGGCTTTTGTATCATAGTCATAATATCCTCAATAGTTTTTGGCGGCGTGAGAGGATTGACTGATTACACTTTTGTTCCTCTGTTGTCGATGCTTAAATGATTAAACATTACAATTAGTTTTTCCAATAAGTATTAGCACTGCACTGCTAGTGTGCCAATAAGTTGAACCATGCTTAGATGATATAATTACAGAAAACAGCAAATATACCAATTGGCATCATCAACCAATTGTTTTGTTTCTGAAATTGTATAATGTAATGATTTAAGCGCAAAAATTAAAAAAAAAACTGTATTTTCTTCCGACTTTCGATCATTTGCTAAATTAGCTCTTTATTTCACAAGTTAGCCGATTCTTGATCTAATGTGTTCCCTCCTGGAGGGCTCACACAACACGAAACCACATTAGTCTACCACATCATTGTTTTACATACAACTCTCAGTTATGTGTCAAGGTTGTAGTAATTTAAAAAGTACATCCCTCTTGCTACTGATGCTGTATAAATTTATGACGTAAACAATATTGGAAGCATAAGCAGAACGCGACTATATGTTAAGCTTAAAAACCATATTGACAGGAATGATTCAATTTATTCGTAGCAGCCACGTTCATTCCGACAACACTTTCTCTACTTTTTTTACGATTGCTGCACGTACAGACATTGCAAATAAGTATTAATATAAAAATAAATTTTGAATAACTCAAATGAACGAAAGGAAGGCATTGATACAAAGGAAGGAAATGAAAGTAAGGTATAGGCACTCAAAGGCATCATGGAAGCCTGTAAATTCAACTTGAGGCTGCAATGAATGACTGCATGAGTTTTAGGACATACATATTGTGTTTTGTACCTTTGTCATTATAAGAAGACATGAAAAAGATATTTTGTGTTTATTTTGAGGCTAAAATTAGTTATAGGAATGAGCACAATTAATAGACAGTAATCATATATATTTCGATTGAAGGACTACATTTTTGCATTGTTGTATTGGTAATGAAACATTACTAATTAACGTAGAAACTGATGCTTTATTGTTTGTAACATATATGCTAGTTTCTAACCTTTTCATTTTTATCTTAAATAACGAATGTTTCTCAAGAGTAATGGGCAGTAGGTTTTTATTGCATTAATAATAAAGTAATATGAAATATTTATTGTGTATACATAAAATAAACTTTTATTTATCGCTATTAAGTCAATCAATCTAACATGAATTTAAACAAATTGTACATATCGTTCAATACTGTTTGATATGAGTGATATTATGTTACAAAATGAAGTTGCACACTGTGTTTTTTGATCATAACCTGCAAGCCTGATCTTTTCTGTACACAATGCTACTATGTCGGCTTCATGTAGTAGATAGTATAAAATGTGTGCTGGTAAAATTATCTTATTCATTTTTTTCTGCAATACTATCAAATCTGGTCACATGTTGTAATTATTATAGAAGAAATTTTAGATTTTAGTTAAAGAAAGCATTTCACCCAACAATAACCAATTGATGATTGTAGTACCAACACATAAAACTAGTTTCACGTTATTAACTAACCTGAACAAACTGATCAAACTGAACAATCAGCTCCAAATGGTTTAATCTTTGTCAAATATTTTGGTGATATTAAACGCATCCATTAAACATAATTATTGTTTTTACACTTGTATTACTTTTACATTATTTTTTCCTTTTTTTACTGGCGACAATGTTGGTTTATCGATTCATCGAAATGGATTGCACTGGAACGATTCAAAATAATTAAATATAATTACAATCATCCTCATTACTAATGTATTGCCTCTACTGGCAAATTGCAACTCCAAAGCCTATAAGATGCACGTAAATGTCTGCATCTCATCCTTTGACATTTTTTTTTATATTTTAACTGATCAGTATCTCAGCTGGTACGTAGTTCCGTTTGACAATATTATTTTTTCCACAAACTGCTTTAAATTTTGGAAACCTTCAATACTCAGAATTGCCCATCATTCGTTGAAAACCATTACATTTTTCACACTTTCAAAAAAATAACTACTTCAATTGTAAATTTTAATAAAATTTTTCGGTTTAGTATTTTTAATTTTAAAATAAAAATTAAAACATGATCTTATATATCAAGAAAGAACAAACCATACAAGTTAATCGCTTTAACTAAATACTTTATTGCAATTAACATACATTTCACGACAAGAAAAATATCTAATGAGCTGTTATGTTATTCCATGGAGGAGAGAAAATTTGCAAGACAAATATGCATAGTTAGATATTTTTGTTCATCGAAAACACTTGACTGGACTGTAAATGTATTTATACCTGCAAGGAATGAGCTTAGGGAAAAGGTCAGCCTTTTTACTCAATGTACCTGTCCACATTTAGTTTAGTTTTTGTTTCGACATGACCTGGCATGTCCGAGTAGATCGTTATTTTTTGGATAGCTATAGATACAATATTCAATTATAAATATTATAAATATTATAAGCTGCGATGCTCAATAACTAGCTTAAAGTAAATTGTACAATCCCGGAATCCCAGTACGCAGTTCCCCTTGTTACTATTGAAATAAGAATACGTTGAAATTCAATCTTTATCATTCCTCTGCCCTCAGAGGTTTTCAAAACGTGTTACTCTTACCGCTCAAAAACAACTGTGTTTCTTCGTCATCATTACAAAGCGTCTCCGAATTCCCCCATCTTTGGTGCTGAATGATTCGGTATGGCGGAGTTTCTCTTGATGTTGACGGATTGCTATCATTAATCTATGACGTGCACGATTTTCCTAGGGAAACACAACTAAGCCGTAGCCGACCTGTCAGTCATTCAGCCAGCCAACCGTCATTCAGCATCCCGATTTTCGGAAAACTCATATCAAGAGAATCTTATTCGTCCTCTGGAGAATTCTATATATTCCTCTCTTTGTCTTGTTCTATGCTTTCACTCTTTTTTTCCTCTGGCATTCTTTCGATTACGTGCTCCCCTCTTTGTCTCCCTCTTGTCAAATTTTCAACATTCTCTCTCTCCCTTTCACTCTTTGTATTTGTTACTCTACCAGTCGTCCTTTCCATATATGTTCGTACCAAATCGTTCTTGTGACTGTTGTCCTGATACATTTTGTGCGATGCTTTACACCCAAATTAGCATTACTGGAAAAGATATGGTGAGAGTATGTTGTTCCATTGAATTTAAGTGTTAGATGCTTCTGAAGGTGATGCTATAGACATATCAAACAACAAACACGGATCTACGTTCGGGAACGCGAATGCAATGAAAATAGGAGAGTTTTAACATATTTATTTTTCCTCTATTCCTTCAACTGGACAGTTTTATCAATTTTTGCATGAATTATCCTGTTTTACCTATCATGTTAGTAGCAGTTGATTTGAGCCATTTTCTTATCACCATTTGCTGACAGTGATTTTCTCGTATTTTTGTTATTAGGTCATTATTATTTGATGTTCACTTCTTATTGTCTATTACCGTACTATTCAAATGATTATTTAAAAAAAGCAGACCTAGCTATGAATCGCTTTGAACACTCATCGTGGATGTACCATAGTAATTTGAGACAAACAGCTACAATTCGTGATCAAATATATTTTTACATTTTATTTTATTTTACATTTTGTTTATAGTTATCGTCAGTCGTTGCTAAAAGGGTCCATTCGAGACTAGAACCAACGACGGGAATGTTAGAAAGTTGTGCGAGTTGATGACTGTATCTGTCAATGTAATTGTGTAGGGTCAATGTTCCCAAATTGTATGCAAAGGCGAAAGGCATATCGAAACGTAGCGAAAACCGGGTTCCCTCAATGAATCCCAATATGTATCATTGTATCGATTACTATCACAATATTAATCGACAGTGTTTTTTTATTTACTATTTGAATTGACTTTTTTTATTTTAGAAACAATTTCAAACAGCATGTTCTAAATTCGTGCTGGTGGATTTTGCATTTTATATGTTGGTATTTTTGAATCAGTCCATGAACAAAAAAAAAATGAATAGCTCACTTATAGATCATTTAAAGTTAATCATGAACTTCAGATACAGTAATTAATATTAAGATTTGAAAAATTTCTATAAACAATGAACATTTGGTCATTAGCTGCGGGATTAAAAAAATCGTAATATCGAAATATCACAATTTTTAAGTAGAATATTCCCAAATAGCTCAGAACTAACCATAACATTATCTAACATTCATAGCTCCAAACTTACCATAACTAACCTAAACTCTAAACAAACAACTCAAAAAAACCACTGAATGCTATGATCCCTCCGCTTCCTCGAAGAAATGGTAACAAATTTTAGATCAAGTTCACACTATTTTTGTACCTCAGTCCAGATTTTTTATACTTCAATTTTTCATTAAAGTCGCTTTTGTTTTGCTATGAAAATGTAATGCTCGTTACATCGTTGTGTTTTTATAGCATTATTCTTACCAACTTTCTCATATACACCTTGCACTCTAGATTGCGTTCTCATCTGCTTCTATTCTTTGCTAGGGTGAATCGTGTTTTCTTTCTATATTGCTATTTTTCTTTCTCTCTTCACTTTGGATTTGACGCAATGTTTTTGAAATGATGCAAGTAATCATGTTAAGGTAATCTTTAATGTAACGTTAGGTAACGTTATGGTAACGTTATAAAATGTCTTATGTCTGGTGATATGTGTACTATGATTAGTCAGAAATATCAAACGAAATCATATTAAACAATATAAACAATCTATGTTTTATTTTGTATGCAAACATTGCTTAAAACAAAACAAAAACAAATCTTACGAACGTGAGGTTTGATCATTACTTCCTTTTACCATAATATTAAATGCCAAAAACACACGAACAGAACACACGAACTGTCACATAAATGGGATTTTCAGCAGACGGAATATCACGCCCGCGTAATTCCGATTCCTGCATTATTGAAAAATTGAAAGAAAATACCAGTGATAAGCGATAATGGTTTAAAATGTTTTTGATCGACTTTTTTAAAGTTAAATAAAAGTATTATACCTCATTTCAAACAGACAAAAACAAAAAAAACTTTAAAATGCATCTTTGTTTGTACACAATAGCTGATATCCAATATGGTGGACCGTAACTGTCAAATGGATACCAACCGGATTATTTTTATGGAAATTTCAGCTTATTTGCTGGAATTGTTAGCGATTAAAAAGTGACGAAAAATATCTTTTAGATTGAGTGTTTTTGTTTTGCAGAGAGGCAGCCTTTCCGTTAATTGTCATTCATAATTTATATTGTTTGGTACAGTTTTTAAGCTGTAATTTTCCGAAACAAGTTTGATGATTCGGTAAGAATCATCACACAAGCACAGTGAAATGTAGCTAAGGTTTTAAAAACCAACTCGACTATCCATTCTTTCAAATTAATCCTGCAAGCCGAATTATCACCTGAAGTTGTATCGGAGTGTCCCTAAGTATCTACTAAATATACTTTTTGCATATCACGAGAAAATGGCATCACGTTGTTTTGAAATTCTAACTGACAGTTTGATTTGTCAAGATAAATTGTTTAATTTTCAGTTATTTGTCTTACTGATATTTAGTGAAGAAATTGTTCATTGCATTAGATGATTTTAGTAAAATATTTTGTAATGTGATCGATTGTGCACGGGGCCACAGCGGCCATCGAGTAACGTCTTGCGGGAGGTCAGTTTTACTGACATGAGCCGAGGTGGTACGAACTATTTCAACTGTTCCAGTTGAACACTGTCGGTATCCACACATGCGGTCCAAAACAGCCGAAGTCATACAAAATCATGAAAAAGTCTGCGCCTTTGCGTTCTGACGTCCATCCGAGGTTTACCGACCCGAAACGAATAATTGTGTTTGTTAAATATGTGTGCGTATCAGGTAGCAGCATTTTGTACTGCTTACTTGCCGTATTCCGGTGTGATACCGAGCGAGACGCATAGACAACGCATCTAGAGGACATGTGTAGCCGTGAGGAATTTTTTCTGTGTCTCTTTTGCCTTGTCCTTGCCTTTTAGATCCTGATGGGTACCTGATGGGGATCCTGATTTAGAAGCATGCATACCTTTCGGGTACGTTCGTGGTATAAGCCCTGTCTTTTTTATTTATAGGAAAATTTAACTTTTGTCAGTGTCTCCCTAACACTGGTTTTTGACGAACGAAAAAAACTTCCGCGACATTTTTTGACGACACTTTTCATTCGTCACATTGTATCTAGACGACCAACTTACCGCGATAAATTTTCTGCGAGCTCTTTGTGCTAACAAAACTTAACGATTTTAGAACAAAATCAAGGGCATCCGTGATTGTCGTGGGTTAGTGAAATTTTCACAGAAAAACTGCTTCGAGGACCCAAAAAGTGTTCTTCTACAATTACAACGACACTTTCCATCTCTCACTCTGTGTATAAACGACCAACTTTTGTTTCGCGATAAAGTTTTTGCAAGCTTCTTGTTCTAAAAACACGTCTCAGTTGTTTTGTGTTTTTTTCACAAAAAGGCAACGCTCGCATTTCGCAACATTACGGTCGAAGTAAGCCATACATTTGTGCTAAAATATAGACGGTCCGACTGATAGAAAGTGTTGCCAAAAATTGTCACTGAAGACTTTTTGGGTCGTCTAGAAGTAGTGGTGAATATTTTATAAGCTGCATATGCGATTTGGCAGCCCAAATTCTATAAGATAAATATTTTTACGACAGTCTAAAAAATGTTTGTCAAAGGAAGCCAGTTTTTTCTGAGATTTCTTGGATACTTCATAGCAACACTTTCATTACACTGCTTCTAGACGACCCAAAAAGTCTTCCGCGACCATTTTTGCGACACTTTCTATCTGTTAAACCGTCCTTGTTTTAGCACGAATGTATGGCTTACTTTGATTGTAATGTTGCGAAACGCGAGCATTGCCTTTCTGTGAAAATTTCACAAACCCGCGACAATCTCGGTTGCCTCTGATTTTGTTCTTAGAAGATGTTTTAGAACTTAGAAGATGTTTTAGAACAAAGAGCTCGCAGAAAATTTGTCGCGGTACAAAAGTTGGTCGTCTAGAAGCAGTGTTAGTTTTTCTCAACATGAATATGTCGCTAAGCTCCTTGAAGATTCTCCTACGAGACATTTTACTCCATTACTGAACAGCTTTCATTAAACAAAAATACTGAAGCAAACTTAAAAATGGTTGAGCGTCCATCGTTTATTTGCTAATTATACCATCCACATCATTGGATACCTCGTCATCGGTGACGTCTAGGCCTTTAGCAAATCGTAGGAATTGTAAATGAAACGTCCTCCCGGTAAAAAAAATGCATGCATTCCGGTTACGGAAGGTGTAATTGTTGCTAAGGAGAGTGAAAAAGCTCGATGATTTTGCGTAGACCTTGGCCAGTTTTCTTTCAATTTGATTTAATGCAAATGTGATGTAACGAAAAAAAAACAAATTATTGCAATCAAAATTAACTAATATTTAAGATTCAAAGTCTGGTTTCAGTTAGACAGGTCTGCTTTGATTAGTAGTAGTATGTATTTATACATAAAATTAGTTTTTTTTTCACAAAATCATTACATTGGTTCTGGTAGCTTATTTCCATTTTAACTTAAGTCAGTATTTCCTGGCTCCTTTCTTGTTATATGCCATTTGGGACTTAATCGTTATGGGATGATTATAGAGGACGATCCTTTTTATTATTATTTTATTTACACATTAATGTTAATTTTTGGGTTTCTTTTAGTCTTAGTTGTATTTCGTTATATTTATCAATAGTATATTATTATTATTATTATTATTATTATTATTATTATTATTATAATTATTATTATTATTATTGTTATTATTATTATTATGATTACTTTTATTATTATGATTACTATTATTATGATTACTATTATTATTATTATTATTATTATTATTATGATTACTACTACTATTATTATTATTATTATTATTATTATTAATATTATTTTTATTATTATTATTATTATTATTATTATTATTATTATTATTATTATTATTATTATTATTATTATTATTATTATTATTATTATTATTATTATTATTATTATTATTATTATTATTATTATTATTATTATTTTTATTATTATTATTATTATTATTATTATTATTATAATTATTATTATTGTTTTTTGGTTCATCTTCAACGGGCCTTATGGCCTAATTAAAATGGATAATGGTACACAAAAAAAAAACATAGCAGAGCAAAATCGAGATTTGTATACTTACTAGTAGACACCTTCGTAGACAAATCTTTTTTGATTCATTATGTACCATCTTTCGAGAAACAACGGTTTGATAAATATTAAAAAGTGTGTTTCATGGTGCATCAAGACTGAAGTGCGGGTAAGATCGACACCTTGTGAGGTGATTACGACACATTAATTTTAACTTTTAAAATTACTAACTCTGATGGCCGGTTGTTTTTCATTTAAGTTCAACAAAATATTTCGTACCAATTTTAAGAAAAATTAACACAATTGATATAGGCGAAAGAAATAAAGTTACAAGCAAGAACAAAAATTTCGTTACAAATAGCATGGGACCAGAATCCATATAGTAGAAGCTGCGGAGATAGTATCTAGTTTGTGGAATGAATAGTTAAGATTCTTTTGAAATATAAAAATCTTCTTCTTTTTTCATAAAACCGAAGGGTGTTCAATTTTGTTTTTCTCTGCCAACTCGAAAGCCAAAAGTCTAACATCGGTCAATGTGATTCCATACTAGCGACTATTTTTTTCTACAGTTAAGCCTAAACCGGCCTAAAGTAAGCCTACAATATGGTCAAAGACATAACAATATTAATTTTAATGAGCCTAAACCATATATTAAGTACATGTTTTGTGTGCGAGTTTGGCAAACATTCCATGAGAGAATGATAGCTAAATTCCATAATTATAAGCTCTCTGGTTTGTTGACATCGCGAGTTTTAAAACTTCCAAGGTATTTTAAATTGAGTGTTTGTTCATCTTGATCATTACGTTTGCGTACATAGTTACGAGACATCTGTAGAAAATATAAGCACTTTCAAATTACGATATAAAAAATGTTAACATGCTACAAATCAGCATTACACTACTACCGAGTGTTGTGTCGATTTTACCCACATTGGTCGCACAAGATTTAATGACATTTTATACTATATAGTTAAATATAAAAACTACGCACTTTGATACGGTACTAATCAATAGTGTTTATAAAACAAAACTATAAACGCTAAAACTGTAATTTTGTTGAATTAACGCCACAATTCCTTAAGTCCCAGAAATAAAAATTTACATCGGCTATCATTTAGAACCATCACGTGATTATTTTGTTGTTTTTTGACAATTGAATGGTTTCTGATCAGTGAAGTGAACTCAAATATTAGAAATAATTTAAGTGAATAATGTATACTAATTGTTTTCTTCAAAAAGCTCTGTAAATACTAAAACGGCAAGTTGTCGATCTTACCCATAGTATCAAACCAACCCTGACTTCTCCTACGCTTTGTGGAAAATCCGTGGAATGTTCATTATTTCCAAGAATAGAAAATATACCTTTTAATCAACATCTTTTCTTACAAAACTTACATTCTTGCAATTATTTCTGCCATGGAATGAAATCCAAGGAACATCTGTTGATTAGGTTAGGAATTTGGCAAAGTACTTCAGCACATACACCTCTTTAAGATATTGTATTGTTCGCTCATTCTTAGTTATTCTTCCGATTATGAAATGAAGTAAAATAAAGATGCTTAAGCATTAACTCTCACACAGCTATAATAAAAATGTTAGGTTTCTGCATCCAACAAATTCAGGGAAAATTGGCACATCATCCTATTATCGAGATCATCATAATTCTATTCTTTTTTGTTGATTCGTTTTAGTTTTCTGTTCGCTCCATTTACTTGCTACTAAAATCCTTTTTTTGATGTTCACGTGTGTCTGTATAGTTTGATCACTATATCGAGCTACATCACCTAATGGTCATCATCATTAACATTATCATCACTCACATCATCTTAAGCAACACCATCATCATCATCATTACATTGAGTTAATTGGTTCTTATCGTGATAAAAACTGATTTTCCTTAAACTCATAAACTGCGCCGATGCATGAAGAGATGATAAGTCATGAAAATAATTTCTTACGATGTTATGTATGAAGGAAACATTGTGACTTTCCTTCCTTATATTTAATGTTGTTCAGCATTCCATCGCGGAGCTTGAATGGTGAAGTACACTTTCTTGTACAAATTATATGTTTCTAATTTAACATTGAACGTTTTTGAAAGTTTATCAAAGCCTAAGCATTTTATTAGGCTTTCACAAAGGTTTAAAATGAACACAATCACTAAACATACTTTTAGTACTCCTGGAAGGGAAAATATATTTATAATCCGGGCTTTATTTTCCATATTCCACTTGATAGCTGAGTTTTGTCTTATAGCATTTCGACAATTATACACAAAAAAACGAAAAATGTATCGAGAAAAGAGCAAGTTGTGATTTTTATGTTTCAATTTATGTTATACTTATATACTACTACTACTACTACTACTACTACTACTACTACTACTACTACTACTACTACTACTACTACTATTAAATCATGTGTATGTAGCTGGCTCGAAGCTATTGAACTAGTAAATCGTATCATAATTGTGTAGCTCATGTGCTGAGTAAATGTAAAGATTTTATTATTTTCTCTTTTTGTGCAATATAAATGATCATCATTAATTTTTATGAGGAGATAATTTATTGTGATATTATCATCGTACTTAATCTTCGTAGGTAGAGACATCCCTCGCATGTCTTTGGGTTGTGTTTTTTCCATTTTGTTCTTGTACTCAAATTCAGCTGATTATATGTCAACGAACTTTACGACTCTATTACTGTTTATTGAGCCTTCGGGTCTATTGAGTAACGGGTTATTTCAAATCAAGTGTCGAAATCAATAGATTTTAAATCAATGCGTCGATTATCCTACGTTGAGCTATCTAAGATTGGTTACATGTATAAGGAGATCTTAGAAATTTTCCGACAATAACTTAAAATAGGGCAAAAAGGCGGCGCTCTACCAACTATTGAACAAAACAAACGTATCGAATTGTATGGAGGCACGCCGTCGGAAAACTTGATCAAACAAGACAAACATGGTCTGAAACAAATTCATCGTTTTTCGGGCGCATTTAGAGGGGATTTCAAGATCGAAAATAAAGTTGAGTATGAAGGAAAAGCTCATACGAACTAAAAAGAGATGTAACATTTAGTACGCAAGCATGCGTTTTAAATGCTTATATGACTTTTACTGTTGAAAAGGCAAACACGGTTGCAGTTTAAGGGCGTTTACACACCCCATACTTCCATATATTTAGAGAATGATTGTGTGTGTGTGTTTTTTTTTTATTTCAATACACCGTAAATGAGTGTGTATTAAGTCCCTCTTTTAGGTCAAAAGTGAACTAAATCAGATTAAGGGGGTACAAAATTTTCGTTTACATCAGAGACATTACATCCGATTAAGTACAAAGATATTCAGGTGCATGGATATCCAAAAAGATAATACTGGAAAAAGCCATGAGTTTTGTCTAGGAAATGCAACAAGAAAAAAGTTTGAAAATTGAGAAAACAATTGATCTCACTGGTTTATTAAATTAGAAAGACTAATTCATAAGAGAAAAGCGCTTAAATGTAAGGCCAAAACTAAACTTTCTCAGAAAATAACAAAAGAATACAAAGGTAAACTAATGGCTTTTCATTTGCATGTGCTAGAAGCACGAAAAACATGGCCTGAATCTATTAGTTAAATTTAAAATAGCTTTTTTGTAGCTTTTTAATTTTGTTAATATAAAATTGTTGCTACAATATATCTAACAAAGTTACAATGTTTGTATCAAATGGTTCCGTGGTACATACGTTGATTCTCACGACTTAACAAAATGTCAGTCGTAGGTTCAAGTCTCTGATGGGCCGTCCGCTCGCTTCAAGCGCTGACTGAACTGACTAACTGCATGGTACCGAAAGCCGGTAAAGGCTAGAATGACCGGGGTAGGTCGATACGCCATTAAGAAGTATCCGACAAAGACTCGTGATGAGTGCGAATCTTTTTTAACATTTATTTCTGGTGAAAGGAGAAATATTCATCTACAAAGTGAAAGGGTATGTTAATTTACCTATAATTAGAACATGCATTATTGCGTACTGAATGGCAACAAATAAGTTTTGAAGCAGGGTGCTTATTGTTTTATTTATTGTTTTATTTTATTGAGACACATATATTCGTTCAATTGAACTTGATAAAATCATGCTAAAACAGCTAAATTGTAATTTAATAATAATAATAATTATTATTATTATTATTATTATTTATTTAATCTTCAACGGGCCGTATGGCCTAATTAAGATGTGATAGATAGATAGATAATATGTGTAAACACTTTATTATTTAGATTTTTCAATTATTTTCCTGAAATAATTTCATTCTTTTGATTCAAAACAACATTTTTTTCGCTTTGAATTGTTTTCTTATCTGGCAATATTTGGCGACGAGTTTTGTCTCCCATGAGGTAGAAACATATACAAATACCCAAAACATGATTTTGGCTCAAAATGCATTGAACAAGGAAAAAAAACTTCATAAAGAAGACAACAATTTGAGGTAGAGAAGAGACAGAAACAGAATAAACAAAAATAGTTACAGTCTAATGTATTCTGACATTGACGAATGAATGACAATTTATCAATCTTCATTGTGTTTTAGCGCGTTTTAATTTGCTAGGGAACGCAAACAGCACGCCACCGGTGCACTACGCATAGACAAGCTTTATATGAATGTTCTTTAGGGGACCTCTATGAGAATCTCAATTCTGCGCAAAGGCTGCTGTGACGATTCGTGACAGTGACGTTTGTAGCAATCGACTTGTGTAGAACCAGCGTTCATATCAACTCAAAATGGTTGATATGTTTGTATTGTCCCTTGACACACTGATATGTAGCATTTGATAGTATCTAACGCCATTCCTTCTTTTCTTGTCTTAAAAATGTCTTAAGAAAAAAGACATTGACAACAAAACAGATCTTAACATTTCTTGCAATGTATACAATAATCTATCATAAATGTTTGCTCTTCGTTTATTTTTGTTAAATTTAACTTATAGCTTCCTTACAGGATTACTAAAAACCTGATTAGTTCTACATATTGAGTCAAAATCCACACATTTTAGAGCCAATGTTTCCCTCTGTTATAAATGGCCGACGTTTCCAAATCGTGAGGAAACAATGTATATTTTAGTACTAGCTTAAGTAGCTTTAGGACATTTTTACACAGTTTAGTTTGGCGATTTTAAGAATAAATAATTTATTTTACTATTCAACGTTTGGGTACTATGTTAATGATGTTATTGTGACAGTTTCTTAACCGTCGGTTTTCTTTTTTGCAAATTATTTTATTTGTTTAAACATTAGGATGTTTTGTCAGTTTACGACAGCTTGATAAATCTTCTTCTTCTTTGAATCAACAACCGTTGTCGGTCAAGGCCTGCCTGTACATCTTGTGGGGTTTGCTTTCAATGACTTATGGATTACCTCCCATAGCAGTATGTATGGCGAAGATCCATATGGGGCTTGAACCTATGACGGGCATGTTGTTAATATGTTTAATATTAAGACTTGACGACTGTACCACGAGACCGGCTTAACATGATAAAACCGGCTTGATAACAACAATAACAATAAAACAATAATTAATAACAATTATTTTAATAATTCATACACCATCCATCCATTCCAGCTGCTTTGTTTGATTGATTAAATAAACTTTGAATCACTCATATTAGATTCATGTCTATCCATGCAACTTGTTAAACTCTCTTGTTTCATTTTTTTTCCTTTGAACAATAAAAAAAAGATTGAGTACACTATAAAATTCATATTTGATAAACTGAAATATTGAAAATGTTTACTCCTCTTTCAGATTGCGTGCGAGTAACACTCGACAGAAATCATTTTGTACATCACTTGAAGGTGTGACTGCATAGCATCACCAAGCATTGGTCGATTATGCCTGTGTTTTCAATTTGGGTTTCTTTTTATCAACACCATTAAAATATCATCAATCAAAAGCTCTTCATACCACACCCTTTGGTTGGGTATTACTTTAGCCGTTACAATAGACATGGTTACATTGATAATTTATTGCTTTTAAACGAAAGTCTTCACACTTCAATCGCTTGATGAGGTTATCAGAGCTCTCGTTGACCTTATGTCACGAATGAAGAAATTATGATAAACAATACAAATGAGGATTCACGAACTAAGAAATGGGATCTAAAAAGTCGCTATCAGTTTTTATGCATTTAAACAATATAACACATTTTTTTAATTATGTTTTCGTACACTATACAACGAAGTATCACAAGAAAAATATTTCAAAAAATTATAATACCTTTCGAAATCTTTGGGATTTTTATCGCATTTGCGCACTTAAATGCAGCATTTAAATAAACATTTTTCAATGAATTTAAGAACATTTCACATATATTACATCTGTCCTTATCAAATTAGCTACTAGTGCTTAGTTGCTTAGCTGCTTAGTGTATGCAGCGTGTTTACAGAGTTGGATAAAAACATTGTTCAAAATACTATTTTACATATTTGTTTATATATTTTTTTAATTTTATAGACCATTTTTGTATAAATTATCATAAAAAGTAATTTAGTGGTTTAAAATAACTAAAAAACAATTTCAAAAATAGTTTTTTACTAACTAATGCATATAAAAATATTCCAAAAACATTAATAACATATTTTAGGAAAGTATTACAGAGATACATTTTAATTATTTTGAAAAAGGTTTTGTTTTTTTTCTAAATGATTTTATGGCTGAAATCAATTTAAAATGAAGTTAATATTTTTTGCAGCTAATGTTTGTTAAAAAAAATACAAACCATAGTATGTAAGAAGATTTTCAAATCGAATATTTGCTACTACCACCAAGATCTGTGCCAGTGGCGGCTCCATGCCGGCTTGCGCCAAACACTTCGACGCGCACCACCGATAAAACAAAAGTGACACAAAATACAGCGATTTTTGGCGCAATCCAAATATTTGCTGTTAAACATACTTTAAGAATGTAATCATAACCTGATTTTTTACACTATACCAATTTTTACGCTGTTCTCTTGGACCGCCTCAAAGGCGCCCGTAGTTGCCTGCTTGTAAAACTTGGTCGTGTATTCGCAAGGTTGTTTATGAGTCTAAATAAGAGCTGGCTTAGCTCCATCCTGGTTTGAATGATCAAGTGTAATATAATTTCCAATTAAATATTTGGTAATAATACACATTAACATAAACTACATATGTTTCATAAGTCTCGAAAGCCTGTATAGGCCGGCATGTCCGCGTAGGTCGTTAGGCCAAATAGAAGAAGAACATGTCACATGAATAGTATATTGAATTTAAAAAAAGTTTATGCAGATGCTGCTGTTTGAAAAATGATTCACTGAGATATGTTGATTCCAATAATACGAATACTAAAATTACGAGCTAAGGATGAAAAACATGACAAATTCAAATGATGATATCACAACCCTTTCAGATGAAACTTATTTCAAAAAGTCTTACAATACAGACTTACTCAGTGAGCATGCTATCAAATCTGTAAAACGACATTGGAAAAGGAATTTCGACAGGTTTGATAGGTAATCGTTTGTAATTAATGATTCTGTCTTTACATTTATTCATCTACATTGCGACCTTTTCTCCTAGGATCAGTATATTGGAATATGTGACGACTATGTTCTCTCGCAGCTAGCTTAGAAAAATTGAAAGTGTACGAATACGAAGATTTTAAATAGTATTAATCTCTCTGACTATTATCGTATTCTGTTGCGATCAACGTCCATAGAGAGAAGCACAAAGATAGGGCAAACAGGAGAGACATAACACGAGGGAGAGAAAGAGAGAGAACTAGCTACATTTTTCTTATGACAACGACAACATAGGTATGAAACTGTTGAAGGAAATACCTTACCACGGTATTGGAAACCAAAACGCCGTCCTCAGCTGGTGGCGTGTCGATCGTTGGTTCGGCATAATTAATGGAGTGCTGCGTATCTTCTGTTTCCTACCTTAAGTCACGGTTCAACGATCTTCGCAGATCAAGAATTCTTTTCTATTCTTTTTTATGGTGTCCACTTTATTAAGTAAGTTGTAGTGTTATTTTTCTTTTGTCGCTTAGTACGGTTCTTCGAGTTTCACCAGAAGTTCCAACACTGCGATTGGTAGATCGAGCTCTTGGTTTGCTCGGCATAGTAATGAATTAAGACATCTTTTTTATTCGTCCAATCCCTACACACATACGCCTACAGCGTCGTCTCGCCGTGACAGAGTGGAAGTAAAACATTATAACTAACTTATTAAATTTAAAGATCATTAAGAAAATTTATCATTATATTTAAGATCATCAATTACAGAATTGTTACGTTCCCAGTTTCTGATTGCAGACGACGCGTTTGGACGATTCATGTAGGGTTTTTTTGTTTTACTTTTGGATTCTCTCGATCTTAGAGTTGAAAAATGAACATAGATTGTCGGCCAATACTGCTAACCGATCGACGATCTGATCAAAAGAGTGTAAGATACAAGCGTTGTTACTACATTTTTAGTCACATTTGAAATGCTTATTGGATATTGAATAAAAACATTCCGAATTGGAAAACTATTTTTAAATTTGTTTTACAGAGGCTTTGGACCTTCTGGCTGACATTCGCCTACAAAAATTGGAAAACAATCTTTTAAAGTACTGGTAATATATTTCAGGAAGTCAAGATGTGAAAATAATGTTTATGTTATTTATTTATTTATTTATTCGTCATATACAACTTGGTTCTTATCAAAAACAATTTTACTATCCTTTTCAATATGTGACATCTTGGCAATTGCAATTCAACTGATATGATCTCTGTTTAAATAACAAACTGCCAAATTTGCTGAACATATTTTAAATCGCTACACGATTAATTATCTTGATCCTGGACATGATGCTCTCTAGCGCTGGTGAAAAATACAAAAAAATCACTTATGTTAAAATTTGCAGTAAAGAGCTGCAAAACTACACCATATAGTTGTATTCTATTCAGTTTTTCTGTAAATGCAGTTGACGCTTCTATATCAATAAAGTATGTATATTGTATATCATATTGAAACTTTTCGCAAATACTGCCACGCATTAGGCTATTATATAATAGCATTTTCACATTGCAGTAGCTTCGGTGCGATGGTCATTAGACGCGTGCAAATGCTTACCTAAATATAGCATCCTTATTTGTGCCTGTAATCTTAACGCCAAAGCTAAAGGATTGTGATTGTATGCGACACGGATTAATTACTGTTCATAAATAATATTTCAAACCACATGAATTGGGATTGGAGACAGCTTTGTCTCCCGGTGAGATGGATCTCGCTACAAAGCCTTTTTCTAGGCTATTTCTCTACTTGTCTGCAAGAGTGAACCAAGAAATAGCTAGAATACGCTAGTTACCAATACAATTGTTGTCCCTCGTTATTCGCATGCGTATGCTAAGACTGTTTTCAATAGAGTGAGCGATTGATCTTGATAACGACGAAGCAAAAATTAGCATGATGGAGTTAACTCTCTGTTTTCAGTTTCCTCCCCTTTTCTTGATGAAATAATAGCTACTGCTACAGCAACAATCATAATTGATTCAATGTCAACGTATTTCCAGACCAATGTTTTAGCAGTTATTAAATCCAATTTCCATCTCAAACAACTCTTTCATTTTAAGTCATTAAAGGATACAGGGTTCAAACATCTTTTCAATTATTGTTTAAAACTTTCTTACAAGTATCGTTGTTCAAAAGTGTAATTTATTATTTGGAATTGTTTGTTAATGTTATTGAAAGATAGAAAACTGGGAACAATTCAATTTTAAATTTAAAACTCCTATGATTAAGGTAATTTGTCAATTGTTGGTCACTTAAGGGAACAGCCATCGTATTTCATATGTTTGAGGTGGATAATATTACAATTTTCTTGTTATTTGTGTCTATTTTATGTGATTATTGTTTAAAAAATAGTATGTATATTTTATTTAAGGAAGAAAAATTATAAACAATTTCAAAGCATACCGTTTTTTTGACCTATTCAAAAGTCCCTTTCTGCATTATTGTGTGCATTATTGCACACTTTCCAACACACTGAAATAGACAAAAAAGAGCCCTGAAATGGATGTTTTTTCGATCGAATAGTGTTTAGGACAATACGAAACGCTATTATATTGCACGTTTGTCCTTGGTTCAAGCCGGTATTCCACAAAATCAGTAGCGAACTTGCACCTGCTGCCGCACGTTAATGGTTAACAAAATACTGTCAAAACACTGTCGATTGCACCTGGTATTTTTTCCAATTATTAAACAATAGATTAAAATGAGTGTTCTTTATAAAAAGACAAAAATGTTGCTACCTAATCGTGAAGATTAATTATATTTCTTTGATTTCAATCAAAATATTCGGTTCGAGCATTTCACAGGGAGAAATAAGCCTTATTTTGTGGTGCATAATTATTAGTTGATTATTTAAGAAATTAGTTCGATTGGATCGAAAGCTGACGTGTATTTGTGTATAAAAAAATTTATTGCCCTTTAAAAATTGTAAGTGTAGAATATGCGCCAGATATGCTCAATGTTTCATAAATGTTTGGAAAAACAACAAGTTATACGTATTGTGCAACAATTGGAAAATTACCCTATATGGATTTCAATGGAAGTAAGATATAACTGCAAAAAAGGTAAGATTTTGTTATTGTTTTTTTGTGTTGAACGTACGCCGACTCATATTTACAAGAGTTCCGAAAGTGGGCTGTTGTTGAAGCGATTAAAAATCTGGACCAACTGATAATGAAATTTTGTGAAAGGTGGTAGAGCTGTCATTTATCAGTTAGAATCAGCCCGGTGGGGGTGAGGGGGAGGGGAGAGAGGGGTTGGGGGAGGTTTAGGGGTGGGGCTTGGTACAATGTTTTCATGCAAACGTTGCTCTTGAAACGGAGGAATAATGCATTTCAATAATTATTATAATTATTTGCGACAGCCGCAATCGTAGTGGTTGTATTTTGCGGTATTTTAGGATGAATTACATAATTTGACCAAAGAACAACGTCACACACACTTTCTTCAGTCCTCTCCTATTCAAAACTCAACAAACATATCACAATCATCACGAAAACGTTTTAATGAAAATGAAAGCGCTGTCATATCAATAAAGATTGTGCACTGCTTACATCACACCAAATACCATGTGTATTTTTGTTATTCACAGCAAATGGATTAGGCCGTATTGCTTTATTCACCCAGTGCACTTGACATTCTCGAAAATTCTTAAGCCACGTTACATTACAACTCATATCCTGCAATTAATTTCAGGCTATTTTTTATTCGTTATTTATCTAACACTATCTTTAATATTGTTTTTAATAAATCTTCCTGTGACTCGGCTTAACGGTTGTAAGCAAGGTGTATGTATATAGAAGGTGTCATTCAGAACAAATTGACAATTCACGACTTGACGTAACAATATGGGGGCACTGATATAAAAATCGATGGTGGCTCGAGAGAATATGGAAAATTCTATGCATTTTAACATAACAATACTCAATCATGGATATCAGGCAAACGCGACAAGACTTCACCTTCTCAATAAATACACCTTGGGTTATCAGTGCTAAATTTTCCAATTAACATAAAAAAAATCCTATTGTATCTTTCACCAATAGCAATACACGGAAAGTTCAAAGTATAAATAAATCAAGCTCTACGGATTGTTTAATTCGTGTTGCGGGAACATTCCTGTTGCAAGAGAAACAAACAAATTTGTACAAATGTAAAATTATCATGTCTCTATCTTTAATCATTTTTAAAAAGAAACATGCACACAGTATTTTTTTATAAGAGCTCATACAATCAATAATATGAAAGTGTTGCCATTGAGGAAATGTTACCGCAACATATTCATAGACCCGAACCTGTATCATGATGTCCATATGTGAATATGTATCTCGCTATAGTGAGAAATCTGCTCGAATCACTGGAACGCAACACGTCTAAAACAAGGAACTCTGTTCAAGCTTCTAGTTTAAACCGCAAGGTGGCACTTTTGCCAGGGTTCTAAACTAGGGAATCCAACGTTCCTTGCTAAAACATACAATTACTGGTCAAATGGAGAACAAATAGAAAAAAATAGGTTTATCGAAACAGTAAAAGAGACAAGCAGATATATAAATAAATAGAAAATATAAAAAATAAATAGAAAAATCTGTATACATCCGTATACATCTCTATATCTGTATACAAAATTAAATTGCAAACTAGAACAATATCCTAAATAATTTCAAAGCTGATCAAAAGTCATTTTAAGGTCAACTTGAATGCTTAAATTGCTATTAATTTGGGTCATTTGTATAATAATTGGCCTTTTCTATTTTAGAACCTTTAGGAAAGTTGCAATTAAATACAAATTACGATGTAAAGGCATTTTTGCTGTATCATTTTTGGTTCATTGAAAACTTGTGTTTTTACTTCATTTTTATATTTTTCCGTCGTCGTTACTTACTCTACTGACTATCAGAAAGTTTGAAACTTTTTTTCATTAATAGGAAGAGATATCTGGGATTCTTTGTGACCCTATTCCTTCAATCTTTCAATTTTTATTTTTTATTTACTCAGTATTTACTTACTGATTTTGAAACATTTCTTTGCTTTTTTAGTCTTAGATGGCCAATATCGTCGTTTTCTATTCCACGCTTGTCTGTTTTCATGTCTGCGCTTCTCTAACCGTAGATAAACCTTTTTGATTATTTCAAGTATGATTATTACAATTATCGCGAGGCATACCACCATTTAACGTTTACTAAACATGGTTACTTGACCATAATAATATAATTTGACCCTGAGTTGTATACAAGGTGGGCATTTTACTGGTCTTTTGAAAACTGGTATACCATGACACTTACGAACATACAAAAATCGTTCATTTTACCGCTTTGTATGGGGAAAAATCCGTGATGCATTGAGCGGTGCAAATTATCGACTATCAGAAAAATGCCATTAATCAAGGTTGATGTTTTTGAAAAACATTATGCAAAAGCAAGTTGGTAAATGTGTTGGTTCTTTTTCATTATTACGGGTGATAAAAAAAGTCATTTATAAAATATAAAAAAATGATTTGCCTACACTAAATACTGAACTCGAATGGAATCGTATTCATGTAGGAGTATGAAAGAAATAGTTATACTGTCAGTTTTACGTGAGCGCCTATCGAATTTTTTCGATCGAAAAATTGTGCTGAGGCCGATAGAAATGTTGAATATTGTTGAACGCCGTGCAATTGCATTGAATTGTGTCGTCCTAAACTATTGAAAGTCATGTTCTAGAACTGTCCTGAACTGATTATGATGTTAGAAAAATGTAAAAAACTAGATTTTAATCGCCGCTCGTAGATTGTTTGTTGTTATGTTAGTGAAACTGTTAAGTGTAAAAGCGTTCCTCGACCTGACAAAACTGATTATCAATATCACTTGACGAGACGAACTTTAAGCTCACCTGTATATTGTACCCCCATTAAAAATACATTTCTCCAAATTCAACGCCAATAGAAAAAGATGAACAAATATAGACACAATCACCATAGCAACGAATAGAAAAAGGGGAGAGCGCATTGTAGAGCGCAAAATGCATATGATAAAGTCTGGTAAACATAAGGCTCACAAAATTCTGCGACATACCGAGAATTACATTTTCACAGCGAACACAAAAGCGACTTCAAGAAAAAAAGTGTCTTTCGTCACATTTATATCCTTCATTATAAGAAAAATATGCAAGCTTTATTGTAAACCAATGCTCTATTTTTATAACATACAGGCTTATTCTATTCTCGCAATCGAGATGTCTCGACGTCGAGGTGAATATTACGAAGGAAAAATAGTTTTACATTATAACTAACCTTCCGTGCTTCTAAAAGCGGTTTCGAGGTGTCCATATAAATGTGTCAAGTAGTAGAGTTTTACCCATGAAAGCTTCCACGTGGCTTTCAATTCAAGCCAGCTCTTCTCGATATCAAACCCCTAGCGGGAAATGCTTCAAAAGGGGTACTTTATTAATTGGTTTTGTGAGTTGACGCATACTGCAATTTTCGATGTTCGTCTCGATTGACATTTTCTTCCGGACTTCTAAGACAAAAAGCATATTTCAAATAGCAATCGAGCAATCTCGACTCGAATCGAATAAAGTAATATAATAGAATAAGCCCCACGATTATGTTTCGTACAACGTCGGATATTCAAGCCATGTCTCCAGATCATGTATAGTTTGCAAGTAGTTAGGTTAGAATAGCATACAAATTAAAAAAAAACTTGTACAAATATTTTAACTGTTTTGGAGTCAACGAAGACTTGTGGGCGGTCATGGTACAGTGGTTAATTCATGCGAATCAATACTATGCCTGTCATGGGTTCAAGCCTCATATGGATTCCTCCAGTAACAAGGAATAACTATTTGGTTGCGTGATACTAAATAAGTCTCGAAAGCCTATATAGGAAGACATGATAACGCAGACATGATGTTATACCAAATAGAAGAAAAAGAAGAAGATTTTAATTATTATTTTTGTTGTTGAGAGATCGTTCCATATTGCTAATTTTTAACCTTTTCAATACAACACTTATTCCCACGTGAATTAAAATGCGACGTGTAAGATCATTGTGGATCTTCTCTGCTCTTGCATTGATTACCCTACTCTGCTCGTTTGAATCTACCTTTACGCTACTGCTCTAACTCGTCGAACACAGGATCTGATCGTCATTGGTGACCGCCAGTCAAGTTCGGGCCACCACGATTCTTTTTATGTAATGTGTCGTGAATTGATTGCTGCGTGTCGTACATTTCAAAAAGAATTGTTGCGTACTGAGCTCCTTCGTCATGCATGCTAGCTTCTTGTGTGTTTTTATCGCTGTCTTTAGGTTGAGACTTAGTGTGTAAATGTATTCGAAAGGATCAATAAGGTATATTAAACTGAATAAATGAAAAATGAAAAAGATAGTTTCACAAAATGAAATTTTACGAATTGTTAAATGTATTTTAAAATAAGTTTTCTATTTATCAATGCAGGATTATTTCGATTTCAAGCTTCAACAAAGTCGTATTTGTTTCATTTAATGATTTGCAACATATGTTATGGTTCACACATACAAAAAAAAATCTATCAACAAGACACACTTCTACTAATATTTACTGAGCTCAAGGCCCTACGGAAGATGCTGCCATTCGTGTGGCAGCAATTTGTTTCCGTTGTGGACGCTTGGCTCAAGGAAAAAATCATTAACATTATTATCCTTCCGAGGGTATGGCACGGTTGTACGTCATCACCCACTACTGTTAAAGTATACATTGATGAAAGGAGGCAAAAGGTGAAATATCCTGCTGATGCCATTTTGACGGCTACATTCCAGTGCTCGGATTGCTATACAGTATATATATATCCACAACTACAAGGTCACGGCAATAAATTCGTCGTGCGTAGAAAACGGTGTCGATAGTTCAGTGACCTTGAGAGATCCTGTTTTTGTCTCGTGGCTCGGCCTCTATCTGATACTGTAAATTCAGTCATTATTTTTGAGAGCAGGCAAGACCATCCACCGGTCGTGTGACCATCCGATGATAGAATGTGCGAGTATATAGAGTCGTGTGCATCTTTACCCACAGGCCTATACGTTTAGAATAGTGATCCCACCTAGCGGGAAGTCCGGGCGGATCTAACAAGGACAGTTTGGAAACGTTTGCTTTGTAACTTTTAATTTGTTTTGAACAAACTAATAAACAAATAAAGAATCACACACTGCGTGTGCGTAGAGCATCGACATGTTTGGTAGAAATCATACACCTTTTAAAAATGATAGTTTACCTTTGATTGATTTCCATCTATGTAAGATTTTACTCATGGATAGAAAGTATGGCTGATGATAAATTTCGATAGAATAAACATAAGTCTTGAGATGCAAATGTCAATGATCCATAGAGTATTTTTACTGAGCTTAAACTCCTGGTGAGTCAATGATCTTGCTCCAAACCTCCAAATCTCCAATCTTGTTCGGCTAAGAAAAATCGCACTTTTTATTGCGAATGGTATGGAATGGTATCGCCTTGTATGTACAAAATCATGAAGCTATATTTGATTTGTAGTTTAGAAAGCTATATTCTTAGAATATCTTCAGTCAAATTTAACATCAACTACCATCTTATTTTGTACAAACCCCTTAGAAAGGAAGAGAATGAGAAAATCAAACAAGAAGTCTTCTTGACGGATTATTTTATCACTTTATTAGGCATATTTTATCATAAACCTCCTAAATTTTCAAAACGGTTCTCAGAGTGTCTAAGGTTAATTTGACTCATGGAAATGTTTGCCACCATCAAAGCTCGTGCCCAAAAGTCCCAAATAAAATATTGTTTACTGGTGTATATTTTCAAATATTTTAATTTTTATGATTAGATCCTTTATAAATAGGTCTGATCTGGCTGGATGCCTTACCGTTGTAGCAAATATGACGTATCGGTAAATAGAGAAGCGCTTGTCCTACCTATTGTACCTTAAGTATTAAATCTTTGCTCAGCGAACCACAGGGAAGCCTAAATCGTTCCCTTGATAAAGTAGAAAAAGGCGAAGGATCAGACAACGGGTATGAGCGGATTTTATTGGCATCATCACGAGTGTAAACTAATAAAACTATCGCTGGAACACCATCGAGCTTTATCGTTCGTGTGCCTGTACAACATTTTAAAGTTTTACAGAGTGAGAACGATACTCAATCTATTCCCATCCCCATATAAACGGAAAGCACCAGAAAATTTTTATTTTTACAACAGGTAAAGCAATGTATGGTTAATGCCTTCTGTATTTTTAAAATATTTTAAAAAAATATCGGAGTTGTTATAATTTAAAGGAAACAAAATTTTGAGAATTGCTTATGCGCCAAGTATATATTGTTTTTTCTCCAAAATAAAACAAAAACACACGATGATTACCACACTGTAACCAACTATCTTTTGAAAAGCAAAAATGGTTTCAATGATGATGTTTTGTTTAAAGTTTATGTTATGTTTTTAATATGAGTATGTAATTTTAGTTTTTGTTTATTACTATTTTTTACAACAAACATCAAAAGAACATTTTGTCTCTAAGCAACATATTATTATTTTACAAAAACTTTATCTATTCAATGCTACGTTAAATTATCGCCAGGAGCTTTCAATAATACACTATCTCCAATTCATAGCATTAATTTACGTCAGTACTTTTTCGCATTTCCCTCAGTTTCATTCATTCTGGATGATCGGCGTCAAAACTGAAAAAATCGTAATCAGCGCATTTTTAAGACGTATGGCGTTTGACTTAGTCACTACGTTTAGATAATATGTTGATATTAACTGAGCAATTTATGAATAATCTATCACCTTCTACGTATTTTATTATTATTTGTTATAAAATTCCATTTCATAATGTGATGCCACAAAGCAACACAAAAAAATCATTAATCAGTTTACAGGATCAAAAACAACCCGGCTAAAAAATAAACCAACCATATACTCTAATACAGCTAATGATCATAGCACATACATATGCAGCAGGAAAGACATATGCAAAACATATCTTAATAAAAAACAATGTTGTAATGACTTCCCTTCGGTCAAACCAGCTAAAAATCGCAACAAAAACATTCAAAAGTATTTCGGGCCACAGCAAATAAAAAAATATGTCATGATTAAAATTATGTGGCGACTGTCACGCTACATAAACGTTTTATGGTCCGAACCAAATACATGTTCGTCTTTGGCGGAACTACAATTTAATTATGTTTAGCACTCTAACGTTCGCATATTCCAAGAAAAACGATGATGATAATGGTCTTCTTAAAAATCGAAATTATCAGAATAATATTAGTTAAGCAACCAAATGAATTCTAAGAACACTATATATCTTATTTACATTTAATCCACCTGATATGGAATTGACATGTCGTGTTTGTATTTCATGCAATTGCCCTGTTTATTTTTACATGAACATTACACTTGCCAAAATTGCAACCATTCGTAGAAGTGATTTTATTCAACAGGTAATTCGATCGGATTAACTTCTAAGCCCGTACGTCCGCCTATCATGACTACTTATGCACTGTTTTAACTTCCAAAACGCCCTTGCTGTGCTAACTGTGAGGCGATTATCGCGTCCTAAGCTGTCACTGTGGCATATTTTACTCGCCTGTTGTTAATTCAATTCAAACGCCTGTGGCAGTACATAACTGTCTCCGTCAAACGCCACCCCTGCCGAACGTTGAAACTGCATGAGACTTTTCTTTCTGTACACCGTTCATAGGATACACTTCATAACATCCCACAACCGCTGAGGGAAATGATTGTCCCCTCGTATAGTTTCCTATTCTCTTTTATCTTTTTCCTTCTATAGACGCAATGCAAAGGTGAATATCCAAAAACACATATGGTGAGCATTTTGCTTCACACGTTGGTTCTTTGAAAAGACATATACTTTGCAAGCTTCCTCTATGCCACGCAGCTCACAGTTATTGATACTCGCGTCGAGTAAAGCGTGAATATGAGTAAAATACACTTTACCAAAAATGAAAAAAAAAAAAACTTCGCCCTATGACAGCTGTGTTTCTAGTAGAATGTGGCTAGAAAGTGTGCCTTTTAGGGTGAATTGCTCAAAGATTTCTAATCATGTTAAATTCAACGCGTGTAGAATCGTACTTTTAAAAAAGAGAGTGATTATTTCTTCCTATTTTTATTTAATAATTACAGATTTTGTGCTACAATTATTATCACATTTAATTAAGCTCTAGGACTACAACTAATTCGCCACAACATAAGTTTCTTGAGCAACATTATATTACATGGTTTTTGTTGATTTCTCATGTAAGACTCGGAGATGAAATGTAAGTTGCAATTGTTTGATGTGGATGATGCCCGTTGTATAGGCCACTAGAAATAGGACCCGCAGTTTGAAAATTATGTTGCGGATAATTAGAATAATTTTGCATGTAATAATACTGGTTATGTGAGTAGTGTGAATGAGGATACGACCAGCCGTCCATCATTTGCTGATCACAATGACGGCCTACCTGTTGAGTAACAGTACTAGCCGACGTATTCATCGACAATGGTTGCGAATCAGACGCAGTATGATGTTGTGACTGAACTGCTACGATAGATTCTAAAGATTGCTGTGGTATTTCACCTTCATATGTCAGATCTGGTGTATTGGCCGATGCTGAATTGTCCTTTTTTTCCTTCATGCGGCGATTTTGGAACCAAATCTTGATTTGCCTTTCGGTGAGCTTCAACATGCTAGCAATTTCGATACGACGTCTCCGATTAAGATACCGATTGAAATGGAACTCCTTTTCCAATTCTACCGTTTGGTTACGGGAATAAGACTGTCGAGTTCGTTTAGATGATTCTTTAGGATGATCTGTGGAAGGAAAGGGAAAAGTTAGTTGGAGATCATCATTTTTATTCATCTAAACATACCTTCATGATCGCTATTTTGGGTCCAAGAATTACTCTCTACTCCTTGAGATGAGATTGCACTTTCCATATTCTTTGGAGAAAGGGGTGGAGTGCTAACGCCATCATACTTTGGTGTGGCCGTAATTTGGCGCAGACTATTTAACGTATAGTCCACACATTGCATCGTTACTATATCTTGCTTGGACGAATTATCCAACAAGCTATCAATGCTATCATCGGTTTTGTTGGGTGATAATGGTACAATGTCAGGAACAATGCGGTCACTTGCAGCAGGCGAAAGAAAGCCATTATTATATCCGAACGTAGCTTCGATGCGACGACTAGATTCGTTCGTCATGGAATGAGCATAATGAGGGTTGTACTTTAGTTTTTTGGCTGGATTAGTTAGCAGTGCTCTTAGTGCTGGAGAATCTTTTTCATTATCGTTTGTTTCTTTCTCACTGATCTTTCTTTTCATGGCAGGTGGTTTGATGGTCTCACAACTCTTCTCGCAAGACTTTTTTTCCACATTAGAGCGTTCGACTTCAGTTGGTTTGTAAACGTATTCTTCGAGATGTTCTTGTGCGCCACACAAACTATAATGGGCAGTGGTTTGATACGGATAGCCGTAATAACTATCAAACTGATTTCCATAATTTTCTAATTGGTGATGTCTAGTATGTAACGAATTCGAGCTAAATTGCTCATCATGGTTATATTGCGCCGTAGCCGAATATCCATAAGCTGAAGACGATATGGATGATATGTTTTGAATTTCCTGTTGTGACTGCTGCGCGTATTGTGAGTTTTGCAAGAGTTGCGATTGTGGTATACTCATATTACTGTCACTATATTGAAGTGCTGTTTGATAATAATTTGGAATAAACTGCTCTGGCCCACGTTGAGAATAGTTGTAACACGAGTTATAATAGCTGGATTGATACTCATTGTACACCGAATGTGCTGCTGCCATGCTTTCCGATTATAACGTTATATTCTCACTCACTTTCACAAGAATTTTCAAAACTTTTCTGTTGATTCAACTATTTGGTCTTATCACATACGATATTCAGTGACGAATGAATGTTACATCGGCGTGGCAGTTGATTTTTGTCATCGAATTCTCTACCTTTACGTTTTGTCCAGCTTTTCGCGTCTAGGGCAATAAAATCCAGTGGCACACGACCTAACACAACACACGACTGGCAGAAAATAAATACAATAAATGTGTGTGCATCCTTTGCTCTCACGTTCACTTGGACTCTCCGAAGGGTACATTCTGCAACAAGAATAATCGTAGGAAAACGTAGGCAAGCACAGAATAGAATGATATTTTCCCCTTCGCCCTGGGTAGCACCGATGATTACCCTAATCCTAATGCGGATGCAGTACCCATAAATGCACATGTATGAGTCTATAGTATATAACAATATTCGGCATAAGGGATGTCTAGAATGTATATAATATTGAGGCTCAGATACATAACCATTTGCACCCACGAATTATGTATTTTAATTTTTCTGAAAGAATTTTAAAATTCTTGAAACCAGTAACGTTACGCCAAATAGAAGAAGAAGAAGAAACCCTGTAAACTTTGATAGTGTTCAATGTGAAAGCATTTTATGTTACCTTGCAATAAAATGCTTTCGTCCGATGCTGTGATATGTTCTTCTTTTTAGAGGAGTGATGCATTACGCTTGAAGTAGGTCCATAACTAAAAATTAAAAAAATAAACAAATAAAATCTTAATACAAAGATGTAAACGAGACGGAGGCATTACCATGGTTTCTAATGTTTTTATTTTTTCTCATAAAAAAACACCTGTTACGTTAACATGTGCACATGAACTCTCATTTAAACAAGATATTTCAGCGAGTTTTTAAATTATCGTTTTTCACGCTTGGACTGCTATCGACGTTGCACATTGAATCGTTATAGTAAGCATAAGTTTGACATGAAAGATTTTTACACAATTGGATTTGTACGTTGTGACTATTTGGTCGTATAAAAATGTTTTAAACAAAAATATTCGAGATTACCAAACTACATAAACTGATTCGTAACTTATCAACTAACCGTAAAATGTAAAATTGATACATATGCTTGGGAAAATATGATCCGACCTTACTTTATTCTACAATTCCTTCATAACCACCCGCTAAAAAGAAGATTGACATGTTTCAATCTCGTCCATTTTGATTGCACTGTTGAAAGGATGTTCAAATTTGTGTAGATTTTAGAATCTCTTCCTGTTATACACACCCTAATACCATTATTATATGATTGTATGGATCTACTGGAATACGAAGCTACGCCATCTGCGGAGAGAAAAATAGGGAAACAAGGGGAAACTCAGTAAAATATGTGGGGAGTGTGTTAAATAAAAGTCGTAAATTAAGATATTGTACCAGACCTGGATCAATTGTTCCCAATTTGGTCCGAATTGAATCACGGGGTAATAATATAAAGGAAGAAAATTTGCGAGAAATGCATAAAAATCTCGCCATTGACAGTTGCAACACATCATTTATCTCTCAACCTGAAACTGCTCTCATATAGAAAAGTTTTATTTTAGAAAGCGACATATGTAAGCCACAATCAAAGTCCACCGGCTTTAGATGACCACACATATTCTACTTTAGCATGAACACTTCCGTCACCAATAAACCTACTTACAGCTTTACAGTGTCCTACATTAAGCTCCAACAATATTCAATTCATTAATCATCGATGTCGAGCTGTACGTTGTCAAGCAACAGGCGCCGCAAGATTGCATTCTATTTGTTTGCTCGCATCTCTTCCCTTCACAGGCTACAGTATTTTAAAACCAGTGATGATGTTATAACCTTGTCCATGAAACTCAAGCCAGTGCTTTACCATGTTTTCTAATGGATTTCCATTCAAGAGAAACGATTACTCCGACAGGTACTCATCAATTATTATTAATAAATGAGACCTGATGCAGCATAAATGTAAAAAGCTAAAACAAAAGAATTTTGCTGCATATCATACATTCAAAGGATTATTAACAACAAAGCTGAACACAAACCTTTATTCCAATACAGTATCATTCATTCGATTTAATACATTACTATTTTTCTAACAAATGTGATTGGTCACTTATTTTAAGACTATACAGTGGTGGCAACCGAAAGCTGGACGCATGATATTTCCATTTTTTTGAAAAAAAAAAACCACGTAGCTTGCCCAAATAGCCAATATGATTGTTAACTCATTTGATATTAGAATCAATTATTATAGATCATTGGACTATTTGGGACGCGTGTTACATAATCTATACCAACGGTCTCAGAAAAAGTTACAATAGCATGGTAACTTCAAAGTGAGTGTTATGTTGTTCGTCACTTCAACGGACACAGAAAATAATCAACGAAGAGAGAGAGCGAACAACAAGACACTTATTGAATAATTCATAATTTTAAAGTTATTGAATCTATGAGCAATGTCAGAAACATAACTGAAAAGTGTCCTCATCGATGCATGGTTGTGAAGATTGATGCATGAAAAAGATTTCTCATAAGTGGAAGGAACTGTCCAAAGTACCGCAACGTCTGAAAAGCGGTAGAAATATGAGTTGAATTGAAAATTTCCATTTCTAACAAATTTATAATAATATAACTCTAACTTATATAAATATATCAATAATATATAAATAAATATAAATATATTAACTCATATAATAAATAAATATTTTTAAATCGAATGAATGATACTCTATTGGTATAAATGTTTTTGTTCAGCTTTGTTGTTAATAATCCTTTGAATGTGTGATATCATGTACAGGTGCAATTGTTAGCTATTGAGGTGATCAGCGAAGCCTGTATTCAAACAAAAATTATGGGTTTTGTTACCTTGAACAAGGTAAAGCTGTGAAATATGTGGTTTGTATTTAAAGGTACTGTAAATTATGTGGTTTGTATTTAAAGGTAATTTGAAGTATACATATGGTTTGTATTTAAAGGCAGTAACACTTAAAAAAAATATTTCATTTTGTACACAGCTTATACTTATTTTCTCATTGCCTTCTCAGCATGATTATTCAGGTTTTCTGGGTACGCTTGTCGAGATATGGATATGGTTGGTATTGAGCGAGAAACTTTGTTTTTAAATTTAGGAATAAAATAAATAGCATAAATAGTAATGGATGTAAATGTGTTACCATATTAGTATGAAACGACAGTCCTTCTGGATTGAGTTTGGTAAAAAAACATGTTAGCGATAGCTATGTTCTCAGTGGTAAGAAACATGGTTTAGATCTAATCACATATCAAACAAGGCTATTAATAACTTAAAACGCATTTATCAATAAGTTATCAAGTACAGCAGAGGTCGGAAAGGTTCGGGACCGAATGCGAATAGCAATCTAAATTTGTTTGGTATAAGAGGTTATTTTATAGAGACAAATTGGGATCCGAAAACAGTAGAATGTTAATTTAATCTTTTGTTATATGGCGTAATCAGCTAAACGGCTATGCCGGCCTGCACCAGTTTAGGTGACTTATTTGACCTCGTAGTCACATATTCTTTCCTTGCAACAAAATACGAATCATATGAGACTTGACGGGCATGTTGTTAAGCCGTGCGAGTTAATGAGAGTATCACGGGACTGCGCTTGAATATACCACTGTTTATTGCAACGGTTTTCAATATTTGGTCATAAGTTCGCTAAATACTATGGGTTGCCACGCTCTCATGCCGCTCATGAACTTGTGAGAGAAAACCTACAAGCCCCCTGCATGGGGTAAAAGCTGCTAAGAGGATAAACAACAATGGTTCATTGCATATGCACATTACAGTGGATAAGTTTTAAAGCTCAAAAGTACAGATATTTATCGCAAATGGCTAATAGATAAAAGGAAACGGTTAAGCAAAAAAAAAAGCAACACAGCGACTTCATTGATCAAGTATCATAATGATGTTTTGACTATCAATTAATAGCTTTTTTATCTGTTTTGACAGAACTAAACAATATTGATAAATGTGGCAACTACTAGTTTAATTGGATACATTTTTAGCTGTCCCGTTCAGCATCTTAGATCTTAGATAATTAATGACAATTGGCCAAAATCATCATTTAACTAAATTCATCTAACAAGTTTCATCATCATTGAGGGTTTTTTACATATCTGAGTCTACATTCATATAACGTATTGGTTGATTTGGTAACCAATACGAATGCCTAGAATTAAATAATAATAAAACTTAAAATCTCATACAATTGACTTAAATCTTGAATATTACAATAAGGCTTTAATTGACTTTTGAGAATGTAAGCAATGGTTTTTTTACGACAACTGATTGAATTGACAATTTCCGAGTTAACAATGATGTGTTGGCGGTGTTCACGCAAAAGCATACTTTTAGCTATTCTATGATACACCTGTTCTCACTTTCCTTTGAATTTTTATCCGGTTGCTATGGATCGCAATCTATGGGAATGGATCGAAGTCAACTACGTCTGAATCGTTTTCAGCTACGTTTGGATCCCTTTCAGCTACGTTTGAAGTAAGCCTCAAATAAAAAAAAAGCCAATTAGACTTTACAATTGAATGCATTAATTACTTGATTATTTCATGCGATGTGAATGCATCCCGTAGTCACTGAATAAGCGGTGGGCTACAACGAAATTAGCGCGGTTATTGCAAAATCCAAACGTGGGGCCCTTTCCGTTTGAAGTTCGTAGGCTGAAGTTTCAGCCTGTCAGCTGTTTGCATTGTATAGCAGTTTTCGAGCAGCTATCTAAGTGAGTATAATATACAGGTGGACTTATCTCAAGGTGTATGAATTTTGAAGGCTGATTTTTATCGCTTCTGCTTCTGAATGAAGATTTTAAGAGTGTTTTGAGTATTTGTCAAGCCTCCAGAAAGCTCGTTGGATCTTGTTCTGTCAAAAAGTGATGTTCAAAATGGGTTATAATAAAAATGGTATGAGGCCATCTGGACTACATACACTTTGATTCTAGATTCCACCACGTGATCTCTTTAATGCACCTTGGGGCAAATGTAAACAACACCGTGTTTTCAAGCAGGTACACGAATCTAATTCTAGCTTTGTGGCTAGAATAATCTAGACTAAAAATTGCACTGCCAAACTGTCAAACTCCATACAAAAAACTAACTAGAATCGTGAAAGCCCCCCGTAGCAGAAAACGATCCAGGCGTTGCTGAAAACGATTCAAGCATAGTTGAAAACGATTTAGATGTAGTTGATTACGATCCATATCAGCCGGATAACGATTCAAAGGAAAGTGAGACAGGCGTAAATAACTGAAAACTTTACAATGACAAAATCGCGGAACAAATTCATCCGCTCATACTACTGCGTCAAACTAATGAAACTATTTTGTGGTTTTGATGGAAGCTACATTACCTTATAAAAACACCACAGGTCACAACCATTGAGAAAGTTACCATCTTCTGTCGAAAAACTTGCCACAGCTCATGAATTTCATTACTCAGGCCATTTACTTTAAAGGTTTTAAGTGTCCTCAAGTGGAGTGTTTGATTATCAGAAATTATTATGAGTAGTCCTGCTACTTTTGTAATTTTGTAAGCCATTTTCATTTCATTTCATTTATTGTTAAAATTCAACAGACATATGTGGCCTCCTTGAAGCAGTCTTAATTTCAAGTGTTTTAAATCAGTACAATCTTGTCATGTCGAAGAAGGACGCACAGAACGAATACAATTTAGAAACGCAGTTCGCGACATGTCAGGTTCGTAACGATCACAGACAGCATTGAATTCGCGACACATAGCAAGAATGGGATCGAGGGAGCCAAAAAACGTGCATCGCTCCTTCACGTTAAGTAGTAACGTGTTAGAAATAGTTTTTTATGTTTTAAAAGCTAACTTCAACCCTGGCCAAGCAGGTTTTTAAAATATTGTAGTTTCTGAGTTTGCTCGATTACAAAGGCTTTAATGAAAAGGACCAAACAGGATACACGAAATTACATTTTAGCACGGCACTTCACAAAGTCACTTTGGCAATATATAGATCAGTAGTAGTACAACTATATATTGGCCGGCCTGGTAGTACAGTCATCAACTCGTACGACATGGCAACATGCCCTTCATGGTCCAAGGTTCCAAGCCCCGAATAGACCGTTCCCTCATACGTAGGACTGACTATCCTGCTATCACCATCGATGTTCTCTTAGACCTTAGAAGATATTTTTAAATGTGCAAGTTAGCACAAAAAATCTGTTTTTCTAAGTCTCTTTATAGTTATGGTACGACCATAAATTAGTTTTTTCGTCATAATTCATGTAAAAATGTCCTTAATTAAAAAAAAGTTAAATAGTATTCTGCACAACTCACACATTCACTGTTTTTGTCTATCTCTTACGGAATTTCCGAAAATCGTGAAAACCGACCGTTCATATAGTTGTGGTAGGTGCTGTACTTGTTCGTACTATAGTTTAGTTGGTTTGTTTGTTTTTTTTTTTTTTAACAGCCAGACCATAAAAACCCCTTTCGGGGGATATAATTATGTACACAGCAAATTTTCTCATCTAGTTTCAGTAAAAAAAAAACAGAACAAGTTCAGTAATAGAACATTCTACCGGTTTTCAGCATAAATGTTATGTTTTTACTGACTTCCGACAAATCCTGAAAAAATCCTGAATGCGTTTCAGTAATACGCATTTCACTGAAAACTAGTAAAATAAGTGTCAAATTAGTCGTTTCACCGGATATCAGTAAAAAAAATTACTGAACATGCAGCTATTCATTCTGTCAAATTGACCAGTCAGTCAGAACTTCAAAACAAAACAATGCGGTACCCACTTGCTCGTGATGTGCAAAAATTGGTTTGGTAGGCGCTTACAGACACCCTGGTAATATTTCAGATAAGATTTTGGCTTGCGAGATTAATATGTAACAATAGGCAGCCGTGTTTTTGTGTAGCATCTTGGCTACAATCCACTGTGCTCACTGAAATTCGTGGTGTGTGTGAGCGTAATATAAAATTGTATCAAACAACAAAAATCATGTATCAACATGAAATGAGGGACTGACAATCTTTACGCATCCATAAAGTACTCAATTTAAAGACATATTTCGTCATTTTTTAATCGCTATCAATTACTGAAAAATCAGTAACATGAGAATAACTTTATTGTAATTTTAGTTAACGAGCTGTCATTTTAGTGAGCACCGAGCATTACTGAACGATTCAGTAAACATTCTTTTTACTGAAAGGATTACTGAATCTTCAGCTCAAAAACATCAGTAAAATTTTAATGATGTTCAGTAAAAAAAGTTTTCTGTGCACGTACTACAGTTGTGAAGCAAATAGAAGCATACAAATGTATTTCTGTATTGCAAATGAAAGTGTTTCTTTTTTTTTCGTGTAACACTTCTTAGCCCTAAAGGTCGCAAAAATTGTACATAAGAAACCGTTGAGCTTATTGAAACTACCACACAATCGTTTCAGTTGTTTTGATGAAATATGCTTCGTGTGATAATTTTGTTGTTTAATATATATGTTCAACAAATTAAATAAATGTTGTAAGTACTTTAACATATATTTTAATATTTTTCAAACATTACCTAATTGTATGCTATTGTTTTTTAATAATAAATTATATTTTGAAAAATATGTTATTTTGGTAAACATCTTGTATAAATCTGTAATAAACAATATCATGCTTACATTTCTAAAAAAACAGTAAATTAAAAGGCAAAAGCTATTACACTTAATCTACACGCGTTGCGTGCAACTTGTTCCATAGTTTAGGCGAATTAATGGTGTTGAAAGACAGTCCAAAACAAACGCATAAACTACTTGTTATCCATCACATAACAATCATTCAGTCGATAGACCAAGGCGAAGGGGACAGAAAGCACCAATCAGATTCAAACGTTGTGAGTCGCCGTTTTACTACCGTGCTATACAGTCTTCGGTGTGCCGGTTGAAAATAACTGAACCATAAACAACCCGAAACATACCACACCATTGCACCGTCTTTTCTTTACTCGCTGCTCCAATCGCCCGAGTGAGGACAACCTGCGCGTTAATAAATTACAATAATTTGTTGAAATTTATAATTTATTTCTTCATTTTCAATTCGTGATCGAGTCGAGTTGATTCTGATGGACGATTGTACTATGGTTCCTAATATTTAGTATGTGATGATTCCAAAGGGGTTGATAATTTTGAATTTTGAGCACCATTCAAGTAGTAAACGAATTAAAGCTACTCATGTGCAATCCAATCAAATTCAAGTTTTCACCAAAGCCACAATCTATGGTCCGTATTTTGCTTTGCACACGACAAAACTTCGCTGAAACTATGTACATACTGGGTTACCAAAGGACGTTCCAAGAGGAAATATCTACCATAGAGCTACGTTTACGCTATTGGGCATTAAAAGAAAAAGAAATGCAGTTTACGCCCCATGCTTTGGTCTGCATAATTTATTAGGTTAAAAATTAGTTAATATTTAATTTATAGCATTTTCAGCATTTCCTTTTTCCAAGCAGCGCAGGAACGAAATACACATATTCTGTGGCCTGTACTTTTGCCAAAGAGAGAAACGGAAACACAAACCCCCACATGATCCAAACCAGTGTCATCGAAACGATCCAAAAACAACAGGCACCCTGAGTAACAACTCGAACAAATTTATATGAGAACTTTCTGTGTCGACTCTACTGTAGCCGTTGGAGACGATAAACGATGCTTATAGAAGCTAGAGCGGTGAAGCGATCGTGTCGGCTCAGGTAGTATTTTGTGTCAAGCGGAAAGAAAATTTATGACCTTTTAAGCTATGCTTTGACGTTTTGGGGTTGATTTTACCTCACCTTTTTATTTATGATAAAAACTTAAGCTTTATCTGCTTACTGTTTCCTTCCCGTGACTTGATCTCATTTTCGTTAGCAAATGCTCGTACGAACGATCTCCACTTCACCTATAAAAAACTAATACGTATACCGAATGCGAAACATGCTCTCAATGAGTTTTCTTTAGCTTCTTAAAAAATTCATACGACTTGGCAGAACGCAGAATATACAGATTGAAGATGTTTAAAAAGCTATCATCTGTTGACTATAGTGGACTGAAGTCTGATCCCCAACAGGCACGTTATCGTTCGCCATGCAGAAGCGTAACATAATATACTTCAATTCGAAACAAAGACCGGGGTATGCTCATGCAACAGCATCAACCGGATACCGAACTATCACAAGACATTTGAATGAGACAGCAAGGATAAAATTAATTATATTTTTAAGGCCAGCGAAACGTGTGCTATGTTTTATTTGAACTACGCGCCGCTACTTTATTATAAATATTTCAGTGTATGCTGTGTTTCAGAAGCTATGATGTACATTAAAAAGGCGATGATTAGCACCTTATCTTTTTTCCCTGTGCCTTGTTATTATGCGCCAAGATTTTTTGTGATGTTTTCAGATCAAATGAGAGCCATAGTGTATATGTAAGTAAACTTGATATTCTGTCAGAAAGGAACAGATAACAATCGCATTTAGCTTTAAATCCAAATCATTAACATTTCCGACCACTGGTGTTGGTTTTTTCTTTCGGAGTAGAGATTTTTATGAATTGAAAGGAGGACCTTTTGCCTTTAATATCAACAATACTCTTGTTTATGTTGTTTTTTAATCTATTTATTTATTTAAATATCTGTCTTGCAACAAAAAAAATCCCCTTAAATATGTACATAAATATATATGTATGTATATATATATATATATATATATATATATATATATATATATATATATATATATATATATATATACATAAAATAAAATCTATAAAATATAAAATGTTGTAACATATATATATATGTAATTATCAACTCTTCCAATTATCAACAACCCAAGTCAACTATCCTGAAAATTTGTTATCTTTGACTCTCTTCGGAGTCAAATCTTCTCGAAAATCTTAAGATAGAGGTTCATGCTTAAAACTCTTTCCCAAAACAATACTTACAAAAATGTTCCATTTGAGATAATTTTATTTGGCAAAACAATTAAATTTGATCTAAATACTTAGAAAAACTAAAATTTCTGTTTCATTATTAACGTACGATTAACGATTAAATAATACAACGTACGATTATTAACAATACAAAAAAACGAAATACCTCGCACAACTTTCAATCGAGCATTTAAAGTATAATGTTTGACTGGATATTTCTGTCATAGCAGTTGACAATTTCAGTTTTCTCCAAAAAAATGAATGGCAAATAGAAAATACGTTGTTTTCAAACACATTTATAACACAGTCTATTTTCCGATCGTTTCACACAATTAGTAACTTTTGATAAAATTTAAGTCCTGGCAAGTTATGAATAACTTGTGCTGCTCATATATTTGATAACCCTAAAACAATACTTATAAAACATGTACTCTTTTTATTCTAAACTTTCACTTCTAATAATTTGTTAGAAATTGATAAAATGATTGTTCAATTGTAAATTTATAAAAACACACACACACACACACATTTGGATATCAGAATATTGTAAATAAATGTCATTTAGTTTTCAAAGAGGCTTGTCAAATACCATATATTCAGAAGTACTAACAAACTCCAATGGTGTAGCCCGTGTTTTTTTGTAGAAGGTTGATTAATGAATTTTCGCCGCAGGTCTAGAGAACATCTTCTTTTGCGCTAACATGTCATTCGTTTTTTGCGGCTAACCAGCAGCACGAGTTCATCCTATAGAGAGCATACATCTATGATATTGAAGCACTCCCGTGTTCATGAAAGGTTGTTGTTTAAGTTTGTTCATTTCAAATGATTGCAGGATCAAACACGAAGTATGTGGATATCAGGATTCATTACAAAGGAAGGAAATCCTACTTGAAACTAAAAAGCTTTTTGGACAATCTGGAATTTGATTTTGAACAACTATCACTCTTGAAGGAAACATAACATACAACAACAATTATAGCCTTTTCAATCTAATTAAATTTGACATGTCATCTGATTGTAACAATGTTAGCCATCCTTCTGAATTCTACAATTCTCAAGCCAATAAAATTGCTTCAGCAAAAATTAAACCTGTTCGTAGTATATCAGCAGAAATTATGACAATTGCCGAATAGACCTTCCACTATATGGGTAAAACATTTGATTTAATAAAGATTATAAAAGAACAAATGAAAACACGCCAATTTTACCAACGCAGCTTCTGCAACATACAGCAAGGTAAATACAACGGATCATTTCACAATAGAAATTGGGAAATGATATTCTACCGTCATCTATCGGAGTGCGTATGAACTAACTACTCGAATTCAATTAGCTATTTATTTAGAGCAAATATTTTAGAGCGTGTTTCTCACTACAGAATATGTCTTCCTATTTGACTAGGGTATTTCGATCCGCGTATTCGTATTAAAAATAGGCGACGAAAATTTGTGTCGATATGAATATCGCATTTCGTATCATATAAGATTTTAAAACATGAATCATGTTGATTGTTTATTGGTGAAATAGTTAATTAATTGGATTATCAGCTATCTCAATAATGAAATAGATGAAAGCATCAGCAATATTGTTGCAAATAACAATAAGCATTTAAAATTTGGCTTTAGTCTGAAAATTATTAAATAATGGAATGTGCAATCAATTCATGTTTCAACAATTTGCGATGTGTCTTTGTTAGAATTTAATTGATATGAATTGAATTCACCTTAGTTACTAAGAAAACTTGACATATTGCTATAAAGCGCACACTATATGGAGCAAACGATCTTATTGTATTAATCGTTAGGCAGTTTAACGACTGATTGATTTTAACCGCTCGACTGCTACGTATAACACGAACGTTTTATTGCTATTCAATATCGGTGAAAAGAGCCGCTGAATTAGGGCTTAGTTCGAATTTTAAATTTAAGATAATTCAATAAGTGGTCGTCGCTCAAGTGTCTATTATTTGAACTTTCATTTGATTGAAATCAAAAAACTGTCTGAGTAGATGTCAAATTCTGAAGAAAGGGGGTTGAATCTGTTAATCGTAGAATTTGTAAACGGGTAATATCGTTGAGTCGGTCTGGTGGTACAGTCGTTCGCGATCTTCATTCAGAATGTTGTTGATTTATCTAACTAATAAATAGAAATAATGCTTTATATGTTAAAATCTTACTGGAATACGACAGCACGATATTCATAAGGATTCATATTAATTTGATTAATTTAATGAATAAAATTATTTAAAAACAGATGAGTAAAGTGCAAATGATGAAATTAGTAATTTTATTTAAAAGCCCAAACTGGGCATTTTAAACGTTAATCATTAATCATCTAACTAAGCATCCAGTTTGTGCCCTTTCGAAAAGTTAAACTTATTTATGTTCTTCAATCCATTATTTAAGCTCTTTTTTGCAACACAACAAATAGCATTTGCTTATTATATTTATTATATATTTCAGTTGACCATGAGTTTTAATTATGGCTAGGAACAGAATACCAATAATGCCAATAATGAAACGGCATGATCATCGGCCCTGAACATATATACCTGCGCCATGGAACGAAACCCTTTGATAGAGGAAAGGCTAAGACAGCCTATAGCTCAAATCATCCCAATCGCACATTAGAATATTTGCACCAGTTTGGCACCTTACAAAGAATATACAAAAGCTGCCAGGATATTAGTTATAATAAACGTTCTCGGTTACACATATGTTTGCCAAATCGATTGCTCGAATGTGTTTCTATTTAGTGCTAAATGTAGTGCCTTTTGCTCAAGGTCAGCAACGAAATAGATCCTCAATATTCTTGTACAGAAGTATTTTTGATAGAGTTTCTTGTCAACCAGGCAAATCACTCAAAACTCAGCTCTTTTCGTACCAATTCATTGATCACATTCCTTAAATTAAAGCAAAAGGGATATAGTTTTCCATCGCATTGAACTTGGTAGATATCATATCCATCAACGCCCACTTGCAATCGGAACGCGAATCAAATGGCTTTGTTTAATGACATATTCATAGCTTTAATTCGTAAATCTGCTTCGTTAAACTGCACAAATGATAAATTAGGCGCCTGCGTATTCGAGAGAAGCACGTAAGTGGTCAAATCTTTTAGAAGAGATACTCGGAGAAATCTATGATTGTAGATTGCTTTATGTAGTTGGAACTTGCGTTTCTTCACTATCCTAAACTATGTATTAAACAATATATATTTCATTTTGTTATTACTGCATTTTATATAAACATTTACATAAATCATCATAAATGCATTCAGCATGCATGTTATCATCATTTAATTAGCTCCGAAAGCATTTTTTTAACTTCTTCTTTGTCATGTGATACAGGGTTGTAATAGTCAAAATCCAATGAAAACAAATTGATCATGTGATATAGGGTTGTAATAGTCAAATTCAAATGTCAACAAATCATTTTTAGTGCATAAAGATTATCTTTAGCTGTAAAACGTTGTTGTTTCACTGTACAAATCAAAACTTTTGAATGGTTTATATATTTTTTCACACGCTCAAGATTGTTTTCCAGAAACTGAAGGGAATTGTATTTCCTCGTTTAAATTAATAAATTAATCAAATCAATTTAAAAAAATATATGAATATTTGTTTGAAATCAATGTTTAAAAAAAGGACGAGCACTCGCTCATTTAAAAAAAGCTAAGTGTGTTGGAAATATATTCGGCCCTTGAAAATAACTGCAGTGTGAAGAAACAAAAACGTGGCAGTGAAATTGAATATTGAGGTACTGAAATTCTTTTGGTGATATTAAATTTTGACTTGCAAGATCCTGTAAAACTGTATCGCAATCATGGCATACGTCAGCAGCAATTTTCATCCAGGTAATATCTAGCCAACAATAAATATCGGAATTTACAATTCGGTATTTATTTTTCAACTTCAATTCACAGAAGCTCCTACATTTTGCTTCCAATATACTTAAAGACAATTGCGATATACGCATTTACTTGATCCACAGATTACAGTCATTTTGAATCGATTATGTCATCGAGGTATTGCCGTAGTATTGAAAAATAATTTATGTTTCAACAGCATCCAATGCTTCATGGTATAAACTGCCACAAAGCTTTCGTTTGCTGATCATAAGGTGCATTCCCATGCGTCAAGTGAATTTGAAAGAAACGTTTAGGTAACCATTGAAGATTAAATTCGCCTTGAGAGAATTATGTATCTCTTTCTATTCGTTCAATGCATGCATAACTGTGTCCTTGTTAGTGTCGATTTTTTTAGATTCGGTCAAATCACAATAGTGTGGTTATTTACGATTCATGAATTGCTCATGCGCTCCCGAATAAAGCTAGCTTTTGTTGTCTCGCATTAACAATTCTCGTGAGTTAGGAAGAGATAGAACTGGTTCTATGCTTAAAAATGGGCGGTAACAAATGTGTATGCGCCGTCTCTCTTACACGTATGTTTTTTCAAGGGAACTGGGTGGGCTTTTTACAGCTGTTCGGTGTCTCAGGAACAGTAATGCGATTACATTCGCGTTGAATCGGTCGGCTTCGGATCTCTTTCACTCCACTTTGTTCAGTTTTCTCGACGAAATACGCAAGTTGCTCGACCGTTAAACATATGAAATCGACGGACCATCTTCGCTGGTATGCTATGCACAAAGCCAGCAGCAAACGAGAGTAAAAGAGACATTAAACATATTAGTAAGAGACTGAAACATTTGTTTGGTTGTACCGACCAGCATCTTCGGTACGACGCGAACGCAATCGAAGGAGATACGCGAGGGGCGAATAGTGTTGTAGCGACTGTTCACTTCATTCCGGATTTCCAACACTTTCAGTCGTAATGTGAGACTCGTCGCATGGATTGTGTGCTTACGATGGGTCAAACCAATGATTGATCAACCGCGTATCTAGCTGTGTGGTGATTATTTTGATTTGGTCAGTGTTTGAGTGCTTTACTGTTTTCTTGGGTGTGTTTGAACATAGCGTGCTACCTGGTTGATCGAAGTATGTGAGTTACAAACATTTGCCGTAAGGCGTGTGAAAAGTATTCAACATTATTCGGTGATCAATACAATATATATTTCTGTGCAAAGCTTAAAGTGGTGACATTATTCCAATGAATACGCGATTCTTCTATAAGTGTAAGGCACACACATAAAAATGAAACAAAATAACATAATTGTGTACCATTAGTGCTGATCGACGTTATACTAAAGAGGGTTTGCAGCGCTCTTAAAATATCGCAAACCGTAAAAGAAATGATATTGTTGCTTTTTTTACAATAATTATAGTGTTAATTTTCTAAAGTGTAATTAAACAATAATGAGTGATGCAAAAAGGATATGATAATCAAGTTTAAAATGTCGCATTTAACAGTGTATTATAGAAATGATCGAAGTGTATGAATTCAAAAGTTGCAGATGCTGATATATTCCGGAAAATCAATTGCATACTTTCAAAATCATACGTTATTATTACTTCTAGACTTAATTGTAACTGTGCATTATCTTAGCAGATAACATTTCATTTGCATTGTATGAGTGTTTATGTATTCCAAGTGTATGTGTGTGTAATAATCAGTAATTATAGTTATCATCATACGCTTTTTGGTGGAAAACGTCTTTGTTCGAATGACTGTCATGCTTCTCAATTTGTGATTTTAGTTAAAAACACCTGTTTTAACTGCGTTTGGCAATTCAAATCATTCAACTCCAGCTACAAGTGGTTAAACCGTCATTATCACGGCAAACAGCCACCCTAAATCATACTGATACATTAACCTGAGGGTGAGTATTGTTGCGGTATGTCTATGAACCCCTATCACAATACAGAACCGGCGTAACCATTGAAAAGGGTCAGACACTAACACATGAAAAGATAAAAGAAAAGCAACAACTGAAAACAAATACTGTAGCTCTAAACACTATTTTACTATTTTATTCATTTTACTGGCATAATTGCTGCCTATTTATTGTAAGTTTATGGTATAAGAAAGATAACATGTAAAATGTTCACTAACCCGCTTAGTTTTCTCATTTTAAAACAATTGATTAGCAACCAAATGGATTTACTTTCATACACATCTACCAAAATCTGTTACTCTTCGCCCCATAACAGTTATAATTGTCCGTATAAAAAGGCAAAACAATGAAATGAAATCATTGGTGCTAGTTTGCAAACTTCAAACGATTCCGACAGTACTCACTCTCCTCTCTTAAGATGATAAACAGAAACATTAGGCAACCTGTAATGTAAGCTGGTGAAAGATTGAGTTATTATGATCTCATTAAATCCGTACGGGTCTTACCTTGATTACCATCATTCTCGTAGGAGACTGTGATTTTTCGTAAACACAAGCTCTCCAACTAGTAATATGGTCGAGTAATAAAATATAAGATAAACGTATGATAGAACCATTTTACCATAAATTGTATTGCCTAGTACTTTGAAACAATATAGACTGGAGTCTTTTTTATGTTTATTGCATAAGGAATATATGATAATATTTAACAATGATTTCGACTGGTAGGATGTTTTCATTTAGAATAATGTTGAACTGCAAAATTTGTGAAGCCCATTTGATGCAAATTACACGAAGTTTGAACAATTCTTAGATTTAATAAAGTATTCCCGAAAATTTTAAATTATTAAACACTAACTATTATTAACTATTATTAACTAACTATTTAGAGAAGGGAAATTAATTGAAAGTTAATTAATCATTCAACAACATTGAATTATGTTAATGGATCAAACGGAGAACATAACACGTCTATATTAAAAAGAAAATGATGCGACATTTTCTATATGCAACCATCAGTTGTACTGTTTTTACATAAGAGCTTTTTAACAAAATATGAATTACTTACGTTAAATTTGTTAGCAATATTTCTCTTAAGTATTTCTACAATCTGTTGGCTGTTGATTTATCTATTAAAAGAATGGAAACAGAGAGAAAATAGAAAAAAGTAAAAATCTTTTTAGTTAATAAAATGCTTCTTGTAAACCATCTTTGTTAGCCGGGTCTGTACCCAAGTGACATTTGTTCGAAATTGTATTGTCATATCTGCTCTACTAGTACACGATACTCCTGAAATTCTGGATTTGTGTGTGATCAACTGTAATGAAAGCGCCAGGTTTTTGTTAAATCGTAAATTGGACCTTCTTCAATCGACACACGTTAAGCTCATTTTACATTCATAACTTTGGTTATCGATGAAGAACGCAAGCATACTTTGTGGGACGTTTTTTTGTGAAAATTCGGTTTTTAAGTATAAAATGGCTAGATCACCAAAATTAGGTGAATCGTTATTTGCCGGCAAAACTATAAGAAAGAGAAAAAATTCGAGTTACAGTTGATTTTTATAAGGCTTTTCTAAATTCCCTTAAACTGTTGCTGTTTAAGAGAAGTTTAAGGAGCCAGATTAAGGAAAATAGCTCGAATTCTAAAATTCGTGCTCGAAAATGTCAATTGGGTATCGTTACCCAATTAACATTTTTGAATTCTTAAATTGCGGTTTTGACCTATCTCCATTAAACTGGCACTTTTAACTTCCCTTAAACTGAACCAGGTTAAGGGACTTTTAGAACAAGCCCTATAAAATCGACTGTGATGTGGCTTTTTAGTTGCATTCTTCTCTAACCTTTGGGAAATAACGTTTCCAATTCTTATTACCGGTCGTTTAGTCATTTTATACAAAAAACCACCGAATTTTCACCAAATAATGCCTACGAAATATACCTTTCTTTTTCGCCATATATTAAAGCAAATGAATCTAAAACGAATTCAACGCCATCATCATCCAATGGAACATGGTCATTCGCACGCACAACCGAAATCTCGACGCCTTCTACACGGTTTATCACACACAAATCCACAATGGTTGGTATCTCGATCACCATTCGAGCAGATCAAGGTTAAACATTTCGAAGAAATCTCACTTGGGTAAGGAAAGAAGTGTTTGGCTGAATGTAGGTCTGACATTACGCCAGCCATGCTGACTACCTGGTCACTAAGACCCGTAAAACGCTTGGTGTGTTGAAATGTAATTTCTCCGATTTCAGAGGTCTCCAAACTTGGGCCCGTGGTCCGCATGCGGCACTCAAGAGCCTATATGCGGCCCGCGTTTATTTTATGAAGGATAAAGTAAATGTCATGTTAGTTTTACAATTTTCATTATTTTTTTCATTTGACCAAGAAAAATCAAGTTAAAAATAAGAAAAACGTAGAATTTTAAAATATTCACTAAGTATTTTCTAGTCAAAACGATATTTACGAAACAATGCGGTTCGCGAACTGAAATTTTTGAAGACCCCTTTTATATGCCTTAAGACTTTATACTGTTCTTTGGTACGGTCCCTGGATGAATATTTTCGTTGATCTGGTCGCCGTCGGCCAGGATCCATGTCAACCTATCGAGAGATAGCAGAGGTTCTTTACAAGTTTCGCTGTTCGCAAGGTCCATGGAGTTAGCTCTACTGCATTTCATTCTTATGAGGATAGATGCGGTTGTTTGGCTTGCTGTACTTGTTTCGTCCATCTGCTTATATGTTGTTATCAAACAATTTGTGTTTCGCAAATTTGTAGCACCATATAAGAGTATAGATTTGAGTTTGGGTTTTTATATCTTTTTGCCTTAAAATACAATTAAAATTCTCTATCAAAAAAGTATCCGCAGCTTTCTCTAATATTTGTCTCTTCTAAATGTGTTTACTGTTTGTAAATCATACGATTTGAATTGGGTGTTCTACGATTTACCAGACTGAACTACCAAACTGTACGGTCTTGTGACATTCCTATAAAAGTGAACCGCATTGATCTAATCAATGGGAAAATTTTCAAGATAGTAAAGGGACTTGAACCGGTTTTTTTAGGATTGTATCTACATTAAAGGTGGCAATTTCGGTTCTTTTAAGTGAACGTGAGTCAATCATCACAATGAACGTGAACCCGATCTCGGTTCTTTCGTTCATTTACAAATAGCACCTTTAATGCACCTTAGGATGAATGAAGACATTGGTCTATCGCGTACAATTTTTCCCGGTGCGTGTAGATACGCAAAAGAGTATGTACACGTATGCATTCGATGTCTCACTGGTGTTTGACGATCTGTTCCAGCATTTTCTCAGTGTGACATAATTGCCTGAAAGATCTATGCTCTCGTAGGCTGAGTTTTTAAAAATGTCTTTTTAGTAGTATAGCTCAGCAAAATCGATGTTATTTTTTTCCTCTACCCCCCATGCTCTCATAAACAACAAATGATGTAAAAGAAACGTCCACACGTCCTTACACGTCCACATTAGTGATGGGCGTTTCGGAGCGCACTAACGGCTCCGGAGCCAGCTCCGACTTTTGCCCGAAACCGGTTCCACACCAACGGCTCCGGAGCTGTTAGTTTATGTAATTATTACGCCTTTTTATGGTGCAGTAAAAAGCTGGCTCCGGAGCCGTGGGTGCGCAGCTGTTGTTTCGGAGCCGGCTCCGGCTACGGAGCCGTTTGCCCATTACTAGTCCTCATTAATAGCAACTCTCTAGTGATATGCTTTGTGTCTTTCTTGAGAGTGTGTCTTACAGCTATTCACACTTGTATGAGTTTAATCTCGAATTATATCCTTTAACTATATCATATTCCTCTTCTTTATCGTACATTATTACTACAATAGTGATGGTAATAGTTATTACAGAGTCCATATAAGGAGTCAGAGTCTATCTTTAAACTGCTCTGTAGATATCCCAAAGTCAAATGCGATGGCACCGTTGAGAAGACCACCGGCGAAAAGGCACTGTGCGTTTTGTCTCCTACAAAGATTCTACATAGAGATGTTATCATCCTTGTTGATAAGAACTATTGTCACTTAGTAAAAGCATTTCATTCTTCTTTCGTTTTGTGTTGAATGACATGTCACGATTCTCACCTTATACTGCACCCGTTGGGCCAAAAATACACGAACCAATTTTCGCAGGCGCGAAATACTAGTTCATCTATTTTCAGCCTTAAATGGTTAAACCAGATTAATCTGATTCACAATGAAACGTATTCCCTACACAATATATGCCATAACTAGCTTCAGTTGGGCCGGTCTGGTGGTACAGTCGTCAGTTCGTCCGACGTAACAACATGCCCGTCATGGGTTCAAGTCCCGAATAGACCGTGCCCCCATACGAAGGTCTGACTATCCTGCTATGGTAACAATAAGTCACTGAAAGCCAAGCTCACTTCACTAGTGGGTACAGGCAGGCCTTGACCGACAACGGTTGTTGTGCCAAAAGAAAAAAAAGAAAAAAAAAGCTTCGGTTAATTGTGCATTAGCCCGACCTTGTTCATTGGTTCGTGGTACATTGGAATCTTACGCTTTTTTATGGTGGATTAACATCACGCAGACTCAACATGGTAGCTGCCACTACTATTTGTATAAAGGAGTGTAAATATGTAGAACAAGATATGAGATAAATAGATATTAGATAATAATCTTATCATAATATGCAGGGTGGCATGAATGGTTGAGCAAACCTGGTTGTTTTATTTATATGTAGTGGGTGAATGACTTCTAGTTTTATGTGCGGATGTTCTCGATACGATGGTTCAGCACGACAAAAAGCCAATTCGTCCGTATCTTGACGAACTCTGCTACCAGGACCACATTGGCAGCTGAACAGCGGCTCTCAAGCATCCCTACCACCAGTGGACGATAAGAATGACATAGTCTTCAGATAAGTGTTGGACACTTATGTCTTCTCAATGTTGGCTATTTTATGTTATTGTTTTTTTTCACCGCATGATATTTTATATTTTAAACAACATACTGTTTTCCAGATAGTGAAATTCCACAGAAAAACAAATAAGTAAATAAATAGAATAGATGCGATAATGCTAAAAAAGTTGTCTGTTTAAAAAACACAAATCCGCAGATTTCCGATGTAATAACAAAATAGGTGATCATGTGTTGATCAGGACCTCTCTCAGCAATGAAAATTAAACAAACGAGCTAAAAACAATGGAAACAAAGCTATGAAATCAATGACCTTGTTTCTTCTTCTTCTTTGTCACAATAACCGTTGTCAATCAAGGCCTGTCTGTAACTCTATTGGACTTGGCTTTGAGGGAGCGCAGGACAGTCAGTCCTACAAATAGAGTCACGGTCCATCCGGGACTTGAACTAATCACGGGCATGTTGTTAAGTCGTACGAGTTAATAGGGTATATGTACCTATAGTGGTGGTAGTACCAATAGTGGTGCTATTGCTCTAAAATGCGCTTCATACGGCAAATTAAAAGTAATTAAGTTATTTACGTTAGTGTGAAATGTTCTTTTGCCTTTTAAAAAGGGTTTAAAATTTCAATGGGGCCATTCCGTTACTTAGTGACCGAAAAATCCATTATTTTGTGAAATGTGTCAACATTTTTCCAAAATCCTTAGGATTTCGTAACGAAACTTTTTTTCTGTTAACGTTCTAAACGACCACATAACCACGCAATTACTAGTTTTTCAACATAACTGTTATGTAATGTTATTGTTTTACTAAAATTATTTGCCTTTTGATCATATTTATGCATTTTTAAGTGTTTTTTTTTACCATAGTGCCATTATAGGTACACCAAACAGGCATGTTCCTATAGTGGTTATAGTTATAAAATCAATAAAAACAGTTCGTTGTAGAATTTTTCGAGGATATTTTTGACATGTCGTACTGTTTTCACTAAAATAAGCAACAGAAATAAGTTTTCTGTGGGTAATTTACCAAAAACAGGCCAAAATTCGCTTATCTGGCTGAATGATAAATTGACTTCCAAATCAAGCACACTCTTCCGGGTGTAGGTTGACGACAGGTGTGATGCAGTACTTTTGTCAATAGTTTCATCAACCAAATTTATACATTTTTTTACGATCAAATTACGCAAGAAACCAACATTATGGCAGTAATCGTTGATATTTATACGAAAACAGCTTCGAAACTAAGTTTCATTAATATTATACACCGTTTTTGATGCACCACCACTATAGGAACACAATACGACGACTATAGGAACCATTGCAACATTGCTAAAATGGTTCGAGAGGGCATTACTGTCCATCGATAGACAAATAAACATAAACATAAACATAAACATAAGCATACCACCATTATAGGTACAACAAAGCAATCACAAAAATATGCATTTTTTCGTAAAATTGATGTGTTTCATGATAAAAATGGTTGTGATTGCGTAGATAAAACACATTCCAATTGGTTTGTGTTAAAATATTCAGAAATTGTCCTTCCTGACAATTTAAATCCATTAAAACACATCGGTACCACTACAAATTGCACCATTTTTGGTACATATACCCTAACTATATCACGAGACCGGCCCATGAGTTTGTTTGGATTCCGATATAATTAGCTGTGGAATATAAAACCAGACGTATATACTACATGATGGAAGATTGTAACTATCAATACACAATTTTCTCTTCAAATCAGTAGAGGGCTATTGCTCTTGGAACGATTCTTTAACTCCAACGGAATCAGTGATGAAAAGATGTTTATGCTGATACAAAACGATATAAAAGAGGGCAGTCATCCTGATCCTTAGCCTGACTCTCCTTGCTCATCTAAAATCCGTGAGATCAAAATAAACTTTTTAAAAGAATCTTATAAAAAAGAGCTATTAAGTGAACACCCAAGTCCCCGAGGAATGAAATTTCATCTGTGTCTGTGAATATGAATGAGTATAAGTAGAAGATTGATAAAAGACTTTTCCCTGTTAATTATTTTGTTGAGAATTTACTAGTTCTACTCAATGCCAAATCAATCGGTTAGCGCTGAGGTCGATTCTAGTCGTTCTACACTCCACGCGTTAATCCCTCTCCTCTACGCAAAATTAACAGCTGTCGCGATATCAATTATATTGAGAGAAGATATCTCCTCTCATCTTACATCAGTGTTAAGATCTCCGTTGACGATATTACGATAATCTACCTGTCGTGTTGTATGCAATGATGCTGTGCCTTTCCCTGATTTGTTTAGTAGAGCTCTTTTTTTGTCAAGTACTTTCAAGGTGTGAACTATTTATTATATTAATGTTTTTAACTGCCATAAATTCTTACCCTGCGTATTAGTTAATCGCCCGACCTTAATCCGATCAGTTGTTGTTACATCTAACCCTGTGCAATAAACATTGAACAAAGCTTAAACTTATTTATTTTTGTAGTAGCGGCAAATTTTTCACGTCGTTATCCTTTTACAGCTCTGCTTTTAAAGTACTCCTAGCTCGAAGCTGCGGGACTTAATTGGTTCGAAAGTATTTAGTTCACTCCAGCGGATGTCCACTGTTTTGTGTTTCGAGAATGTTTGATAGACTTTTTTTAGCAATGGATGAACTTTTAGAACTTATGTAAAACATTTCAAAGAACTAAATCTTCTTAGGCTCTTTTGATGATTCTTGGGGGGTATACAATTATCGTTAATCCCAACAGAAGACGCCATCTAAGTGATGTCGAGTGGCTGACCGCCAATTACCCGGGCCGATGTTCCCCAAATTTCCAATCGAGAATTTCCGAAAAAATAAAAACAATAAACTGTACTTAAACCTTAACCATTCAATCTGTCTGAATCAGCGTTGTTAACGGTGACGTACTTCTACACGAAATAGCCTACTTTGACAATATTTGAAGCTACGCATTCAATTTTTGCTCTTTTATCCTACAGTCATGTTAAACAATGGGTTGTATCACTAGGTTGGCCAGTACAAAATTTATACGGTTTTCTAAATTTTTATCTAGCGGGCTATGAAATGAGTGAAAATGAGCGTTGCGGCGAACGTTCCCAGGAACGAACGAGTTCGCCGGTACGGCTGAATGTCGTTTGATTCAATGACATTTGTGTCACTGATCTTCTTCAGGTGTTCTAGATCTTCTTCTTACATAAGTAACTCTCATTATTATTTTTGTAACCCTTTTTCTCTTATATTCATGTACTCCAGCAAATGAACGAAAACTTTCGAACTGTTCAAGTGAGAATATTTTAGGTTTCAGTCACTTACAATCGGTGAAAGCACTAGGATGTTCTAGATTCACAAGATGAATATGAAATGATATTCAAAATAGATTTTTTACAGTCTTGTTATTGGAAAGATTTTGACGAAAAGCCTTATGCGAACGCCTAAAAACGTCTATAGTTTACAACACTAGACAATATCATAAGTAGTATGCTATGGTGAAATCGATCAATTCTGCTATGTTATCAATTCTACAGTGCTCTCCAACCTTTGAAATCCACTTGGCTTTGAAAAAACATTTGCCGCTTCTCATATATATTAAGGACATTCATTATGTAGACTTAGTACAAAGTTTTATGATCAAACATAAGATTCAATCATACTCTAGACATGGTTGTTGAAATTTGAATCTTGATGGTGCAAAAAAATACACAATTTGTTTTGTAATAAGCTTTTGTTTTTCAAAAATACATTCTATCGCGGACCACGTCTGTTAACGTGATCGACTACAGCTGATCCGCAGACCAATATAATATTAGGTTTTATACCACTGTTTTGGGGAACCAGCAAAAGAAGCCCAGGGAAATCTGATGTTCGAATTATTCGCCTGAATTTCAGTGTCTTTTAATTTATCTTTTTATTTCGTCATGTTGCGCAAAGTTCGAGATAAATTTAGCCCCAAAAGTATCAAAGTATCAAAGTTTTCCCTTTTTCTTTTGCAAAGGATTCAGTATTACTAAAATTTGTGACAAAACGTTTGAAGACAAGTGTCAAAATAGATATATAGCTCAGTATCTTAATAAAAAAATTAAACCTTTTAAAATTTGAATTAATTAAGTTTAAACTTAAAAAACTAAATAAAGTTTAAACACTTTATGAAATTTCATTCACCAGCCTACTACGGTATACTTTACTCTAAAATATAAACTCGTTTCCGAATAATCCATAGAAGCATTACATTTTTTTTTTTGACGAAAATGATTTCAAAATTAAAGTCATCGAAAAATATGTCTGACAGAATAACACATTTTATCAATACTAATCTAACCAAACCAAACGAACATATACATATTGCAACCGATGCATAGCAAGTAATTTTTTGAAGGGTGATATGGCTTTGCGCCCTTTTCAGTGCTTTTTTTTAGTATCATTGAAGACAATTATGATAATTATTTGTTAAAATCATTTAATTTTTTTATTTATTGTTTTAGAAAAAACGGAAAAATCATATGATATGAGCATATGAAATTGCATACGTCAAATATTTCAACATTCAATGAATTAAATACATAAAAATATGTTTCTTTTCGTTTTGGCATAAATCTTGGTGTTATAAAAATGATCATGTCATTTGAATCTAGTTTTTGCAAACCCGGGCAGTAATGAGTTAAACACGTGGAAGGAGCTTCGAGACTGTTTCCTATTAGTTCGGAAGTTTTGCAAAGCAGCGATCTCAGGCCTTTACTCTTTGCGATAGTATATGTTTGCGTTTATATATCGATCATATAGGTTACTCGTTTCCTGAATATTGTTACACGCGGTAAATGATGTGGCATAAACTCTCTGATGCTATATATAGATGAATGTTTTGTGTTATCATTTACACGGATGACGAAGCCAATTAAACACCCATACGGCCTTAATACCATTTTTCGATCGAAAAATTTCGATCACAGCCGGATCTGTCATGTTGTTGTTATTTTTAGCTGTTTTTCAATGTTTTGGTGATAAAAAATCATTTTAGATTTATTTAAAAAAAATTGTTTGCCTACACTTACTGAATTTGATGTGAATCGACTTCATGTAGGGTAATGAAAGATATAGTTACACTGTCGAACGAAAATGGTGCTGAGACCGATATTTTATCGATGAGACATCAATCAAAAGAAAAAATTACATACATGACCTTGACGTAATTTTAGAATACGAGCTAAATTTTAGACTCCACTCAGCAGAGCACATCTTCTTGTTCTTATTCTTTGTCTCAACAACCGTTGTCGGTCAAGGCCTGCCTGTACATCTTGTGGGGTTGGCTTTCAGTGACTTATTGATAAGTACCCATAGCAGGATAGTCAGTCCAACGTATGGCGGCACGGTCCATCCAGCGGTCTAATGTTGTTGCGCGCAACATTGTTGCTCGGAAACATATCGCTGAGGTGAGGTGAAACATATCGTTGCTGGCAACATTTCACTTTGACATTGTTTAGCATCAAAAATTAGCCAATCAACAGCTCAGAGTTTATTTTTTATCACTCACTTGTTGAATAAAGTGTTGAAAAAATAAAATAAACACCAAAAAATGTATTATAAATGCAACAATTCCAAATTTAACGGATGTCAACAAAACGCACACTGCTGCTGTGTCATTTCATACACCCGATTACCATGACCAAGGTAAATAGAAAATGTTGCCAGACGAAAATCAAATTGGTTTGAATTTGGTCGGCAACAAAGTTGCGCTAGCTGTCAAAATCCATACATTTTGCCAGCAACAATGTTGCGCACAACAAGATTAGACCGCTGCCTAAGTCGTACGAGTTGACGACTGTACCACGAGACTGGCTAGACAAGCAAAAAGAGCACTCGAAACCCTCGAATGACAAAGGATTTTGACGAACCAATGTGCTTGAAGCCGGTCTCGTTGTACAGTCGTCAACTCGTACGACTTAACAACATGCCCGTCATGGGTTCAATACCCAAATAGACCGCGCCGCCATACGTAGGACTGACTATCCTGCTATAGGGGGGGAATCAATTAGTCACTGAAAGCCAAGCCCACAAGTGGGTACAGGCAGGCCTTGACCGACATCGGTATTTGAGCCAAAGAAGAAGAAGAAGAATGTGCTTGAAGTTTTTATTCTGCGGTCTAGCCAGACCGATATTAGAATAGGCGTCAGTAGTTTGATGTCCATAAACAGAGTTATAAAACAGTAGGATTGAGACGGTACAAAGGAAATTTACCATAAACAGTATCCATTGGAATAGCTGGTATGATATAAGACACAAGATCGTACCAATCACGGTGTCAACAACTAGGATTTAAAACGAAGGAAAGTAGACGAAAAAATGCGTGTTTCGTTCCGAAATTGTTGTTACGAAATTGGTGTTGTTCTTTCTTAATACGTGCATTTTTGTATGTCTATTGATTTTATCGAAAAGAGAGATGTATTAACGAAAGGGGATGGGGACCTTACGTCGAGTGACGAATTGTCAAAATGCTCCTAGATTCCACCACCTAATAATTTTAATCCACCTTGGTTTTCTCTAGAAGAAAGTGATACTCCTTGTCGACCGGGCTCACATCGAGCTGACAGGTAGTACTGTACCCACATATACAGTGAAGCGCCGTTTATCCGGGTACCTTTTATCCGGCTGTCTGTTTATCCGTGCTGTTTAAAAATGACAGTTCAATTTAAAGGGATATTGCGTTATGAGGAGGATATTTATAAAAAAAAAAAACGGTTATCAGTGCACACTGTCAGAAAAAAAAACATTATTCATGACAAATTTCAAATTTTATTCTCAATGGAAAAACATGATGTTAATGAAACCTGGGTAATTTTTATAAAAAAAAAGAAAATTTTAAAAACTAATCAGGAGTTTGTGATAAAATATATTATTTTACTCATTATCCGTGTTATTCGCATATCCGGGCATGGTCAAGTCCCGATGAGCCCGGATAAACGGCGCTCCAGTGTATGTTGGGCAAGTTGCATCAATTGCTCAATTAAATCAACATGATAGTGGAATAGAATGATTGACCGAATAAACGTCGTAATAATTCAGCAGAAATAACTATGATAAGCAGTGACTTAACAAACAGAAAAAGTTAAACCTATTATATTTTATCCCAAATAGTTGGCAGCTGAAATCATGTCAACACGCCAACAAAACTATAGTCTCTTCACGAAATACGCGGTTTATGCGTTCCCGAGGAATTCGCGTAACTCGAATATCTGCGTAAGTCGAATTTCACTTTTGCTACAACAATGCAGATGATTAATCGATATTATATTTAGTACTTTAATACAGAAAGCAGAAAATTATGATATTGGGGCCCTTCACGATTCTAGTCAGCTTTTTTATATGAAGTTTGACAGTTGTAGGCTCAAATCATGTCAACACTCCATACAAAACCACACACAAAACTAGCATAAGATTTTAAGTCGAGATCAGCGCTCAGTAAACTTTTTGAGGTAAAGGGCCAAATTGTGTACATGATCAAGAGCCACAGGCCAGTTCAAGTAGCACTTAAATTATTACATTATGAAAGATTTCAAACCAAATAGTCGGATAATGATATCAAGCAATACGATTGTTGATATTGTTGTTTTTATTTAAAAATATCATCCAAGCAAGGTTATATATTATTAAATTCCTATTATTAAAACAAATTGTAATAATAGTACGGTAGTCAGATCTTAGTTGCTGCTTAAAGCGCATCCTTATTATTATATTTAACATTATTTTTTTGTACAAAAAAATTTATTGCTATTGTGGTAGCTTTCAACAACCAAAATGATCGTATTTTTGGAGCATGTCTTGATATACCTACATTTAACGACTTCATGATATACAAGCAGTCAAACGATATCAAAATGCATCACCTGAGTTGATTTGGGGAGCTATACCAACCAAAGAGGAATCGTCATTGTTTTTCATTATCAAAAACCATTTTAATCTTTGCGCTAAAATACATTTGAGAAAATACAGATTTTGCTTCCAACAGGGTTCAACTTCAAACCATAAGGCTTCAACAAAGTTGTGCTTGCGGCTTGCAATGACTTTCAATAGCGTTTCCGTGCGTGCATTATTAGTGTTATTATTTTCAAAATATGCAATGTTGCGTTTTATTTAAAACTCTAATCTAAAAGCATGGTTAGAAAAATAAACAACACAATTAAACTTAAACAACAAAATTAAACAACACAACACTGGGTTGTTTTTTGTCTTGTTGCCCGGAACAACATTAGGCATTTAAGACACAGAGAAAAAGTTTATCTTCTTTAGTAATTTAAAGAATCATCCTTATAACATCCTTAAGCAAAAGTACTTTTCATGTTTTGTTTATACATTGCTTGCGAATAAATGGCTGATTTATAGCTAAACCTAACCAATGTTTGAAATTTTTGTAGGAGTTTTGTATTGGATGGATATATCGGATGTGGCCATCACATAACAGATATACATGAACGATGTTTATGGATAACGCAAGCAGAAACAGAATTATATTTAATAGGTCATGCTTTATGTTTGTCAAAATATAACTAATATACTTTTGATTGGTTTATTTATTCACAACCAGATTAATCAATATTTTATGTTATTAAATAAAAAAAACTGAAATTTGATTGTTTATATTCGACAATGTCAAAACAATTTTGAAGTAAAATGGGTTTGCTATGAACGACAAAAGTTTTGTTAAATCTTTAGCAGTGCATAATATCATGTTGCTTTTTTTCTTTATTATTTCTCTCATTCTTTTAAAATTCTATTAACAAAAATCAAGGAATACGCAAATGTTTACGAAAGATCAGACTGTTGGATAAAATGCAGCCAAAGTGGGACTGAAAACCCGTCTTCAAAGTTTAAAGCCATTTTAGTGTTGTTCTTTTATTTCTGCATGCAGTTTTCAACCGTTTTCTGATAGGTGCGTTGAATTCAGGTAGACTAAATTTTTTGTTCTCATGATGTTTCGTTTTCATCTTTTCTGTATCTCCGTTTTCATCATCAAAGTATTTTTCTTTGCACGTCTCGAGAGGGTTTTCTCTTTAATTTTGGCTTTTGCAGATGCTTTTTGGCATATCTTTACAAAAAACCAATTTCGTATTGAGGTAAAATTCAAAGGCTGGGCTGAACGCGTACAGTCCAAACTTATTGTACGAGACCTGCGATAGGTGATACTGCCATCGGGTTAAATTGTTCATTGACTCAAAATTGCAGGGTACCATTGGAAATTATTTTCCTTTCTTTATTCCTTAATGTTGCTCGTTGACGCTTTCTGTTATCTTCATGGTTTCCAACCACTTACCAGCCTACATTTGTCTTGTTTATGATGCGGTGTTGTCTTCTTTATTTCATCGCAGCATGTTACCTCTGTTAACGTTGTCGCCATCATTAAAGACAAGGTAAAAGTTTCAAACGTAACACGACCTGCAAACGGCTGCGTTTATAATTTATGTTGGGTTCGTGATTTGTTTTTCAGTAGCATTTTGTTCGACTTGCTAATCTCGGAGAATGAAGTGAAGACGTGTTTGAAAAGTGTTGTATTATTTTTTCTTGTTTATTATGAAAAGCTTGATTTTCAATACGACGATTATAATTAATTTAAAGTGTAAAAACATATTTTTGAGGTAAAATTTTGCAGTATCAATTAATGATATAGGCTTTTTTCTCTTTTCAGTCAACTGTAAAAACGTTTTAGTGACTCCGTAACTGCACAACCATGGATGCCAACAACTTTGTGATGTCTTCCTATCAGTTCGTAAACTCGATTGCCTCCTGCTATCCGAATAACTCACAGAACACAAATAGTTCACCAAATACGGCTGGCAGTCAAGGTGGCCAAAACGATGGCTATTTCCCACCATCGACATACGCTCCAAATATTTATCCCGGCACTCCACATCAGGCCCATTACAGCCCTCAATCGTACAATCCGCTTGCAGGGGCTGGAGCGACCAGTGTAAACAGTGCTAGTACTGGCGCTGTAGGTGGCGGACATCAGTCTACCGATATGGTGGATTACACTCAATTACAACCACAAAAATTCCTACTTTCACAGCAACAACAACCGCAATCCGCCCTTACTTCACAAAGTTGTAAATACGCAAGTGAAGGCCCTAGCACAGGTACAAATGTAATTAATAACAACAATAACAATAGCACCACCAGTCCTCAGGATTTAAGTACAGCCAGTGGAGGAAGCAATGGAGCCAATGATGGAAATAGTGGTAGGCCTGAGATTTCGCCAAAACTGTCCCCAGGATCAGTAGTTGAAAGTGTAAGCCGATCTCTGAAATCGGGTAATCCATCAACTGCCGTGAGTTCTAGTAGCACGAACAATAACACCAGCAACATAAGCAATCGAAACCAGGTGAACCTGCCACTCGCAAGTCCGGAAGAGGAGTCTGAAGCCAGCGATGATGATAGTGGCACGGAAGGAGGCAGCTCTCAAGGTGGTGGAGGAAGTAGCAGTAAGAAAGGAGGACCTCCACCCCATATTTATCCATGGATGAAACGAGTGCATATTGGACAAAGTGAGTAGTATTTTGTTTTGTTTTTTTAGAGATTAGACAAAGTTCAGATTGTTTGGAGTGATTTTTTTTTTTGTTGTGTAGTTAGTGATTATTTTTACCTTGTCATTTATTTTTCCAATCAATCAAACTGTACATTGTTCAATTTATTTTTACCTTTCCAACCCTTTGACCTACATATGTTTCATTAACACAGCCTCCACACACATGTTAAAGATAGAAATTATCAATCAATCACTTCACACTTTTCCATAACAACCGTATTGATGATGGTAAGCATCTTTCTACCATCAATACAAACTATAAACGGTGAAAAGTTAGTATATACACAGACAATATGAGTTTTGCTTCACGTATGACAATGAACGATCTAATAAGACCGCAGCCGTTTCAAAAAATGCGTAAAACGGACAAGTGAAAATTGATGAAAAAGCAAACAAAAATATTTCTCAAAGTAAACATGCTGATTATACCTTTAATTCATAGGTCAGACCATGAGACTAGCAAAGAAAGGGGAAAGAAATGCAAAATGTACAGAGCGATGCGCGGCATGTAATCCTTTTGTTCTCTCACTAATCATTTTCATCACTCATGTAAAATGAAACAGTGTTTCGTGTGTGGAAGACGTTACTAAGAGGAAATTGTTTGCATTTACTCATCGTGTTCCACCCGCCTGTCAGCAAACATTGTACGGTAGCCGCATATTAGGATGTATTTGTTTGGTATACTCAACCATCGATCGCACGCCGATCGCTCTTTCGATGGTGACGATGGATGGTTTGTATATTTACTGTGCCGCGTTGAGAGAACGAGAGAACCACCCCGTTCTATTTCTTCGGCGTTACTAAGCTAATATGGATGGAGCATACGATGCAAGTAGTGTTAGCCCAGCTAACTGTAGGTAGCCTTATAAGCCATTTCCGGCTCTTGGGTTTAAAATCGTTGATGAGCGCAACAAGTGTGAATGACAAAATAGAAGCTACGACCACTTATGATGCATATTTCAATCACGCACGTCATATGTTGATTTCCACGCCAATTGAAAACTGAAGCATGTTCATGGGATCAGAAATAAAACATAGAGAAATTTAAGAGCTGACGATATATTCGAGTCATACTGGCACACAAACATGAGCAGTGTTATTTTAGTTATCCTATTTGCGTTAGTTTTAATTACTAATTCTTCTTCTTCTTTGGCACAACAACCGTTGACGGTCAAGGCCTGCCTGTACCCACTAGTGAAGTGAGCTTGGCTTTCAGTGGCTTATTGTTACCATAGCAGGATAGTCAGTCCTACGTATGGGGGCCCGGTCTATTTTAGGCTTGAACCCATGACGGGCATGTTGTTAAGTCGTATGAGTTGACGACTGTACCACCAGACCGGAATTACTTATTACCTCCATTAAATAAAACACACATGTAATTGAAATTGTATGCGTATTTTCGTACCCATTTCATTAATAACTTTTTGCATTTGACACATTTATCATCACAGAATAAATAAATTTATCAATGAATCTGTTTTTTCTGTTGATTAGCAATGAATAACACACATATATCTGGCGTTAAAGATCCAATATGTATGAGATTTGATTCCAAAACATGTTGTTAAGCATTGCATTGAACGATTTTACTACTATCATATCATCATTATATAGATGCTTGTAAACACACATAAACGGCAGTTTTCAAACTGAATTTCAAAATGGCAACCTGTCTGATTCTAGGAATATATCTGCAGATTATTCAACCATAATAAAAAAATTACTAATTTCCCGATTTTCTGCATTTATGTTATCTTTTAAAAAGTTACCAAATGTCGATTCATTAAAAAGCTTTTAAGCTGAAAATAAAATTTTCCTTTTTTAGAAAAGTCAAACATTACTTGAAATAAGCAATACGTCCTTTTTGGACCGTTACTACTTAATAAAAAAAAACATTACTTGAAAAAGTTTATTTTTTATCTTTTCATGATTACGAAAACTAAAACCCACTAAAACCGAACACATGGTTTGCAATTCAACTCATGATATTGGTTCGATCCGTCGTGAGTCAATGTCTGTGGCATGATGCTTGAGTGCGTTCGCAACAGATCGGTTTTACGTTTTCCACTATATAGGGAAAATCGTAAGTGATTACGATGAAGGTATGTTCAGAAAAAAAATTGATTCACGAAGTATCCTTACGAAAGGTGGATAGGATATATTCATATAAGGTTTTTCATAGGTTTTTGTTTGATCCAAGGCATCCGACCTGGTTAATTAGCCGTAGTGTGATATTTATATAACAATTTTCAAAAATTTCAGCCATTTTATGGAGGATGCTCCTAACATATGGCGTTGTATGGCGTACGAACAAAATTGAACATGAGAAGTGGAAATAGTAACAAATTCCCCTATCAACAGGCAAATAATTTATGATTTCCACAAATTACAAAAATTCCTTTCAATGCGACACCCATGACATATAAACTTTATAACGTAGGAAGTAACGTATAATGTGGGTTTAAAGGTTCAAATGTCATTACTTTTAACATTACCTTTCAAATTGGAATATTTGTTTTTTAAAACGAAACCGAGCTTCAATCATAGAATGCTTAAGTTATGAAATGTATTCATTTAAACTTCCATCCATTAGCTAAAGTCCAACATTGCTCTCAACAAAGCGGCTTGCTAGTTGATTCCGTATCCTATGCGATTGGCAACAAAATGATTTTATTTTGTGCATGTTATTTTTATCTAAACATAACCATTGTAAAGTAGAAATAAGAAAGTTGTAATGAACAAAATGTTGAAAGATTTTTTTTTAATTTTAAATTGTTTATTTTATGTTCAAATTCTTACGGCTTTAGCCACTACATATATTCAATATTGTACTTTACTGATATTTTTAATTATTATATACAAATACATCGATTTGTTTTCTTTTTTATTTTTAATACAATCTAAATCATTCATTTTAATACATTTTAAAACATCGTTTCACTCTTAAGTGTTTTTTACCTCTCTTGGAATATTATTTGTTTGTTTACTTCTTTTCATTCTGAATTTATACAGGCTGAACACTTTAATAACTCTCTATGGGTTGTAGGAATGATTTCGTTTGGTTAACTTTATTTATAAAACTGGCTGAGATTAAAGGCTCTAATATTAGTCAATTAGTATATATCCTTTGCTGGACTAAGACACTCATATTTTCATAATTTTGAAAACAATAGCATATTTGCAGGTTTCTCCTGATTTAAAAAATAAGTTAATGGGTACTACACGAAATAATTGTAATCCTTCTCTAGCGTAATGACCTTATTATATAAAAAAGTTTGATCCGGCTGTCATTTGGGCTGCCAAAGAGTTCGTTTTATCGTTTCTTATTTGTATTGTTTTTGAAACAGGTATACCATAACGCTCACGAGAAAAGTGTACTATGCTACAAACATTTGATCGTTCCGCTTTGCATGGGAACAAATTGAGCTGTGCAAAATTATCGAATATCAGAAAAATGCTTTTAGTTTTTTTTCACCGTTATGTTTCAGCAATTTGATAAAAATATGGTTCTTTTTCAATGTTTTGGTAGATAACAAATCATTTATTAATTGTTTTAGAAAATAGAATGGCTACACTAGATACTGAACTTGATCGACTTTTGTGAGGGTATGAAAACAATCAAGGTCTTTGAAAGAGAACAGGTTGAAGCGTTTAGAATAAATTGAGAAAAAGCCATGGGAAAATTTTGACAGTTAAAGTGAACATTGTTTATGTTTAGCGATGGACATTGCTATGGAGTGAATGAGACTTTTATTCAGCATTTAGCACTCAGTTCATTTCAGAATAATACAAGAATTAGAATCTAATAAGAATTTCACATGACTGATACAATCCACAGATCTTATTTATCAATCGTCCCCGGATTATAAGCAAAGGACGGTATGCATATTATACGAGTGTGTGCCGATTGGATGTTTCATTTTACTCTCAGTGTTTAATTGAAAGTAAATAGGACTTCTTTTACCCAGTTGGAACATGTACTGTTCTGTTTTATGCATGTTAAACGTTTCGTTCTTCCAGCAGGATTGTTGCAAACGGTAGTGATTCGTGGTCACGGAATGCCAAACAATTAAAAAGGATTTCAGTGTTTCTGAATACAGAGTAAACTGCAATTACTTCTCTTTTATTCTTCAGAAGTGGGTGACCGCAAGAAATTTATTAAATATAATTTTCCTAATAGTAAATTTGTCCACTTTTCCACGTTAACTATTAGCCGTTTGTTTATAAACACTTTTTCACAAAACTGTCAAAACCGTGCTGAAATTGGCAACCTAGCGACGGGCTTTGTATCGACCTGTTCTTCTTAATAGATCTAGGAAAAAAAAAATAGTTATTTTGTCAGATTAGCTTAGTGTAATGACGGCCTGTCAATTTTTTTTGATCAAAAATTAGTCCTGAGGCCGATTTTGATAAAAGGTGTCTAATGATTCCGAACTGTACGATGCATTCAAAACAAACATGAACAGGCAAAAATCGCAAATATCGTAAACAACTAAAAAAATCACACAGAACAGGAAAGCGTTCACACGGTACGGGAAAGCGGTAAAAATGGGTACCTTTAATTCAAGCATTATTTTACAACAAGGATAAACTTGTTCTTCTATGGCACAACATTTGAGGTCGGTCAAAGCCTGCCTATGCCCCCCAAGTGGGATTGGCTTTCAGTGACTTACTGATTACCCGTAGCAGGATAGTCAGTCCTATGGAGGCACGGTCCATTCGGGGCTTGTGCCTATGACAAACATGTTGTTAAGTCGAGTTGACGGTGGATCCTGAAATGTTTAGAGAAAACTGGGGCAAAATGGACAAGTTAAGCAGTTTAACGAAAATTTATTTGAATTTGAATACTTGAACCACAATATTCTGAGATTATTATTTATCTATGAATTAAAATAACTACAAAAACCTCAAAATAATGCAAACGTATGAAAAACAAAATGAAATAACAATTAGGGTTTCATATGCTATTTTGACACGCGGGGTAAACGATCATATGTTAACAAAACGTAAAACTTAAACATTTGCGCAATACGGGTACCTCCACACTAACTCAGTGGCAAAGTGTGGTTGACAGATATTTTTTTGTTTAAGCTTGTTTTGATCATGTGATTTATTATTCCGAAATTTAACCTAATTAGTATTAGTCGATTCGCAGCACCCATCACTATCTACAGTGGGGGATTTCTAAAATCAGACACCTAATATTTTCACTAAGTTTCGGTTTTTGAGGCTCCCTGGAAAGTTCATGAGACTTCTTTAGACTACTACTATTACTAACATTTTTCATTTCTTAACAAATGACCTTGTAGCTTGCATATACAGTCTAAAACGGTGTTTAAATCGAATACTTGTGAATTTTACGATACTAGCCTGATTTATTGTATGGAGTTCAACACTTGGCGGCTGAAATCATGTCAACGCTACATACAAAACCTAACGCAAAACTAGCATCAGATTTTCAGCCTGTAAAATTTGTAAACAAACGTCGATGCGTGGCAGGCCCGATCAGTTTACTTCATAAGGGTTGCCTTTTTTGCTGAAGCGTGAATATTTCGCAAGATAAGGTTAAACATTGTTTGGGTCGATTTAATTTTCAATTTAATAAATGCACTATAACCCATTTCAAACAGAAGAAAAGAAAAGAACACGATTTTAAAATGCACCTTTGCTTGCACACAAATGGCGAAATCCATTGTGACGGAACGTAACTGTCAAATGGATGCAACCCGGATAATGTTTGACTGACATTCGTGGCGATGCGTTTCGATGACACGATTCATTTGTGGATTTGAAAATGGCTATTTCATAAACGTTTACGTTAATGTGTATTTTTAATTGTTATTACCGTAAGCAAATCACTAGAAACTTTAAGAAGAATGTTTCATCGTGCACAGGGATCCAAACACTAAGTTTTAATACCCAAGAACACAGTGTTATTTACACCTGTCAAATATTATAATGTAAAATATCAAATATAATAAATAATGCAAGCAAATATTTGTGCCATCCAGCCACCAGCGGATGGTAAATATTGCACGAAAAAGATTCGCCGTACTCTGTTCGGGTTTTCGTTGCTATGAGAAATGGTGATTTTGATTTTGGTGGGTTTCAAGTTGCAAGCGCTCCACGGAAACAAAGTTAATAGGCTGTATATGTACTTATATATGTATATATGTAACTACAACAAAAATATCCACGTCTATTTGTTGCATCTTCAACAGTTGGATTTCGAATGAAATCACGTTCTTGCTCACAGTGACGAGCGACTCGGTTGGTTCACATTATAATCTACCACGTATTTTAAAAGTCAGTTCTTCCTATCGCAGGATGGTTTGCATAGGAATTGAAGCTCAGCCATATAAAAACCGGCGTGTTTATCGAATAGACTCCTGGGCCAGCTGCTGGATCCTGGTTGTTTGAAACACATACCTAAATGCAATATACTCACATTTTAACTTGGAACTATACCTCAAGTACCAGCTTACTATGTGACCTCTGAACATTTTCTTTCCCGTTGTAGGTAGTGTTATTGACACACAAAATATGCGAAAATCTGATGAAAGTAATTTTTCCATTAATAGCAATTTACTCGATACATTTGATGTTCTTCTGAACGGTCGACCATTTTCATCTTTGTGCCAACACCCTAACTACCAGTTTTTTCTTTCTTTATTTTGCACTGCCCTTATAATTTCACAATAAACTAGATCAGAGTGGAACATGATTGCACAAAAAGCATGATGGGAATCAAATTAAAAAATATTTTCACCCAATAACTGGTTTCGTTTATGCCTTACAGCTCTTTTTGTCTGTTTTCTGTGGTTCCTTTTTATTTATATTCTTTCGTTCCTACCGTACGAAATTTCTGCTGTGCTTATACCGTGTTGGTTGATATTAAGCAGAAAAATCTGCTAACGTAAGCATGATAATTTGCATTTTAAGGGACATCGATGTTGCAATTTTCTTAAATACGACCTACACAATGTTCAGTACCTTGTCTCCATGGTTAATGGTAGGGTTCCTGTATTCAGTAGTTACTGTGAATAATTAGTTATAAGCATTCTTCATACTTGTTTGTTTATCTTGCTTTTTTATATACAGAATCATTAAAAGTTTTCGTTTTTAAATTGATCAAATATAGTGACGAATCAAAGACCTTCTGAGGTCTGTTTAAAATAAAACTATTAAAAATATTATAAATCGCTTTTTAAAGTCTTTTGCTTACAACAATTCCATTACGACGGATTCATATAGGTGTTCAATAAATTGTAATTATATTTGTTCATCATTAATAAAAATTTAGCAAAAGTTTTGCTAACTCGATAAAAAGCGATAAAGATCTGCTCAAGTTAAGACGTTTGTTTTCATACCAAAAAACGAAATAAACTATGTTAAGTAACTGATTTATTTATGTATATGATACAGTCTTTCAGATACTTACAAAAAAATATTTCAGCTTAAACTGTTAACGTTTTAAAACTCGCTGATATAAGTCTCTGATCGCTTATCAGAATGACTATTTTGCGATGCATGACTATGTACATAAAAAATTAACTATTTTTTTATTTTTTTTTCTTTATTCAAATTGATACCATGCTTTGAATTTCAGCTGATTGTTATTCCGAAATTAATGCTATTATGTACTTGCATTACAATGTGACTGTTCTGTCAGAATGAAAACAAAAATAGCATCAATCTGAATACATTGTTAACGCAAATTCAGATCATTCTTCACTTCACTGAAGCACCTGTACGATATTAGCTTGAAAGAATGTTAGGTTATGGATGCATAAATTGTGATGTATAAATCAATCAAACTAACCGAAGCTACAGCAAGTACGTTTTGGGATGATCAAATTTTTGGTAATACATAGCAGAACATGCACATTTTGTTTGCATATTATGCCGTTTGCATGCAGATGCCTTCGCCAGAAAAGTGTGCTGCTATGCTCTTCTGATAAAAGCATGAATTTTCATATGCTCGTTACATTCATACATATTGCATGCTAACTTTCTCATCTAAATCGAGAGTTTGACCCAGCAAGCACATTTAGGTAAAGAATGAAAAATTGAATAACTCGATGCTTTGTCGTGAACCCGGTACATTCATGAAATCATAGTCATCGATACAAATGCATACACAAATACATATTATTAAATTTACAAATATTTTGCGTGCTAAAATAGATTTATTAGCTCGAAAAAAAATTAAATGGAATTAGTTTAGAAAAATTAATCTAAAGTAACATAAAAAAAGAAAACAGAATATCGCAAAACTTTCTTGGAATATTGCAAACAATTAGGAATTTGTTTATGTCATTTGTTAAATGATCGTATTGAGAATTATTATACAGCGCCTACCACAATTATATGGACAGTCGTTTTTCGCGATTTGGGGAAAATCCATGAGATAGGTAAAAACAGTGAATGTATGAGTTATGCAGAATACTATTTCACATCTTTGTACAGTCTGAACTGACTGGTTGAACTTCGATTCCCTGCCAACTTTTGAATATGTGCTTTTTAGTTGGCCCGTTTTTCCATACAAAAAAATTCTGAAATTTTTCGCGGCCATGAGATTTTTTGTGAATTTTACAAAAACCGGATTTTCCATACAAACGCATGCTTTTAATTGAACTGTCAGCCAACTATTGAGCGTTTAACTTAAAAGCATGCCAACTAAAAAGCGTTCATTATTGACTTCTGACTGTAGTTATAAATTAATTATTAACCGACTAGACATATTGGTCTTTCACTTGGAACGAACGAACGACGAAAATCATAGTAGGAATCATAGTAGGCGAGAATTCATACTACTTGATTTTTAGGAAGATTTTCATAACAGGGAGCTGAAGGAGAAAATGAACTATGCTACACGACAACGTTCCTTCCAATTTCTATGGTGGGAAATCTGCCAGGTTTTGAGCTACAGATTTCTAATGGAGTAGTTTTAAGGTGAAAACGAGTAACCTGTAAACCTTACGGTTTATAAAGTTGAGCCATGTTATGAATTTTGAACAGTGAACAACTAAACTGTTGGTCAGAAAAAGCAGCATTAATATTTTTAAGAATAATCTATTCAATAGGATTATTTGTAAGTAACGGAACGTAAGTCCGTGAGCGACGAACGGATTTTCGTCATTCGCTACAATATGCTGAGGATTCCATTATGCTTATAAAATGTAAATGTAAATAAATAATTTATCAACAATAATTATTTTAATGAAAATCATTTTACACAATGTGGAATACGCTTCATTGTAGTGGGGGGTTAACGATACTAACCAGTTTCGTATTTATGGAGTTTAACAGTTGGCTGCTGAAATCATATCAAAACTCCATACAAAACCACAGGCAAAACTAGCTTCCGAGTTTCAGCTTTAAAAATATGTAGGGGAAGGTAGGTAAAGACGGACACTACGGGTAAGATGGACACTTCTCATAAATGCATCAAAATGGTAATTTTCGAAAAAATCAACAATGCAGCATCCTAACTTAAAGTTGAACAACACAATGGAGAACATTTTTCGCATAATATATGCAAAATTGTTTAAATCCACGAACAAAATAAATTTTCAATCATGTGCACCCTTGTGGATCTAATTTGACTACTACGGATCTTAAGCTCTACAACTTTTATTGTTTACATTTCCGGAAGTTTTATTTCATGAATGGGTTGTCGTGATCATTAATGAAAACACTGGCGAAAAAACGAGGATAAAAGCAATACAAAATATTGTTTTCTGGTGGTTTAAACATTCTGACACCAAAGCGAGAAAGACGGACACCTTGTTGTAGGGAAAGATGGACACCAAATTTATTGATTTATTTTACTTCTTATATCAATTGGTGATGAATATATTTCTTCAAATACCTTAAATAAGGCTATTCCGGTGCTATAAATCAATCAGTAACTAGAGAAAGTATTTAAATAATCGAGAAATGAAACACCGGTCAAAACAGTAACCATTCGTTATGCTATTCCTCGCTCGACGCTGATGAGGCGCTTCACGAAATCCAACATCTTGTCACGACTTGGACAACTTTAAGCAATAAAAAGATGAGGCATTTATACGACATTGTTCAGGAATAGATGAGAAATTCTATGGGATTACAAACATCAAATGTTGAATTTTGACATGGTGGAAAATGGATTAAACTGTTAACAATTCCCTCATGAATACTGGAGTCGTGGACTTTTTGCGGAGTAATTTCCTAAAAGGAAGTTTTAGATTGTTTTTCTTTAAGCTAGAGCAACGTCAGAGGTAAGTGCGCGATATGTCAATAATGCTTTAGATGCTGCATTCTACGATATATTACAAGCGCTGTTTACAATTCCTATATTCATGGCTGAATGAATCGCCGTTGCAATAGACCAAGAATTGGTTTATAAACGTACCAGGGCGTGGAAAGCGATAGAATTTGTTAAAATATTGTAAAATTCTTCACTTTCTAACCTTTTCTACAGGTGTTCATCTTACCCTTCATGGTGTCCATCTTTCCCATATCAGGTGTCCGTCTTACCCGAACATTTCAAAACTGCACGAAAAAAAACATGTTTTTCATTCATGAAAAAAAAACGCAAAAATCGATAGAAACTTAAAAGTTTCAACACATTTTCTGATAAAACATGAGTGTAAGATAATGTATGCACATTTTCATGGTCGTTGCACTTATATCCCTAGATTTTTACCATTTCCCTTAAGGTGTCCGTCTTTACCTACCTTCCCCTAAAAAAACTCAAATTCGTGGCGAGCTCGAGCAGGATTGTTTTTAGTTGAAACATACCTGTTGTGTCAAGAAGAAAGGTGAAGTTGATTGTTTGAATCAATATATTTTAATTTATTAAAAGTGCTTTAACTCATTTTAAACATAAAAAATAAAAACAATTTTAAAAGGTATCTTTGTTTGTACAAAAATGAAGAAATCGTGTCACGTTCCACGTTCCAGTTATTGTCAAATGGATACAACTTGGATGATCGATTTTGTTACCAAGACTGGCTGAATTTTTAGTTTGTTGGCTAGAAATAAAAAAAACAGGTGTATATTAGCAAAATAATTGCATATAAACATGGCCCAATCATATCTAATACTTTATTTATTTAGGTTTAAAGGTGACTTTAATAAGCAAAGTGATAACAATTGTTTTTGACGGCGAACGAATAGAACTCAGACATGGCTTATAAAAAATGTGTATTATTAATTCCTAATTAGACTCGCACATTTTTGCATTCATTTAAAATTATCGAGTATCTTTATCGTGCCTATTTCAATGTGTTTTGTTCAGTAACATTTGGTCTTACGTTGTTTGTGGCCTGTGTATCATTCTTCATTGCCTGCTTATTTGTAATGAATGTTATAGTTTTTTTGTTGCTTTTGCTTGGAATGTGCCATCTGGATCTCAGTCAATCTCATCGATTATAAAACTCGTTGAATTAAGGCTCATAGCCATTCTAGTATCCACCACGACGTGGGACAAATGATTTATGATAATAAATATCCTGATGCCAGTTGCTCTATATCCGGGACTCTGCAAGTTCGATGACGTGTGCGGTGAGTTTCGAGTTGCCACTGCATGACCGAACAATATCATATTAATGAAGGTGAAAAAGTACTTTTATTTCCGTGCAGACGAATTGCAATAGCTTTCTCAATAATCTAATTGTTAATTTAGTATTGAAAAGAGTACATCACGATTATTCGGAATAAAAATCTTGCATTCCTGTAATAATACGGTTTTCTAAGTTATAGTTTCACCTACAATAGGGTCAACCATTTTTCTATATTTCAAATGTTCCATACGCCAGTAAGACGTTAACACTTGATTCTGTAGACTTAATAGATAAAGTGCAAAGGTTAATCCCTGTCCAGACGAACTGCCCATCTACACAACTCACAAGGTTAAGGATTTTATTGTCGTACAAAAGATTTGATAAACACCCTTGAGTCGATGTTTTGACTTAAGTAAAATTTATTGCTTTTTTTTGACATTCCTTCTCTCCCAGCAGTATGCCGTGCGTTGAGTATCTTTCATACCATTTTCCACGGTGTTAAGATTATTATCATTGAATCCAAAGACACCGCTACACCAAATGTACCTGTAGTAGCTTTATGCGTGCAGCAACCGGTGATAATCCAATGTGTTCGTGTAAAATATCTTTTAGTAGCGATTAAACAAAACCAAAAAAAAATTTTAGTGGTAAAAGGTAAAGATATAAAAACTGAAAAGCCTCGTATAAAGATACCCGGTACGCATCAAAGAGTTGTTTCTATTTGGGTTAAATGAGCATTTTTTTATCCAGAGGGTTAGCTACACGTTTTTTTTTTATTTTTTGCGGAAGCCAAAAAGGTACAGGTCATAATTCAATCGCTGATTTATTGCTCATTCAAGGAATGAATCGAAAAGAAATAGCGCTACACACAAACAGTATAAATGGAAACAAATCGTATGTGGCATATGTTATGTGGTAAAATTAGTCGAAATTTTAATACTTCACACTTTGTGAACCCGTTCCCAAGCTGTTATTTGTATCCTTCTAATGACTTTTTTTGTAAATATTACTTAACCTTTAATAATTAAACATGTATATTTTTTTTAAAATAGTTAGCGTTCTACTTCAATCGTTTATCATGTTTAGAATGCATTGAAAGTAATATAATGGTTGTATATTTTAAGCTCGAACGAAGCTTGGTTTGGATATATATATATATATATATATATATATATATATATATATATATATATATATTACATGTTAATGTTAATAATTATATTATATGTTACATGTTAATATAGGTTACATGTTAATATATATATATATATATATATATATATATATATATATATATATATATATATATATATATATATATATATATACACACATATACTCAGTTACTCATTCTCATAAAGTATCTGGTACATAACGACACATCTCCAGTACATCTCATATATGTGTATAGTTGAAAGATAGATTCATATAAATGTGTAAGTGTATATAATACATATGTTATGTAAAAACATATTGTTTTCTTTTATTATCAAAACATGCATGCAGCGAACATTTCAATGGGCCTAGTGTTAATATAACAAAACATGTAATTATAACTTGAAACGAATAAGACTCTACATTAAAACAAAAATAAAACTGTAGCTTCGTGACATCACTTTAACACCGTACCCCTCCACGGCTTAAAAATTTGTCATCTTGACATTTCACGATTAACAATTTGACCGTCATGGGTTCAAGCCCCTTGTGGATCGTGTCTCACAGACTATTCTGCTATGGGTAATCAATAAGTCATTGAAATCCAAGTTCATTTAAGTTACAGGCTTAAATCGACATTGATCGACAATGGTTGTAGTGCCAAAGAAGAAGAAGATTCATTATAAGTTTCTAATGACGTTAATAACATATAATACATACAAAACACAAAGTCTTACGACCTTTTTTTTATTTTTTTGTTTTGGCTGTGTATAAAAAACTCAAGCATATATGGATCGGTTTAAATTAAAAACAAGCTAGTTTCAGCTTTGCAAGCACACCAGCCTTTTAAGAATTCACGAAGATATGAATCTGCAGTCAAAAGGAAAATGGAAAATTTTAAATCAATTTTAAATCGCATGCCTTTACCCGTATAGATTTTTTTCATAACGCTGATGCACATTTTGTTTAAAGCGATTCTATTGATAATTTGTTTGATGGACTTTCACTTTAATCATGGAACAACGTTTTTAGAAGCAGATTTTGGTACTACATCTAATTTTTTATGTATATTTGTGTTTATTTCTAACATTGTACTTTACATTCTTTAATTAATTTTAAACAATGGCTATACCTTTCTCGCAATCAACCTGATCTGACGCCCGCCAGGTCAATTTTTTCCAAATTTTTAAATGTCTTGTTGACTCTATGCGCATGCCATTTAAAATGAACACGCTATCAATACTCGAATTGACGTAGTTAGTTAAAAAAAAAGATAGGAAAAGAAAACAGCGAAAGAAAATAACTCATTTGCCGTAATTCTTTCGTGCTTTGCGATCATTTCAATCGGTTTGCGAACGCAATATACATGTTCTATATGTATGTAACGTACTGCACTGCAAGGTGCACTGGCATGAGCTATTTACTGTTGTGTTTGGAAAGTTTTTTTTTTAGTTTTATCCTTATGCTCGGCTACTTTATCCTTTTTCTTAAGTTTTCGCTCCATAGCTTAGTGTATGTTACAGTACTTAACTCATGAATTCAGATGTTTATGCATAGTTGAATCAATGGGTCCCACGGTAAAGTCGTCGAATCGCATGATTTAACAACATACCTGCCAAGTTTATGCCTGTGATTTTCATTCGTAAGACTAAATCTCATGCTATTGGTTATAATATCAATTATAATTAATATGGTTGTAAAATAAATTGTTGTTGATTGATTCAAGAGTGTTGAGACTACAATAACAAATGGTAAAAATTGACAAACTATTAAAAAATTTTAAAACAGATTCAAAAGAAAAAATGTGACAAATTCATAGTTATTATTATTAAAATTTTTAACTTTAACATTTACCACTTAAAAATATGCCATTTTAATAAGGATACTTAGGCAAGCCAAATCAGTCGTTAATTTAAACATATTTTAGTGTTTTTATATCCATTTAACAGCACAGCCTGTCTTGACTTCCTTTATCTACCTTGTTTCAAAAGAGAATACGTAACCTCTAAACGCAATCGATAGTTCGTACTTTCATGTGGATACTACCCTGACCTTGGTTACCAAACACATTAATAACTAATGAACAAAAAGCGAATCGTCAAGGAAAATGACTATTCGGGTATGAAAAATGCATTATTGATCACACCGTCAAAACCGTGTCGCATGCAATTCATACTCATGCGATATACAGCCTGTTTCCGAGTTACGCGGTTCTCGACTTACGCGGATTAACGATACGCGGTTTTCTAAATTTGACAGAACAAATGCCAAATCAGTACAATTCGCTTCGACAATTGTCCAATAAAATATAAATTGCATTTTTTCTTGTAAGTTTCAACGGCTTAAAAGCAAATAATTTTAGATTGTTCTGGATGAATCATACCAAATTAAAGATAAAGTGTATAAAAGTTCTAAATGTAATTATAAATACCAAGTAATCAATTGTATTATGATCGACAAACGCAAAATTCTACTAACGCAAATATTCGAGTTACGCGGATTCCTCGGGAACGCATAAATCTCGCATATCCCCACAACAAACTGTACTTCTCAATATTTGAACTTGGATCTCTCGGTTGAGGAACCAGATAGTAATATTGTTTGTGCACTATCGAATGAATTTACTTGAGTATCGTATCACTTTTCCATTTATACGTACAAGGTTTTTATTTAAATTAGCTATCCGCTTTATCAATAACACGTTCCATTCTTTCGATTGCTACGCTTGAAAAATGTATACTCTAATGGTTTCCTTAATTTATGTTTCGTACAAGTTGCTTCGTATATGTGATTCAGTCTTTTAACCGTATAACATCCTTCCAATAGTACCTTAAAGTATCTATGAAAGACCTTAGAAATCGTGTTCCTGTCAATTGTGAAAAGAGTGGGAGTTCTTCGATTTTCAAAAGAATTAAAGTGTACAGTAAACGAACATGGGGTTTAGGAAAATTTGTCCCCTCCAGTTTATTTCAGAGGTATTGGTGAAATTTACTTTGAAAATGGTATGCGAAAATGTGAAGCCATGATTAATGATCAACTGAGTATTGTTCAACGTGCCAATTGCTTGAAAGTTATATTTCTGTACGACATCACACAATATTGACATAATTTTTTTTCAACATTTCAAGCCTGTGTTTAAAAGTGCCGTGTAAAACAAAAACAATTGAATTCGAATAATTGTTGGAAATATATCTACTTTATGGACTTCCAATTAAAAACAGAATAATTAAAAAATATATAGACTTGTGAAACGATCCAATAACAATAACCATATTAAAACTTGGGAAACGACATCAGATGTCGACATCTGTTATAGGTAAGTGAGCTAGACAAAAGTTGGACGAACCATACCTAAGCATTATTGCGAGCCAATATGATATTGAAGAGAACAGCACATAAGTGGTCACATATGATTACGAGCTACTCACAAGTAGCTGTCATAGTAGCGATTGTCTCGCTTGATTGATGAATATTTGATATGGTTTAGTGTTATTTGAGCCATGTTTTTTCTTCTTTATATTCTATAAGATAGCCATTCGGACCGTGGCGAAATAGACAAATGGAATGTTTGGGTTATGCTATGTGTTATGTGTTGCCGTTTACATGCTTACGTCCTTTTTACGTCCTTTGCTTCAACACAAATTAGATTGCATTTTATGTAGTTTAATATTCTTCAATCCTAATGTTTAATATTCATGTTTTTTACATGTGATATTATTTGCACCGCTGAAGGATCACACTGCCCTTCCGTAAAAAATACATATTACTTGGAACATATTACATAAACATATTATTTGGATAGTGGAAAGCAGGTTGACGTGATATACCGATTTCTCCTCTTCTTCGATTTTGTAAATCGTTTGTAATCTAACGTGGAAACTAACCCGGTCTCGTGGCACAATCGTCAACTCGTACGACTTAATAACATGCTCGTCATGGGTTGAAGCCTAGAATGAACCGTGCCGCCATACGTAGGACAGACTATCCTGTTATGGGGGAAATCAATAAGTCACTGAAAGCCAAGCCCAGAAGTAGTGGTACATGCATTAGTCGACAAGGGTTGTTGACCCAAAAAGAAGTAAAAGAAGAACGAGAAATCTATTAAAATGTGGAGTAAATGGTGCGTTAGTGCAATGATTATTAACCAGTTATTTAAGCAACAGGCTCATCACTGTGAATATCGCATCATCCTTATCAACACCGTTCACGAATGGCTCTGGAGTATCACAAGGCAGCAATCTTAGGGCCCATATTTTTACAATATTCGTTAACGACATTGTTAACGTTTTTCCTGATTGCGACAAATTACTATAAGCCGATGACTTAAAGATCTTTTTGCCAGTCACTTCTTATGCCGATTGCCCAAAACTACAAGATTGTTTGAACAGATTCAATGCGTGGTGCAGTTATGCGTGTGCAGTACCTAATGCGTGTGAATACCAAGAAATGCATTGTAATTGTAATGCACGTTGCCTAGAAAAAGATTCCCAATCATCTTTAATTGTAAATTAAATTATACTTCTGTGTCTCGTTCAAGTGTGGTTTGTTATTTAGGAGTTTACATTGACTGCAAGCTTACATTTAGGGAACATTTTGAGCATATGATATCAAAAGCAAATCACATGCTAGGTTTTATGTTACGTGTTGCAAATAATTTTAAAGACAAATAATTTTCCGACCAATATTAGAGTTTGCTTGTATAAACTGGCATCCATCTCAACGATACATGATTGACAGAATTGAATCAATCCAGCATAAGGTTACTCGTTTTATGTTCCATCGTATTCCGTGGTCTTGTGTTTTTGTATGTCCATCCTACCGTGTTAGGTGTCTTTTGTGTAGATTTAAACCACTCGAATGCAGGACAATGGCAGCACAGTGCCTATTTTTCACAAGCTTGTTTGCGGTTCTATTGACGCCCCGTCAGTTCTCGACAAGGTAAACTTTCAGGCACCTGGTAGGGTTTTGATACCTGGGGCTCTTTTGAGCACGAACTGCAGATCATCAATTTTTTGTAATGATCCTTTGATTAAAATGGTTAATGTTGATTGTACATTAGGATATAATGTCGATTTAAGTTTGAGTTTAATTACGAAGAAGATATTTTAACGCAGTCTTGTTTGATGGTAGCACATACGAAGTATTTTTTTCACAACGTCGCGATTTTAAGTTGTGTACCGTTCGTTGCGCAAGCAGTCTTGATATATATATATATATATATATATATATATATATATATATATATATATATATATATATGTATATATATATATATATATTCTTCTTCTTTGGCTCAACAACTGATGTCGGTCAAGGCCTGTCTGTACCCACTAGTGGCCTTGGCTTTCAGTGACTAATTGATTCCCCCCCATAGCAGGACATAGTTGACGACTGTACTACGAGACCGGCTGTAGATATATATATATATATATATATATATATATATATAGATATATAAGCTATATATAAAAGCTATTATTGTTATATTATATTACATTAACTAAATAAATCGATTAGTTATACTTGTTTTAATTTAAAACTTTTTAAAGTATACACATCGCAAAACTAATAAAAGTTTTGAAAATAGTCATGTGTTATTTTATTTTATCCCTTTGACAATGCGAGGTCAACAAACAGATTTTAAATAAGAGAATGACATCTATCGTGGAAGCAAAAAATCAAACACTAAAGCTAGAGCGGCGTAGTTCTTGATCAATGCTCTAATTATCTAATTAACCAAGAAGCCAACACACTTTTCACACTCATCGAACATGCACAGTGAATCTGAAGAATTCGTCCATCCGCTTGAATTGAATATGTAGTTTAGAATCAATAAGCCGGATTGTATAAGTAAGTAAGTATATTCATCGTAAGAAGTTTCTTACAAGTGTGAATGTTTCTGTTGTCTAATACACTCTTAATGCTTAAATATATAAATATCAACAATTCAAAATACTACAACTCATTCTACTGCGATTTATATGAGTATCTTGCAATGCTATCCATAAATTGAAATTTCTTGAATTTCCGAACTATTTTTTGCTTGAGTGCAAATAGATTTAAAGTATACAATTATATATCAATTGGATAGGTTGCAATTAATAGTGCTAATTGATATTGATATGGAATAACATGATATAACACAATTCCGTATCGCAAGTAGAAATATTTTGAACAAAATAAAACATTTGAAAAGCACTATAACATGTTTAATAATCTTAACCTCATTTAATGCATCCCCTATTGCGAACATTTATGTCTACCTAAGTTGTTGTCGTTTATGCATGTGTGATTGTTGCGTGTCAACATTTTGTCACTTGTCTTTTAGACGATTCATGTCATTGGTAAAAAGAAGAAATAACTGACTCAAAAACAAGTGAGAAGCACAGAGGAAGGTAAAACGTGGCGTTTTGAAGTGATCATTCGGTTACGAAAACATTCTTTTAAACACAAAACATGATCTTCTTTGCTAACGTACAACGCGGCCTTAATGCGATTGAGCAGCAAGCAAGGAATTTAGTTTACTGAAAGCCAGAAATCATGCGTCAACGGAAAAAGTAGCCGACAGCTCTACAACGTGTGATCCGCAGACATTTTCAATCAACTGTAGAATTCTTTTGGCCTTTCTCATCGGTCCGAAGGCCACTGCTGAAGATATTACATATTGTCAAGACTTGGATTAGCTCTCATTTTAAACGACGCTATGCTGTGATGTAGCAATGATGAATGTGATGTTGTCCTACTTAAAACCATTCAGATCTGGATAAAGAATTTGTTACACAGTTTGTTTTGTTGTATCATTAAGTTTTTTTCTTGATCTTGTTGTTTATGAAATGAGTTAATATGAATTATTTTGGTATTCAGCCAATTCAGAATTTGGAATATCATACAAAAAATATCCTAAAAATGACGCGGCATTTAGTAAGTATATATCTATTTACACGAAAAACGTTAAATGAACGAACAAACTTTTTACTTTATATTATTATTTCTTTGATTTGCATGTTTTAGAATTGTTTAATTAATGCTAACTTGCATTAAAACACATTACATATTCGGCTTGTGAAAACGATCTTTTTTTAAATATAAAAATGTATAATTTTATTGTAGAGTAACATTAAATGCTATTTTATTAAAAAAGCTAAATAGTCAGCTTTACGATTTTGAAAAACAGAAACATGTTTCAAAATATTACAGCATTGACTTGTCTGCAAATGCTGGAAAAAAAGGTGTATAAAAAATCACAACATTATTAGCATTATTCAACAATGGTGAACAATTTGATTTCTTGTATGTTTTTTTTAAGTCCAAAAATAATTCACTTCAAATGAAATGATTATATTACACCGTCTACAGTACCATAACGGAATTAGTGCTCGGTTCTTGGTTCAAATTACTAATGAAGCAATTCGGGACAACAAATTAATCATGCAAAATTAATTCACCAAAGACTCCAATTCAGATTGATATTGTGACCTAAATTTAAACTTGTCTTGTTACATATTTACTCTGATAAAAAAAATCATTGTAAACAGGGGATAGGTTGGCCGGTCTCGTGGTACAGTCATCAACTCGTACGACTTAATAATACGAACGTCATGGGTTCAAGCCCCAAATGGACCGTGCCGCCATACGTTGGACTGACTATCCTGCTATGGGGGAAATCAATAAGTCACTGAAAGCTAAACCACAAAGTGGTACAGGCAGGCCTTGGCCGACAACGGTTGTTGAGCCAAAGAAGAAGAAGAAGAAACAGGTTATGCATGAATGAACGTTATATTGCCAATTCTCTATACATGGTAAACCAAGATTTTCAATGGCTATGCTCTATGCTTCAACTGACAATCACATCTTGCTCAATTCAGTTTGAAGTTCATCTATATTATAATATTTATTCAATTTGATAAACCATCTATGTTTTATGGCATAAACCATACGGCATTGAAGAAAAAACTCACACATAATGTGTGTATATTCTGTATAGCAATCAATCCCTTTGAAATGTCTTAACAGCTTAGAAATGACCAGACCAGCAAGAATGATAAATTACATTTGCGAAATTTGCTATGAATATAACAACCTCGACATCACTACAACTCATAAAAGGAGTTGTATTGGAAATCGGAATTGGGAATTCTCAGACCATCACATTCCTTATTTGTGTTGAAGGTTTCCAATGTTTGTTATCTTCTATGTTGTTTGTTTAGTGGTACGATTTGATGCAGCTCCGGATTGTTTTGTTAAATATAAAGTGTTGCATTCAAGCATGTAGCCTAAAAAATAAATGAAAACTTATATTTATACAGTAAAGTATATAAATCACTTACAAAAAAAAATGAAAGAGCTCTTTATTCGAGATGACAGTTGGTTTAATGTTTTTGGAGCAAATCCATTTCAACTTACATTTCTTTGTGTGTACCTACAATTCTACATAAAGAATCGTTGGATGTATCGAACTTTTGGGATTTCGTATTATTTAGAATGTATATGTATCATATGAAAATGAGCAATCGATAGCAAAAATTTGAACGTTTCTAAAACCTACGTGCCTACGTTTGTGAGGATAATAAAAACACGATTGAAAAGGGGTCTTCATTATCATTTTGATAAACCTACATTGTAAATTGAAGGCTTGACTACGTTGACAGCGTATGCTGAAATTCTGAAACGATTGAGCTACTGACAACCGCATAACACTGCTCCAGTGAGTAAACATCTCGAGGAAATTTCATGAAGAAGATTAATTATGGTTTTCCTGGAAGCTGGCATTTATTTGAATTCCTCTAGCGGGGTGTTGTTTTCTAGCATTTAAAAGAGGATAGGGTCCGTTGTGTTAACGCCTTAATGCTGTAAGAATGAAAGTATAAACTTTTTGCATTTATTTTTCTTAGTTTTGTTCTTCATCTAATTCCGTAAAATCAAAAGTTACAAAAGGACGTGATTCACTCATTAAATTGTTGTACTCAATATCTCAATTACTCAAGTCTAGCCACTTTCATACTGATTAGCTGATTGTAGATAAAAAGTTAATCTATATTAGTCTATCTATAACAGTTAATCTATATCTAATGGATCCTGTTTATTTACTAACTCTTTTTATTATTTTTTTCTCTTTCTTACATGTCTCCATATCAACGCTGGTATGTGTTGGACTTTGCATCGTGGTCATCAATTTGATCAATGGACCAACGTACTTGTCAATGACCGTATAATAAGGCACGGTGAATGCTAATGGAGAAACGAAACGACAACGCACTTCATACACGCGTTATCAAACGCTCGAGCTAGAGAAAGAGTTTCACTTCAACCGATATTTAACTCGCAGACGACGGATCGAGATAGCACACGCACTGTGTTTAACCGAGCGACAGATCAAAATCTGGTTCCAGAATCGACGAATGAAGTGGAAAAAAGAACACAAGATGGCATCGATGAATATTGTGCCGTATCACATGTCTCCATATGGTCATCCTTATCAATTTGATATTCATCCGTCACAGTTTGCGCATTTGAGCGCATAGGACGCGTGGCACTTTTCGGGTACTGGTTAGAGACTCAACCAGCTCTACCAGGAGCAGTATCAGGGATATCAGGGCAATCAAGATAGCGTACTATTTGGAGGCGGCGGTGTAAGTGGTGGTGGTGGAAGCAGTACGCCTTCTGATACTACGAAGTATAATCAGGAGTTTTGATTTGTCTATGGTCTACAATATGTGACTAGTTCTGATCAAGAAGGGACATCCAATTTTAGTTTAGAACATCTTTTCTCCTGTAAGATGTTCATAAGTCCGTGATATCTCTGATGGAATGCTTTATAGCAACTGTAACTGTATTGTGAGCTGTCGTTGGGATGCTAACACAACATGAATGTGACATTCTTTGTTCATTAGAATGCATGCTACATACAGCACACCCATCGAAGTGTGTCAAGATTGTACGCTCAATAATGGATACGAGATTTGCAAACTGATTTTCTTCCACTGTACTTTAAAACTCCTACATATCCTTTGTACTACATGCAGCATACAACCACTTTCTTTGCTCTTTCATCGTAGTAACTAAATTACCATACAATGTAAATAATTTTCGCTAAACAATCCACCCTTCCCACAACCATAACGTACAGTGGAAGAGAATTATAGCGGATTCTCCTATCGATTACAAGCTCTTCTCTAATCAGTATTCGAAAAGCTAGCCTCGCAATACACGTGGCTCCCCTATATTAGATTGTAAGAAATGTTTCAAAAATGTTCCCGAAACATTTATGTAGAATAAGCTAGTGTTGCAAATCTGATGGGTACTTAAGTTGAGAAGAATAAAATATACTCTCAACATGTTCCAGTCCTACCAAGCTCAACATCAATCTTCTATATAGGTTAAAAGAAATGATAATTACTTGTGAAAATTTATTTCAGCAGCTAACTGGCTCTTCTGTTTTGTTTTCTAAATACTTTCTTTATGTTTTTGTTTAACTATCTTGACTATAGTCGGAATTTCATGTCTAAGGTTTGATATTCCTGATTTGAGTACAATTTCAAGACTCGAATATGTAATGCAATACGAATAGATCACACTTAGGACCATATCGAATTTTTTAAACGAAAAGATAAGCTTCGAGCAGTAAAACATTATTATTTATTTTGTGTTCATTATATCCTACGTTCTATCTAACAAAAACATGATTTCGTGAGGTAGATGTTATCACATATATGAAGAATCACGTATGTTTGAAAAATGTATTTTTTTTTTTTTTGAAAGTGACGGAAAATTACAACGGTTAACAAATTCACTATAATATTTACAACGAATGATTTGTGTGTATTTGACAGGTTGAATGGAACATAATTTAATCACAAAAATCGTATTTAATACATCTACAAATTCCGTCAAACATATTCGAATCACTTTTCTTACTTCGTTAGTTAAAACTAATTCATTTAAAGTTATGTACATTTTATAAAACACTGCAACGTAAGAACTATGGAGGCTTTTGTGGAAATTTAATATTTGATTGTGATCAAAGCAGGGAAGCAGCCAGTTAATCATTGTCAACGTACATCATTAAATGCTCATTATTGACAAACGTATAGTAATGACAGCAAATTCGGACTCGTACAGGGCTGTTTTATTTTATTAGCCTATTTGGCTAATAACCATATCCTGCACATAAGTGGATTATAATCATTCATTTTTACTTTGATTGTTTAAGTTACACCGTAGCTATGAGACGAAAAAGTTGGATTAAAACAATTAAATTAAATTCGAAACATTAGTGAATGACTCGTTTTTGTACATAGCATCTCAAACAAAATTACATATTGCAGGAATCTATAGGAAGTAGAGTGCAGGTTCTTTTCTTTTTGTTGCTCGTTAAAAGATTGCGGAAATTAATAGCAATCAATATAATTACAAGAGAAACTCCATCAAACAAAAGTGAGATAGGTACAATGTAACACATTTGTAATGATATATGAAAAATAATGTCTATACCAAGCAACAGAATTATAGACCTTGCAGACTTTAGAAAAAAGGGTCATGAAAAATCTAATAATGTTAAAACATTTGATCCCAAACAAAACAAATGATACAACCTCCTTCATGCACACTTAAAATAAGGTAAATCAAAAAATGTTATATCATGGAGGGAACAAAAAATCAAGAAGTTATTGATCAATTTTTGCAGCATTCCGGGAAAATTACACAAAACGTCTTACAAGACTGTAAAGCATTGTTCTGACATTTGAATAGTGAGACAAATAATTTGAATCATAGTTGGTGTTAAAAAATATACAAAGCGGTATTCTATTCTGGCAGTGGAGTCATGTCGAGTTCGAGTTTAAGAATTTAGTGAGTATGTTTGAATGAATATATTTACATTGGAGTTCATTGTCTCGACTAGTATCGAACGGAGATCAGAATAGATAAGCCTGATAATTTTGATAATATATACAAAACATACCCATTTTATGTTTACGTTCATATATGTACTAGCTCTCACAGACTGTATATAGTTTTATTTTTTCTGAATAATTGAAAACATCTGCTTAGCAATTACCAGCTTGACATACGGACGATGATATTATGATGGAAATGACTACAAATTCCAAAAAGTAATACTGTTAGAATACAGTTCTTTAAATTTAATTATGACCTCTGCATGTTCACAATCTTCTTTCTTAATTTTCTTTGGAACAATAACCGTTGTCGGGTAAAACCTGCCTGTACCTCTAATGAGCTTTGCTGATTCATTTCAATATTATTAGGGTCTGCTATTTGTTTCACTATTCAATTGTCAAAACATTGTCTTTGTCAGCGGGATGTAAAACCTAACTGGAATACCTCGTATATTCCAATAATATGTTTTTATTAGGGTATTTTATTTATTTTGTTTTAGTACACTTTACATTTAAGGCAAGATTCGTCTTGCGAAAGTCATAGATTCAATGAAGAGACTTCTAACAATATATTCGAGCACATCATGGAAAACAGCAATACACTGAAAGATTATCGTGTACTGATACATCTAGGTACACAAGAAGTAAAAATTATGCTGTAACTACATAAAATACCACTGAACTAGCTTCAGTATCCTCTTCAAAAAACAGGCGATTATTAAACAACAATTAATAATCAATAGCTATGTTTCAGGAGCAAAAGACAGGGAAAGTATAAATAACAAGGATTCTCTTCTTTTCGTGATACATGAACTACGGCGTGTTATGTCACAATTGCAATATCAGTGGAAAAATAATGTTAAGACATTGTCATAATCGAATGACACATAAATAAACACTGAATACCTGGCAAAAATGCAGAATAAAGCACATAAACATGAAGCCTATTGAAGTTATTATGTTATCTATTAATTTTACTTTGTTAATTGTTAACTAGCTGATTTTATCTTGTTTTACTCTTTTTTTAGATGAGGTAACTATTTAATATGAAAAAATAGGGCTATTTTTGATTAGTTCATCAAATAGAGTTATGCAATATACATAATTGTGGGGATATTTAACAACTTTCATATACAAGCTTAGATTTTATTTTCTAAGACAATGCAAATCTTAGAGAAATTATTTTAGATTCAAGAGACACATAAAGACAAACAGATAAACCCTTCACAGTTTTGTGAATTTTGAAAAAAAAGGCCTTTAAATTTTCACGCATTACACCAATATTTGTTTTCCTGTGAAATTAATCCAGTCTATTTGCCGATCTTCACAGGCTTTTGAGAACTATTAGGTAACATACAGTCGAATAGTCAGTTCTTGCTACGGACGAATAGTCCAAATGAGGCTTAAACTCAAGACTGGCTTATCATTAAGTTGTACGAGTTGACGAATATACCAGCGGACCGCACCCCAACTACAATTAATCCGAAAAATTTAGTCTAATAAAAAAAAATCAATAATCTTTTAGGAATAACTGAAGCACTCGGCAAAACTGTAAAGGCCTGTTTAACTAGCCACTACTTGGGCAAAACTGTAATAGGGCTAGGAACCCATCACGATCCTGGAACTGATTTCAAATCCGTGTCGTTCCAGGAACTTTTACATAACACGACACAGGCCCTGGGACGGATCCCGACACCATACCGGTACTGAAACTAATCCTTGTTCTGTGTCGAGATGGAAACTGATGCTGACACCATACAGATACTGAAACTGATCCCATACCAATCCTGGAATCCATACCAGTAACTGAACTTATACTAGTCCTGGAACAGATCCCGTATCTATAATGGTTCTGGATTTTTTCCGTCTACATATCGTTTGGTAAGTGAATCCGAACCTGTACCAATCCAGGAACAGATCGTGACAACATTCGGAACGTTAAACGTTAGCGTTGTTAAAAACGGTTCTTTTTGATGATCGGCTCAGTTCCGGTTTATTCATAAAGGAGATCCGGATCATCTGATCGGACCAATCATTTAATCGTTCGTTCTCTGCTAAACCTGTCAGTTGATGCCAAAAAGAAAGAGAACATCTTTTACATGCCTCTACCAAGTTTTTTTTATTGTTTCCAATTTTTTTATGCTTTCCATAGTTTTTGGTGCGTTCCCACTTTTTATTGGGCGTTGCCCTTTTTTTGTGAATTGTATTGATGTCCAATAGGACGGTACCAAAATTATTAGGAAACTATACAAAAATATATTGGAGACGGTGAATCAATCGTGAGATCATTTGTTAACATTTAGACTTAAATATTTCAGGAATAAATTGTAAAAATCCTATATCCAATGTTGTTCGTCCTTGAGTCTGGCTGAAACAAAGCACGAGGCGAAAACATGCATTACGTGTTAACGAGCGAACGAATGAGAGAGCCAGTTATATTTTTATCGTCATTAGCGAGTAGACAATACGCTAACATATTGCTAAAGCTGCATCCACATTAGCGCAAAAAAACCCAGGTGTCAAGTTATATATGGAATTGACGCCTCGCACGCAGATATTTCCATACATTGTGAACAAATATGCTTTTCGTGTATACACTGCTTAAAATACTTGTGTGATCGAATTCAAAGCGTGAGTCAGATCTGAGCAGTGTGACCAGTCATGTTTTCTCATTTTGGTATAAAGATAAAGGTATAAATAATACGTATAAGATATGTCTGTTATGCTATCTGAAGAGAGAAGAATGCTGATCCGATAATGATACCTGCTCACTTGCTCATTTGGTACATTCGCTCATTCGCCTCTGTTTCATTCATAGAAACCATGATTCAGAGAAACCATGAAAAACTGATGCATTTTTCACTCGCTCAATTTACTGATCAGGATCATTTGAACCAATCCGAATCTGATCTTACATCTCTAATTCCTATGTTGGATCTGGCTCCAAAAAAACCTGTCTGAAACTTCTATCCTTTTTATTGTGGTCTAAAAGAGTACAGATGCCTACTCGTACGATACAACATGTCTGTCATAGGTTCAAGCCCAGAATGGACTATCGCCCCGTAGAACTGACTATCAGGCTGGGTAGTACTGTATAAATTCTGTTCTCACTTTCCCTTGAATCTTTAGCCGTTTGCTATGGATCGCAATCCATGAGAATGGATCGCAGTCAACTCAACGTCTGAATCGTTTTCAACTACAGTCTTCTTTCTCTTATTTTAGAGGCGATGAGAATGTCAACTAAGAGGTATTTTTAAATTACAGAGGTTGAAAGTAAATAAAAAATTCATAAAAACTAGAAAAAGACAAAACATTTAGTAAACAGCCTTGACTGTTGTTATAGGAAACTTCGAACACGATTGGTATGACAACACTATACACAAATAAAAGCTGTAAAGATTTCCAAACTAAAGGGACAAACATGTACTGAAAAAAGAAGGACTATCAATAATGTTCAAATAAGACAATCGCTGGCGGCCCAGGCCTGCATTTACCCCAAATGGTCATAGCTATCAGTCTGTCCTACGTATGAGCGGCATGGTCCAAACGGATCTTCCCGCGAAGCAATGCGAGGGTTTTTTGGGGATCTCTTGCTCTAATAGTCTCTCACTCTTTAGTTGTCTCGCTTCCGCATAGAACAGTACTCGCCAGCCAAGCTTTCAACCCTCCCTTCACTGAACCCTCGGCTATGTTCGTATGACTTCTTGCATAATACCTTTCAGTGTGTTGGTGCGCAAGGCTGGCTTTACAGGTTTTCCTACAACTTGATGGTTAGTTCCGTATTTGTTTGGTTTTGTCGCATGATTTATTCACTGTAATCCATAGATTTTCGAATCATTTTTTACAATTGATGACAATTCCATGCAAATCATCCAGTAATAATGGGATTCGCTCAATAAATCGTGGGATTGATTAATAAAACATCCAAACATTTTGAGTAAACAAATAAAAATCATTCAAACGCTGTATATGTCGGCTCCTGCCTGGCTTACTGCCTATGTAAAATGTAAACAAATTTGACTGTAGATAAAGTGGAAAGTTTTTCAATAATTTTTGGTATAAATCTAATGTGGTGAAGTGAAAAATAAAGGATGAAAGTGGATAATTTAGTCGATCGATTAGCAAAATTCCATTGTTATCTGTAGGGATCGAGAGCAGGAAGGAAAATAAATATACATCATAGATTCGAATTATGCAATTAACAATCATTTAATGATGATCAGATAATCAGATAATCAGATAGGAACATACAAATATAAGTTTATTAAGTAGAAACATGAAAATATTTACCATAGAATAGCGATTAACGAAAACTATCGGCGCATTCAAAATAAATATCAGGCTAATCGCAGAGAGAGTGAGATAGCGAGAGGCGATACATCCGTTCGTACGGAAGAGTCAAAATATTAGGCTTTTCGAGGAGAGGAGGAAAATCGTCAGTCTTGTGATTGATCTTAGCAAGGATGGACGCAACTATTCGATTGGACGAAATAAAAAGCTGTTATTAATAAAAAAATTTTCGGAAATCACCACATTATCCAATTGCGTTTTCTCAATCAGAATCTTTGCTAACCGATCGGTTTGGCAGTGGAGTGGAATGGTGTTTGCCACCATAGCAACGTGGTTAAAAAGTCGAGCAGTGGGATATGCAGTTGAAAACTTCATATAAAAAAACCATTTCAGTCGGTTAGCCATATCTACTGCTCCACCCCAGTTGATATAACAGTGGAAAACTAAATAATATTAAAAACCATGTTTAAAAGTTCACAAAAAGGATATTTTATGGCTGTTTGAGTTATTTGAGATGTTTTATCACTCAATTTAGTTAAAATATGGTTTTTTATATAATATAAATTTACTTGTTTTTTATAAACAATCAACATCAAATCAACACATAAATTTATAACATGTAGAAATCCTTTTCTGCTAATCCTTCTCTTTTATCCAACGTTATGCTATGGCCTTATAGCATGCTAGAATCAGTTCCAACACGTAAATGCAACGAGATTGAGAAGATCATTAGGATCACTAGGTACAAAAAATTAAAAGCAACTCCTATCCGCTGGAGCGGCGAGTTCCGGTCGTAATTGTTTGCGTTGCGTTGCACATATCGAAGTTGTTGTGCCTACTTGTACCTTCCGGATTATCCCCAAAAACTGGGGATCGCTTATGGATGGATACAGCCCGGGAATATTCGGATTGACTCACACATCGCTAAGTTCCACGCCTTGTGACAAACGCGTCACCCAATGACTTTTTTGTTCATCCATTTAAACGAATTTGTCCTGCGAAAGATTCCTGCGAAATCATCATCGTATGTGTAGAAGCACACTCATTGTCGTATCAAGCACGCCAGGCTTCAGTGGACAGGCCGTGTTAAACGCATGGAAACGAACGACCCAGGTTTTGTGGGGTGGGGGGGGTGGACTTCGTCACTTGGCTTTGAATCAAATAGGCTTTAATTTTTTTTTTTTTGGAGTGGGGGCTATTGGTCGGAATCCCTCATATATGGGATTTAGCCCCCCTTTAGTCTTTGAGTCCCTTCGTCCATGGAGCCTCTATCATTCACGGAGTCCCGCGATGAAACTACTGTACACACCATATATGCTGCACTTATTATCCACGGGGCCTCCCGCGGCCACTCAGTTCGCTTACCGTTAAATCCGCCATTGCGGAGAGGGCGTAGTAGGTTTAAATTTAAGTGGCCAGATGACTTGGAGGCGTCAGTCATTAAGCCCATGATAATGGACTGCACGTCCTTATTGCACGAAATAATTATACCGCGTTGTTCCAAAATATTTTTGCACGAGAGCGTAAAATACGGACGTTAACGGATCCAATGTTCGCGGTGGCTGGAGTTGATGGGCGCACATGATACATGACACAGGACAAGGGTCTGCAAAGGCGGCTAGTTCAGAAAGGATTCAAACCTCGTCCTCGAGTTCATACGATTTTGTTTCATCTAGACTTGTTCAGTCAACAACCCGTTTTACACTTTACCCAGATTGTTTGAACAGGCTTACAGTCGGTACTGTCTAAGGCCACTTCTGGTGTGGATTCTTCACTAGATGGTCCGTAAATAAGCCAAATTTACTATTTTATTCATTCCGCAAAACAACACCTCTGAATGTAAACAAAAGTGTGATTGACAGATAGGCAAAACCAATGGCAACTCGAATCAGAAAGAGTTATCCACCAGTGGAGAAATTTTCCACCTGTGGAAAATAAATTCCACCGGTGGATTCGAGCATATTAACCGATCGGATAAATTTTATCGACTTTCGTAGGCGATCAGGCACAATAATCGTAATCATGTAGCTTCTACTTCTACTGTTTGGCGTAACGTCCTACGCGGACATGCCGGCCTAACAGGCATTGGAGACTTAATTTATTATCAAGTAGCCGAATAGTCAATCCTTGCTTCGGGGGGACGGTCCATTCTGAGTCGTTCGAGTTGACGACTGTACCACGGGATCGCCCCCACCATGTAGCATTCTTTTGATAAACATTGGCCTCTTTTAACTTACAGCCAGTGGAACTGAATGAAATGAATACGTGCCTACCACAGGTGTGTGCGATTGTTGTGCATCATTTGGTATGTTATGAGCGAACCACCAAAGAAGATGAAGATGGATTGGTAAAGCTAGTTCCTTTGGTGCTAATCGTGTTGTTTTTTTTTCCTTTTTTGCAGCCAGCTTTTCTCAGGGTCAGGCAGGGCGCTGATGTCTGAATCCTCCGGAATTGGGAAGCACAATGAGGACAGCTGTTTGACGATGAGTCTGGCCATTGGCTTTACCAGCACAACACGTATAAATCCTTGGTGGCCCCGGCCAACCCGATTCATAGAGTACTGCTAATGGCAGCAGAAGCAACAAATACATTAAGCGACAGCCTTGGGCCTGGCCGGACTGAGGCAAAACGGATTTCAACCGCCCGGCACGATGCGGCACCCGGTTAAATTTTCATGGCACAAGCAAACGCATACAAGTGAGTTCCTTTTCGGTATACAATCGCTACATCTTAACCTGGTGTCTATAGCAAATGTTGATTATTCCCTCAGATATATCGATTTTCTCGACGTACTGCAGTGGTTGCAGTGGCCTGTTACTGAAGAACCCCGGAATGGTGTCAAGCACTCATCGTAAGCCCCCTAAAGTTTTCAACGAGTTTCATGTATAAAGTGCGGTTTAAGGAACAGATTGCAATTCCTTTTTTAAATGTTTCGCAATATGTGTGCGAGTATGTGATTATCGTTTACAGTTTGTCCGTCATGCACAGCATTTTTCTAATGGTGCTCCTTTAACAAACAGGCAAGTAGTGCAGCGACAGCGGATATAATCAGCTTTGAATCAGATGTAGTGACCCTCGCCGCTATGATAGAGGCCGTCGATTGCAGCTGATAAAGGCGGCCGTATTCGTAGAGGCGGCTAAAGAACCTGAACCATGAAATAGGAGAAAAAGTGAGAGAAAGATGATCGTGAGAATGGAGAGGTACCAATATTCGGCAAGGTACCTGTTTTCGGCAGGGTAACTAGAAACGTGTAATTACTCAAAAACGCGTTGAAAATTGTATCAACACATATTTTTTACTATTAATTATATGCTCATTTGTTATTCATATACGAAATTTCACATCATTTCCATGCATATTTTACAAAATATCAAGCAAAATGTGCAGAGTTCAACATGTTTCGGCAGATTTGCTGTTAGCCAATAGTTCGGCAGGTTTCATTATTAACAGAATCAGAGCACCTAAACAAAAAAAGTATGGTTTTTATGAACCATAGAGTTGCAGAATTTATACTATCACGCTTAGAATTTTAAAATCACTAAAAACAAGTAATAATTCACTTTATATGCTGCCGAAAATTGGTACACGGTAAATGTTTATTTTTGACAGACCAATGCTTTGGGCTACTGCCGAAACTTGAAACCAAAACACACTTTTGATTTCGTTGAATATTCATTTAAAACTTGATCAGAAAAATGTAAGGCGTATGTTGACACATAAAACCTCATTTTTGTATCAAATATCACAAATTTCACTATAAATTATCCAATAACTTGAGAGAAACATAATAATAAGTGAGCCAGTCGGTGCCGTACTATGCAGCCGCCAGACTGTCAACGCCTACTTAGTTTGCAACTCACATCAAAGTGACTGTAAAAATTGCCAACAAAATGCCCAAAATGGGCAACATAAAATTAGTAATTTAAGTACTTTTTCACGCCATTCTTAGGAAAGTGAGAGTGTAAACCTGTTTTAAACATTTTTGTCTACCTATTGGCATTAATTAAAGCATTATGGCTGCAAAACATCGCACAACTGTCAAAATGTCACAAATACGTATTGTCACAAAAAGCACATGTTTAAGGTAGAAGAAGACAGGAACACGTCACCCTCAGTTCCCATTGCCACGCCGTGAGCAGCAGACCAATAAAGTGCGCTTCTTAAAACAATATTTAGGATAATTAATTCTTAATGTGACAGCTCGACTGCTTGTTTTCTCAAGTGATCTCCTCAGTGGGGATCTTAACTTAATACACAAAATGCGGGTGCGTCTGTATTTGTAATCATTTAATTAAATGAATAAACCAATACGTTGTTCAACAGCATGTGTCGTTATGTCCCATATTGTGATTTATTTTTGTGCATACATAAGATAAAAGTTATCAATATGCATTTTATCCCTATCCGTACATTATCTCCAAAATAAATTATAATTGCCAAATCCCACTAAATTGTGAGTCCATTTCCCAAAATCGAGATATTTTTTTCACTCATTGATACATTTTCTCACATGGTTAAAACTATCCTACATAGATTTAAAATCAACATCAAAGGATCATAAATAATGAAAAGATAAATTTCAGAGTTCGACATAAAACCATCACCTACGCTTGTTTCATATTAGCTTCTTAACACTTAATCGGCATGGCAATCAAATAGTCTTATCAGAAACGGCACGCAACGGAATGCACGAACATGGCCCAGTATAACTTCAACTCCAGAATTGATCGGTTCGCGCATGGGCAAGGTCACAGGTAAATCAATATACACAGAGCATATAGCGCATGGCCACGGAGGTGACAACATGTTGAAAAAAATTTCAACTTTGTCAAAATTGCTTGTCAACTGCAAAAAAGAGCTTTTCTCGTGGCCGCACCAAAAACATACACAAGCGCGACAAAAAGCTCCAACATCTGAATATCATCGATATTTTGTTTAAGAAGCACGAAATAGGTACATAAATAAATTAGAATCATGCATTTTAGCATTATTATCATAGCAATGGGCCACAACTGCGCCAAATAGCTGTTTGTTTACGCTTTTTCACGAACGTCAAATTTTGTCACTTTTTGTCAACTTTTGTCAACTTTATTTCCTGGCTGGTCCAGGTTACAAAATTTTGACAAAAGCTAAAACAAGTGACAAAAGCTCACGTTTTGAAAAAATTGACAGCATTTTGTCACTCTCATGGCCTTTCGCCTATATATACAACCACCAATAAAGAGCCTACCACGTACAAAACAGGAGCGACGGAACGGAGCGCGCAAGTCAAAGGAAGTGGTGCGAAAGAAGGCCAAAGAAGGGAAAAAGGGAAAGGCACATCAAGAATAAATGTGTGATCAATTTTTGGTCATTTAAATTTTAAAATATGTTTTTTCTTGGTCATGTGTGCGGCTAGTCAAAAATCCAATGTCAAAAAAGCTCGCAAGCTCTTCCATGCGAGGTCGCTGCGACTATGAAGTTGTATGAAGTGCGAGCCCTCATTCAACCTCGCAAATGCCACCGGATTGCTTGACGGGTTATTTAGCGCTCAACAGACCAACAGAGTGACCAGAAATACCGTTTTATCTGTATTCCTACCGATTTTTGATATGGCTATCGACCAAGGCTAATGTATTTAGAAAGTTGATTTTATCACTTTTGCTGGACGACATTGTGGGAGACGTGTGTCACTCTCTGCATACAAATTTCATTACCCCGCACCAGTCCCCCCGATTTTTATACTGGAGCCTTCGAAACAGTTATGCCAAGTCGAGAAATGTCATTTTGCTCCGAACAATTTCACCTTGTCATTTTAAAACACCTTGCTACCGACTCACAGATGAGCCCCTTAAAATTACCGATTTTTCAATTATCCTACCGAAAATCTCAGATTTTTTCGTAATACTGACCAAAAAGTCATATGACCATTTCCCAAATCACTTAATGTATTAAACTCTATAAGGAAATCACTAACAACCTGAACCAGAAGTTCAACAAAGACAACTAAGGCTCGTGTGTAATGGGTTCAGACGATAGTCACGGTCGCCATGTTATGCGTTAGGAGATAGCTGTACCTCGAGTACCATCGCGGTAGGTCAGTGTTTCGCTGACATGTATCGATGTAGAATCATACTTTGTTCGAAGCGGACTTTTGAACACTTGATCGTCCAGGCGATCATAGAAACCCAAAAGGGGTTTCCCTTACTGGAAACGTTGGAGTTTAAAAGCCTTACCTTGGGAAGGGGGACACAACTAAACTCTTGAAATAAGTTGGAAGGCGAAGGTTTTAGGCAGCGTAATGTCCTATCTTGGCAGTCCGAACGAATCTGACTTGCCACGGTTGGAATTGGTTTTATTTATACTCAAATGAAGTTATGGGTTTCGCACATTTGGTTCCGGGTTTTATGTTGGAAAGTTATTGTTTTCACTCAGCTAGTTACGTTTGTCTTTTGTTGACAAGAACGATGGTTCTTGTCACTAAGTTCCTGTTTTGGGTTTAATGCATAAACTGTTCCTGCTTTGGGTTAAAATGCATAAACTGTTCCAGCTTATGTTGTACGTTTTGGTTGGTTCTGATAAGTGTGTCACAATTGTTTTTATATGAACGGTGTGGCCTGAGCTCTTCCGGGTGAGTATGGTATGATCTGATTTACTGAATGTGTTATAATGAATGTGTTACAATGATGTGGCTTGGCTTTCCAAAGTGTGTTACAATGTGTCTATGGCTGATAGTGTGTATTGCAATATGTTCTGTATAGCAGATATGCTACACGTGTCTGCACTTCATGAAGTCGAACGCGCTGATAAAATTTTATATACAATTTGACATATAATGTAACCCGGCGCTCTAGAAGCAACAGAATACGACATCGAACATGTAAAATCCCATATACAGTAGAACGTCGATTATCCGGGTAGCTCAGGACCGGACGGTTGCCGGTTAATCGATTTGCACGGATAATGGTTCAAAGAATGTCAAATTCATATAAAAATTATAGAAATGACTAGTTTTATGATTAATTTACTTTGATTCAATCGATTAATCGTTAGTAGAATATTATTTCAATCAATAACTATAGGTTTGACAACTGTTCATTAACAAAAATGAATTTCGAAAACACCTCTAGACACTACAGAGCTGTACAAAAAACTGGTTGCCCACTTGCCTGTTCGCGGTTCGCTGTACGCTTGAACAGCTGTCACATTTATGCGCACGGTTAAACCGCCCGCCGGTTGATCCGCCTCCGGATAATCGACGTTCTACTGTAGTTATGTTACACACATAGGGTGTAGTTCTAGCCAAACGGAAACAAAGCAGACATCTACTTTCTCTCGCGAGAACCACACCACAAGATCATCATAGCACCCTCCCATGGTTCGGCACAGCGAAACATCGCAGAACACATTTTATGCTGAACTAGCATAAAATTTGCCATGCCCGATGGAGCAGCGATCACCAGCATCTACCCGAAGTGGATCATCAGCCGGAAGACAACCCGTCAAACATTGCGAAGGTTGCGAAAGATTTCATGTGCTCGAAATCTTATGATATTTTAAAAAATCGTATGGATTATTTTTTGTGCGGTAGTATTTGGCGAAAAGATCACTTTTTAAATTTTTGTGGATTTTTGAAAACTAAAATGTCAAAATTCAGGTGTTTAGTATGCTACAAATCGCACTTTTATACCTGCTCTCGAGATGCTATAATTATAACTGCTAAAACTAAGTGTGAAAAAACTACCAAGGCTCGCAAGCTCTTTAATGCGAGGGCTCTGGGCGGTGAACTTGTATGGCGTGCGAGCCCTCGCGCGCCCTCGCAAATCGCTATCAATTGCATGGCGAGAATGTTTGACGGGTGCCATTCCATCAATGTATTGGTGGTGGCCAGTCAAACATTGCGAGGGTTGCAAGTGCCCGTTAAACATTACAACCCAACTGACATTTTCGAGCACGAATAATCGGGAATTCGAGCAAATTCCCTTAAACTGGAGCCTTAAACTTCCCTTAAACTGCACCAGTTTAAGGGAATTTGGAAAAAGTCCAGTAAAATCAACTGTGATGCGGTTTTTTCGTTACTTTCTTCTAGATTCGATCGGAAATGATGTTTTCTATCGTTATAGTTGGTCATGAAGCAATTTTATACTGAAATAATATCTTTTTTTTTTTTTAAATAACCTCACAAAAAAATTGCTTTTGTTGTTCATCAAATACCAAAGCTATGAATGTAAAATGAGCTCGACAGCATCATCCATCGATAGAAGAGAGTCTAATTTACGAACACACCAAATCTTAGCGCTTTCAACACACTTGATCACACACAAATCCACAATTTCAGGCGTATCGAGTACTAATCGAGCAGATATGGAAAAACAATTTCGAGCAAATGTCACTTGGGGAGGGTTGCGAGTATCATCTGCTCGAAATCTTAAGATATTTTAACCTTTAACCGTCTTGTGTACGACCAAAATATTGTTGGGCAGAGGTATTTGCACAATAAATGAATGATTACAGAGCGTTCACAATACAAAATAATAGGATCGAGTTTATTCACGTCTTAACGCTGATGATAGTTCAAAGCAAAGTGAGAGAAAAAAGGAAGAAGAAAAATGATGCGCACTTTAGGCGCGTCACACCGCATTGTTTATCTGTCAAACAGATGATGTTGGCAGCTCTGTTATGGCAATCAGGATTATGGCAAAGATCAGTTGATGTTTCAACACTCCTCCTCAATCGATAGTGCCATGTTTTTCCGATAGCCCTAACATTCCTGAAAACTTCCGTTGCTTTGTAGCTCCTAAAGGCTTTGTGAGGATGTCAGCTACCATGTCTTCTGTTGGACAAAATTCGAGTATCAAAACTCCACGGTCACACAAATCCTTCACAAAATGTCCCCTTGTTTCGATATGTTTTGATCGACGACTGGATCTTTCAGAGCCTACAAACGTTATGCAGCTCTGATTATCTTCTAACATACGTGTAGGTTTATCTTGGGGATTGTCCATCTCTTCTAGCAAACCACGTAGCCAGACAAGTTCTTGGCTTGCCTCGCTTAGAGCCACGTATTCTGCCTCCATTGATGACAAAGTCACACATGTCTGCTTTCGGCTGGCCCATGAAATTGCTCCTCCTCCATAAAGGAATACAAATCCAGATGTGGATTTTCTGGTACTAGTGTCGCCAGCCCAGTCAGCATCCGTGTAGCCGGTTAAACCGCTATCAGCTTTGTCATATAACAAACACCAATCGCGTGTCGATTTTAGATATCGTATGACACGTTTAGCTGCCACGTAGTCCGCTTGCGTTGGAGCTTCAACCTTCCGACCTAATATCGCTGCACTAACGGCGATATCTGGGCGCGCACAGACAGCGATATAAAGGAGTACACCTACAATACTTCTGTACTTAGATCCATCGGATAGAGCTTCGTTGTTGTCTTGAACTTTCATGTACCCGCTATCCATAGGCTCCTTTAGCATCACGAAGGCCAAACTTGTCCACCACATGGTCAATGTAACTGCTAAGACACAGGCTGTATCTACCTGCTTCGCACTTGATTTCCATACCCAAAAAATAATTTAGGTCGCCCAGGTTGATCATGTCGAATTTCTTTTTCAGTGTGTCGTACACTTCATCGATGATTTTCTCATCTTTTGCGCCAACCACGATGTCGTCAACATATACTAGCAAGTATATTTTATTAGTACTTTCGCCTTTCATATATAGGCAAAGATCAGCGCTGCTTTGCTCAAAACCTATTTCTTGGAGAATACCACCCAGTTTGTGATTCCAGCAACGTGCTGACTGTTTTAGCCCATATATGCTCTTGTTTAGTCTGCACACGTAGTGTTCTTTGTCTTTTTCTTCGTAGCCAGGAGGCTGCTTCATGAACAACTCTTGATCAAGATCGCCATATAGGTAAGCCGTTTTTACATCGAAATGTTTGAGCTTCATATTGTCTCGAGAAGCCAGAGCCAGCAACAAACGGAGTGTAGTATAACTCATAACCGGTGCAAAAACCTCGTCATAATCTTGACCATACTTCTGTGAATATCCTTGAGCAACAAGTCGCGCCTTGTATTTTAACAGTTGCCCTGACGAATCACGTTTTATTTTATATACCCATCTGCAACCCACTGCCTTCCGGTCTGATGGCATCTCGACTAAACCCCACGTTCCATTGTCCGAGTGAGATTTTAATTCATCTAACATAGCAGCTTTCCACTGCGAACGGCTTGGGCATGTAATGGCTTCGTGAAAACTCCTTGGTTCACGCTCTTCCTCAAGGGCATTTCCGATTATGTTCGCTTCCTCTATCAAACGAACCGGAGGAATTCCTTTGGTTGGGCGCTGAGAACGTCGTACATTTTCATCATCATGAGAATCACCGGAATAATCTTCTCCTTCAGATGCACTGTCGTACGGCTCCGATTCTGAGTTTTCATTTGATATCAGTGGTGAACTTGAAAACAAATCATTGTTCTCTTGGGTATTTGGTGGTAAAACGAGCGGCACATAAAAATTATCACCAGATTCTGTGTGTACCTGTTTGACAGCTTCCTTGAAATTACAAAACTCCAAAAACTTAGCATCCCTGCTTATCGTGATGCGACCTGTCATAGGATTCAAAAAACGATAAGCTTTACGTCCATCGGCGTAACCTACAAAAATTAGTTTCTCAGATTTCATGTCAAGTTTTCGCCTTTTCTCCTGTGGAATGTGAACGTATGCCGTCGATCCGAAGATGCGGAGATGTGCATATGACGGTTTCTTTTTATGCCATAGTTCAAAAGGGGTACAGTTCACTGTTGATGAAGGCAAAAGATTCTGCAGATAAACCGCCGTGCTGATCGCTTCGCCCCAGTATTTCTTTTCCATTTCAGATTCCGACAGCATGCAACGAACGGATTCTACTGCATAACGGTTCCTCCGTTCAGCAACGCCATTCTGTTGCGGTGAGTATGGGGCCGATTGCTCATGAACGATGCCGTTATCTACAAAAAACTTTTTCAGTGAAAGATTCGAATACTCACCGCCGCCATCCGATCTAATCTTCTTTGGATGGTATCCAAATTGATTCTTCATGAGGTTACAATATTCACGTGTCTTTTCCGCTGCGTCCGACTTATGCTGTAACAGGTACACCGTCGTAAAACGGCTGTAGTCGTCAACCATCATGACGTAAAAACGATTGCCACGAGGTGTCGCAACCTCCATGGGACCGCCAAGATCGGTGTGAACAAGTTCCCCAACAGCAGTGCTTCGATTTGTAGACGTCTTTGGAAATGAGCTCCGGCTCATTTTTCCTTGGCAGCAAGACACACACACAGAGTCCATGTCACAGTGGTCTAACTTGAGTCCATGGCCAAGTTCGTCGCTCACGATTTTCATCACAGCATTCAGGTCCCGATGACCAAGTCGACGGTGCCATAAATGCACACACGAAACACTGTGTTTTATTCCTGTAAGCAGGACTTGCTCAGAAAAATGTTTTAGATTATAAAGGTTACCTGAGCGTTCTCCAACCAGCATTACATTTTCTCCTTTCACAACACGACAGCCTTTGCTATCAAAAACGACTTCGAAACCTAAGTCGGTTATTTTGCTTACTGAAAGCAAATTTGTAGTGAGCATAGGTACATGATACACATTTCCCAGTGTCACGTTTACACGAGTACCTTTTCCGTTTACAGAAACTATTTTTGTGTTTCCCACACCAGCCGAGTTGATCGACTGTCCATTAGCTAAACTAATTGTTGATCTTTTCGTTTCATCAATATTTACCAGAATGGACGCATCGCTTGTCATGTGGGCAGTTGCTCCTGAATCAAAACACCACAATCGTTTATCAGGTGTTTTTCCGATAAACAGACACAAGTCTTCGCTATTGACTGCACAATTTGCGTTTTGGTTAGTTGTGGATGTGTTGTTTCTTTTATCGGCCATCAATTTACGACATTCTTTACGGATGTGTCCATCCTTTTTACAATAGTGACACTGCTTTCGTTTGTTCTTTTCACGTTTGTTCCTGTCACTGCCAGACAGTAGCGCCTTCTCCTCATCCGAACCATCCGCTCGACGTCGTCCTTCGTCGAGCAGTTTTCCCTTTACGAAATCCACTGTAAGGTCAGCATCCGGCCTACTCTCCAACGCAACGATCAAACCGTCGTACGATCTTGGCAGGCTGGATAGCATCAAAGCAACAAATGAAGGATCCTTCATTTCCTCACCCAATGCGATCAGTCGGAGCCGCAACGTTGATAACTCTTTCAAGTGCTCATCTATGTTTCCACCTTCCGGCATCTTGGTAGCAAACATTTGGCGCATGACATGGATCTTGCTTGAAAGGGAGGATCGCTCGTGGTAGCTCTTCAGTGCGTCCCACATTTCTTTTGCTGTAGTCGTCTGCATCACATGAATGAGTTGGCTATCGTTCAAAGATAGGCCAATCAGTGCTCTTGCTTTTTCGTCTTCGGCGAGCCATGCCGCAGTAGGTGCTTCGGGCTTTGCTTCAGTCACCACAGACTTTACTTTCTCCCGTGACAACAGAAGTTCCATTTTGAACTTCCATATGGAGTAGTTCTTATCATTCAGCTTTTCCAAAGACACATGAGATTCCGCCATTGTGCTTTTTCTTTCTCCAAAGCACGCTCAAACGCGGGCAAATCGATTTCGCAATCTCGGACACTCGCCTTTCTTTATCAAGGAACCTCTAGACAATTGCGTCACCAAAGCCCTGGGCCCATAACCTGTTGGGCAGAGGTATTTGCACAATAAATGAATGATTACAGAGCGTTCACAATACAAAATAATAGGATCGAGTTTATTCACGTCTTAACGCTGATGATAGTTCAAAGCAAAGTGAGAGAAAAAAGGAAGAAGAAAAATGATGCGCACTTTAGGCGCGTCACACCGCATTGTTTATCTGTCAAACAGATGATGTTGGCAGCTCTGTTATGGCAATCAGGATTATGGCAAAGATCAGTTGATGTTGCAACAAATATTTTATGTAATCGTACAACCGCCTACCCGGGTAGGCCACAGATTTTGTATGGAAGAATGATGTTGTTCGTGGTTAAAAGCGCATATCTTTTGAATTACTTGTTAAATTAGAATGAAAACTTTCTTATAGGTTCATAATAATGTTTTATAACATATCGTAGCAAAATTAGAATTTAACAAATCCTATCAATATTTTTTTCAATCAAAACATTTTCTAACTCCACCAGCATAACTGGCCAGGCCGCATGTTTGAAGTGGATGATTAGTCTTTTTCTAAGTTTTACTTACATTTATCTCAAAATTTATATACATTTTTCAATTGTTTTGCTTGTTGTATCAAAATAAATGTTGACGATCTATAAAATATGCTCATCATGTTTTATTAAAACCGGCTCCGACCAGCTCCAGACAACTTCAGAACCTCCTTCACTCCAATCCAACGGAGCCGGCTCCGCACCCACGGCTCCGAAGCTGACTCCGCTCCAGCAGCTCCGAAATCGGCTCCGCACCAACGACTCCGCACTCACGGCTCCGGAGCCGGTTTTTACAGAATGCACCAAAAAAAATCTATAAAGTTTTAATCGGGAAGATTCATAATTAGCTGAGTAAATAATGTTGAAAGGAAGCTATAAAAAAAAATTGTTCAACAATCACACAATCACATCGGGTGTTAGCTGCTACACTCGTAAGAAGATAGATTCGTTTTTAGGCAAAACACCCATCCCTATTCGGCAGTAACACTATGACAAAAGCATGAATGTGTGTGTTAACTTTCAGCCAATTCTATTTCGTTTGCTTGTAGTGGTTCCAGTAATGGTGGTAAGAGGTAATTTCCGTGTTAATTTAAATATATTGTAACACTGTAATACAACATTTGAAAGAAAAGAAAAACGACATAAGAGGATGCTTATGCAAAACATGCGGCAAGGCCGGTTGGGGTGTTGGAGTTACAACACATTTTTTATTAAAAAAAATATTGATAGGATTTTTTAAATTATAACTTTACTACGATATGTTATAAAACATTATTGTGATCCTATAAGACAATTTTAATTCAAATCTAACATGTAATTCAAAAGATATACGCTTTTAACCACGAAAAACATTATTCTTCCATAGAAAATGTTTGGCCTACCCGTGTAGGCGGTTGTACATGTGAAGGGTTTATAAACTTAAATAATTGAAAAAAAAACATTTAAACATTTTTGATATTTTTTATTTTTTTGCGCATGGGTAGAAAACATCTTTTCGGAGGCATTTTTAAAATTTAAAGTCGATACTATTTTTTAATCCAAAGTTATTTTGGAATAAAGATGCGAAACTTACCCGAGTAGGCGGTTGTACACATGACGGTTAAGTTGGCAACCAGATACCCGTGTGTTTTTTTCAACTTTAAACTGAAATCACTTTTGATTCATTGCTTTTATTTACCTGAAATTTTCCGTAGCCTCCCAACTTTTAATTTATGATTTTTTGGTGCATAAGTTGTAATTTTAAACAGCTTGTAAGTATTTTATTTTGTTTTTTTTTTTTAACTTTACCACGTAATTTGGCAACCAGCATACCCGGGTATTCCATACATTTTGTATGGAGAATTACGTTTCTCTTCTTCGTCTTTTCGTATTGTGCTTATTTTCGAGTCAAATTCAAGCGATTCCAAATTTCAATTTGACCGTTATTTTTATATTAAAATGAAAAAAACTTTATGAATAAATGAAATAGAAGACAATATATGGTCGGCATTACTTGGTTACAGCATTAAAATATAGAAAGCATTGTTTACCTATGAAAATCGTTAATTTTTTGCATCAAAACGTGTGGAATACCCGAGTATGCCGGTTGCCAACTTACGTGTGTAAATCTGGTTGCCAACTCTACGGTTAAACTTCCCTTAAACTGCACCAGTTTTCAATCCTTATAGGGTAACTGTACCAGTTTTCGGCAGGCTAGTGCAGCAGTTTCACAAAAATTGCTCACACATCAATATTTTTCATTATTTTTCTTGAAAGTGTTGTTATTCTGGTTGATAAACTATCATAGTATGTTACAATATTTTTTATTTGCCGGTTCAAAGCCCTTTATCATAATTATCAGTGAAAATGCAAACATTGATTTTGCTCCTATTTTCGGCAGTTTGTTCCTATTTTCGGCAGGCTGTGTTCCTATTTTCGGCAGCGCGAATACGGGTCAGAAAATGTTTGTATTAATGTGAATATGTACAAAAAAAAATGTTTAAAGCAATTTAACACTCTTACTTTCCTAAGATTGGTGTTAAAAAGCACTTTAATTATTAATTTTATGTTGCTTATTTTGGCCCGTTTTGACAGCCACTTTGATGCGACGTTTAAACAGAGCAGCCATTGACAGTTTGATGGTTATAGCGTACGGTGCGAATTGGCTTACAAATATTTATTTTTCTCTTAAGTTAGTGCATTGTTTGTCGTAAAATTTTTGATATTTGGTACAAGAAAGGTCATATTATGTGTCGATATACGAATTGTAGTGTTCTGATCACTTGTTAAAGAAATATTCAGCCAAATTCAAAGTGTGTTATTGTTCCGAGTTTCGGCAGGAGCCCACAACATTGAGCTTTCAAAAAATGAACATTTACTGTGTACCTATTTTCGGCAGCATTTAAAGTGAAAAATAACCTGTTTATCGTGATTTTAAAATTCCAAACAAGTTAGAATAAATTAAATAAGCATAAAATCTTTAATATACATAACTTTTTCATTGTTTTACTGTTCTGATTCTCTTAATCACAAAACCTGCCGAACCATTGGCTGACAGCAAAACTGCCGAAAAAAGCACAATTTATTTGATATTTTGAAAAATACGTAATGAAATGGTGTGAGCCTTCGTATGTGAATATCAAATAATTACACTTTCACTACAAAATTGTTTTATGAAATTTTTTACCACATTTGTGCAGAATTTCACGTTTTTAGCTACCCTGCCGAAAATAGGTACACTGCCGAAAACTGTTACAGTTACTCAAGGGTAAATGTACCAGTTTTCGGCAGTATACCGAAAATAGGTACACTGCCGAAAACTGGTACAGTTACCCAAGGGTAAATGTACCAGTTTTCGGCAGTATACCTATTTTCGGCAGGTTAAGAATGTGAAATTTTGCATTAATGCGATAAAAAAGGTCACAAAACACTATTTTGTAGTGAAAGTATACTAATTTGTTATTAATATACTAAATTTCACACAATTTGCGTATTTTCAAAACTATCAACTAAATTGTGCAGAGCTCAGCATTTTTCAGCAATAGACAATTGTTCGTCAGGTTTTGTGGTGAAGAAAACCAGAACAATAAAACAATGAAAATGTGATGTATATTAAATATGTTATGGTCGTTTAATTTATATTATCTTGTTTGGAATTTTAAAATCACGATAAACAAGTTTTTTTTCACTTCAAATGCTGCCAGAAATAGGTACACAGTAAAAATTTATTTTTGACAGTTCAATGTTGTGGGCTCCTGCCGAAACTCGTAACAATAATACACCTTGGATTTGCCTGATTATTCCTTTTAAACTTGATCAGAGCACTAAAATGCGTGTGTCGACACATAATATGACTTTTCTTGTACCAAATATCGCCAATTTCACGACAAATAATGCACTAACTTAAGAGAAACATAAATATTTGTAAGCCAGTTCGCGCCGTACGCTATAACCATCAAACTGTCAATTTTCTTCAATGCTTGCTTTGTTTAAATGTCGCATCAAAAGGCTCTCAAAACGGGCTAAAATAAGTACAGTGGAGCGCCGTTTATCCGGGTACCTACTATCCGGTTGTCCGTTTATCCGTGCTGTTGAAAAATGACAGTTCAGTACAAAGATGACATTACGTGCTGAAGAAGATATTTTAAAAAAATGGTTATCAGAGCACATTTTCTTAACAAAAAACGCTATAATTCATGGTACATTTCCAATATTATCATCGGAAAAAAATTAAGTTTAGAATAACTGGCTAGGATATACCAAAACATAAATCAAATTTCAAAAACGAATCAGGAATATGTAAAAAAAAAAAAATGCTTTGACTCATTATCCGTGTTTTTCGACTATCCGTGCGAGGTCGAGTCCCGAAGAGCCTGGATAATCGGCGCTCCAGTGTAACTTAAGATTAATAATTAAAGTGCTTTTTAACTCCAATCATAGTAAAGTAAGAGTGTTAAATTACTTTAAACATTTGTACATATTTACATTGATAAAAACATGTTCTAACCCGTATTTGCGCTGCCGAAAATAGGAACACAGCCTGCCGAAGATAGGAACAAACTGCCGAAAATAGGAGCAAAATCAATCAATTGTTGGTTTTTGCGTGATAAACCATGTTGAAAGCTTCAAATTTTCGTAAGTAACGAAAAAGCCACAACACAGTCGATTTGAAAGGGCTTGTTCTAAAAGCTTAGAAGAAATAGTTCGAAAGCCCGATTTTCGCACTCGAAAATGCCAATATGGGAATTTCTCACACTGTGCCGGTATTGTTGGATGTTAGGCAGTTGAGTGGTAGTCAAAAAAACACGAGGAAAAGTAAGGATATTGGTGATGACGTACATTTTGTCATCCACGTGACCAATCGGTGTAGATAATTCAATTTTAAAAAAATAACTGTAAGAAAATAAAAGCTTATGTTTTAAAGTAAATTAAAATTTAAACCAGACAAAAAACTTACATTAAACTGATTATATTAAATATATGATATATTCATTAACTATTCACTTTACGTTTTTGGACATTTTAGAATTAAATTACGATTGGTCTGAGTGCGCCTCAACTTTATTTAGTTACTTATATTAACGATTCTTGAATTAATACATTATAAGTAATCAACAGTTTTTCTTTTTGTATCATCACATTAAAATAACTAATATTAGGACATTATTATCAACCAATTAACCCATCCACGACGATTCAAGCAGGGGTTCTACCAAAATGCTACTTGGGCTTAAGATACACAGGCGTTACGCATAACACTGAAGTAGCGTCGTGGGCTGTTCCTTACTTTTACAAAATTATGTTTTGTATTAGATTAAAACGAGATAAATTATGTCGATTTTTTGTTTATTAATCATTCTTGAAAAAAAAAAAGATTTATTTGGTAGCTTCGAACCATTATTGATGTTTCTATAAAATATGTTTTTCTTTCTGTTTGTTATGAAATGGGAGTTATGAGTTTTCTACGAATATGAGTTAAGCTATTTGAATTACATTCATTGCCTTAAAACTTAAATAACATCCAATTTTCAAAACAATGTTTGAAATGGTCAAAATTGTTACTTTGTTCCATTTCCAATTTTGACCAACTCAAAATGATGAGTGATGAGTTCCAATGCATTGGGAGATATTTGAAAGACAAGGGAACATTTGAGCTCACAAGGCCTAAAGCTTCAATTAGGAATAATGTCTTCCATTCGACACACACAAGGAACTCAATATTGCAAAATGAGTTACCATTCGCAGTAGGGATCATAGCTTTCGCTTATCCAGTGTGCGTCGTTGTCGTCATTTTTGCATTTAGTTCAGTGGCATTCAGTTCAGCGCAGGTGATTTTGGAACCAGAAGATGCTGGTAAAACCAAGAGTAATGTTGTTCAAGATAATGGTTTAGTGAAGAATATTTAACCAAGCAGAAAACAGTGCCTTACTTGGTTCAGAATTAATGTGAAGACAAATATTTTTTTGATATTATTTCATACACCCTTGTACCAGTGTATTTGCGGACAAAGGCAGTAAATAATTAAACGCCAGTTAACATATCGAATGTCTGCAATAAGTATAACATATTATCGTCTGTAAACACTTCATTTATTCCAGATTTATTTCTAATAAATCTCTTGATTTCTATTACAGTAGGTAAGCAACAACACATTTTGCAAGTGTAGTCAAGAAAAAGGAGTGATAGTTATTATGGATTAAATTTGAGCTGTATCAAGTTTACAGTGTTGGTGTATCAAGTTTACAGCACCTAGATAATACACGCATGTGCAGTATCATTTAGTGATTTTTACGTGTAATATCATTTAATTTTTCGTATAGTCCCTAAGCCTTCAACACGCCCTCTAAAAACTGTTGTTGCAGTGAAAATAAACCACTATTGTATAAAAAAACAAGTATTTTGATTAATTAAAAACTCAGCTATATCAGTTATGTAATCAAACAGGAATTATGCTTTTTGTTTGTATGCCAGTGATTTTTTTATCAGCTTTCTTAGCTTTATTTCTGTAACGATTGTTTTTTATTATTCATTTAAAATAAACCGAGCCACAAAACTACGCAGAATAACAATAGTTATTCTAGGGCGCCATTAAAGTTTCTTTGATGGGTTTTTTGTGTGAAAGTTTCAAGAATCGACCAAAAAACTCTTTATAAAAAAAGAATATTATATGTAATATTCATGAATTTTCTTTTTACTGTACAACATCGCTAATACTTATTACTAATTTGAATAATGATTAAATTGTTTTTAAATGGCAAACCAATCCATCCAAAGCTTTAATTTAACTTTTGATTAGCAGAACGCTACAGTATGCTTTAAAAACATCACTAAGATTTATTTTCTGTATCATTTGCTGTTGATATGTTTTATAATATTTTGTATGACTATGTTTTTTATGTACTTGCAATACACCATATTTTTTTTGTTACTATAGCCCAATGTATGGCCTATAAAAACGCATGATCATACATCTAAAATCTCGCTTTACTTGTTTCAACATACAGTTGTTTCTTGTATCCTTTACTACACCTAAGCAAACACTATCATGGTAGCGTAACCAATCACGCGGTCATGATGAATGTTGACTTTTTTGGTTAGACTGCTTGAATAAATAATTTTGTTCAGCCAATCTTTATTTTCTACAACCATCTAAACCATATTTCCAATCGAAAATGTATGTGTGTGCATGGTTTCATGTTGTTGAAGCTTCTTTTTTTAAAATAACTTTTATAAATGACAGGTTTCAAATAAAAATACGTAATGAGGTTTACATCGCTTATGCGCTTATGATGAAAAATGTGAAAATGATTCTTTATGAACCCATCAAATATATATTTGTATATATATATATATATATATATATATATATATATATATATATATATATATATATATATATATATATATATATATATATATATATATATATATATATATACCTGTGTGTGTATGTATAATTACTTGTATCAATCATTGCATGATCGAAAATATAATAGATTTTTCTATCGAAATCCAGGTGTTGTAAGAACGGCACTTGAAACTTCTTTAATCTTTGTACATACAGGGATACTCATTATAACAAATTTAAAATCTTATTTCAGCTTATCCCATGTTTATTTCATAATAAACATAAACATATACCTGCTAATTCGCATGTCAAAGTTTTGGGATAATAGCATAATTGGTATAATCCTCTGCGTCATATTGTCTCGTGCCATTTGTTTTAATCTTTTCCAAGCTTAACATAACGAACATAGTGATAAACCTTAGCTGAGATAAACCTGACTGGCTACCAACAAAACCATCTACAAAATATTCCAATTCGTACCGAATGCGAATGATCGTACCGTTAAGATTGCTTTAACTATTTGCTAAAAGGATGACTGTGATGAGCGCATTGAATTTTGAGACATGAGCACATTTCGGTGTAATAACATTTTTTCACGTATGTATTTTTCAGTTCTCTTTATAATTCACCATAAAAATAAAATTTTGTATTGCGTTTCCTGGCATAAAACAGTTTCCCCTTTCTTGTCTCTCCTGGAGGTTTTGTTTGAAGCTATAAAATTAGATGTACAAGGCTACATAGTAGGCAGGCAACACACATTCGTCCTGCGACTCTGTAAGGGAGGTTTTGGCCTGAAGTTATGGTTACCCCTATTCAAAATAGCCCTAGGGTAAAATTACCCTCGGCCATTTCGTTTTTCTATACACACTGTTTCACTTTCATGGCAAAAGGCGCAATTTTACCTTGACATAGCTGCACTATTACAACTACATCTACGTCTCCAAGATTTTCAGGACACATGCGCAATGAAAACAGGCAGACATTCTGTGTGGGGTGTTCCTTTTTATTGCACTGCGATTTTTGCTTCGCTTGACATCGAATCCATTTCGTTTTGATTTTCCGTGGCTGGCGAATGAAACCAAAGACTAACCTTTTCCATCCATTTTTTCCGTAGCTATACATTTACTTCTCCGTGTCTCTTTGGTTTGATAATACCGTTAAATCAACTACAAATACACGTATTTGTAATGATGCAATTGGAGCTAGCATGTAAAATATTTTATTTTACTGGCCATTTGCTGATTAAGGAAGTAAGGAAGTAGAAATAAGACCATCTATTTAAATTGTGTTAATTAGCTTTTTCTTTTTTTTTTTCAGTCTCACAAAAATTAATGAAACACAAGCTGTACCCTAAATGAAATGCTCACCATATAAGCAAGGAATGCAGTATTCGTATGTATATGTACAGCGCAACATAAAACATCCAACTGCTTCTGAGATAAGTGAAAAAGATCGCCCTAAAGAAGTTTAATCTGCAACGTTCTGCCTAAAATATCGTAACCTTTATTCCCGCTTAAACCAACGGCGTCTTTTTTAAATATCATGTAATGGAATGGAAAACGTTCGTACTTACTCCTAAATTGGTAGGTAATGCGGTACAACTGTGTGTTAAACTGTTATACAAACAATGAAACATCTCTAACTGCAATCCTTGCAATACAAATTGTTTCTGTAGCTTGAAAATTGAGACGACTCTGTGTTCATGAAAGGTTGACAGAAACGTTCTGCATCATGAAAAGATAAGAGTACGATTTTTGGAAGGTGCAATCTTGGCACATCTTAGGTTTGTTGCCATATAACTTTTATAATATTATTTATGCGTATCCTTATTAATTAATTTTAAAATATTATAACCTTGAAATTGTCAGCTTCACAGTATTTTTAAGGACCAAATAGACAATATTTTAACACGTGATTCTTCAAAATCTCATAGTTAGTTACTTTTTGCTTCTTTCTCTAACATAGGTGTATGTTTGAGCTGTAGTTATTCTATACATTCAAAGTAAATTAAATAATTGTCCAATGCTTAACAAGTTCTTCGATATGTATTGAAGAGTTTGTTTTAACTACGCAGTATAATTTATTTTGATAGTTTTTTAGAGATGAAGCGGTATCTGTTCCAATTGTCATGTTGGCAAAAACATGTTTACTACGATTTATCTTCGTCGATTTATGTTCTACATCCACCCTGTAGATCCGAATTTGTTTGAACTTATATTAATAACAAATTCGGTTCTAGAGAGGTTTGTGTGGGGCATTTGTTAACAGCGGTTTAAAATACACATCGACGAATTCAGTGGTAATGTTAAAAGCACAAATTCAATAGTTGGCAGGGAATCGAAGTTCAACCAGTGAATTTGGACTGTATTTCTAAAAATAATTTTGATACGTAAATCAATTGATATATTTTCTCCAGCAAAATAAAATACATAGTTTTGTGTCATTTATGTAAACAGGTTAAGCAGACACTTACATTGTTATACAACTCCCATGTTTTCAACAATACCTCCATGTTTTTGATATACATCTCAAAAAATTATTAAAATAATCTTTAAGAATTTTTGAAATTTCTTAAAAAACAAACACCTTTAAGACGTCTTTTCAGCTTGTTTCCAGCTACCGTTGGATCACGTACCGCTTGCTTTGGAACGTATTCCATGTCTTTGGCATCGAATGCGTGTGCAAATTAGCATGACTTTACCTTCGAATTTTCAATGCTCGACACGATCCTAGTTAATTTGGTCTGATCACAGGGTTATGCAAAATAATATCGTAGGTATTTAATAACTTTAGGATGCGTGTTACGGATTTTTATTAAAGATAACGTAAATTTCATGTGACTTTTGATTCCAGGAGGCAAACACAGGCCGAAATTAAAATAGTACCATCATGTTTTTTCAAAATAATTGTAGAATTATCATGTTGAAATAGACTATTTGACCTCTTTATTGCATATTACTTTGATATGTTAATGTTACATATTTCAATTACGGTGAAATATTCTCAAAAACAGATGTAAAATAAGAATGTAAAACCACGTAAAAAAGCTTTCTTATTTCTGTAGGAATTTCGTTTAGGTTACGATTCAGTTTCAATTAGAAATCATTAGAAAATACGTGATACTCAAAAAGAAGCAAAATTAACATAATATTTTCGATTGACTACAAGTATTACACTAGACGCAACAGTTGGCTAACGAAAATAATGCAAACAAATCATGGTAGAGGTATATTACGACCGTAAGGATGGTTCAAAAATCTTTTAAATAGCTACATGAGTCGCCAAAGTAATGAAAAATATAAACTACTGCTGTCTCTGAGAAAAAGGTTATTATGCCATTTTTGGCAAAATATATGTAAAATTGTTTAAATCCACGAAAAAAATAAATTTTCAATCGTGTACACCCTTGTGGATCTAATTTGAATGCAGCGGATCTCTACAACTTCTATTGTTAATATTTCTGGAAGTTTATTTCATGAATTAGTTTTCGTGTTAATGAATGAAAAAAACTGGCGAAAAAACGAATGAAAGCAATACAAAATATTGTTTTTTGGTGTTTTAAACATCCTGACACCAAAGCGGGAAAGACGGACACTTTGTCATAGGGAAAGATGGACACCAAATTTGTTGAGTTATTTTACTTCTTATATCAATTGGTGATGAATATATTTCTGCAAACACCTTAAATAATGGTATATTGAAGATATAAACCATTACAAAACTAAAAAAAGTAATATATAAGCGAGAAATGAAACACCGGTCGAAATAGTAGCCATTCGTTATGTTATTACTCGCTCGGCGCTGATGAGGCGCTTCACAAAATCCAACATCTTGTCAAGACTTGGAAAACTTTAAGCAATAAAAAGATGAGGCAGTGATACGACATCGTTGAGGAATAGATGAGAAATTCTATGGAATTACAAACATCAAATGTTGAATTTTGACATGGCGGAAAATGGCTTAAAAATACTGGGACTTATTTTGGGAAATTACTCGTGGACTTTTTGGGAGAAATTTCCTAAAAGAAAGTTCTAGAGTGTTGTTCTGTAAGCTGGAGCAACGTCAGCTGTTAGTATGCAATATTTCAATAATGCTTTAGATGCTGCATTCTATGATATAATACAAGCGCCGGTTACAATTTCTAAATTCATGGCTGAATGAACCGTCATTGCAATTGGCCTACAATTGGTTTATGTACGAACGATGATGTGGAAAGCAATAGGATATGTTAAAATACTGTAAGGCTCTTCAATTTACAACGTTTTGTATTGGTCTATCTTACTCTTCACGGTGTCCATCTTTCCCATATCAGGTATCCGAACATTTCAAAACTGCACGAAAAAAAATAATGTTTTTCATTTATGAAAAAAAAAACGCAACAATCGATGGATACTTAAAAGATTCAACACATTCTGACAAAACATTAGTTTAAGATAATGTTTGTTAATTTTCATTTTAGCTACGTTCCCCTACCATTTTCGGTGTTAAAAAGTGGTTTATCAAATTTTGCAATAAATTAAGTCATACAATACAGGATCTTTAACGATTATATAGACATGTTCAGTGAGTTGTAGTTTTGTTGAGGCAATTAATAGACTCTTTCAGCGAGATATTCAGCCGTATCGGGGAACTCGTTCGATCCCGGGAACGATCGCCACGACGCTCATTTTCACTCATATCATAACCCTCTATAATAAAAAATTATAAAACTGTTTATATTTTGTATTGCCCAAGTCTATTTTATGCCTGAATAAAACTACAAGTTGCTGAACATATCTATATAATCCTCGAAAACCCTGTATATACCTATCTCTACGGACACGTGTCAATTTGACGGGATGAGATGCGTATTTAGAGTGGTTAAAATCATGAAAAAAACTATTTTATCAAAATTATGAATCGTTTAACATGTTTTGGTTAACAAAACAAAATTCAAAATAACACAATTCTGCATAATGCTAATTTATTGTAACAGTCGTTATTGTTTCATCGAACAAGTGAACCGATATCTTTTCGATGCCACATTTTGATCGTTGACCGCGGGAGTTTCGAAAAACACAAGGAGTAAGTTGATCAGCAATTCCGTTTGAGGCCACTTTATTTAAATTATTAATCATGTTTTTCAATGATATTAAGTTTTTTAGTTCTCGTTCACTCCTACATTTGATTTTGTTCAAAAATGTCACAACTTAACTAAATAAACTAAATGTAAACCCGATGCTAAATAAAACGACCACGTGAGCGCAAGGTCAGTCACCCAGTCTCACGGACAAAACGGCTACGGAAAGCAACAGGATATTACGAAACGGACCTAACGACGGGTTCCGTAGACCTAGTGTTAAGTTAAGATTGAGAGCTCTAATATTACATTCATGTTGATTCACTTATGATTTGGATATTCTTTATACTCGCTCGAATTTATATTTTAACCCCTAAATTAATGATTAATTAAAATAATTTGTATATGTTACATGTATGATCATTATAGGAGGGTTCATAAATAATTAAAAACATGTGTAATGGTTAGGAAGATAGCTACGGTCGCCATGTAATGTGATGAGCTTATATACGGTACATCGATCAACGTCGCGGTAGGTCAGTGTTTCGCTGACATGTATAGAGGTGGAATAATACTTTGTTTGAAGCGGACTTTTCAACACTTGATCGTCCAGGCGATCATAGAAACCCAGAAGGGGTTTCCCTTACTGGACACGTTATAGTTTAGAATCCTTACCTTGGGAAGGGGGACATAACTAAACTCTTGAAATAAGTTGGAAGGCTAAACTCTTGAAATAAGGCGAAGTTTTTAGGCAGCGTAACGTCCTATCTTGACAGTCCAAACGAATCTGACTACTACGATCGGAATTGGTTTTATTTGTGCTCAATAGATTCGTACATTTGGTTTTGGAATGTGTTTTTGTTCCAATTAAAGTTTATTGATATGAGGTGCAATTTATACTTTGTATCGGAGTGAGGTATCTGCCATTATGTGCCTATACTGCGCTTTTTATGTTTTTACGGAGGTTCTGGAAAGTTTAAACTGTTATAGCTAAAGAACGGGTGCGTGCGCTTGAATGTAGTAACGCTTGAATTGCTTATGCTGCGCATTTCGGTTGTTTTCGGTAAATGTGTCTCAATGGTTTTTCTATGGACGGTATGATCTGGGTGTGTTGCTTTGGTGTGGATTGATTTGCTGATATAATATAATGAATGTGTTGCACAGTGTGATTTGGCTTTTCAAAGTGTGTTACAATGTGTCTATAGCTGATAGTGTGGATTATAATAAGTTCTGGTTATCAGAGATGCTATTCATGTTTGATATGCTACCATCAAAAATTTATCAAAATTCCAACTAGTGCTACTTTTATTTTGCACCTGCCTTTAGGAATATTCGTGCATAATTGATAAATCAACCATCAATATATTAAAGTTATGTGTTTGAAGGTTGTAAAACAGGTTATTTAAACATTCTGAGATAAATAAAACTCATTACTGGATTTGTAAATCCTCATCAATTGGAAAATAACTATTTTAATTGCTATTGGTACTATTTTAACATTTTAAGCGCTGCGTCATATGAAATCGCATGACGGTTTTGCTCACCGCTCAGCTTTGTATCTGACGCTCAGTGATTCTCTTGATAACGAATGAGGTAGGAAAGAACTCATTCGAATCATTCGAAAAACTGCGACGTCAGGCCGGCGGTCAAAGTGTTAATTTCGTGCATTGCATCAAGAACAAATAATTCAGAACCCATACCGATTCTGAGACAAATCCCGAAACCATGTCCATCCTGAAGGAGTCACGGGTGGAATGCAGAGCTCAACAGACGTGTTTTCTGAGCGTGCGACAAATTGTTAAACGGCGACAATTGGCCTATGATAGTGTATGTGCGCCCTGGTGCATGGAGAAAATAAAATAAATAAGAATGATCGCGTTCGAACAGCCAAAATTCCAACGAATCGATTTTGCAAGAATGGAAACGAAAGATCCCGCCATGCAATTGACAGCGATTTGCGAGGGCGCGCGAGGGCTCGCACGCTATACAACTTCACCACCCCAGAGCCCTCGCATTAAAGAGCTTGCGAGCCTTGATAGTTTTTTCACCCCTAGTTATAGCAGTTGCCGGTCTCGTAGTACAGTCGTCAACTCGTACGACTTAACAACATGCCCGTCATGGGTTCGATCCCCAAATAGACCGTGCCGCCATACATAGGATGGACTATCCTGCTATGGTGGGAAATCAATCAGTCACTGAAAGCCAAAGCCCACAAGTGGTACAGGCAGGCCTTGACCGACAACGGTTGTTGAGCCAAAGAAGAAAGTTATAGCAGTTATAATTATAGCGCCCCGAGAGCAGGTATAACAGAGGAAATTGTAGCATACTAAACACCTGAATTTTGTCATTTTATTTTTAAAAATCCACAAAAATTTAGGTAAAGATCTTTTTTACAAACACTACCGCAAAAAAAATTCATTGATAAAAATCAAAGATTATTTAAAATACCATAAGATTTCGTTCAGATGATATCATTCGCAACCCTCGCAATGTTTGACGGGAAGCATATGATGAAACTGTAAGTACAGAAACTGACGAATTTACTCAAGTATTTTTTTGCAAGTTTTTTATTTGCTGGTATTGCGTAACGATTGATAAACGCCCAGGCGACTATTCCCGAGCCCTTTTCCACCCAACAAGAAAACCTGTACGATGCTACTACGCTAATGCAAATTTTCTAAGAAATAAGCACAAAGCTTATGCCCTACGAAAGCTGATCAAATCACCATCTTAGAGGAGCTTATCATTACCTATGAATGAGTTAAGAGTTGTAGTATGGAACGCACAATCATTAAAACCCAACCCCAGAATCCACAGACTCGATCGACCTGCAGAAACGAGAGGAGGTGGTATAGCGATCGTAGTACGAAAACTCATTCAACATAGGCTATTTTCACATTACAAAATCAGCATAATTGGAGGAAGTAATAACTAAAGCAAATAAAACTCTGGGTTTCATACTCAGGGTTTCATCTGAGTTTAGAGATCTTTCCTGTTTAGGAACTCTTTACTGCAGTCTAGTACGTTAAATTTTGGAACATGCTAGTATTGTATGGAGTCCTTCTAGTTTTGAGGGATACTCTAAATTATGAAATGTTCAAAGACACTTCACCAGGGTTGCATTTTGTCGTATTTTTCGCTTTGCATAACTCCCTCTTTATGAAACGCGATTACAATTGTTTAAACGGCAATCACTAAGCCAGCGACGTCATGTGAGTCAAGCATGTTTCATTGCCGGGTCACTTGTTTCCTCCATTGACGCTCCTGATTCGCTTGCCTCTATTTGCATATATGTACAATGCCGTGCCCTGCGTCGCCGTCCTCCTTTCGATGTGGAAACACGACATACATTATATTGTCATAATGAACCTTTTCTGTCCTGTCGCAGATGGTTTAACTACTATCATGATCTCTTTGACTTTAACTCTTCGTTAAATGCTTTCCCCTCTCGTGCCCTTTCCTTTCAACCATCTTCCTGATTTCTTTTCATACTTCCTTCTATATTATCTTTATTTTTCTCTAAGTTTACATTTTTTAACATTCGCTTCAAGTGGGCCATTTGCGGTCCGTTGAATTTTAATTATTAAATAACAAATAACAAATAACAAATTATGCTTTTTTATACTTCTCTTCGTCATTGTATTTATATTTAAGCTATACAAAGATACTACACTACTACATTAAAACAGCAAGCGGCGATGTTGGGCAGAATAAACTCGTTAAGAGTTGCTGAAATACGGAACAAGAACTTTGGTCATCATCTTGAAAAACTTGATACACGCCCCAATGCTTTCTGGAAGATTGCTAAAGTCTGCAAGACGAAACCCAAATCGCCCGCCCCCCCTTCTTTCTAGTTAATGGGCAAACGCTTATATCATCTGCTGAAAAAGCCGATTCACTCGCGAAGCAATTCGCCATCGCACATCACATCGGTGACAACATCAACAGCCGATATGAACCATTGGATGCGTCCACTGTTCTTAGTATCGATGAGCCTATGGGATCCACCCCTTCCGAAACCAGAACAACAGCCAATGAAATGAAATCTGCGTATAAAAACCTAATAAACATGAAAGCACCAGGTTTTGATTCCATATTTAACATTCTTCTTAAGCGGCTTCACTCCCGCAATCGAACTACTGGCTAATGTGTTTAAGAAATCCATGGAACTCGGCCACTTTCCAGACTGTTGGAAATGCGCTAAGGCTATACCCATCCTAAAACCTGGAAAAGATCCGACATTGCGGGCCTTCACGATTCTAGTTAGTTTTTTGTATGGAGTTTGACAGTTGGAGGCTGAAATCATGTAAACACTCCATACAAAACCACACAAAAACTAGCCTGCAATTTTCAGTCTAGATCAGGGGTCTCCAAACTACGGCCCGCGGGCCGCATGCGGCCCTCAAGAGCCTTTAATGCGGCCCGCGATGACTGGGTAAAGGTTAAATTAAATAGATTTCTTTTCTGACTAACCAATCAAAATTTATTTTTTTAATTCTGGAAGACGAAAATCAAGATTCAATAAAAGAAAGCTCTAGAAATTTTATGTATTTTGCTAGTATTTTCTTATTAAAACGAGATTTGAACTTCCACCCATTCTGAAGGTAGCGTCAAAATCGTATGGTGGCCAACTGCAGCGCGTCCGTTAGCTCGATTGGAATCAATCCAGCGCAAAATTTCACGATTTGCACTTCGCTCATAGAACCAAAGGCTCGATTACCGGACTAGGTGTTTACTACTCGGGCTACCCACCCTAAGTGAGCGAATACGAAAAGCCAGGTTGTCGTTCATCACGGGACTTCTCGACGGCCGTATTGACTCTCCGTCACTACTGGCTGCCATCAACCTGTACGTTCCGGCAAGGCCGCTCCGGACTCGGGCAATGTTGGCCCTCGACGACCGTAGAACGCAATTTGGCTCCTCTGACCCGTTCCTACTTATGTGCCGTGCTTTCAACGCAGTCAGCGACGCTTTTGAGCCGAGGATTTTGCCAACTGAGTTTAATGATCGTGTTTCTGTGTTAAATTTGGGTCCATAGTGCACATTTTTATGTTCTATGTTATTGTAATCCATTGTAAAGAACTCATTGTAAAACATTGCTAAAATGGTTCGAGAGGGCATTATTGTCCATCGATAGACAAATAAACATAAACATAAACATAAAATGGCCCTCAACGAAGTTGATTGTGAAGCAATGCGGCCCGCGAACTGAAAAGTTTGGAGACCCCTGGTCTAGATTATTCTAGTTACAAAGCTAGAATTAGATTCGAGTACCTGCTCGAAAACACGGGTTTGTTTACATTTATCCCAAGGTGCATTAAAGAGATCAGGTGATGCAATATATAATCAAAGTGTATGTAGTCCAGGTGGTCTCATAGCATTTTTTATAACCAATTTTGAGCATCACTTTTTAACAGAACGAGTGAAAACTTTTGCTCAAACGAGCTTCCCGGAGGCTTGACGAATACTCAAAACACTTTTACCATCTTCATTCAGAAGCAGAAGCGATAAAAATCAGCCTTCAAAATTCATACACCTTGAGATATGCCCACCTGCATATTATACTCACTTAGATAGCTGCTCGATAAACTGCTATACAATGCAAACAGCTGACAGGCTGAAATTTCAGCCTACAAACTTAAAACGGAAAGGGCCCCATTGCCAGAGAGCTAAAGGCCCATTAGTTTACTCGCAGCGATAAGCAAGCTCTTTGAGAGAATCATTTTTGAGCGGCTAAAAGATGCGATTGAAGAGTTACGCATCCTTCCGTCTGAACAGTTTGGGTTCCGATCAGGACATTCTGCAATTCATCAGTTAATACATCTACGAAACACATGAGACACATTGTCAAATCTGTTCAGAGCTATCTATATTACCAGCGTCCCAGCTGGAGTCCCCCTAGGGTAAGCTGACCATACGTATCGCATTAACGGGACAGTCCCGTTTTTTACCAGAAATTTTATGTCCCGTCGTATTTTTAAGAAATCCCGATTAGTCCCGTTTTTTAATGTTCTGCATTAGTTAGAATAAAAATTCCTATTCCTTCAAAAAATCCTACAAATGTCCACATGCTGTAAACAATGCCCAATTTAGAGAACACAATTGTTTACTATTTATTATTAGGATAACTCGTTTTTAGTACATTGGTCTAAAACAATTCATTTTTCCTGGCGTGGTAAAAGCTATTCTATTCGAAATTCCCCAATATGCTAGAACCTTTAACGAATAAAATCGAGCAATATCATGTGTGTTCTTGGTACGATTTTAGGTGCCGATGTGAAATTAAGATCACTTGAGCATTTCTTTAAATTTGATTTTTGCTTAGGCAAATCAGAGTTCCAATACTAAGTATCATTAATATAAATCTTTTGCTAGGAAGAAACGTGTCAAAGTGTGTGATATTTTGACAATTTTTTTTCTTTTCTGGATATACTTTTCGACGAAGGCGAGAGTTATTCCTTTCAATTTCTGCCACTTAGATGTGGTTCTTTTGACTACAGATGTAGTGTGCTAGTGTTGCAGACTCAATGTCAATAAATTTATGGAAATATTTGATGCATCGAAACTATTTTTTTCAACCGTTTCTGTTCAATTGCAAGGCATTTCCGTCGAAAATCACAAAAGGGTTTTGGAGAAATAGCCCGTCTCCTAATATTTCATTTAGCTAATTTGCGAAATGGGAAGGTGACAGTATCGGGACAGGATCCGTCTGCCATCCCAGAGTTTCGGAAGGAGTCCGGTTTCGAAGATGCGCCACAAAGTGGTCGAAACACTGGACCTACGGACCAAAAGTTTCATAAACCGACAAGTCTGTGCTTAACCGGATGGAAGGCGTTAGGTTAAAAGTGCGGTCATCAATATTTTTTAAGGTTTTTTTTGGAAAATATTCTAGAACACGTTGTGTTGTGGGTTCTTAGCTCTGGTTTTGGTAGCTACGATGAAAATATATTTTTATAGAGGTTGAAAGATAGATGGTTAAGGACTTTGAAAGATAGATAGTTAAGCTTAGCAACTCCAACTTTGGACTCCCTAGCTGTGTCAAAGTATGCTGAAGGAACCAAATTGTAGTAATTTATGAACATTGTGTTGAATGCGAAATATATGCAAATGATTTGAAATTTTGGTAAAAATAAAGGAAATGTTTTCTGAATTCTTAAAAATAATTGATTTCCCGTATTTTTTACATGTGTCTCGTTTTTTCATCAACTCCAACTGGTCAGCCTGCCCAAGGGAGCATTTTGGCTCCCTTTCCATTCACTATTTATCTTTCGGTCCTACCATCTCTCCAACATTTATGCAAGCTATTACTTTTTGCTGATGACACTGCCATTGCAGTGAAATCAGAACCATATCAGAACTCAAAAATAGAGCCCAGAAATAAAGTTAAATGAAAGTAAAACTCAAGCCATTATTTTTCCACACAAAATGCGGTCCAAACTCCTTAGACTTACAGGTCATATGGTTAAAATAGGAAACACTCCTATTAGATGGACAAAGACAGTAAATTACCTAGAATAGGTTAGAATAACATGTGATCAGAAGCTTCTCTATCGCAACTATGTGCAAACTTAATAACAAACACCATCTTTGTTTGAAAACTCTATCCGTTGATCAACCGAAGATCCAAACTCTCCCAGGAAAACAAACTGCCATCTACAAATGCATCATTTGACCAGCTATTACATATGCAATTCCGGTCTGGAGAGATTGTGTTAAAACCTACCTTAAAAAACTTCAAGCAGCTTTATAAAGTACTACGAATGATCCTTAATGAACCATATGGCACCAGGACAACATATCTTCATAGCAAAGCCAAAACAATTACCTTTGAAGGAATGGCCTTTTAAAATAGTATTCCTATACAAACTACAGTCAACTCTCTTTTATTTGAGAGCTGATGGGACTGTCGAATAAGAGGGATTTTAAATTGCAGAGGTTGAAAGTGAATGAAAGATCCATACAATCAGGAAAGAGACAGAACATTTGGTATGCAGCCTTAACTGTTGCTATAGGAAACTGCGGACACGATTGCCAATTTGAGCATACATCATTCAATAAAATTGTTCAAACAAGAGACGTTTTTCAAATTGGAGAGATGTCAAATAAGAGAGGGTTCACTGTATCAGCCGTTTGTCAGATCGTAGTTTATTTAGAACTCTATTTAAATAAAAGTCAGGACTAAGATAGGTTTAAGTTAATTATGTTAATTTATTTACATGAATTTATCAATCAATCAATCAATTTCATCATCATATTCTTCACAATTCATCTGGCTATAGAGCAAATAGAAGACAGCTCTTAAAAACAAAAATGTTGAATCTCGCCAAAACTGTACTCATTCGAATCGTAAAAAGAAAAGACATAAATAAACATTTAACAACATTTAACAATACCGATCCTGAAATGTTACAGAATTCATGCTTGTTCTAGAATGACTATACAATGGCCCTGTAACAGATCTTTACATTACATTATACCGATTGTGGAATTTAACCCGATCGCATTTCGGACATGTATTTGATCTTGACACTATACCAATCTCGGAACTGCTCCTAAAGCCGGCGCGCCTTTGCAGACCTTGTACTGAAATTATACCGGAACTCATCCTGACCCCATTCAGATCCTGAAACATATTAGTCCTGAAACATATGCTGACCCCATTCCGAACTCTGGTACCCGTTTTGAGTTCAAGTTTCGTACAGACCGTCGCCCTAAGGAATCAAGGATTGACTATCCGGCTGTGTGGTAATGAATTAACTCTAGAATGCCTGTATAGGTCGGCACGTCCGTATAGGTCGTTTCGTCAAATAGAAGAAGCCCTAAGTAATATTTAATATTCAACAGCCGCGTTTCGATGGAACGATTTATGCTTGAAAACTCCTGTCAAAATCACCGTTTTCCATGGCAATGGAAAATTAAGCAGAGTTCGACGAATCTTGTTCGTAAAATTTTTGCCATCCAATGCAGGCTTAATGGCACGAATCTTTGCTTGTAATCTTTTGACAGGTGCAAGGAAAACTGTGTATTTTGGTGTATGAAGTCATTTTTGGGATCCCTGCCCATGGTAGTTGAGTAGTAGAGATGTTTATTATGGTTAGAAGAAAAAAAAACATATACAGGGTGTTCGAGATAAATTTGATAGTTTCTGAGGCAAAAGGAAAGGAATTTTTATCAAAATTATGTTAAACATTAAAAAAAAAATAATTTTTCTACAAAGTTTAGCTTACCATGTTTGCCGAATTTTTTATTCAAAGTACCCCCCCTCCGCGTCGATGATCACCTGCACCCGCTTCCGGAACCGCGCGCAAGCCCTGACAACCATGTCTCTGGGGATGGCCGCAAACTTCTGGCGACCAGCTCCGCTTTGGTATTGCAGGACGCCCTGTTGGTGTCCCGCTCAACTGTGCCCCACACAAAGTAATCCATAGGATTAAGGTCTGGAGAGCTGGGTGGCCAAACGTCGGTGCTGGTGTATCGGTCGAACTTGGCAGTGAGCCATTGGCGTGTTTTTACGGCCGTATGGCATGGTGCAGAATCCTGCTGCCAAACGTACGGCCGCCCATTGGCCACCGTATTGTTTTTACGGTGTTCAGCGAACACATCGCCGCCTTCCGAATTTCGGCATTCGTATGGCCGGCACGAACTATCATAACACACGTTACGCGCTTGTACAATTCGGACGGGTTCCACATATTTACGGAGCTAGACATTTTTACACTTGTTCGCACAACTTTTAGCAATCGAATGACATATCAATCATTTCGATACGTCAACTCAACCCTGAGATATAAACCCAAAGGCCAGGTGTCAAATTTTGCCCGCACACCCTGTATAATCGATCGTTCTTTAACATTGTGTACGCAATGTGCTCTCCTCAATAATCGGGAATTTTTATAGCATAGCTGAGTTGAATATATGTTTTTTGTTTATTCTAAATCTGAGTATATGGGAAAAGTGCAAAAAACCCATGAAATTTCAGACTTAACCTAAAAACAACTGTATGGAACCTATTTCTTTACCTACATTTGCTAAACCTAATCCATAACTAGATAGAGACGAGGAGAGCTTTGTACAGAAAATTATAAACTCATGTTTTATGCTTAGACGTTGTTCAACTAGTTGATTAATTATGCTAATTGAGCTCTGACGACATTTGTTTGCATAATTTATATTTAGATTTCCTATGAATTCTTCTAAGTTTACTAAATTAATTCTTTTGTGTAAATCGTTTGTGTTATGCCGAGGCGGTAAGTTCATTTTCAATGTTTTGTTTTGTTTAACTGGAAGTTTTTTTTCTATGTGAGTACGCACAAGTAATCCATGCCGGCGCTGCGTACGTAAGAATCAACAGGACAACGCACTAGGGTAAATGTACCTATAGTGGTGGTAGTACCAATAGTGGTGGTATTGCACTAAAATGCGGTTCATACGGCAAATTAAAAGTAATTAAGTTATTTACGTTAGTGTGAAATGTTTTTTAGCCTTTTACAAAGGGTTTAAAAGTTAAATGGGGCCATTCCGTTACTTAGTGACCGAAAAATCCATTATTTTGTGAAATGTGTCAACATTTTTCCAAAATTCTTAGGATTTCATAACGAAACTCTTATAATGTTCTAAATGACCACATAATCACGCAATTACTAGTTTTTCAACATAACTGTTATGTAATGTTATTGTTTTACTAAAATTATTTGCCTTTTGACCATATTTATGCATTTTTAAGTGTTTTTTACCATAGTGCCATTATAGGTACACCAAACAGGCATGTTCCTAAAGTGGTCTTCTTCTTCTTCTTTTTGGCTCAACAACCGTTGTCGGTCAAGGCCTGCCTGTACCACTACTTGTGGCCTTGGCTTTCAGTGACTTATTGATTCCCCCCCCCCCCCATAGCAGGATAGTCAGTCCTACGTATGGCGGCGCGGTCTATTTGGGGCTTGAACCCATGGCGGGCATGTTGTAAAGTCGTACGAGTTGACGACTGTACTATGAGACCGGCTACCCTCTATAGTGGTTATAGTTATAAAATCAATAAAAACAGTTCGTTTTAGAATTTTTCGAGGATATTTTTGACATGTCGTACTGTTTTCACTGAAATAAGCAACAGAAATGAGTTTTATATAGATAATTTACCAAAGACAGGCCAAAATTCGCTTGTATGGCTGAATGAAAAATTGACTTCAAATCAAGCACACTCTTCTGGGTGAAGGTTGACGACAGGTGTGATGCAGTACTTTAGTCAATAGTTTCATCGATCAAATTTATACTTTTTTTTCGATCAAATTACGCAAGAAACCAATAATATGGCAGTAATCCTTGCTATTTATACGAAAACAGCTTCGAAACTTCGTTTCATTGATATTATACACCGTTTTTGATGCATCTTTGTTTACCACCACTATAGGAACACAATACGACGACTATAGGAACCATTGCAACATTGCTAAAATGGTTCGAGAGGGCATTATTGTCCATCGATAGACAAATAAACATAAACATAAACATAAACATACCACCATTACAGGTACAACAAAGCAATCACAAAATTATGCATTTTTTCGTAAAATTGATGTGTTTCATGATAAAAATGGTTGTGATTGCGAAGATAAAACATATTCCAATTGCTATGTGTTAAAATATTTAGAAAATGTCCTTCCTGACTGTTAGAAACTAACAAAGAAACCGAATTTTTTAGGCTTAGGCATGGTGCCAAAAAATTAGTTTTTATTTTAGGCGTTTTGTGGCTTATTCTCTCGGTGAGTTCGTTTTACTGAAAGTGGCAGAAACTGCCGTTCGTTCCCCGTTCATTCGCTCAATATTCGGGAGCGGCTTTAACCTGGCTGATCGTGGTGGTCTAGTTCGGCTGCCACAACTACTTTGGCAACAAGCCGTGTAAACTAATTTTTGGTTTTGCAAATTTAGTTTTGATTTCCTATTTAGGATAGGATACAAAATTTTTAGTAATTTGTCTACTTTTTCTAATTGTTTTTCTATGTGGGTTTTAAATGTCATGCGTTTTCTAAATATACTCCAAGGTATTTAGCTTGATCTTTCCATGTAATGTTTCCTTGCATAAAGCTAACTTCATTACTAGGTAATTTGTGTAAACTAGTATTTCTTGTGAAGAAGATTGCCTCAGATTTATTTGCGTTTGTTTTAAGCTTCCATCTATTACAGAACTTGGAGTAAGCTTTCAATGGACACAAAGGATTTGATTATCGAGCTCGGACTTCTGGCCGTAGCCGCTATTGCTAGGTCGTCTGCATATAGATAATTTGTACAGTTGTTTATAGTGGGAATGTCAGAAATAAATATATTAAATAGGATTGGCGATAATATACTACCTTGTGGTACTCCCGCTATGGGTTTAAAGAAATTTGATTTAGTGTGACCAATATGAACAGAGCTTTTTCGATTGCTAAGAAAGGACTAAATTATTTTTATAACATACGTAGGAAAATTATATTGAATTAGTTTATATACCAGGCCGTCATGCCAAATGGAATCGAAAGCTTTTTCAGTGTCTAACAAAACTAGACCCGTAGATCTTTTTATATTCCGATTTTCTATAATATAATTTTTGAGTCTATGTATCTGATGAGTTGTTGATTATTCGGGTTGAAAACCAAATTGTGACTGTGGGATGATGTTGTTAATGTCTGTATGAGAACATATATTTCGTGCAATAATTTTCTCAAATAGTTTACCTATGCAGCTCAGAAGGGACATTGGTCTATAGTTTCCAGGATTAAAATGATCTTTTCTGGGTTTTGGAAGAGCCACTTTTTTTTTTGCTTTTTCCATTGTAAAGGAAAGTAACCTAGCTTAAGACAACCATCAAATATTATTTTGAAGTAGAGTACTGCCTTTTTAGGAAGCATTTTAATCTCTGTGTTGTTAGTTTCGTCACAGCCTGCTGAGTTTTTATTTTTAAGATTTTTGATTATGTTCATAAGTAATTTTGGTTTTACTAAGTAACCTGTATCCTAGTAGTGATTTTGTTTTCTTGCAAAAAAATTCTATTATTTTTCGTTGTCGTGTCATTGTTATTGAGTCTGTGTCTTTGCCATTTCTTCCTGTATTTATTCCTTAGTTTTATTAGAGCAATAATATAATCTGGAATGATAATGTTATATTTTCCAGGAATTGCTTTTGGAATGGCACTTTGTTTAGCTGTTGTAATAAATGAGGTTTGAGTGTATTGTGGTCAAGTCGATACTATTATTTATAATATTTTTGAAAATATTCCAGTCTGCTTTTTTGTAATTATAAATACCTTTGTTGGAAACAAAATTAGCTGATGAGTGTTTTATACTGAATGTAACTGGCAAATGATCAGAAGTACACAGATTTTTTGTTAGCATTAAGTCTAACGTTGAAGTATTTTTTGTGGGGTCGATAGGAATGTATGTTGGTTTATCTGGGAAATAACTAAAAAAAATTATCTTTTTGTGCTTCTGCAAAGAGGAGTTTTCCAGCTGAATTTGTAGCGAAACAATTCCATGATTTATGTCGAGCGTTAAAACCGCCACAGATGAAATAGTTTTCGTTTCGCGCTGAAAGTTTCTTGATATCTTGTTGAAAAGTAACTAAGTTGGTGTTTTTACTTGGGTGATATGCTACTATTAAAGTAAATTCTCCTAGTCTAGTGAGCACTTTAACACGTAATGTTTCGATTATCCCTAGTTTGTTATGTTTTAGTTTTAATTGGTGTCTACAATTGCATTTGATCACTATTAGAACACCACCTTTTGGTCCCGATAATCTATAAACTCTGTATACTATATAATTTGGAATCAAAATTACGTGGACTGGTTTCAGAAATGTCTCGACAATCAACATAGCATCAATATCATATCGGATTAAATAGTAGATTAAATCTATCTTTTTGTTGGCAATGCCATAAGCATTCCAGTAGGAAATATTAAAATTGTCTGGGCAATCCATCACGGGAAACAAAATTTGGCAACTACCTCAAAGTTCACTGTTATTTGATCCTGCTTTCTTCGTTTTTACAGTCTTCGTTGTTACGTTAGAATAACGTCTTTTATGTTAATACAATTTAATGTTTTAATGTTCGTTTTATGTTACAAACGCGTGTACCTCTCTGAGTAGTAATAACCGAAGAAAGTGTAGCGGGCGAGAATTCTTTCGCACGACGAACGGCAAAGAAAAGGGGACTATGAAAGTTAGGTGAAGTATGGCCACGATCGAACTCTCGATCGCGCTTTTATTATGTGCTAAATTTGGGATACGGATGAGGGGGTGAGGCGGGTTCTGGATCAGGCTGCGTACATCGTCGTCGTCAGCAAATTGGGTTGGTGGAGGTTCGACGCTCGGGCGGATCATTCGGAGGGGAGGGCAGGAGTGACCGATCGTTGGCAGGTTCTGATTCTGGTTGCGCCATGAGGTGTCGTCAGCAAATTGGGTTGGTGGAGGTTCGACGTTCGGGCGGATTCGGAGGGGAAGGCATCGAGTGAAAGATCGTTGGCAGGTTCTGATTCTGGTTGCACCAAGAGGTGTCGTCAGCAAATTGGGTTGGTGGAGGTCCGAAGCACGGGCGGATCATTCGGAGGGGATGGCATCGCGTAACCGAACGTTTTCACTGTCGGTACCGTTCTGTGCGTTGAACCCCACGCTATGAGGTAACTGTCGAGGCACGTGTTGTCGGTCATTGGAAGCGACAAGAAACAAAAAGGGTCGCTTCAAAAGAAAGGAACGTAACAGTGATTTCGTTCGGACGACCCAGCCCGTTGACGACGAGGACAGAGGAGGCGTGGTAGGCCCAAACTGAGGTGGCAAGATGGCGTGGAGGCATCCGCCATTAAGGCCGGGATAACGGACTGACAGATGAAGGCGTGAGACCGTGAGCGGTTTCGGATACTCCTGAGGCAGGCCAAGACCGCAAAGTGGTTGTAGCGCTGGATAAGTAATTAAGTAAGGATTAAAATAAGGGTTTTTTTTTAACAAAATGTCAAAATATTCGCTATCTAATCGTGAGAACTAACTACAGTCAACTTTCTGTTATTTGAGAGGCGATAGAACTGTCGAATAAGAGGGGTTTTGAAATTACAGAGGCTGAAAGTGAATTGAAGGTTCATACAAACAAGAAAGAGACAGAACATTTGGTATGCAGCCTTAACTGTTGCTATAGAAACTGCGGACACGATTGCCAATTTGAGCATACAGCAACCATGGCAACACCATACACAAATAAAAGGGATACAGATTTCAGAGGTTTTCCAAATTAGAGGGACAAAAATGTACTAGAAATGGAGGGACTGTGAAAATTGTTCAAATAATAGAGGTTTTTCAAATTGGAGAGGTGTCAAATAAGAGAGGGTTCACTGTATCAGTAAGTGTTCGCTAACTGGGATATTTTTACTTTCCAGTTAGGGGAACTGAAAATGAAATTGTTAACTGAACTGAAATTGAAACCATCACAGCAACAAGTTAAAACCATTTCCATAGTTTTTTTCTTTTTTTTTATTCGCATGCGTACGTGATTAACTGATCAACTGATTAAAAACTATGTAGATGTCTGGTTGTCCCTATACTATCCAAATTATTTCGTCTATCTTTATGTTCGTCCACATCATGGAAGCTCGCATGGTTGGTTCGTATTTAAAAAACGAGCAACCCGTCGGTTGTCAATAGCTACCGCGGCATATCGCAACTTTGTGCAACTGCAAAAGTTTTTGAATTCATTGTCCATTCTCACGTCTCCAACATCATCCCGCACCAACACGGATTTGTACTCAAAATATCCACTGGCACCTATTATGTCAAGTTTAACTCCTCCTTTTCTTCTCTATTCCTCTCTAAAACTGGTGTAACTGAAGGGATTATCCTAAGTCCTCTGTTATTTATCTTTTTTATCAATGATGTCAGTTCTATTCTACTTCATGATTGTTTTCTGTGCTATTTCATTACATTTCATGTATTTGTCTGCCTATTGACTTAATAAAGTTGCTTATAATCTAACTTAAACTATAAAGACAAGATATAGTGTGAGGAAAGTGAGGGAAGAAGAGGAAAAAGAGTAAGAAAAGAAAAAAAGATATAAAAAGAGAGTCAGCTGGAACTAGGCAGTGAGTCTGGATCTAAATGATTCAGATGAAATGCATTAATCAAACAAGTTTGTGGGTTTGTTGAATTCACGTATGCATGCTGTAGCATATCTGCTATACATAACTGATTATAATATACACTATCAACTATAGAATAATTGTAACACACTTCGGAAAGCCTAACCACACTATAGCAACACATTCAGCAAATCAGATCATACCATAACAAAGCAACCCTGAATTTTTCCGGCCACACCGTTCATATAAAAACAATTGTGACACAGTTCTTGAAAACACCCGAAAGACGCATAATAAGCAAATCAGGCGTTACTGCAGGTAAATTAGGTGAACCGAGAACGCATAGCAACTTATAAGCTCAGCGACGAAAACATCCGTTCTTTAGCAACAATAGTTGAAACCTTCTTTCGCAGTACAGTAAAACCGAAGCATAGGCACACATCGACAAACACCCCACACCATTTCAATTTATAAATTTTTACCAATAACAATATCATTAATTAGGACAAAAACATATTCCAAAACGAATTGTACGAAACCCATAATATATCTTGAGTATGAATAAAACCAATTCCGCCCATGGCAAGTCAGATGGCAAGTTCGGACTGTTAGGATAGGACTATGTCCATTCAACATCTATCGGCTTCTCATTTAAAGAGTTTAGTTATGTCCCCCTGCCCAAGGTAAGACTTCTAAACTCGAACGTTTCCATTAGGGGAAACCTCCTAAAGGTTTCTATGATCGCCTGGACGATCAAGTGTCGAAAAGTCCGCTCGAAAGAAGTTTTATTCCAACTCTGCTCAGTAAAAACTGACCTAGCACGACGGTACTTGAGGCACAGTTGTACGCACATCACATTACACATGCTAATAACGGATCGCTCATGACGAATTGCGTACGTCTTCTGGTGGCTAATGGTGGCCGATTACACAACAAATGGGAAGGAACATAAAAGTTGATAGAGGAAAGGAGAGGAGGGACTTCGACTTCGTGGAGAAAGACAAAGGCAACGAAAGAGGACTGAGCATGTCTTTTACGAATTTCTAGAGTCTCAAGCCCGAAGAAGTGGAGGCGATTAGGATAAGGAGGGAGTTCACAAGAATAACTGAGGATTTTCCGAAGAGCGAAATGCGTAAACGCCCTTTGCACCTGTTCAATTCGAAGTATGGTAGATGGAGAGGAAGGAGACCACACTATGCTATGCTACCGAACTCAAGTACCGATCGGACTAGACTACAGTACAGAGCTTTTAGGAATATGGGGTCCGAAAAATCAGATCCGATGCGGCGGAGAAGACCCAGGACACCATATGCCTTGCTGATTACTTGGCTATGGTGCAAAGAAAAGCAGCCTCTCTCGTCCAACCACGCTCCTAAATCTCTCACTGACGATACTCGAGGTAAGCAAACGTTGTTACATTTATAGTCGAAACGAATAGGGTAAGAGTTTCGACAATAAGAAATTGCTTTGCATTTAGGGATGGATAGCGAGAGACTGTTGCATGCACACCATGAGGAGAAAATGTCTAGGTGGGATTGGAGTACAGAACAGATGGTCATCGTCTAAATTTTTAAACAAATAAGGTACGAAACACATTAGATTAGACGTAGTTGGAATTGAATGATGGATTCGAGTATTTGAGACACAGCACATTGTTTGAAAACGCAAAAATTTAATACGGAATTTCGATGACCCTTTTTGAAGGTCGGAGCTAACCAACCAAATTTCCGTTGAGTTTTCTATGCGGACAACATCAAAATAAATTATCCTGTTTCCTCTCCTGGTGATTGCTGTGTACTTCAAAATATCCTTACTCGTTTTTCTAATTGGTGTAACAATGATAGGCTTATTCTCACTCTTAGTAAATGTAATGTCATTTCGTGAACGGGTACGAGTTCACCAATCATCTATTCGTATACCATAGATGATATCCCTGTAAACCACGTCCAGGTTGTTAAGGACCTTTATGTTTGACAGTATGTAAGTCTTAAAATCACTAACCATATTGAATACTGGATCTCCGGGGCCGGAAAACGCTTGGAGTATTAAAACGTGTGGCATCTGATTTCACTGACCCTTTATGCCAGGTATGCCTGGTAGGTTCCACCGAATTTCACAATCTCAATGCCTTCGACTGCCGAGTAAAGGATTCATTAAGCTTCGAATTATTTCGAACAGATTTGTACGGCTCCAACCTTAGAATGGTACATCTTTGATGTTCGATTGGAACCACCTCTGTTTTTTTCATAATCATGCCACCAAAAAATATTAATATCCAATATGTATGACTCATTGAAAGTGATTGTAGCCAAATTGGTGTTATTTGTACCCCGAATTCTGCTAGACGAATTAATGTACTTTCTAACCTCCTCAAAAATCAAAACCAAAATGAAATGATTAGGACCAACAGATTTAGATTAAGGATTAAGTAATCGAAATGCCGATGCCCTGCAATACATACCTTACGAATAGATTAGCCCACACAGTCCATACCTCACTTCGCAAATCATCTCCCTTCAAGTGTCAAAAAAAAAATTGTCGATCTTTATGGGTGCACACACCACGAATCTTCGTCGAATAAAATTGTCGTAATTTAACAAAATTATTTGTAAAATGCGGGTTCTTGTTATAAGAAATGAATATACCACCAGAACACTTGGAACTTGGAAATTAGCGAAAAATAAAGTTGAAACACGTTTTATTACAATTTTTCTCTTGATCTGTCGAAAAATTGCAGGCAAATATTTTTGTTATTCATTCAGCGATGCATAGTCAGATTACTTGAAGAAGATTCGCAACAGGCTGCCAGACTTCCCCCTACCTCAGTGAAAAAGTGTGATTGAGCGATTTTCAGAACTGCCATGTGAGAACGCGAGTAATGCAAAATATCCTACTTTAATAATAAGGATAAAAGAAATTGCATATGGCTTTAAAAGTACATTAAACACTTTTTCTCAAATTTATTATTTATTATTATGAATTATTATGAGCATTATGAAAAATATCATCTTAAATTTGTAAATAATAATCGATTCCAGATTTGAAACGAAGAGTCAAAAAGTCAATTTCTTTAACAATGATGATTTTAAACAGTTTTTTTTAATAAATATTTGGGTATATTTTTTTATTTTCTACTTTGCGGCCCGCGAATCACTGAAAATCTGTACTTGCGGCCCTCTGAAGAAATGAGTTTGACCCAGCTGATCTATGCCTTAAGATTATTCTGTTCTCTGGTCCACTTCCTACTTGCGTACTGTTTGGTGATCTGGTCGCCATCGGCTAGGATCCCTAAAGACCGTATCAAGAGAGTGCAGAGGTCCTTTGCAAGGATCGGTGATCAGTACTAGTAGCTGGTGTGCGTGTTGTAAAGCGGTTTCGGGTGGCTAGGGTGGGAGGTCGTGTTGACGGGATGGAAAAAACTCACGTACACCAATACCGACGGGCCAAGTGGATGGTGTGAGTGCCGCATCTCGAAGGATAGCCGGGACTCTCACTTTGAATGAAAGCCAATTCATGCTGTCCACACTAACCCCTCTTCTCAGCAGGCAATACGCTATAACGTCATCGGTGGCTAAGCGACGCTTTACAGAAGCGACCACTTGTTCCACAGTGACGGCCGTTGATAAGCGGGATAGGCGGATCCAGATCCTATCTGTGAATGGCTCACGAGGTGCAGCTTGAAGCGGTGATGATAACTAATCGGTTCCCACCAGTTCATGCGGTTGTGTAGGTGCCGGCTGGACGGCAATCGTGGTATTGGTGTATGCGTTTGGCGATGACGCGGCACAAAGGATGTTACCGCGACTGTTTACAATTCTATTAACACCAGGAGATGCCGAATGCTCGATTACGCGCCTCCGCTTTCTACCAGTAGCAGGTCGAGGATCAGGATTCCGAGTGTGAGGCGTTTATGCAGTTTGAAGGAGGGTGAAACCACTGCGAACTTCGGCGACAATAGGCCCAACGAGCTTGCCGATAGCTGCTACGGCTGAGGTGAGGGCGGCTTGGAACCGAGCTGGGCGCCTATTTCTTTTACCGAACGGCAGCGCGGATTTTTAAGAATGTTAGTGCAGCCAATGCAGCTCCAGTGCAGGTTGACATTGGACAATACTGCGTCAATCAGCTCGAGGGGCAATTTGCAACAGCCGCGGTGGAACGTAGCGTCACAATATGCACAACTGATGATGCAGCCGGTGGCCTCTAGCGGTTCAGCACACGAGAAGCAAATAGCCGCCATTGCGAAATTACGCGTAATCACAGCACAACACTGCTAAGCCGAGCAGGAAAAAAAACAGCAGGAAACCACAGTTGCGGTGCAACTAAACAATTCGCCAACGACGATGTGAAGCAGTTTAATAGTCCGTAGAATAGGCAACAATGCGATGCGACGCAGAAAACACAAGAAAATTACTGAAAAATCACGGAGCGCGACGAAAGTGCAGTCGAACAGTTAAACTTTATTTAAAAATGATTTTCCAACTCCCATGCAAAGAGCAGCATTGTTGTTCAGCCCGTTCGTCGCTCATGAGTGGACAGGGTTGTACCACTAGATTGGGCAGAACAAAATCTATACGGTTTTCTAAATTTTTATCATAGACGGCTATGAAATGAGTGAAAATGAGCGTCGCGGCGAACGTTCCCGGGAACGAACGACCACCCCGATACGGCCGGTTGTGTTGTATACGGCACTTTGACACTTGGTGTGAGGTACCTGGCGGTTTACACTCAATGATCAGATCCTGAGGGGATACGGGCACGATACAACTATCCCAAGTAACAAATCAATAATGGAATATTTTAATTTTTTTATGAATAACTAAGTTTGTCGGGCCAGCCAGTGATATATATAATTATGTGGTATAAAAGCCTTTAGCCACCCTATAGCGTTACTGCTGGTTACCAAACCATTCCGCTATAGTGGCAGCGCTGAAGGAGCGGAAACGTAGATCACTCTCACTTGATACGCTGAACAGTAAAGACACGATTAGGAGATTTTTCAAATTATTAATAGTTTAGTTAGGTTAATTTAGGGTTTAGTTAGGTTAAGCATCTAATGTTAAAGTAGAATAACACCCGCTTATCTAACCGCCACAATGACAACGCTACCGCTAAGTATTTAAGCTGCTATTATCAAAACGTTAGAGGTTTGCGTACTAAAACAAAAGAATTTCACTTAGCTGTATCGGAGGCTGACTTCGATCTCATCGCCCTCACGGAAACTTGGCTTGTTGACAACATTCTATCTGCTCTTCTCTTCAACAACAACTTCTCTGTTTACCGCTGTGATCGCTCTCACAGCGGCTCTAGCTCGCGGTGGTGGTGTTTTGCTAGCCGTTTCTAACGCAAACGAGTCGATAGAATTACCTTCCCGTGATCGTTCTCTCGAGTATATTTGTGTGCGCGTCACCTGCAATAACGCACATCTGTACGTCATGGTAGTATACATTCCACCGCAGCTTAGCTCCGAGGTATCGACTCTTCGCTCTCTACATGATTGTATCAGCGGCTTCACTCTCACACTGAAGCCTTCGGATCTGCTGTTTGTTATTGGCGATTTCAATCAGCCCAGCATAAGCTGGTCCACAGCTGATCCTTCGTCCTCGCCAGCATACTCATCAATCACGCACTATGAACCAACTGCGCGCTCACTGGCCAACAACACCTTTGTGGATGGATTTAAATTTAACGGATTAGTGCAACTTAATCACATCAATAATTCGCACGGACGCATGCTTGACCTGCTCTACGCTAACAATGCTGCAGCTAAATTGTGTTCGCCTGTCTTTCCAAGTGTTGTTCCGCTTGTACCTCTTGACTCCTACCATCCGGCGTTTGACTTCAAAATACGTATTAACTCGTCGACCCGACGCATTTCGACGACTCGACAAAACTCGACGACAACCGCATTTTATCGTTATAACTTTGCTAAAGCTGACTATGTGAAACTGAACGACATGATATCAATGTTTAGCAATAGCTTTCATTGTTCCAATTTTATTTCACTTGACGAAGCAGTATGTTCATTCTCGTCCTTCATGCTGCAAGCCTTTGTTGTATGCGTCCCAGTTCAGCGTCCTAAACCTAACCCCCCCTGGGCGACTCAAACGACTCAAACGTGTAAAAGAGCTGGTTATCGTCACTACCAAACGCGCCGCTGCCAAAGATCTCGCTCGATCTACTTCGACACGCACTCTTTATACTGCAGCTATAACAGGTTTCGATATCGCAGATATTTGAGTAAGATTCAACGTAACCTCTGCAGGTGGCCTGACTCGTTTTGGCGCTTCTACAACAGCAAAACAAAATCCACGCATACACCGAAATCCATTACGTACAAAGGAGCAACAAGTGCCAACACTAATGAAATGTGCAATCTCTTCGCGGATCGCTTCGCAGATTGCTTTTCACCGGCCATGAATGATACCGATACCATTGATGCTGCTCTCGTCAAAACTCCGGCTGGCGCAATTGAGCACTCCTTTCATCGACAGTGAGATCGTTTTATCTGCCCTAGCGCAACTAAAGCCTTCTTTCGCTCCTGGACCCGACGGAATTCCTTCTAACGTGCTGAAACGCTGTCAAACGACAGTAGCACCTATCCTTGCAAAATTGTTCAATGCATCGCTAGCCAATGGCTACTTTCCCAAAACATGGAGGAAATCTTGGATGGTTCCTATTTACAAAAAGGGCGACAGGACAGATGCCATCAACTACCGGGGTATTACATCTTTGTGTGCCCCTTGGCAATGTTTGAACTAGTGAAATACAAAAATCTGCTACATGCATGCCGCAGCTACCTAAGCCCGTATCAACATGGATTCGTGCCAAAAAAGTCGACTACCACGAACCTGGTTGAATTTGTAACCTATTGCACTAGTCAAATTGATGCCGGAGCTCAAGTCGATGCAATTTATACAGATCTGAAAGCAGCATTCGACTCTCTTCCGCACGCAATTCTTCTCGCTAATCTCGATAAGCTAGGAGTTCCCAGCCCGCTCGTACAGTGGCTTAAGTCTTAGCTAATTAATCGCACATACATCGTGAAAATTGAAAAGCACATGTCCAAAGAAATAGTCAGCAGCTCGGGTGTGCCACAAGGAAGCAATATTGGCCCGCTTCTCTTCATATTGTTTATCAACGATGTTACCCTCGCTTTACCTCCCGACAGTATCAGTCTGTTTGCCGACGATGCAAAAATTTTTGCGCCTATTCACAACACAGGTGATTGTACATTCCTGCAAGACTGCATCGAAATTTTCTGTTCGTGGTGCAAGCGTAATGGACTGACTATCTGCATCGAGAAATGCTACTGTGTGTCTTTTAGTCGATGCAGGAGCCCAGTGACTGGGACCTACTTCATGGACGGCACTGCAGTTAATCGACAGAATCATGCCAAAGACCTGGGCGTTCTGCTTGACTCTAGTTTGAACTTTAAACAGCATATCGATGACGTTGTAGCCAGAGGAAATCAATTACTTGGCGTGGTTATCCGGACAACTAATGAATTCCGCAACCCCATGTGCATCCAAGCTGTGTACAACTGTATCGTTCGTTCGGTTCTGGAATATTCGTGCGTAGTCTGGAGCCCAACTACCGCTTCTTCAATTGCTCGACTTGAGGCGATTCAACGTAAGCTCACGAGATACACCCTACGCCTACTTCCCTGGCAGGATCGCAATAATCTTCCTCGGTATGCTGCGCGGTGCCGTCTTCTAGGCCTTGAATCTCTTTCGGTTAGAAGACGCAATGCACAGTGTTCTTTCATCGCTGGATTTCTAAATGGCTCTATCGACTCATCGCCTTTGTTGCATCGAGTCGATATCTATGCACCATCCCGAACACTTAGGTCTAGAGAAACTCTACGGCTCGCTCAACCCCGTTCCAGCGCTGGTCGGTCTGACCCTATGTTCCGCATGTCGGCTGTCTTCCACACTGTCTCGGATTGCTTCGACTTCGACATCTCAACTCAGTGCTTCAAGGAACGTCTCCGGCTTTTGCCATGGCCGCAGTGAATTGCGCTGCAAATCATGTTTTGTTATGATTTTTTTAATGAACTGTTACATCTTAATTAGGCCATAGGACCCGTTGAAGATTAATAATAATAATAATAATAATAATAATAATAATAATAATAATAATAATAATAATAATATTATAATTATATTATAGACGATTTTGGAATAGCACATCCTGCGAGGGCGCTGTTGAACAGCGCATCGCAACGGAATCTAAGAAGCGATCGAATCGCTCATCGCTTACGGCTGAAGAAAAGTAATGTGAACATTACCGTCATTGGAGCAGGCCAAGCAACAAAGACAGTACGGGAGTCCGTACAGGCACAGATTGTCTCTCGATTCAGTTCGTTTACGGTGAACACTGAGTTGTTGATTGTTGACAATTTGATTGCTAATCTACCAACGCGCGACATAGACATCAGCGATTCCAATATACCACCTGGTTTCGCTTTAGCAGACCCTCTGTTTAACAAAGCTTCTCCTGTCATTCTTGGTGCTCGTCATTACCACACTTTCTTTGAGAATGCAAATCAGTTTCGTCCTGCACCTCATCAGCCCGTAATGATAGACAGCGTTTTCGGCTGGGTAATGACTGGCCCAACCGGCATTGAGAATTCTGCACCTAAAACCGATCCCACCGCATCATATACAATCGGCTGTATGTCATCCTTGGAGGATTCGCTATAAAGATTTTCGCAATTAGAAGATTTAACCATGAATGATGGATACTCACCAGACCGGCATTGTGAATCTTTCTATAAGAATACCTCCGAACATGGCGATAGCGGTAGATATATTGTTCGCCTACCGAAACAGCCCGACTTTGATGAAAAGTGCGGCATTTCTAGACCTCAGGCCATTCGTCGTTTTGAGTTTCTCGAGCGGAGATTGGAACGTGATCCAGAACTTCGAGAAGCATACTAAGACTTCATGAAGGAGTACTTAGCACTGGGGCACATGTCTCCTATAAGCACTGAATGTGATGATACAGCTGCTTATTATTTACCACACCATCCAGTTTTTAAAGCGTCAAGTAACACCACAAAGATGAGAGTAGTTTTTGATGGCTCGTCTAAAACGTCAACTGGGTTTTCGCTGAATGCAACTTTGCAGGATGGACCCATAGTACAGGATGAACTCATCGACATTATTTTGCGTTTCCGTAAAATTCGTCAGCAACTATCCGAGTTACTCTCCAAGGGCGGGTTTGAACTCAGAAACATCAAATTGTTTAGACGTACTAAGTGGTTTACCAGCAGACCATATCGGTACACAGTCATCACTGCAGTTTGTGCATGGAAGCCCGAACTAGATGTTTTGTGCTTTGAGTCGACTGCAATAATGGAAACCGCCAACCTCACCATGCGATCCATATTGTCAAACATTACTCGAATGTTTGATCCACTTGGATTGGCTCCAGTCATCATACGTGCAAAATTGCTAATGCTGGAGTTGTGACTGCAGAATATCGGATGGGACGATCCAGTCCCTGTACACATCTGCAACAAATGGAAATCGGTTTCTTCTTCTTCTTCTTCTTCTTCTTCTTCTTCTTCTTCTTCTTCTTCTTCTTCTTCTTATTCTTCTTCAGTTTGATGACGTCGTTTGACGGTTCGGAACTGAAGTCCAGCTTCCTGGGCCCTTCAGTAGTAGTCCGCTATTGTGTTAAACACAACCTCTGTTATTTTTGGACGGCATCAAAGGCCATTTGTCCTCTTTCTATATGTGATTTGTTTTCTGGAGTTTCGTTGTTGTCGTTGTTTCGCATGTTGTCAGTTTATATTGTTAGGTTAAGTACTTCGTCGGTGTATTTATGGTGGTGCCACATTTTGTTTTTTACACAGCTTTGGTATGTGGCAAACTTTTTCGTTTTGCTTCGGCATAGTTCAGGGTACCATGTATTAGTCTCGTGGTTAGCTCTCTGTTGGAATAAATTAATAGCATCTTTTAATCTTATTTTGTTATTTATTACAGTGTGTTTACTAAGACTATCTTTGGCTAATTGGTCGGCAATTTCATTTCCAGCTATTCCGAAATGGCTTGGGATCCATTGAATTATTGCTCGAGTGCATTCACAGTTATGTAGTATTCTCCCGAGGAGTTCATCTATCTGGTTTTCTTCTTTGGCTTGTATTCAGTGTTTGGCATGCTGATAGACTGTCTGTGTAAATGGCAATATTGTTCCAGCGTTTTTTTGTCGACATCTCGTGTGCCAGGTCTATTGCGTAGAGTTTTGTAGTGCTTATGGATGTTTTGTGTTGGAGTTTCTAGGATATTTTGAGTTCTTCAATAGGAGTTTTTGCGTTAATTCCTATGCCACAATTTTCATCTTTTTTGCTGCCGTCTGTGTATATTTTTATGTCCTGTTGTGAGTTGATGATTTGCATGTTTGTTTGGTAAAGGACTGTTATGTTTAAATTGTGTTTGTTGGTGTCAATGCCTGGGATGATCGTGTTAATATTGATGTTTTCGGAAGTGGATTTTGAGTGGTTGAAATCATACTTAGTTATGTTGTTAAATATGAGTTTGCCAGTTATATACAGTAGAACATCGATTATCCGGGCAGCTCGGGACCGGACGAATGCCGGTTAATCGATTTGCACGGATAATGGTCCAAGAAATCCAAGAAGTCCAAGAAACGTTCTACTGTATGTTTTTTCTGGAGCGGTTAGATTTCTTGGTGTGATTGGGAGTAGCTGAGATGTTATACGGACGTCACACGAAGCGTAAACTTTTGCGTAAACTGGATTTCAGCTATACGACCCTATAATCTTTTGACAGGAAGTTTACGCTCTCCCATACAAATCAAGCGTAAACTTTGTGAGTTTACGCTTCGTAAGACGTCCGTATTGTGGTGAAAAATGAATGTGCTATTGCTTTGCATAGTTGTTTTTGCATAAGAAGTTTGGACCGTACGTGGAAGGGCATTTCTGCTGCTATGGCGTGGAGTGTGTTGATCGGGGTAGTTTTTGTGCAGCCTGTAATTTTCCTGAGTGACTGGTTAATTATTGTGTTCATGGTGTTGAGTCAGTTACTGACGACTAGGAAGATTTGGAAAAGTTTAAAAGCGAGCGGTATGTGCTCTTACCTAACCCTAAAATACAGTTCCATACATTTGCAGACGCGTCAGATGTTGCTTATAGTGCCTGTATTTATGCGCATTGTGAGGACCAGCAGGGGCAAGTAAGAGATTGATAAGATTGGAGCTCTGCGCGGCCATATTAGGAGCACATCTTCATTATCGTGTTAGACGCGATATGGGAATCAACACAACCGAATCTTTTTTCTGGTCAGATTCGACGGTAATGCTAAACTGGATAGCGTCTCCACCCAACACCTAGAAAACATTCGTGGCGAATCGTGTTGCTGAGATCCAGAACTATTCGCACTCTCGTCAATGGAAACACATTCCCGGTTCATCGAATCCCGCCGATCTGGTGTCTCGAGGAATGTCAGCAGCTGAAATGCTAAAAGGATCGATTTGGAGCTGTGGTCCTGAATGGTTCATACACAACACAAAACACAAGACACGTACACTACAACCATCACAAGTTACCTCAGCCACATTATTTATATTTGCTTATGAACCAGACGGACCTATTGTTCTAATCGTTTATATTATAAATATTTTACACATACATCACACATATAAGTTACACATCACCCAACCGCATTTTTTCCTTTAACGCTGACGTGGACAAACAGAAATCGAATAACTATAAAGCATCGTTGAATTCCGATGAAATGCGAAGCATGGGATAACCCTGACCATGGTTATTACGAGTGCGAGGGGTGCGCAGATGGAAACTGAACCGCAGTGTTCGGGAGAGAGCGAATAAGTTGACTCGACCTAAGAATGCGGGGGAGTCGATCTCGTCGTTGAGAAGCCGGAAGATAAAAACACACTGCGCATTAAGACACCGTTTGCTAAGTGTATCGAATCCGAGAAGCAGACACCGCTGATGGTAGGAAGGCCTTGTATGGTAAGATTGCCAAGGAAGGAGCCGGATCGCGTACCTAGGGATATTCCTTTGCAAGGCTTCAAGTCGATTTATATCACCAACAGTAAGCGGGCACCAAACCAAGGAGAGCAGTACTCGAGACAAGATCGTACAACGGAACAGTAGATCGATTTGATGCACATGGGATCGATAAGCAGTTGGTTTCCCGTCGCGATAACACTGTCGATATGAGGACGAAATGATAGTTTATCGTCTAGTAGCACTCCCAGGTCGCGAATACACGACGTTCGAACAAGATGTGAGTTACTCGAGTAATTAAATATGATAGGGCTTCGGGCTCTGCTGAATGAAATGCACTGGCATTTATCCACACATTCTTCTAGTCCGTTTCTGATGCACCAACTATCGAGATCATCAAGGACTGTCTGGAGGCGTTGACAGTTACAAGCATTTTTCACTGGAAAAATATTTTCACTTCGTCGGCGTACATAAGGTGTAAGCCCGTCGGTAGCACAAACGAAAGATCGTTGATGGAAATGGGAAAAAGTAATGGGCCCAGATTACTGTCTTGAGGGACTCCGGACGAACTGGTAAAGGTCTGAGAGCCATGAGATCCGATACTTATATGATATGAGCGACCAGTAAAGTATGAGCGAAGACCTTTTCTTCTATTTGGCGTAACGTCCTACGCGGACACGCCGACGCCTATACAGGCTTTCGAGACTTAATTCATTAGAACGCAGCCGGATAGTCAATCCTTGCTACGGGGGGACGGTCCGTTCTAGGATTGACCCTATGACGGGCAAGTTATTGAATCGTTCGAGTTGACGACTGTACCACGGGACCGCCCCTAATGAGCGAAGCCTAGTAATATGATTATCAGTGAAACCCAGTTTTTTAAGCTTTGAAAGCAGAATAACATGCGAAATGCTGTCGAACGCGGCCAGGTCGATATATGCAGCATCAACTTGGATGCCACGATCCATGTTGTCGAAACAGTAACCGACAAATTCGACAAGATTAGTAGTGGAAGACCACTTTGGTAAAAAACCGTGCTGACTCGGGCTCAAATAGTTGTGTACCGCAGTGAGTAGCGGTTTGTACAGAAGTATTTCAAACACCTTAGCAGATGCGAGATACTACGCCACGATAATTGCTGGCTTCAAGACGGCTGCCCTTCGTATGAATCGGAACCATTCGAGCGTGTTTCCATGACACCGGGAAGATTCCTCGCGCTAATGAAGCATTTAATATTTTCGATAAGATGGGTTCAACTGAGTGGCGGCAGTGTTTTAAGATGTACGCTGGAATGCTATCAGGTCCAGATGAAGTAGTCGGTTTTAAATTATTGAGGGCATGAACTACAGTGACTTCATCAATGGACATTATAACAAAATCAATCACATCGGAAGGCGTATTGTTGTAATTATTATTATTATTATTATTATTTATTTCATATTGTCAGCCGCCTAGGGTTTCACAATAATATGTCTTACAAACTAAGGAAGAAGGAAGTGTTAAGGATGGGAGGTTGATGATAGAGACAAGGACTCAGAAAGACGAGAGCGAAAACTGGACAAGGGGACGTGGTAGTCGAACAAATCATGAGCTTCATTAAATGCTGCGCAAGCTCTCAAAAATGGATCTCTCTGACCAAAAACAGAACGGCGGGAGGGGATAAAAATGGAAGGTCTGTCGCGGAGACGACGAGAAGAGACGTAAATAGGAATGGAGCTGAGGAGCGAAGGAGCATCGATATTGGAAGTCAGGACAAATTTCGTCGGACAGTAAACGAACACATCCCGTTTGTCGAGTGCTAGACGTACTTGCACCATGTGTGAGTGTTAGATGACGGTCCGCTCGAACTTACACTAAGTGAAGCGGCCAAGGATGGAAGATGTTGTGACGATGTAATATTGTTGACCTCTGAAGTAAACAGTCCTGGAATCGATGATGCTGGTTTGCGATAAATGGGTTGTTGTGACGGCAGATCAGTGGCGATGTTCGACGAAAACAGACAAGAACGGATCTCGTCCTTAAGCACTTTCAGGAGCTCGCGCTTGTTATCTGTGATTTGTTAAGACAGCTTGCTACGGAGGCTTACTTTAAGGTCGGCTATGCTGGACAATAGGTCGACAGAAGTGTGAGTGTACGGGGTTGATGACCTCAACATGGCCGTACGCGGATCCTTGTGAAACTTTACACAAGCTTTACAGGCCCAAAAAAGTTGTGCACAGAACTCTATAGTAGCGGACAGCCCAAGGAACATTTTAAATCTTATCATAGTTTTAACGATGTTGCTACGGAAATTTCATTAAGCCTTCGTTTTTCATTTGAAAGTCGTGTATGACCTCATAAGACTAAAATAAAACTAACTTAAGACTGAAAGGGCCCATCTACAGAACTCTGTTAAGACTACTAGTTAAAACCATTTCTAGACCATTGAAACGTGAGGAGCAAATAAACTAGCAAAATAACAACATATTGCTACGGATATGTTCTTGAGATGGCAATGAAGCATAGAATATGAAGTCATAATAATGGTTGAGAGTTATTTGCGTATTTTTATGTTGTATTGATATTTTGTCTGATGATCTCGCTCGCGTACGAGCAGAAATCCATGCCAAGAAAATTTCACTGTTAAAATACATTATAATAATTTGAAAAATATCAAAGCGCCTCAGTAATATGCAGCTTTTTAGTTTGAAAATAGATTATTAAAAAATACAGATTTGTTTTAAACGACCTCAATTTGCACCAAAAGGAGTTATAAACATGAGGTGAAGGTCGTTTTGTAAATTGTTATTTTTTTCTATTTGTCATGTAAACTAAGAATTTGTTTATAAAAATATCAACATGGCTGACACATATTGCACACACAAATGAACAATAATATTAATAAAAATGGATTCCATTGGATTAAGATCAGAAGGACTTTCCGGATCACAAGATCAGTTGATTTGTAGAGCAATATGTGTGGCTAAGATCTTTTTAAACAGTACATAGCTATAGGAACCGCTTGTGCAGACTAATAAGTTTTAAGAATCTCCTCGTACAGGCAGTGTCTGAAATTCGCGGAATCTGGTATACGAATTTTTACATAATCGTGGATTCCTCAGTTTTATCCATTTTTATTTATTAATAAAATTAGAAATACATCGAATAATCTTTGCAGGGGATACAACCACCCACTACAAGTGTTGGCACGATATCATCCTCGTGCATATTAGATGCACCAAACAATATCAAAACAACGAGCTGACAGCTGACAGCTCGAATAGCTATAGCAAAAAACACCAGATGGCGCTAGGAAAGGAGAAAAGGATGAAAAGATAACCCTTAAGGCGAGACAACAAGCTGATCCAAAAATAGGGCCAATGAGAAACAAGTTCGGCAGCGGTCACAAAACAGGGTCAAGCGGGTTCAAGACGGATCAGCTGACGAAGAATAGGCGCCATCGAGGAAGTTAGTAGCAAAAGTCAAGCGAGAGAAAACAGACCAATTTTTAAACTGTGCGGCGAAAATTTATAATACGCGAGCACCAGTTCTAAGAAGGTCTAAAACACTACTCAAATAAATAAATTGCTACAACCGTGGCAACAACAAGCAAAAGGAAAATAAATTTAAATATTGTTTGGCTGAAAATCCCAGAATACAATTTACGAAGAAGTTAGAAATACTCAGCTTATCAACATTTTTCGTTAATAGCGTATTTGAAGTACAACCGGTATAGCCTGTTCCATGTTCACTTTAGCCAAGACTTAATATTTAATTGAAAAGATCAATTGATCAATTGAAACGTGCAGGTTGATTAAAACCAGCCATCAAAACATCAATTTTAGTTTTAACAGACAGTCTTTTAAGTGACTTCAGAACGTTTTAAAGGTTTAACAACTTTAAAGACTGTTAAGCATCTTCAAAAGACATGTTAAAACTATGTGGCTCAGTATAGGGGAAAGCGGGGCAAAATGGGCATGTGGGGCAAAATGGTCACCCTCTATTTAAGCATTTTTTGACTACAAAGATACTTTCCAATGCTCAAAATGTATTCATTAGAGTGGTCTATGAACACCATGTAGTTTTCATAACCCTTACATAACAAATAACTAAGAAAAATGCAAAATAAGGTTTAGCAGCATATTGATGTAATTTTTGCCACTTCGAAAATAAGCTTAAACTAGTCTCACAGAGATGCGTTGACGATTTTCACGATATATTTTTAAATATCTGATATTTCTTTACAATTTTTCTGAAGAAAGCAAGGCGATTGAATGCGTATTTTTTAAAATATAACAAAAAATACAAAAATGCTTCACGTGGGGCAAAATGGGCAATTACGCTTGGGGCAAAATGGCCAGATGCTTTTGACATACGGCGCTTGGTGAGGCTATGGTGTTGTATTTGTCGCCTCAAAACGATAACCGACACAGCTTCATAATATTCGATTTTGTAGATTTAAACGTTTAAAATGTAATATCCTGGAGATTTGACCCCTGATAAGACCATAGTGCCAAATATGTCGGATCAGAATATGACCATCACCGTGACAACTGTGCGATAATCTGAATGTCAAAATAAAGATCATTCGTTTACGGATCGTTGTACTGACAACTCCTTCAGCCTTCTGTTTATTCTTCTACTTTGCGATTTTGTGCCTTTGTTATAACTTGAACGTTTAATTCAAATTGGTAAAATTCGAGGTTTTACAAAAAACTGTATTAATCTAGATAACATATTTTTGGAAAAATTTTAAGGGCTTTTTTTGACCAGCAAATCAAAAGATAGAACGAAAAATACATTTCACGAAACGTGCGCAAAAGCATAGACCATTACCTAAGCGCAGTTGTTGTGGCCCATATTGCCCCAGTGTTTTGACGTTTCACAGTTTGTTTACATATGCCCATTTTGCCCCAGGGCTATGCCCATTTTACCCCACATGTCAAAATAGTTTCTCGTAAAACATCAACTTTTATTTTATATTATTTTCATGTTTTTAAGTTGTTTTTATTCTATGTGGTAATTTGAATCCATAGATAAATGGTTGAGGCATACATTAATGAAAGAAAAATTGTGTTTTGTGGAATATTCAAAGGAATATTCAGTAAACTGCTTAACATGCCCATTTTGCCCCGCTTTCCCCTACTCATAGTAAAGAATGCTTTTAGACACGTTTAAGTGTAAAAGGTATGGGAAATGTTTCTTGGGAGTTCTTCAGAAAGTCCACTGCATGAAAAGTGAATCTCAGAGTTCCACCAACTCTGGCATTTCACAATGCGATCAGCAGCTACGATGTCGTTAGCGCAGGCGGAACAGATACCGGCCATTGCGTTGTGGATCAGCGATTGATTGCAATGTTGAAGCGACGTAACGATTGTGGTCCGGAAAACGTTTGCAATTGATTGTAGGTGAATAATCCAGTTGTTAAACAGAACGTGCGGGGCACGTACGTAGCTAATGTATGGCGGGGGAAGACTACTACTTTCCCGGATACGTGAGGACTATTGGCCACTCGATGGATGTCGGCTAGTAAAAAACATATTGAGGAATTGATTTCGTTGCATACGCCAGGATCCGCAATTGACACAACAACAAACTGGTCAACTCCCGTATGAACGCATCACCCCGAGCCGGCCGTTTTCCATAGCTGGAATGGATTATGCCGGTCCACTGTATCTGAAACCAACACACAAGAGAGCCGCTGCCGCGAAATGTTACTTGTGTGTGTTTGTGTGCTTTTCAACCATGGCAGTGCATTTGGAGTTGGAGGGCGATTTCACCACGGCAGGCTCCTTGGCCGCATTACATCGTTTCACATCCCGGCAAAAATCACCATCGGACATATACTCTGAAAACGAAAAAAAAAACTTTTTAGGTGCGGCACACGAACTTAATGAATTATGCAGGGTTACAGTTACAGGGTTATGCAAGATAATTTCTGGGGTGCATAATAACCTACATACAACGGATTTCTTATGTAGAGACCGTGAACGGGTTTCGAGATATAGAGACAGGGAACGGTTCATTCGTTAGGAATAAAGATGAGAACATTTCTTTTCTTTCACACCAGGGTCAAGGAGGATATAAAAAGCCGCGATCGGCCGGAGCAAGGCAGAAGGTTCGGCTTACGGTGTGTATCGTCGCGGAATTGAAAGTGAAATAAAGATTCACATTTGTGTTACAGTTTACTTCAAAGATAAATTTCGTGTGGTTTTTAATTCCAAGTTATGCATTAAGAAGCGAGGCATTAATCCCGAACGCATGTTGAACCTGAAATTCTATACAACTTATTCTGGAGCTGGAATTGATTCCATTCCCATATAAATGTTTTAATTAGTCATGAACCTGATCCTGGAACGGATTCTAACCCCTTACTGGTCCTTTAACTGATCCTGATCCATTCCAGTTGTGAAGTTGATCTCATTCCCATACCAGATCTGAAATATATCTTGACCCTTTAGGATGAACGTACCTATAGTGGTGTAGTACCTACAGTGGTGGTAATGGTAATGGCTCTAAAATGCGCTCTTTACGATAATTTAAGAGCAATTAAGTTATTTATGTTATTGTTTAATGTTCTCTGGTCTTTTAAAAAGGCTATAAAAGTTAAATTGCGCCATTCCATTGAAGTGACAGAAAAACCCCATATTTTGTGAAACGTGTCAACATCTCCCAAAATCCTTAGGATTTCATAACGAAACTCATATTTTTGTTGTCGCTTTAAATGACCATATAACAACGCAATAGCTATTGTTTTAACATAGCTTTCAAGAAATGTTATTGGTTTACTAAAACTTATTGCCTTTGGAACATATTTTCGCATTTTTTGCGGTTTTTACCATAGGACCATTTTAGAGACACAAAATAGGCACTTATAGTTATACATGGTTGTGATTCTTACTATTTATAAGAAAACAGTTTCAAAATTAGGTTCCATGTATGTTATATACAGTTTTTGAGGTATCTTTGTTTAACAACACTATAGTAAAACAATACGACGACTATAGGAACCATACCACCACTATAAGTGCAATGAAGTCACAATAAAAATATACTTCTTTCGTAAATTTGTTGTGTTTGATTGTTTGCTTCCTCAGCCTGCTCATTCTGCTCCCGGATAGAGACTCTGGAGCACAGATTTGCGCTGTGTTCAAGGGTATCTAGTGCTTGGAGCATACTAATGCAGGCTATAGAAGCCATCGTTCCAAACCACAACCTAAACTTCCCATCCCTCCTCTTGCCTATTTTGTTATTTGTTATTTGTTATTTATTGATTAAGATTCAACGGACCACGAGTGGTCCACTTGAAGCGAAATCGTTTACATATCATGGTCACGTTTCGGTCATCCATTTGTCACACATTCTAAGTCACATTAGTATACGTAAGAGGATTCTCATCCTACGTTTGTTTGCAAATTACATCATCCACATTGTTGGAAACAACAATGCTGCGATTGATGAAGAGATCCTTAAATGTTATTTATAGAACCTGTACGTCCTCTTTACGTGTATCCCAATTTCCAATTGTTATACTAGATTTAAATTTGTTTTAAATAAACAATTTTTATAAAAAAAAGTGTGTTAATGTGTTAAAATATTAATAAATTTAACTTCCTGACACCTTAAATCTATTAAAGCACATCTATACCCCGCCAACACCACACCGTTAGTCCTCGTCATGCAGGAGGGTATCCGCTGCCACGACGAAAGGGTAGCGAGTGGTGGTGTTCAATCGGACATACGGAACTGACAACGGGAGAAGACGTTGAGGTGCTGGCAGGACCAGTGGACAACGGGTGCAGGGCAATCATTAATCTCTGGATCGGCCGCAAGCATGGAGAAGTCGACATTTTCCTCACCCAACTTCTCACGGGGCACGGATTCTTGCGCTCCTATTTCGTTGAGAAAGGCATCCTGGATGGATCGCCCAACTGCCCCGGCTGCGGGGACGCCGTGGAGGACGTAGAACACGTGCTGTTCCGCTGTCCACGGTTCGATCGGGTCCGGTATGAGATGCAGCACATTCGATCGGGAACGGCACCCGAGTAACAATGGACACCATTGTCTTGGAAATGTGCGCCCGCAGTAATACGTGGGATGCCATCCGCGCCGCCGCCAGGACAATCTTCTAAACTCTCCAAGTGAGTTGGGATGTTGAGCGTCCATCGGCAACAACCCGCGCCGCAAGGGCCACCGTAAGCTGGAAAGTAACTAATTTTTTATTTCATTTCTTTTCGTTTCTTTCAAGCTTCCTTTTTCTCTTCTCTCCTTCTACTTTCAGGTTTTAACTATCTCTTTCTCTCCTTTGTTTTTCTTTCTTTTTTCCTCTATTAAATTTTCGTTTCAGGAGAGCTGCCTTACGTGCTTGGAGTGGTGACCAACGATGCAGACCCCCCATTACCCACCCGAAGTGTGAGCGATAGGAACGCAGGGTCCGCGTTGCTGAACGGAAAGCAGCAACATCAGACCAGATCGCCGCAGCAGATGTGCGTCGTCAACCGGGGTGCACACTAGTGATGGGCAAAACGGCTCCGAAGCCGGAGCCGGCTCCGACCGGCTCCAGACAATTTCGGAGCCGGCTCCGCTCCGACGGCTCCGGAGCCGGTTTTAACACAAAGGACCAAAAGAACTTTTTCAATTAAGTTTCAATCGAGGAAATCCGTAAATAGCGGAGTACGTCATGTTTAAAAGAATTATTTAAAAAAAGCATCGATTAGTTTTGAATATTGTTAAGAAAGACGAGACTAACGAATGCTACACAACGTCATGTATGTCAATACTGCAATCATATCGTGTGTTAGCTTCCACACGTGCGAGAATATATATTCATTTTTTTATTACACTATTATACAATGATGTCTCTATTGAACCGTTAGGGCGGAGCCGTTGGTCCGGAGCCCTTACGATTCTCCTCATAACAAACGATTTGAAAAGCAACAATTTCATATTGTTTTATGTTTGAACCCAATTGAACTTGTGTTGAAAACCCATATTTAAGCAATGAATAACATTTGACAGATTTGTCGGCAGCGCAAAAGCAGCAAAACTGGTGTATATTTTTTCAATCGCAAGCAATGAACTGGAATTCTACTTACGTTGATTGAATGCAGGAATTCAGGCGGCATCTGTAGCGTTTCGTGTTCTTCTGGATTTACCAACGCGTCTACCGAAAGATATTCCTGTACTGGCACAGGTAGTTGTTCTAGTACGCAGTTATTGATTGCGGCTACATTAACATTCTTCGGAGAGAGAATAGCTCGGTTCGTAAAATATTGCAGATGTTCGAAATATTGTCTAATATCCGGATAGACGCGATTAATTAATATTCGTACGTTGTCATCAACGCTGGCAGAGCGAGGTAATACCATATCACGGGGAATTTTTGCAAAAGATGCATCCAACCCTGGATGCATAGCAGCATAGCGACCCTCACCGATGCGGAGAAGGAAATCGGTAAAGTTTTGTAGATCGTTTGCACTCCGCGCGGTTGGTGCAGTTTGGACACGCATATTGACATGCAATCTCAATACCTTAAATTACTCCCACAATGCACTCTTCTTTAAACACTGCTGGATAACCTGTGCATCTGTACCTTTCGGGACGATTGGAAGAATCTGTCGAAAATCGCCACAGAGTAGCATGACCTTACCGCCAAACGGCCTATGCACATCGACGATGTCTTGTAGAGTACGATCGACAGCTTCAAGAGCGAAGCGACTGCTCATCGAGGCTTCGTCCCAGACGATGAGTGCTGCTTGCCGCATCAGGTTCCCAAGGGATGACTGTACGGGTATATTACACGTATTGTTTTCATCAAGTGCCAGAGGTAACTTAAAGGTCGAGTGCACCGTTTTACCTCCCGTCAACAGTAACGCTGCGATACCACTTGAGGCTGCAGCAAGGGCAATCTTTGACTGGCGGCGCGTATAACCCAGAATCTTCTCTAAAAGGAATGATTGTCAGGTACCGCCTGGTCCATCCAAGAAGAACAGGTTGCAATGTTCTTCGGGTAAGCCTTCGAATTCCGATTCGTTACGACCCACCGCAGCTGTTACGACATCGTATACCAAACGCTGTTCGACATTTAGCAGATGCAACGATGCTAGTGTTTCGTCAAGCGTGTTGATGGAGTACGAATGCTCCGCATCTATGTGAATGTTGACACTGGTTTGTTCGGACAGTAGTTTATCTATTGGTATAAGTTGGTGAAAATCGGCTAACTGTGGCATACCCGAGATGCTGGTAAGCGTTTTTGATGGTGTGCTTTCCCGTAAGTATTTTTCGATTAGACGGAGAGCCTGAAACTGCTCCAGTGCACGCAGTATACGATTTTGATTAGATTCTTCTGATGTGTAGCGGTCACGATGCTGCCAATGAAAGTCTTCGCACAGATGATCTACGTATGTGTCCCATAGGCGGCGAGGATTCTGTGCCAATCCTTGAGAAAGGATAACTGCAAACAAATTGCGCAACTGGGAAGGCATTTGAAATGTGACGGCTTCTTGCATGGCCCGATCCCATTCGAGATCGTCTTGAAATAGTCCAGCCATTGTTGCTGCTTCTTGGTAGCTCGCAAACACAGTTCCGTCGACAGTCCGCAGGTCCTCGAATGAAGTTGGACCTTTGCGGTAGCACAGCAACAATCGTAGGCAATACCGTTCCATTTGTGACATAGAGCAGTACACCATTCGACCAACCACGATACAGAACTCTCTAATGCGTGGGACCCATTGCATTCCTGGTCCGTCGTACCATGGCAATCGATGAGTGGGTTTATCAAACCGATAGTAAGTTGGGACTTCTTGGTACGTTAGATTCCGTGCGCCAGGATCATTTGCTGCCAGCTGGAAAAAGCGCGTTAACATGGTATGATGACCTCGTTCTAACACAGAATTTACATTTTCGTTTGGCTGGAACGTGATACGATGTTGGTGTTCCAGATGTATGGGCAATTGAACGACGGTCACCGTTTTGGCCTGCATCTCAAAACCAAATATAACCCACATAGCTTGAGAGGCTGAGATGTATCGTGCATCCTGATACTGTTGAATTTCATCGCATGACTGCGTGTCAGTGGAAAATGCTACATGGTCGCAACCCTTAAACAAATACTTGTTCAAGTATTTTATACTGGCCACCGATGCGCATATTTCCACATTAATGTGGCAGTTATACTTATGGCAAAGCCATGGATTGTATGGCACCACATACCGGTTGTCCAATTCCACTCCCTTAACGACGACTTTGCGTCCATCGTTGCGGCGACGATACACGGGATATCCGTCCTCGGCCTGACGCGTTTCCTTGGTACACTGCTTAGGGAACCGCTTCGAACAAACGCCATCCTTCATGCAAGGTGCTTGAGGATTCGATCTACCGCAAGGTCCATGCATCATACACTTGCTCACTGTTTCGTATAACTCCTCGTTCGCTTGGTTCGGAATTTCAGCCGAAACCAAACGGTCGTAATTCGCAGACGACCGGGGTTTGTCCGTGTCACCGAGGATTATCAAACAGTGTGCATGCGGTAGCCCACGCTTTTGGAATTCAATAACGTGTATTCGCGCAATTTCGAGTCCCAGCACTCCTGCCGACAGATCTTCAAAAATAACTTTTAATTTTAAATGAAAAACACGCACTGTAAGGTCAGGACGATCTGCGGCTTGCTGCCTTGGAAGAAGAGCCTCCGTCACTTCCGGTCATTTGGGATAGCAGGTGACCGTTATAAAGAGGTCAGGCTTTCTGATCGCTCGCACAATCGCCATTGAATCTTGATATTGTGCCCGCATGAATCGGTCGCCGCCGGGGAAAGATGGTACGAGAATAATACGCGTTCCTGTCTGGCCAAGTTTTCTGTGATTTCCAATAGGTTCGCCATGTAGTTGCTGGTCTGCTAGTCCAGCGAAGTCCATAATGCCAGAGTAGGCATCAGCACGCAGCTGGGCTTGATGGTCGCGATGATATTTAAGCCACTGTTCTTCTATCTTGCAGCACTGATCAACTGCGTATTGCTGCATCAGTCGACCAGCACGATGTATAAGAGACATTTCTCCTGCTCGTGTGCACATCTGATAGGCGGCGTACTCGCGAAGAGTAATCTGTCGGGAAGATCTCGTAGGCTGCTCGTTTATCACGTCAGCTGATTCTTCAACAGCGGAGCGATTTTCACGCGCAGAATGAGTGTTATCTTTTCGTGCTGCCTTCGGAATGCCGAACGTCCATCCAACCTCACCGTAAGGATGTAGAAGAGGGAAATGCATCGCATCATATAATTGGTGTGTCTCGTACACTCGAATGAGGCCACCAGTACTGCGACTCTGCAAAATAATATCGCGAGGCTTTCCAGCGTTGTTTGAAATAAATATACCACCAATCTCATCGGCTGTTGGGCGGTTGTACCGACGCTGATCCAAACCTGGCAAACGTGCGTGAATATGCAACTGCACATCGTCTTGTTGTGTCATCCTTTCGTAAGCATGTTGGAAAAGGCGTGCCAGTTCGTTGTGCTGATCTAATATCTGCTGAAGTGTTGCTACAATCAATCGATCCATTTTGTTGCTTCTTGCCACACGTGCTTCGATTACTCCGTTTCGTTGCTCTTCAGCGGAAGAATCGTGAAAGTAGAGCTGTGCGTACTGTGGCGCTCGTCCTGGAAGTTGGTCAAGCATACCAATTCGATGGCAAAGGGCGCCTTGTATACGCTACGTATACACAATATGGACACAATATGGACATGGTTCACGGACTCCCAGATAATGCCGTTGAGGTTGGATGTAGGCATCATGATATCCCAGGCCTTGCCTTAGAGTTCTCGTGCCATGTCATCGGATTAGTCGTTCTCGTCGAATTGTTTCCCACCGTTGTCTTAATGGAATCTGGATATCATTAATGCTAGTTTCCATGGAAACAGGCCTACTGGACGCATTAGTCTGTCGCACGGAAGGCACTGAATATGGGACCGATAAATTAGCAGCTCGTCGACGACGATAGAAGGTGGCTTAATATTTGCGTTTCAATCGTGTCATCCGTTCTGCAGGAGTTTCTTCTTCCGGGGTGGCGTACCGTGCCATCCACGCAATTATAGATGACATCTCGACAGTGGATGCGGTCGCTTCTAAATCGATCCCTGTTTGAGTGCGATGGACTGTATTCGTTACAGGTACATTATTTTCGGTGGTTTCGATGTTAACTGGTCTTGTTTGAGGTTGTTCCGAACCGTTTATACCGCTAGTTAGACTATGAGCACGTTGCGCATCTCGATAACGGTTAGAAGTTCCAATAGGGGGAGTGGCATGTACCGCCATTGTTTCAGTCGGCATCGTATGGACTTTCGCGGACCGATGGCGATGTCTGTACTTAGCTCGACGTTTGCGGTTTAATTTATTTGTTATTTATTTGTTATTTATTAATTAAAATTCAACGGACCGCGAGTGGCCCACTTCTTGCCTTTTAATCTGCAAGGGTCTCGTTATGCGGAGTTGCATATCGAGCAAGCCATGCTGGTGTTAGTGGCTCCACTTATAGATGCATAGGAACATTATTATCTAGTTGTTCTTCAAAACTGCTCATTATTCTAAAATCATTAGTAATAATTGTCATTCTTGTTAAACTTTTTGGAAAATTGTACCTTTTACTCACCTATATGGGAATGAATTAGTAACTGCTTAAAGAAAAAGGAAAGCTCGCCAAAAATTTGTTACGGAGTTTTTTTGGAAACCACGGAACAGCGTTCAACTATTAAATTCTAACTGTTACTTGTATCATTCTTTCCTTACTCCTCGAAACACTCCAAGTCGGCGTTGCGTTTTTCTAATCAAAGTGGCTGCCATTGTATGGATGTAAACAATGGATGTAAGCAAAAAACATCCAAGCTACCGCTGGAAAGTAACGCTGATCAGCCTTGCCTAGAATTTTATAATAGTGACTAGTTAATTTGGCCCGTTTGCAGGGTTATGCAAGATAATTACTGGTGTATATAATAATCTGCATGTAAAGGATTTCTAAAACGGCAACGCAAATTCCAAGTGGTTGTTTATTCCAAGTGATGCATTAAGAAGCGAGGCATTAATCCCGAAGCCATGTTGAATCTGAAATTTTATACAACTTATTCTGGTGCTGAAACTGACTCCATTCCCGTATAAGCGTTATAAATAGTCATGAACCTGATCCTGGAACTGATCCTAACCCCTTAGTGGTCCTTTAACTGATCCTTATCCATACCGGTCGTGAAGTTGATCATATTCCCATACCAGATCTGAAATATATATTGACCTTATAGGATAAATGTATCTTTAGTGGTGGTATGGCTCTAAAATGCGCTCCATACGATAATTTAAGAGCAATTAAGTTATTTATGTAATTGTTTAATGTTCTCTAGTTTTTTTAATGCCTATAAAAGTTAAATTGGGCCATTCCATTACAGTGATAGAAACACCTTATATTTTGTGAAATGTGTTAACATTGTCCTAAATGACAATGTTTTTATCATTCTAATTTTTACATTTTTTACGGTCTAATTATGTAAGAAATCAATATTATGAATGTGATTCTTGCTATTTATACGAAAACAGCTTCAAAACTAAGTTTCATATATATTATACACAGTTATTGAGGCATCTTTGTTTACCACCACTATAGTAACACCATACGACGACTATAGGAACCATACCACCACTATAGGTACAACGAAGTCGCCATAAGCATATTTTTTTCGTAAATTTGTTTTGTTTGATGGTGAAAATTCTTGTGATAGCGAAGATAAAACATGTTTCAATTGTTATGTGTTAAAATATTTATAAATTTACTTTCCTGGCACTTTAAATCTATTAAAAGACATCTTTACCCCTATAAATTGCACCACTATTGATACATTTACCCGACCGCTACTGAAATTGTATATATACCGGTATAACGGCTCCAAAAACCGTACCGGCCTTGGAATTGATCCCGAACCCCACACCAAAACTTACACTGAACCCATATCGGTCCTGGAACCGATCCTGATCCAATGCAGATCCTGCAACATACACCTTTCGGTATTGGAACTGAACCCCATACTGATCGTTGAACTGATTAATATTCCATGTCAGTCATGGAACAGATCCTGACACCGAGCCCTGATACTACTTCCTTTTATATTTTGGAACCTGAATAGTACCTGAATCTGACTCACTAATGGAATCATCCAGTCCAGTTTTCCTATTTTTATTTCTTGTTGCATCGAGGGATCCCAAGGTACTATCGTCAACTCGGACATCTTAACAACATGTCCATCCCATGGATCGTCGCCCTAAGCAAGGATTGACTATCCGGCTAAGTGGTACTAAGTATCGAAAGCCTGTATAGAGGCCGGCATGACCCGTTACTTTTAACAGAAGGTTATTTGTTTCAGTTACTTTTTCGTATGAATGTTTTCGCTATGTTTTCATACATCCGGATTTTCTTTTCCGGCAGTTCTTTTGGTCAATATTGCAAAAAATACTTTCGCGTCGTAGAAGACAGTCTTTAGCTATGCTTAAACCAAAAATTAGGCCCATGTATAGCAAAATATCGAAAGACCACGGAAAAAAATGTTCAATTACTAAATTCTGACTATAATTTGTATGATTCTTCTCCATCCCTTTCAAAACACTAAAAACCAAGTCGGCGTTGCGTTTTTCATAACCAAAGCGGTTTCCATTGTTTGGATGTAAACTAAGCAAAAAGCATCCAAGCTACCGCTGGAAAGTAATGCTGATCAGCCTTGCCTAGAATTTTATAATAGTGACTAGGGTAAGTGTACCAATTATGGCTATAATATGTCATCAAGATACCGATTTTACGCTTGTAAAATTAAGTATTGGGTAAAATTGCATACTTCTTTATGTTTTTATGTAGCCTATAATGTGTAGAACACGAGGGTATTTTTTTATTTTCACTCAGTTTTTATCAAAATACCAAAAAATTTCAATTCAAAATTGCATCTTAAGGTACCAGTTATGGCTATAGTGTTCCTAGCAATTCTCCATAGCTGTACCAATTGTGGCTGTATGCTAAAACTCGTGGATATTTACACCAAAAATTACTTTGTGACATTGTTTTAACTGAAATCAAGTAACAATAAGTTCACTGCACCAAAAACAAGTATGTAACCATCATTAAATACGGAAAAATTAACATTTTAAAATATCTGTTTTCTATCACTGGTTGTATTGATATTCACGCTCAATTAGTCGCACAATTGATGAGGCTAATCCTAAAAAATACTTTCGTACACCTTTTCTGATGACACCGTACTTGGACACACACCTGACAATCCTTCATATCACTTGGAAGCTAGACAGAAGCCAGCTACCGTTTCAGCGCGATACGAAGATGAGCACAAGTCAGGCTGGTCTGTTTGAATTTGTTTAAATGAAGAATCGTAGCCATAGTTCAACTATCTTCTGGCAAAGATACTTCCGGTCAAGACTAGCACTAACTATTGATCAGGGAAGAACAAGATCGTATTTGGCAATAAGGTGACACGAGCGGCTTCAGATTTCACTTCTTCGTATGAAGTCATTCAAGACTACATTATTTTGGTGACACTGATTCGATTACATTCCACTGATTATTCCACTGATTACTGGTTCGAACACTTTACAAATAAATGATGCTTAAAACACATATTAACACTTTAGATTGTGAAAATAACAACGAGAAACCCGAGTTGTTCACTTGTAAATTACGCGCTATGACCAAAACGACAGTGGTCAACAAAGCATCCATAGCATACTGCGATATTTGGTACACCGAAGGTTAGTTGTACCAATTATGGACGTACAGAAAAAAAAATCATATTTTCGATGAAATTTTGGTAAATTTTGATGTGTAGTCGTAAAATAACTAATATTTTGCATCAAAATGATGATTTTGAGATAAAATAATGGTTAGGTGCTTGCAAACCGCTAATCTAATCCTAAGCTAATCCTACAGTGCTTCTCTTAGCAAAATGGTAAGAGATACCAAAAATCTTGGCAACACATTTTCTCTCTTCTTTGGCTCAACCACCGATGTCGGTCAAGGCCTGCCTGTACCACTGTGAGGATAGTCAGTCCTACGTATGGTGGCGCGGTCTATTTGGGGATTGAACCCATGACGGGCATGTTGTTAAGTCGTACCAGTTGACGACTGTACTACGAGCCCGGGCAACACATTTTAAAAGGGTGATATTTAACTGTTGTAATCTAGCAATCGTTGTCAAACTTATGTGTAGATCACAGTAGTCTATGAACGCATAACGGATTAGTTAGTTGTAATAAAACATTTAATTAGAACAGATGTCTTTAGGTTATGGGCCCAAGAAGTAATCGAGGAAGAAGTGATCGAGGATGCCGTTAATGTACATCCGGAAGAAGAAGATCCAGACGAACAATATGGGGAAAACTCTTCAACTGAATCACTTGACTGCGATGGTGTCCAATCGTGTAATGATGATGAAGATGCAGCAGAAGCAGACGATACCGCGCTCCCTTCGCATCTAGATCTGGATTTGTCTTCCGGCCCTAGTGGCGAACAGTCTAGGAGGCGCAGCGAACGGGAGCGCCGATTTCCCGGTAAGTTCCTTGACTATATTACCGGATTCAGTGCTTGTGCTGTTGGCCCTCCGTTCTCTTCAGACGTTCCAGAAATGTATAGCGACATTAATGCTCGTGAGGATCGTTACCGATGGTACCAAGCGGTACAAGATGAACTAAACTCCATGAAGGTCAACGATGTGTGGAAGCTGACGGTGTGTCCAGCCGGTGTGAAACCGCTAAAAATAAAGTGGGTGTTCCGGCTGAAGGAGGATGAAACCGGACAACAGGTCCGGTACAAGGCGCAACTTGTAGTCAAAGTGTTTATACAACGGCCCGGGATTGACTTTGAAGACACATTTGCATCCGTTGCTAGGCTGTCGACAGTTAGAGTAGTACTAGCTGTTGCCGTCCATCGTGGCTTACACGTACACCAAATGGACGTCAAAACGGCTTTCTTACACGGAGTGTTAAAGGAGGACCTGTACATGGAAGTGCCCCAAGGCGTGAGGGCTAGACCAGGCATCGTTTGCAAACTTAGAAAATCGCTTTATGGTCTAAAACAAGCTCCACGATGCTGGAATGACCGCTTCAACTCGTCATTGTTGAAGTTTGGGTTCCGTAGATCAAACCGGGACTACTGTCTGTACGTTTCAACTGAAAAAGGTGATGAAATTTATCTGGTGCTTTATGTCGACGATCTTCTGATTGTTGGACGAAATATTCGAACGATGGCGAGACTGAAACGGCGGCTCACAGATGAATTTAAAATGACCGATTGTGGGCAAACGAAGGTTTTCCTGGGAATGCGAATGGAGTACAACCGTAATCGTGGCGAACTGAAGCTGTCACAGGAGGCAGCTGCAAACAAAATTTTAGAAAAATTTAGAATGTCGGAATGTAATCCAGCGAAGACCCCGATGGAGAAAGGACTTCAGTTGGGTCGAAAAGGAAATCATACTGCACAGCCATATCGAGAGTCGCTAGGCAGTTTGATGTATCAAATGCTATGTGTTCAACCTGATTTGTGCTATCCCGTAGCTTACATGGGACGATTTCAACAATCACCAACGGAAGATCATTGGCAAACTCTTAAGCGCATCATGAGATACCTTAAAGGAACTGCTACTATGGGACTTCACTATAAGAAAAACACACGTTTTGCTACAAAATAAGCATTTAAATAGTGCAATAGCAACCAAAGTACATAAAAAAATAAAAAAAGTCGTTTGATGGGCGCGCAAAAAGTATTCGTCCATATAGCTTTTTAATTATCTACACCGGACAAACACTACGTAGACGTGAATTAAATTTATTATTTTCAATCTGCTGGTGACTTCCTTCTAAATTAATGCATTTCTGTTGTTTCAATTGCACTTCAAGCGGTCAGAGAGGCACTAAAGGCGGGGGAGTTAAATGATTGAAGCATGATGGTGAAAATCGTATCTTTAACTTATGCATAACCTATCCTACCCATTTTTGAAGATTACAAAATGTGTGGTAGGCCTCGTTCCTTCATTTGATCAGAGTTTGGCCATTTTTCTGATACTTATTGTGTGACAAACTGCCATGTAAGCAGCCATATTTGGCGGTTAATCTAACGATAGAAGCGGTTTAATGTCCAAAAAATCAAACTTTACCAAGAAATAGGTGCATTTTGTGATGGCCAATAAGATCAGGATAAGATGGGCCACATTTAGTTGATGGGTCATGCTGCATTTCATCGTAGCTGGTCATGTAATAGCTTGAATGAGTGAGTTGTTACAATCATGTTTTGTTTGAATAATACCATACACAAAAAGTGACCAAATCTGTTAAGGTGCATCAAATAATTCAGGAATTTATTTCAAATTAGGCTCTACTAACATATTAAAACATGTTTAAATCGCCAAGGTCATACGGCCGACGTCTACTGTAGCGAAAACAGTCTACTAAGATGCTGCAACAAAATCTCGTGTAACGGTAGCATCATGGAGTCATGATACTAGGGCTCAGTGCGGTAAGGAGAGCTAGAAAAATTATTCAAAATGATAGTAGACGAGATGGTGAAACATATTAATGCAGTTTTTAAGTACTTTGAGTCCCAGTTCTGAGAAATTTTATTTAAAATGTATCACATGTTTCAAGAACAGTCAAGCTGGAGAACATACAGGGCATTGTCATTTGCCCAAAACGTCAAACCAGCTGAAACCAAACTGATGAAAATGATTTAGTAGACTCTCAATATGATATCAGTTGCCATTTTTTAATGGAATTTGGCCACGTAGTCCGGAAATGCAATATTTCTATCAGAGGATAATTGTAACAAGTCTTGTAGGATGAGTGGATCAAAAATACGCCTTTTTAAAGGTTTAAATGAGTTCTTGCGTTGTGCAAGTAGTCACCAATAGTCATAAATGCAATAAGAAACAAGATCAGGACATTTTTTGATTCCATAACGTTTGCTTTCATACGCATATTACGCCCAAAGCCTGATAGACGAATACTTTTTTCGCACCAATCAAATGATTTTTTTTAATTTTTCAAAAAATTAATTGTTATTGCACTATTTTAATGCATATTTTTAGCAGTACGTGTGTATTGATAATCCCTTTATCAAACCTCATGATTACTTTTACCACCCCTTGCCTATTGCGGCCATAATTCGCCTTTTTCTGTAAAATATTCAGCTAGACGAATACTTTTTGGACTGACTGTAGTTGTATTAAAACCTTTAATTAGAACAGATGTCTTTATTAACAAACGGAAGTGATCAGCACGGAACCAATGAAGCTCCAAATATGTTAAAATGTACATAATTGAAATAAAAAACCCTTCCGTGGTTTTAGAATGCAAATAGACTGTTTTAGAGCCAAAATAGTGTTCGTTATAGCCATAATTGGTGCTATAGCCACAATTGGTACACTTACCCTAGTTAAAATGGCCCGGTTACAGGGCTACGCAACGTTTATTGTGGGGTATATAAGAACTTTACATCATTCAATAATTTCGTTTTTGGATCCTTTGTAAACAAATTTTGTTCTATGCTTATATTATTTTCTTCTATTTAATATACTATAAATTAAATTATGGTTGGTGTACCTGTTGGAACCAATAATTTTTTATCATAAATCACACTGTTTGCGATAAATTTGCTTTACCTTTTGAATCATATGATCCAGGTAATATTAAGTCCCGTGGTATCTTGGCATACGCCTTATCGAAACCCGGGAATATCATATGCCATACGGAGATACGGAGCAGAAATTCTGCGAACTCTTTCGGCTTTTCAGCATCTTGAACAGTCTGGGCTGTCTGCATACGCATGTTTTCCCGCACACGCAATACCCTAAATTTTCCCAACAGCATGTTCAGTCGGATGCACTGCTGCAGGACCTGGTAATTAATATCACGCGGGATGATTGGCAGTATCCTTCGGAAATCACCAAATAGTAGAAGCACCTTATTACCGAACGTTTGGCGATTTCCCATAACATCCTGCAGGACGTGATCCAAGGCGCGAGCTTCTACAGCATAGCGGCTGCTCATGGATGTCTCGTTCCATACAATCCATGATGCCTGTTTCATCAATTCAGCCTGTGCTAACTGTACATGGATGTTATAGGAACTGTTCCAGCGTCCAGCAATTATGCGTGTACGCAAAATAGTTTCAAGCAGAAACGGGTTCACAGTGCCACCAGGACCATCAAGGAAAAATATTTGTCCAGTATGTGTCTCCTCTCGGATTGATTGTTTTGTCAACCCGTAGCTGTCCACTGCTGCGGTAATTACATCCTACACCGTTTGTAGTTCGTTGATCAATCGGTTCACGTTTACTACAATAATATGTTGTCCAGCACATCGAAAGCATAAGATTGCTCTACGTTCACCAGGGAAAATATTTCTGCAGCGGATATGGCGCATCGTAGCAGGACTGGCTGTATCTGCTCAAAGTTGGCTAAATGCGGCATACTCGGAAACATTGTCAGCGCCTTCCGCAGCATCTTTTCGCACAGGTACTGATTAATAAATCGTAGCGCTTTGAGGTTCTCGACAACTCGCAGCAGCCAATTCTGTTTGGAGTCTTCGACGGTGTACTGATCCTGATTTGTCGGTGACCAAAGTGGTTCACGTGTACGACCTACAATAAACGCTTTTTCTATGACATACCGTTCGACAACTTTTTTTCGCGTCGTGTATTTGCGGCCTTTCACAACTTCATATACGTATGTTTGTTTATGGTTGGTCGTTTTTCGTCCAAGGCCTACATCGATGAATCGCTATGTCGGTGCAAAGTGTGCCAGAAAACCAATCCTATAAAAAATTTTACAAAAAGGTTCTCATTTTCAATCTCTCACTATAGAGCGTTACTTTTTCACTCCTATAGTGAGACGAAGTTGGTTAGTGAGTTGATGGTAGGTGCGGATAGCTTGGATGATTTTTGTACCGTATTGGTTTTCTTGCACACTTTAAACCGATTTAGCGATTCATCGATGTAGGCGTGTGACGTAAAACGACAACCATGTCTACCTCAAACAAACATACGAATAATAATATGTTGTGTAATGTTTATGAAGTGATATAAATAGTTTAAAGATTAAATACGTACAAGTAAGTTTAAAATTTATTGCAGCAGCTTCCATGGTATTTATGTATTTATTTATTTTTATTTTATTAATTGCTCGGCCACTGTTAGCGCCTAGATGTATGCTGAAAGGTAATAGCATACAAGTAGCCATAATTTAGTCCATAACGATAAGAGTTAGTTAGTGTTAGTGAGAACGCGTACGTCTATTGAAATGATGAAATAAATGTTAGAGTCTAAGTTGAACCACCGTACAGAACACATCGGTTTTTTGATTGAGCTATTGAACATTTGGTCCTTCGAACAAAAAGGGAAAAACGAGTTGTAAAAATCGCAATAGAATTCGGGACATTTAGATTCTCATCACAAGATCGCTGCGATTGTATCGTTTTTTTTTTTGCTTGTGCTGTATCCACGAGATTGTTTGTGAGTGGAAGAGTGTAGGTGTACGATTTGCCGGTGCATGCCTTTATGTGCGTGTTTTTTTACGTGAGTGCACATGAAGTGGCATAGAGTTTTGTGACTATTATTCCACTTTTTCGGGAGTCGGCGGCTTAGAGTGCAGAACTTTAGCAATCGTGCTAGCGATTTGTGCGTGTGCGTTAGTTCGGCCATAGCGTGGGTCCGAGTTACAGAGGTGCGCGTAACTATAGGTGACGTAAAATTGTTTTTTTTTTTGGTTGCTAGAAAACTACACACATTTGTGTTGGACATGCTCCTGAGTTGGGATGAGAAGTGTATTTCGGCCAATTCGCGGGTCCGAATGCTAGGAGTGGTAAAATCGTGTGAAAATTAGAACAAGTTTAGCGTCGGAAAGATCGTTGCTAGGACAATCAGTTTGCGGTTAGTGTGTTTCGGCCATCGTGACCGAGTTGGCGTCAGTGTTCGCCATCGCAATTTGAGGAGTGTCGTTGAACTTTAAAATGCCGAAAGCATCGAAAGAAGCAGAAAAAATGGTGCCGTGGATAAGAATTTACCAAGATCGATTGGCAGGCCTAGATCAAGTTGAAGAATTTATGGATAATTACGTGGATGCACAACGTTGTGAATTAAGTAGTCTGCTTTTGTCCTTGGAAGAGGCAAAAAAGACTTATGAAAGCGTGCGGGAAAAGTTGTTATTGGAGTATGATGAGTGTGATGAGGTACAGTTAAGAAGTGAGAGGAAGGAGTTTCAAAGAAAGTATCACAAAGTGAAGTAGGTTTTTATGTTGAGAGAAAACAAGGACGAGATGAAAGTGTACGACCGATCGCGAACAGTACTATGACGAACACAATGTTTTCGAGTTCACAAGTGCGTTTACCGAAAATAGAGCTTCCTACGTTTAGTGGTGATAGTACGCAATGGATGAGTTTTAAGGATCGTTTCGAATCGATGGTGCACGAGGTAGTGGAGTTGTCTGAAGTTATGAAGCTGCAATATTTACTGGCGTCGTTGAGAGGAGATGTAGCTCGACAATTTGAACATGTTCAACTTGTGGGGGAGAACTATTCGAGTACATGGAAGGCGCTTTTGAAGCGGTTCGATGATGAAAAGAAGCTGAAGCGCGAGTATTTTAAGGCGCTCATGGATCTTCAACCAATGGCAGCAGCAACACCCGAAGAGTTGACTCGAATCGTTAATGAATCTCGACGGTTGGTGCGGGGAATGGAACGACTAAAGGAGCCAGTATCAAAATGGGCTACACCTTTAACAAGTCTGGTAAGATGCAAAATTCATCAGGATACGTTAATGGCATACGAAATCTTTGCACTGACACTGAAGACAATTTTGATGACCTGATGGAATTCTGTGAAAAGAGGATAAAGATTTTGAACAACACCGTTACCGATGGGACAAACAGAATATCTACAAAAGCAGCTAATGATCCCATTTCAAGTCGTGCAGAGAACAACGGGCAGAGAAAGAAGGGAACGAAACCGAACGCAACTTTAGTATGTGCGAGCCAAGCACACAAAGCCGTTACAAAATGTTGCATTGTATGCCAGGGTGATCATCCAGTAGCAAGGTGTCCATCATTTGAGCGGCTCTCAGGAATATAACGCCAGGAAGTAGTCAAAAAGAATGCACTATGCTTCAATTGCTTGACTAAAAATCATCGATCTATTTTCTGCCGTTCATCAACAAGATGTGAGAAGTGCAAGGGACGTCATCATATGTTATTATGTAATCGTATTGCCTTTCCAACCCCACCAAGTCGAGAAGAAACTATAAACGCTACAACGCATGTAAAAGCTGCCAAGGAGCAGATGGTCTGGTTGTCGACAGCACGAGTTTTAGTGTGCAATGAACATGGCGAGGAGATGATTGCTAGAGCATTATTAGATCAAGGTTCCCAGTCAAATTTTATCAGTGAGCAATTAGTGCAGCAGTTGAGACTGAGAAAACGACGACTTGCAAGACCATTATCGGGAATCGCAGCGGTAGAAGTAAGGGCTGTATCCGTTGTGACAGCAATCGTCAAGTCACGTGTAGCTGAGTTTGCCGCAACGCTTGATTGTTTGGTACTACCAAAGGTGACATCGGATTTTCCTTTTCGCACGAAAAACACGGAAAGATGGAATATGCCGGTAGGAGTGACTTTAGCAGATCCAGCATTTTTCCGTAGTGATAAGATTGATATGCTGATTGGAGGAGAGCTGTTTGCTGAGCTGTTACAACAAGGGCAGTTACGTATTGCCCCACATTTGCCTAAGTTATTGGAGACTAGCTTTGGTTGGATAGTCAGCGGTAAAGAAGAGAATCAGCATGATACCAGCATGAGCAACCAGATGGCATGTTCCTGCATCAATGAAGAAGAAGACTTGAGCAGCTTGTTGGAGAAACTGGTGAGTTTGGAAGCTATACCTGAAGATCGAATTCTTTCCAGCGATGACCAGGAATGCAAGAGATGGTACCAAGAATCTACCAAACGAACAGAAGAGGGAAGATACATCGTTCAGCTTCCAAAGGTCAGTAATTTTATGCACAAGCTGGGAGATTCACGACCAGTAGCTGAGAAACGGTTTACTGCGTTGGAACGTCGTATGAGGAATGATGCGAAGTTGAGCGAAGCATATAAAAGGTTCATGTCTGAGTATTTAGAGTTAGGACATATGAGCAAGGTTTGCATGTATGACGAAGACGAGTTAAAGGAAAATACACCATGTTTTTATCTTCCACATCATGCTGTGTGGAAAGCAGATAGTACTACAACTAAATTCCGAGTGGTGTTTGATGCATCTTGTAAATGCAGGACAGGTCACAGCTTAAATGATCTCCTGTTAGCAGGACCTAGGTTGCAAGAGGACATAGAGCCAATATTACTGCGTTTCAGAATGAAAGCAGTCGCAATGGTTGCAGATATTGAGAAGATGTATAGACAAGTCCTAGTGTCGGAGAGTGACAGAAATCTTCAGCGAATCTTATGGAGGGAAGATAGCAGTCATCCAATTGCCGTTTATCAACTAAACACGGTTACATATGGAACTACATGCGCTCCATACTTGGCAATACGCACATTAAGGAAGATATTTGAAGACCATGAGAATGAATTTCCAATGGCGAAGACATGGTATGATGACTTTTATGTCGACGATTTGCTCTCAGGAGCAGAAACAGAGGCAGAAGCGATACACATTCGTGATCAAGTGATAGAAATGATGGATCGAGCAGGATTCAAGTTGAGAAAGTGGGCATCCAATCGTGCATCAGCTTTAGACGGATTATCCAATGAAGAGTTGGCTCAAACTGAACAGAAGGAGAGGAGTCTCGATACGAAACCCATAAGCACGTTAGGTTTAACTTGGGACCCAAAGACAGATCGATTGAGGGTACGAGTTCCCTGCGTAGATGTATCGAAGCCACCGACAAAAAGTCAAGTGATGGGAAGTATTGCCAAGATATACGATCCATTAGGTTTTGTGGACCCTATAAGGATGGTGGCAAAACTTTTTATGCAACGGTTGTGGACGTTGAAGGAGGCAGACGGATCAATGTGGCCATGGGACAAGGAGTTACCAGAAGTATTGCAGAAGCAATGGGCAACGTTTTGCAGCCACTTGGGAGAGTTGAATAACGTAAGTGTTCCACGATTTTCCAATCCTACGATGAGCGACGATTTACAATACCACATTTTCTGTGATGCGTCGGAGAAAGGATATGGGGCATGTGCGTATTTGAGGTGCAAGACAGAAGAAGTATGTGTGGCTAATCTGCTTGTATCTAAGTCCAAGGTGGCACCTCTCGCGAAACGACTTACAATTGCAAGACTGGAGCTTTGTGCAGCATTGTTGGCGAGCAACTTATATAATTTTATTAGAAAAGCAAGATTGCCGGAAGCACCATGCTATCTGTGGACGGATTCGATGACCACATGGTATTGGATCACCTCACCTCATCAAGGTTGGAAAACGTTTGTGGCAAATAGGACGGCCAAAATCCAATCTCTTACTAATGGATGCCAGTGGAGGCATGTCCCAGGCATTGAAAATCCCGCAGACTTGGTATCGAGAGGATGTCAGCCAGCAGCCTTAGTGAAGTGCCAGCTATGGTGGTAGGGGCCATCGTGGTAAGTAAAAAATGAAGATGAGTGGCCAAGATCAGCATTTACTAAACCAGCAGAGGCGACAGGAGAAGAGAAGACAACAGCTGCATTGGTGTCAACCGAAGTTCAGAGTGGTTGGGATGAACTCTTTTCTAAATATTCTACATACAGTAAACTTCGTCGAGTTGTTGGATACTGTGTACGGTTTTTAGACAACGTAAGGAGAGGCTCCAAAACGAAGAAGAGAGGGCTTGTGATTGAACGTCTCACTAGCGAGGAAATACAAAGGTCAGAAAAGATGCTGTGTAGAATGGCACAAATGGATGGATTTGCCCAAGAGATGAAGGAGTTGAAGGCCGGAAGGGGAGTGGCCCGTTCCTCAGCAGTACGAGTATGTGATCCATGGATTGATGAGGAAGGTCTGATGCGCGTGAATGGCAGACTACGGCATGCGGAAACAAGCCATTCAATGAAGTACCCGATAATCATTCCGAAAGGACATATGTTGGCGAAATTGCTGGCATACTATTGCCACATAAAGTATCATCATGCAGGCCCACAAATGATGCTATCAACATTGCGTCAGGAATTTTGGATCATTGGTGCAAGGTCAGTGGTCAAGACGATTTATAATCGGTGTATTAGATGTTTTAGGTGCAACCCGAAATCTACTGAACAACCGATGGGAGATTTGCCGAAATGTAGAGTTTCCCAAGCAAAGCCGTTTGCAGTGTCTGGTGTCGACTTTTGTGGTCCAGTTTTCTTGAAGGGGAGCCATCGGCGAGCAGCTCCAGTGAAGGCGTTTATTGCAGTGTTTGTGTGTTTTGTTACACGCGCAGTGCACCTGGAATTGGTTTCCGACCTAAGCACACCAGCGTTTCTGGCAGCATTACGGAGATTTATCGCTAGAAGAGGAACTGTAACGGAAATTCATTCTGACAATGGTACCAACTTCAAGGGAGCAGCGAATGAGTTGAACAAGTTGTATGAGCTCTTCAACTCTACTGATCATCAGCAAAGTATTTGGACCTGGACAGCTGAACAGCAGATCAGATGGAAGTTTATCCCGCCTCGCGCGCCACACTTTGGAGGCTTATGGGAAGCAGCAGTGAAATCAATGAAGCGTCATTTACTGCGTGTGTTGGGCACATCATCGGTGTCACACGAAGACATGGTGACACTATTGGCCGAGATTGAGTCTTGTTTGAATTCCCGTCCGATTTCACCATTGTCGGACAGTCCAAATGATTATGAAGTACTAACACCAGGTCATTTTCTCACAGGTTCAAATATGCAACATTTAGCGGAAGTAGACGTAAAAAATATCCCCGAGAACCGATTGAACCATTGGAGACACGTTCAACATCGACTACAGCATTTTTGGAAGCGTTGGCATGTGGAATATCTTCAACAGCTGCAGACTAGATCCAAATGGAGAGGCCCAGTACGACTGATCTGTCCTGGAATGATGGTAATCGTACGAGAAGATAATGTGCCAAAAAAAAATGGCCATTAGCGAGAATAATCGATGTACACCCAGGACCAGACGGCACCGTAAGAGTAGTCACGTTACGTACACCACAAGCAAAAGAACTAAAGAGGCCAGTTAGTAGAGTTTGCGTACTACCATTGGAAGACAATGAACTTTATACGATGAAAGGAAACACATGAACTGAGGCGAAAATCTCGTGTGACAGTTTTGTTTGGTTAGTTTTTTGTCGAGCTAAGTTTTTTTTTTTTTTTGCTTATAATCTACGAAAGTGAGGAGTATAATCTATTATAAAATATCATCTATTGTATTATATGAAGTATTATGAATTATGAAGCATGTTGCATGAAATCGAATGTGGCTCATAAATAGCACAGTATTGATCATAGAAGTGAAGTACTTAAGGGATTGAATTATGTTGACGTGAATTGTAAAATTTTCAATTTTGGTGGTCGGGAAATGTTAGCGTCTAGATGTATGCTGAAAGGTAATAGCATACAAGTAGCCATAATTTAGTCCATAACGATAAGAGTTAGTTAGTGTTAGTGAGAACGCGTACGTCTATTGAAATGATGAAATAAATGTTAGAGTCTAAGTTGAACCACCGTACAGAACACATCGGTTTTTTGATTGAGCTATTGAACAGCCACGTTGGGTTACAGCAATAGTGCTTACTGACTATAGTATACAATTATTCACGAAGGACTAGGAAGGAGTTTATGGTACGGAAAAGGAGCGAAGACGGGATCGGTAGACAGGATAGGAGAGGACAGCAGGAAGGGAAGGCGGAAGTGATTACATTAGTAAATGCTGCTACAGCTTGATTTATGTCACAGTCAGCATCAGTAAAGGACCAATCGGTACCGGCTAAAATATGATGAAGCTTTTGGTAGTCCAGTTTCCTAAAATTGAACATACGAGCCGTAGGTATTCGTTGAGAGGATGCAGGGCGAGAGTGCGTAAGGAGCACACTTGTCTCATGAGCAGGATGATGATTGTCTAGCGCGACGAGTGGAACAGGTGAAGCTATGACGGGGGAGCAGCGCTCCAAGAAAGCATAGCATTGGCAGCATTGACCTTCTGTCCAATTGACTTCCGCGTATATTTTTTATGCCAGATAATTGCAGCAAACCGTTTACCGACATTCCATCAAGCAGAGAAACATTTTCACGAGATACACCAGTAGGAATGAACTGATTAACCCACGATGCAAACGGTTGCCAGGAGAGTGATGGTGAATTAAAATCACCAAGTAACATCATAAGATCATTTGATTTAAGTTTGCCAGCAACGAAACTAACACTCTCATGCAAATCGTCAAGGACTTCTTCGGAAGAACGCAGATCGGGTGGAATGTAAACGGCGCCGATATAGATTGCAAGGTTTTGAAGCTTAACAATTGTCCAAACAGACTCCAGCGTGTCGAACGGCAGTGATAAAGTTGACGTGTTCAGCACGGAAGAGCAGGCAATAAGTACACCACCACCACAGCAACGGTTACTTCTGAGAGAATTTCGGGCGCAGCGATAGATGACATACGCATCCTCCGAGATAAGAGAGGACGAAATTGAGCCATCGAGCCATGTTTCAGTTAACACCAACACATCCATATCAAGTTCAGATAGACAGGGAGGCGTAACTCGTCTAGTTTTGTGCGCAATCCTCATACGTTTTGATAGTAGATGTTTAGTCGATCGATCGAAGGAATGAGAGAGCGAGATGCGCCGGGAGTGCTCTCGCTGCAAGTTATTAACGGCGGAAGAGAGTCGGACGGATTGTGTGTATTAGATGCAGGGTTAGCTTCCATCAATTCGGGTAAAGTCGGTAGTTCATGAGAATCTTCAGCCGGATCAGCCGGTTTACGCTTGCTGAAAGTACTGCGTGAATGCAAGCTCATAGGGCCATGATCTGGCGAAATAGTGAAATCAGCGTTTCGCAGTTGTGTCGTGTGGTTGATAGAAGATGGCGATGAAGGATGATCCGATTCACGAGTAATAGGCGCAGAAGGTGCAAGGGATGCTGCAGTAGTGGGTCGCCAAACATTGACGGAGCGGGGATTTAAGTCGATGAACTCCTTAAAAGAGATCCCGCGAGGCCAGGTTGAAGCAGGCAAAGCAATAGCCCGGTGCGAATCCGGTACACCAATTTTAAAAGATACGTAGGAGAGCGTAGAAAGATCCCGGTCGCGTCGTACAAGGCTATATACCAAAATGTCACCTGTCCCTATGTTAGAACAGGCCATTTCACGGATCGCTTCAATCGGAGTATCAGGAGCAATACGGGAGATAAAGACCCAAGTACGGGGTGGACGTTCAGGAACGGTCGTAATATTATTGCAGGACAACCCTGTACCCGATGAAAGCATAGCGCGTGTAACGGTATTGGTAGGCGATGGGTCGGGAGAGCGATCCAACAATCGACGTTTAGAAGGATTCTCACCTGCAGCTTGATGGGTGAGCTTAGAGGCCGCAACTGGAATCGTGGTCGTTGAGTGCGTAGCAGGAATAGCAGAATGGTGAGCACTCGATGTAGTGGTATGCGTGGCAAGATGAGAGTTGAGCTTGTTCATTAGTGAGTTGAAGGAAGTGAGAAGCTCACGGTGCATGAGATCAAGCTCCTTGATGCCATGCTTAACTTCATCAAGCGTTGTGAGTAGTGGAGCCTGTGAGTAGTTGCGTTCCATTGAGTGAGAAGCAGTAAGTGAGTCGATGAAATCTTTCACGGAACGAATTGACGATGCTGATTCCTGTTTCATCAAAGCTATCTCGTTTCTAAAACAATCCAGTGAAGAGGAAAGTTCAAGTCGCAAGCCAGCTGATGCCGCCTGCACAGAACGTGAGGAATCGCGGAAATCGGACTGCACCGATTCCAACAGGTAGGCAGCGTCACGAGAAAGGTAAAGTTGGTACGAGCAGACAGTGGATCACGCACCGCTGCCAGACTGATATCGTCATTGGCCGCATGGTGTACTTTTGATGTCTGGATTGCGGCAGGACGACACCAACATATCCAGGACCCAGGAAGCAGTTTCATTTGAAATTCTCAACATCTGCGTCACCTATTTGCCCTAATATTGTCGGAGGGAATGTGTTGGTGACGACACCAACATATCCAGGACCCAGGAAGCAGTTTCATTTGAAATTCTCAACATCTGCGTCACCTATTTGCCCTTATATTGTCGGAGGGAATGTCCCAGAATCCTCTTTTATTGTAGGACGCAAACGTGAAACGATTTTCTGAAGGGCAAAATCAGAGCCGGTGCACTGTACACACTCGGAGCAGAATCGGCTGCTGCGAACTGTCAAGCTCCTCGAAGTGCAGCGACTCATTGATCAGCACCTGCGCTAAATCGCGCCGCAGAAGACGCTGACGATGTTTCCTGTATGTCGCAGTTATTCGACTTTATGCAGATAGGACCAGACCTGCTACAATGCGCCTTATCCGTTGCCGAAATATTTTCATTGGTGGACGATGAGCACTTTTATGCTATCGATGTGCTGGATTACATATTAGTATACGTAAACCGATTAAACAACGAATAACGAATTACGATGTAATTACCGCAGCAGTGGATAGCTACGGTTTGACAGAACAATCCAGCCGAGAGTAGGCACATGGACAGATCTTTTTCATTGATGGACACCGGGAAGCCGTTTCTGTTCGAAACTATACTTGCGTAAAATTGCAATCGCAGTGAATCCGAGTGGAAATACTGCTCTTCTACTGACCGGAGGACGTACGCTACACTCTATATTCAAGCTATCGCTAAACATGGACGCTAACAGTTCCTGTAACATCTATGTCAGCACAGGCCGAATTGATGCAACAGGCATCACTGATCTTATGGAATTACTTTAAAAATAGTAACAATAATTAACTATTTATTTTAACCTTCACAAAGCTGCCACGGGTCTCATAATAGGCTTTTGAGGGCCGCATGCGGCCTGCGGGTTGTAGTTTGGAGACCCCTGCTCTAGAAGCTCGCGCCCTCGATCGCGCCCTGCAGGACGATATGGGAAACCGCCGAACGTTCGGTGATAAGGTGGTGCTGGTATGTGGCGACTTTCGACAGATACTGTCAATCGTTCCGCGTGGTACCAACGTCCAGGTCCTGCAGCAGTGCATCCGGTGGAGCATGCTGAGGGGCAAATGTAAGCTATTGTGTTGCGGGAAAACACACGTGTGCCGACAGCCTAAACTGTTCAAGATGCTGAAGAGCGGAAAGAGTTCGCAAAATTTCTGCTCTGCATCAACGTGAGTCATACGACGTACGGCATACGACATTCCCGGGATTCGATAAGGCGTATGCCAAGATACCACGGGACTTGATGTTACCTGAAACATAGGACCCGAAGGTAAAGTAAATTTATCGCAAACAGTGTTAATTTTGATAAAAAAATATTTTTTCCAGCCGGTACACCATCCACAATTCAATTTGTAGTATATTGAATAAAAGAAAATTATAAAATCATAATCATATACACTGCAATGTTTGTTTGAAATAATATTAGCACACAAAAAATTTCTTTTACAAAGGATTCTACAACAAAATTATTGATTGAAGTGCAATTCTTATATCGTTGATAAGACGTATACGTCCCAATAAACGTTGCGTAGCCCTGTAACCGGGCCATTTTAACTAGTACGTTATAAAAATCATCCAAGCTATCCGCATCAGCTAACCTAACATCAACTCACTAACCAACAACGTCTCACTATAGAGTGAAAAAGTAACGCTCTATAGTGAGAGATTTAAAATGAGAACCTTTTAGTAAAATTTGTTATAGGACTAGATAATTTGGCCCGGTTACAGGGTTATGCAAGATAATTTCTGGGGTATATAATAACCTGCAGGCAACGGATTTCTGAAAATACAACGCAAATTCCATGTGGTTTTTAATTCCAAGTGATGCATTAATCCCGAACCCATGTAATCCTGAAATTTTATAGAACTTATTCTGGTGCTGGAACTGATTCCATTCCCGTATAGGTATTATAATTAGTCATGAACCTGATCGTGGAACTGATCCTAACCCCTTACTGATCCTTTTTACTGATCCTGATCCATTCTGGTCGGGAAGTTGATCCCATTCCCATACCGGATCTGAAAAATATCTTGACCCTATAGGGTAAACGTACCTATAGTGGTGTAGTAACAATAGTGGTAGTATGGCTCTAAAATGTGATAATAAGATTATTAAGAACAATTAACTTATTTATTTCATTGTTTAATGTTCTCTGTTCTTTTAAAAAAGGCTATAAAAGTTAAATTGGGCCATTCCGTTGCAGTGATAGAAACACAACATATTTTGTGAAATGTGTCAGCATTCTTCCAAAATCCTTAGGATTTCAAAACTCATATTTTTGCTAACGTTTTAAATGACCACATAACAATGCAATTATTATTTTTTTAACTCAACTTTGGTGAAATGTTATTGATATAATAATATTTATTGCCTTTTGACCATATTTTCGCATTTTTATTTGTTTTTTTTTTACCATGGTGCCATTATAGGTACAAAAAACAGCCATGTTGCTATAGTGGTCATAATTATAAAATTAGTAAAAACCGAACATTTTAGATTTTTTCCGCGATATTGTTAACATTTCGTATTGTTTACACTAAAATAAGCAACGGAAATGAGATTCCTGTAAGTAATTTACCAAAAAAGTCAAAAATTCGTATATTCAACAGAGTGAATAACCGACTTCGAATCAAGCTTACTCTTACTGGTTTTTAAAGACTACAGTTATAAAGTTTTTTAGTTAATATTTAAATCACTAATCACACTTAATACATTTTTACGATCAAATTATGTAAGAAAACAATATTATGGATGTGATTCTTACTATTCATTTGAAAACAGCTTCAAACTAAGTTCCGTGTGTATTATACACAGTTTTTAGGTATCTTTGTTTACCAACACGATAGTAACACAATACTACGACTATAGGAACCATACCACCATTATAGGTACAACGAACCAGTCACAAAAATATACTTTTTTTCGTAAATTTGTTGTGTTTGATGGTTAAAATGCTTGTGATTGCGAAGATAAAACATATTCCCATTGCTTTCTGTTAAAATATTCATAAATTTACCTTCCTGACACTTTAAATCTATTAAAGTACATTTGTACCCTTACATTGATATTTTTACCTTACCGGTACTTAAATTGTATATATATCGGTATAACAGCTCCAAAAACCGTACTGGCCTTGGAATTGATCCCAAACCCACACCAGCACCTACACTGAACCCATATCGGTCCTGGAACTGATCCTGACTCCATGCAGATCTTGCAACATATACATTTCGGTACTGGAACAGAACCCCCTACTGATCCTTGAAATGATTAAGATTCCATGTCAGTCATGGAACAGATCCTGATTCCGAGCTCAGATACTGCTTCCTTATATATTTTGGGACCTGAATAGTACCTGAATCTGATTCACTAATCGAACCACCCAGTCCAATTTTCCTATTTTTATCTCTTGTTGCATCGAGGGGTCCCGCGGTACTATCGTCAACTCGGACATTTTAATAACATGCCCGTCCCATGGACCGTCCCATGGACCGTCGCCCTATTCAAGGATTAATTATCCGGCTAAGTGGTACTAAGTATCGAAAGCCTGTATAAACCGGCATGTCCTGTTACTCCTAAAAGAAGGTTATTTGTTTCAGTTACTTTTTCGTATAAATGTTTTCGCAACGTTTTCATACATCCGGATCCAGTTCTTTGGACCACTGATTGGAACATTTTACTTACATGTAGTAGAAGACATTCTTTAGCTTTGCTTAAACCAAAAATTAGGCCCATGCATAGAAAAAGACCACGGAAAAAGTTCAATTATTCAATTCTGACTGTAATTTGTATCATTCTTCTCCATACCTTTCAAAACACTAAAAACTAAGTCGGCGTTGCGTTTTCTACAGTCGATGTGGTTGCCATTGTATGGATGTAAAGTAAGCAAAAAACATCCAAGCTACCGCTGGAAAGTAACGCTGATCAGCCTTTACTAGAATTTTATAATAGAGATGTTTTATAAGTTCTTGCGTGCTACTGTACACATTTATAGACATGTTTCTCCCTTTTCCGTGAAAATGTGAATGTGTTGCTGTTTGTGTAAGTCATTAGTGTATATTCAGTAAAGAAAAAAAACTTTCCTTACACCTCGAAAAAAGGTTCAATAACTTACATGTCCATGGGCGATCTGAATTGACCACGATGTCGCCCGATTACAATTAAGGACAAAGTTGAACATGTATTAAGCCGCGTATCTGCTCGCAGAGTGGTAACATGTTCCATCACTTATCCAAGCTTGGGTAAACGGGCTTGATCCAACCCCTTGGGTGGATGATGGCACATGGCAAACCAGGAGGGAGGAGGGGGGGGACAACCCAACGCTAAACAAAAAGGACACGTTTGCGCGGGGCCAGTCACCCAGTCCCATGTATTCAATTGACTACAGAAAGTCATAGAAAAGACAACAAAAACCAAGAGTCTGCGCCAGGGGGACGGGCTTGCCTGTCTCTTATTCAACTTGGCGCTAGAGAGAATTCACCTATCTTAGGTCAAAGGTCAGCAACGACAATAGCATGGTAGCTGAGTTGCGCGCAAGGATGCTGGCTGCCAACCGTTTATTCTACAGCATGAAATATCAGTTCACCTCAAAGAACCTGTCGCGACGGACGAAGCTGGGACTATATAGTACCTATATAGCACCGGTACTCACATACGCCTCTGAGACATGGACACTGTCCAAATCTGACGAAACCCTCTTAGCCGCGTTCGAGAGAAAGATGTTCAGAAGGATACTTGGCCCCGAATGTGTAGAAAGACAATGGAGAACCGCTATAATGACGAGCTATACGAGATGTGCGGCGACTGCCGTGCAGCGTATAAAGCTCGCCAGGCTCCGGTGGGCTGGCCATGTTGTACGCATGGAAACGGACGACCCAGCCCGTAAAATCTTTTTAGGCCGTCCACAAGGACAAAGAAGGTGGTAGGCCCAAACTGAGGTCGCAAGATGGCGCGAAGGCGTCCGCCATTAAGGCCGGGATAACGGACTGGCAGACGAAGGCGCGAGACCGTGAGCGGTTTCGGACACTCCTGAGGCAGGCCAAGACCGCAAAGCGGTTGTAGCGCTTGATAAGTAAGTAAGTAAAGTTGAAAAATTGGAGTTAAAAAAACCCTATCGCATTTCCTATCGCTGTTTGTGCTGTTTAAACCTCATCGCAATCGCTCCTCGCCAGTTGTTGCGAAATGAAAACCAACGCGGTGTAAATTCTTTGCCGAAGCGATATATTGGTCTACGTTTGCCAAAAAATTAGTCTTCGATTCCCGCTTTTGGTTTAGAGCCCTTCTCCGTGTCCTGTCGCCATTTTTATCCTTTGCTTGACGAACCGAACGCGATCGGTTGAAACCAAGGTGGATTTAAAAATATCAGGTGGTGGACTCTAGTGCATTTTGACAATTCGTCACTTGACGTAAGTTCCCAAGGATTCAAACTTTGTTTACTTTTATTAAATTTGTTCATATAATTTATCTACCCCATTTTTTCGATTAAACATTCTTTAAAAATATATTTTGGACTTCGCGAGTTCTTATTTAACATTAAAACATGGATTAAAGTGTGTTTTTTGTGTTATTCCATGAATTTATTCTATAATTAATTGTGTTTTCGACATTTTTGATGATAAAAATTAAGAAAGCATTTTTTTTTTCAATTGTTACATTAATTCCTCTTTATCTACGAGCCGAATGGACAATTTACGTGAGATTAGAACTCTTATTCACTTGATTTTAAATTTTGTGCATAGACAAATCATCAAATCTTTTGGTAATATATCTCATTTTTTCGATAACACCAATAGACACACAAAAATGCACATAATTACAAAGAAATCTGTTCTATTTGCTAAGCTTTGTGTGCGGAAACCAATGGTTAACGGTTCTAAAATGACGTAAAGTCCCTCAACTATGGCGACCCCCTAAAGGCCCTAATCCACCACCTGATATTTTTAATCCACCTTGGTTGAAACCCGAACCGATATCTTAGGCCGAAAATACACGGACCAGAATTTCGCGGCCGCGGAATTCCGCTTGCTGAAAAATGTATGGATATGACAGTTCGGGAAAGTTGCCGTTGACACTTTGTATATGGGTTTGACAGCAGGCCAAATTCCGCGAAATTCCGGTCCGTGTATTTTCGGCCTTACATCTTTCAAAACGCGCGTTTACGACAAGTCGTTGGGTACCTTGCGAAAAGGTTCCAACACCAGGACTGTTGAAAACGTTGTGGATTTTTTTAGATAACACTGGTTTTTTTATTGTGCTGATGGTGAATCAAAAAATTAGTCCACTTGTTCAGATTGCCGTTTTCAACTAAAAGGGCGAGGGCAGGCGCTTCCTGCCCTTTTATCGCCAAACTTATCGTTTTCCCTCTCTTCCCTCTCGCTTGCTTGACTTCCGTCTCACTCTTTCGTCATCTTTCCATTGCTTCTTTCGCGCTGTGACCTGGCAGATTGTTGGGCACTCACGAGTTTCCAACAAGGACAATTTCTCTTTCGTCGATATATCACCCCAAACCAACTCAAATGATGAATTTTCATAGCGTAAGAGTGCTTGATCATAAGTCTTTTAATTAGCATGTTCAATACCTCGCTTATGAATTGTATTCGTACCGTTATGCTTCAAATTACAGACAACTTCAAATTTCGGACACTCGGTATGCTTTTATTCAATTTCTTCATATTGAGTCGCTGGCCATTCTACTTTTTAATGATAAATAATTTCTATGATGAACTACAATCAATTAAAATTGTGTTTGACCCCTAGTATGCCCTCATGCCATAGTAAGTAAATAATTTTTGTCGGTCAGTTCACCATCTGAGGCATTGTTAGCAGTTTTTATTCAAACCGGCGCCTATGTTGTTTCTTCAGTGATTCCTATTAATCGCGTCCACGTGCATTGAAAGATACCGGAATCCATTGTGGGTGTAGTTATCAACGTGAAAACAACAGATTTATTTCATGTTGTATTTAATTTTGTCCGCACCCAAATCCCGTTGTTTTAAGACCATCGTTCTGTTGGTCTAGGAGGACTCCTTCACTCAGAATTGGGTATTAGGAACATAAAATAAGTAAACACTAAAACAGGTGTAGTGTGAATGCGAAGAAAAAAGACGTAATTGTGAGAATGTCCGGAATTCGAATTAAAACGTCCGAAATTTGAATGATGATCTCGAAACTGTTAGGATTATGAATTAAAATGTCGTTGCAATTTGGTATTTTTTTGCAAAAGTTTGAATAAAATTATTGTTTTTCTTTTCTCAAAGGTAGAGTGTTTGCTACAGTAAAATAAATTATACTGAACATTTGGTTAACCGATTAAAATTGAATTTGTAAGAACATATGAAATACCAAAAATTTCATTAAGTGGCAGTAATTCGATGCAATATGGTACATCAGCATCCATTGTAAAGGTAAACAGCAACGTAAGAGAAAAATATTATTTTCATGTTATTCGGCCGTATCGGGGTGGTCGTTCGTTCCCGGGAACGTTCGCCCCGACGCTCATTTTCACTCATTGCATAGCCCTCTATGATCAAAAATTAGAAAACTGTATAGGTTTTGTTCTGTCCAATCGAGTGGTACAACCCTGTCCACTCATGAGCGACGAACGTTCATCGACAAACGACCACCCCGATACGGCCGATTGTCACATTTTCACGAAAAACATTTTACGCTAACAATGCTGCAGCTAAATTGTGTTCGCCTATCTTTCCAAGTGTTGTTCCGCTTGTACCTCTTGACTCCTACCATCCGGCGTTTGACTTCAATATACGTATTAACTCGTCGACCCGACGCATTTCGACGACTCGACAAAACTCGACGACAACCGCTTTTTATCGTTATAACTTTGCTAAAGCTGACTATGTGAAACTGAACGACATGATATCAATGTTTAACAATAGCTTTCACTGTTCCAATTTTGTTTCACTCATTCATGCTCGTATGTTCATTCATTATGTATGTAATGCAGTATGTTCATTCTTGTCCTTTATGCTGCAAGCCTTTGTTGTATGCGTCCCAGTTCAGCGTCCTAAACCTAACCCCCCCCTGGGCGGACCGCACACTCAAACGACTCAAACGTGTAAAAAGAGCTGGTTATCGTCACTACCAAACGCGCCGCTGCCAAAGATCTCGCTCGATCTACTTCGACACGCACTCTTTATACTGCAGCTATAACAGGTTTCGATATCGCAGATATTTGAGTAAGATTCAACGTAACCTCTGCAGGTGGCCTGACTCGTTTTGGCGCTTCTACAACAGCAAAACAAAATCCACGCATACACCGAAATCCATTACGTACAAAGGAGCAACAAGTGCCAACACTAATGAAATGTGCAATCTCTTCGCGGATCGCTTCGCAGATTGCTTTTCACCGGCCATGAATGATACCGATACCATTGATGCTGCTCTCGTCAAAACTCCGGCTGGCGCAATTGAGCACTCCTTTCATCGACAGTGAGATCGTTTTATCTGCCCTAGCGCAACTAAAGCCTTCTTTCGCTCCTGGACCCGACGGAATTCCTTCTAACGTGCTGAAACGCTGTCAAACGACAGTAGCACCTATCCTTGCAAAATTGTTCAATGCATCGCTAGCCAATGGCTACTTTCCCAAAACATGGAGGAAATCTTGGATGGTTCCTATTTACAAAAAGGGCGACAGGACAGATGCCATCAACTACCGGGATATTACATCTTTGTGTGCCATTGCCAAGGTGTTCGAACTAGTGATATACAAAAATCTGCTACATGCATGCCGCAGCTACCTAAGTCCGTATCAACATGGATTCGTGCCAAAAAAGTCGACTACCACGAACCTGGTTGAATTTGTAACTTATTGCACTAGTCAAATTGATGCCGGAGCTCAAGTCGATGCAATTTATACAGATCTGAAAGCAGCATTCGACTCTCTTCCGCACGCAATTCTTCTCGCTAAACTCGATAAGCTAGGAGTTCCCAGCCCGCTCGTACAGTGGCTTAAGTCTTAGCTAATTAATCGCACATACATCGTGAAAATTGAAAAGCACATGTCCAAAGAAATAGTCAGCAGCTCGGGTGTGCCACATGGAAGCAATATTGGCCCGCTTCTCTTCATATTGTTCATCAACGATGTTACCCTCGCTCTACCTCCCGACAGTATCAGTCTGTTTGCCGACGATGCAAAAATTTTTGCGCCTATTCACAACACAGGTGATTGTACATTCCTGCAAGACTGCATCGAAATTTTCTGTTCGTGGTGCAAGCGTAATGGACTGACTATCTGCATCGAGAAATGCTACTGTGTGTCTTTTAGTCGATGCAGGAGCCCAGTGACTGGGACCTACTTCATGGACGGCACTGCAGTTAATCGACAGAATCATGCCAAAGACCTGGGCGTTCTGCTTGACTCTAGTTTGAACTTTAAACAGCATATCGATGACGTTGTAGCCAGAGGAAATCAATTACTTGGCGTGGTTATCCGGACAACTAATGAATTCCGCAACCCCATGTGCATCCAAGCTGTGTACAACTGTATCGTTCGTTCGGTTCTGGAATATTCGTGCGTAGTCTGGAGCCCAACTACCGCTTCTTCAATTGCTCGACTTGAGGCGATTCAACGTAAGCTCACGAGATACACCCTACGCCTACTTCCCTGGCAGGATCGCAATAATCTTCCTCGGTATGCTGCGCGGTGCCGTCTTCTAGGCCTTGAATCTCTTTCGGTTAGAAGACGCAATGCACAGTGTTCTTTCATCGCTGGATTTCTAAATGGCTCTATCGACTCATCGCCTTTGTTGCATCGAGTCGATATCTATGCACCATCCCGAACACTTAGGTCTAGAGAAACTCTACGGCTCGCTCAACCCCGTTCCAGCGCTGGTCGGTCTGACCCTATGTTCCGCATGTCGGCTGTCTTCAACACTGTCTCGGATTGCTTCGACTTCGACATCTCAACTCAGTGCTTCAAGGAACGTCTCCGGCTTTTGCCATGGCCGCAGTGAATTGCGCTGCAAATCATGTTTTGTTATGCTTTTTTTTAATGAACTGTTACATCTTAATTAGGCCATAGGACCCGTTGAAGATTAATAAATAATAATAATAATAATAATAATAATAATAATAATAAAAACAACTATAGAATTTTGACCTGTATTTGAATTTTGCTCTGTATTGGGATGGGATCCGAAGCCCTCCGAGGGATAACATAGGCTCTCCCATCCAACTCCTATTCCGACACGTCCTCGTCGTGCAGAGTGGTAACATGTGCCTCCATATATCCTAGCTTTGGTACACGGGCTAGATCCAACCCCTTGGGCGGATGGTGGCATATGGCGAACCAGGAGGGGGGTGGGTATCCCGGGAAACTGGGTGCCTGAACGTCGGGGGGGCAACCCGACGCAAAATAAAACGGCCACGTGGGCGCAGGGCCAGTCACCCAGTCTCACGTAACAACTGACTACAGAAAGCATCAGAAGGATACGAAACGGACTTAACAATACCGACCCAACGCAATGCCCCCGGACAACGATAAAAATGGGCTCATGGAACGTACGCACTCTTAGCAAAGCTGGAGCCTTGAAACAACTTGATGACTCCCTAGTCACACTGAGCATGGACCTCGTAGCTCTACAAGAGATTCGGTGGCTAGAGAACGGTGTGCACAACAGGCGTGGTAAGCAATGCTACGACATTTATTACAGCTGCCACGACCGCCACCACGTGCTCGGAACGGGTTTCGCCGTAGGTCCCCGGCTGAAATCCGTAATCATAGATTTCAAGGCTATAAACGATAGGCTATGCACCCTGCGCATGCGAGGCAAATTTTTTAATATAAGCCTCATAAACGTTCACGCCCCTACCGAAGATAAAGAGGAAGAGGAGAAGGACCTTTTTTACGCCGCCTCGCTAGAACTATAGATGCGTGCCCCAGGCATGACCTCAAAATCATCCTGGGGGACTTCAACGCAAAAGTCGGTAGGGAGTCAATGTACCGCCAATACACTGGCTGTCACAGTCTGCATGAGCACAGTAACGATAATGGTAGTAGATTGGTCCAGTTCGCCGCAGCGAACAATCTGGTTGTAGGAAGTACCAAATTTGCGCGGAAGGACATCCACAAAATGACGTGCGCGCACCCGGATGGCGAATCCTTCAAACCAGATCGACTACGTGTTAATAAGCCGCCGACGACAGTCGAGTCTGTTAAATGTCAGAACATATCGAGGAGCCAATATCGATTCTGATCACTACTTGGTTGGCTTAGTGATACGTTGTAGAATCGCACGGACTCTCTAAGGGACATTACTGTCCAACAGGAATTCAAAGCCGCTTTAGACGAGTCTCTACTACCAGAAAACAGATATGAAACTACGAGCAAGAGGTGGAACGCTCTAAAAACAAAAAAAAAACTGTGCAAGAAATATACTCCCACCACGTCGTGGCAACACCAAATCTGGCTGGTTCGACGATGAATGGAGACAAGTGACCGAACGTAAGAATACTGCATACCGAGCAATGCAGCAATGGCATAGAACGCGGGCATGCGCAGAGGAATATTCACGGCTCAGACGCGAAGAGAAACGAGTTCACCGCTCCAAGAAGCATGCTTTGGAAGAGCAAAACATGCGGGAACTCGAGCAAACCAGAGAGGCGTACGGACCGACACGAAAGTTTTACCAAGCGATAGCAGGTCACCGAAACAACGTTGTACCTAAGGTAACCTGCTGTCGCAACAAGGATGGAAATCTGGTCAGTAACCAGCCAGAGGTCCTCTCGCGGTGGGCTCAGTACTTTGATGAATTACTCAACGACCAGTTAAACGAACAACTAGAAGCGCCACTTGCAGATAGTGTCATGCTACTGCCACCTAGCATAGAAGAAACACGAAAGGCTATCCGTCGGCTGAAAAATAACAAGGCACCCGGAACCGACGGAATTGCAGCTGAACTGGTCAAGAATGGAGGTGCACGACTAGAAAACGAGATTCATCAAATTGTTACTGAGGTGTGGGATAGCGAATCGATGCCTTGTGATTGGAATCTCGGTATCATCTACCCCGTATACAAGAAGGGAGACAGGTTGGACTGCAACAACTACAGGGCTATTACGGTGTTGAATACTGCCTATAAAATATTCTCCCTGATCCTTCAGGATCGCCTTGTCCCGCACGTCGAAGAGATAGTAGGAAACTATCAAAGAGGATTCCGAAACTGAAAATCAACCACTGATCAGATCTTCACCATGCGGCAGATCTTGGAGAAGATGGCTGAATACAGAAACGACACATACCATCTCTTCATAGACTTCAAAGCCGCATACGATAGCATAGCCAGGGTAAAACTGTACGACGCTATGAGCTCATTTGGAATCCCGGCCAAACTGATAAGGCTAGTTAGAATGACTATGACCAACGTCACATGCCAGGTGAGGGTGGATGGAAAACTCTCAGGACCTTTTGCTACCACCAAGGGTCTGCGCCAGGGGGACGGGCTTGCCTGTCTCCTATTCAACTTGGCGCGAGAGGGCCATCCGCGACTCGAGGGTGGAGACTACGGGAACCATCTTCTACAAGTCAACCCAGATCCTGACATACGCTGATGATATAGACATCATTGGTCTGCGGCTCTCCTATGTAGCAGAAGCCTACCAAGGGATTGAGCAGGCGGCAGAGAACCTCGGATTGCAGATAAACGAGGCAAAGACCAAACTGATGGTGGCAACATCAGCGGACCTACCAATAAATAATCCGAATCTACGTAGGCGTGATGTACAGATAGGTGAACGCACTTTTGAAGTCGTCCCAGAATTCACCTATCTTGGGTCAAAGGTCAGCAACGACAGTAACGAACAGTATGGAAGTTGAGTTGCGCGCAAGGATGCTGGCTGCCAACCGGTCATTCTACAGCCTGAAAAAGCAGTTCACCTCAAAGAACCTGTCGCGACGGACGAAGCTGGAACTATATAGTACCTATATAGTACCAGTACTCACATACGCCTTTGAGACATGGACACTGTCCAAATCTGACGAAACCCTCTTAGCCGCGTTCGAGAGGAAGATGCTCAGAAGGATACTTGGCCCCGTATGTGTGGAAGGACAATGGAGGAGCCGCTATAATGACGAGCTATACGAGATGTACGGCGACCTCACTGTCGTACAGCGTATAAAGCTCGCCAGCTCGATGGGCTGGCCATGTTGTACGCATGGAAACGGACGACCCAGCCCGTAAAGTCTTTTTAGGCCGTCTACAAGGACAGAGGAGGCGTGGTAGGCCCAAATTGAGGTGGCAAGATGGCGTGGAGGCGTCCGCCATTAAGGCCGGGATAACGGACTGGCAAACGAAGGCGCGAGACCGTGAGCGGTTTCGGACACTCCTGAGGCAGGCCAAGATCGCAAAGCGGTTGTAGCGCCGGATAAGTAAGTAAAGTAGAATTTTGACCGGAAATCGAAGGAAGATTGTTTATGAAGTTGTAAATTTCGGACAACCGAAACCAAATTGTGTTTTTTTACTGTCAAGATTTTAAATCCAATCGTCTGTAAAATGAAACACGAGCTGGAAACTGTAAAATAGGAAAGAAAATGTCGTTTAACACTAAGTTTACGGAACCTATCAATTTGACGGAATTTAAACTTTGAAGTTGAATAGGAAAAACACCTTTTGCCTCGCTTTTTACTTTTCGTAAATTCATCCTAACGTACTTTTATTTAGTAGCATAAGTATTATTTTCTAAAGTTTCATAGAATTTCAGATACATATGTGGTAATCTTATCTCTACGTAATCCGTAGTTTTTTAGTTGTATAGATTTTTTTTTCTAAAAAATGAAATGACGAAGAGACAGGATATTTTAAACCATACTTTACCATACAAAATTCATGATAAATGATATATCTAAAGTGGCCCGAAACGGAATCGCTAATCCACTTATTCCTTTGGTTTTCGAAACTTCTGCCGACATTGGTCTTAATATGGCATCGGCTTTGATCGAACCAATCGGCCGTATCGGGGAGCTCGTACGATCCCGGGAACGTTCATTTCCACTCATTTCATAGCCCTCTATGATTAAAAATTAGAAACCCGTCTAGGTTTTGTTCTGCCCAATCTAGTGGTATAACCCTGGTACAACGAGCTCCCCGATACGGCCGAACGACTATTACAATAAAAAAAATTAAGCAAACAAATTTCTATCAAAACCAAAACTTGTTAAACGATGCATTCTAATAAAAAAGATTTTGTCCTGATTTTAACCGATCAAAAACGTTTTTTTATCCACCCGTCAAATTTACGGATGTTCATAAAGATAGGTATAAGCGAGATGCCCGTAAACCTAGTGTTAAATTTATTTTTTGCGTGCAAATGTAAAAGAAATGTTGTAAAAATCCTCTTAAAGGTCGGTAATTCGAAACAATAAAGTAGTTTATAAAAGTTGCCTATTCAAGTGAGGGTTTGTGGCAGTGCTGCAAAATGTCACTATCAATGTCATAAAAAAATCTGAATGAAACAAAATCCATATCAGCGTCACATACTCAATTGTAATAATCAGAGGTGATACTCACAACGATTGGTGTGACTAATACATGCTCATGACATGTTTGCGAACATCGCTGGGTCAGTCATTATATCACGACTTTTTTTTGCTGTGATCTATTTTGCAAAATGTCACTGATATAGTCATGACAAATTCCGGCTGAAACAAAATCATCTCAGCGTCACGAGTTCTACTGCGAAGATCAGAGGCGAGCCTCAAACAGTTGGTGCGACCATCGCATGGTTGGTGACATTGTGTGCAACCAACTCGTGTTCAATCACTTGGTCGCGACATTTTCAGACGGTGATCATCGCGATGGTCACGGGAGATATGCATTGCGTGCGAGTGGTTCCAAGAAACAAAAAGAGCATGTTTTTTCGCTCTGTTTGACCCGACAGATAATCAAAACAGATAGAGGGAGAAAGCATGCTCATTTTGTTGCTAGAACTCACGCGCCAAGTATATTCCAAGAATGTCGCGATTATCGCCGACAACAATATCGTGACCAAGTGAGTGATCCAAAGATGGGTGCTAAACTAAATGTCACCAAGCATGTGATTGATTTTCCAACTGTTTCAGTATAGTCACTGATCATCTCAGTTGTGTACGTGATCTGATTTGAGCTTCGTTTCAGTCATGAGTGTTGATGATTGAAACAGTGGCATTTGGCAGCAGTGTTCACAGCCAGAAAAAAATCATGATTATGCTTGCGCCGGCATTAAGCTAAGCTTGTCAGTCAGAGTATCGGGTTGGACTCAATAATTCGCATGTCGTGTTCAGCATGTCATGACGCACTTTTATTGACTATCAGCAATGAGCATCAAGCTACCACGGATATGTTCATTATTTTCGTTGGTGAAATGATTATGCTTGCGCCGGCATTAAGCTAAGTTTGTCAGTCAGAGTATCGGGTTGGACTCAAGAATTCACAAGTCGTGTTCAACATGTCATGACGCACTTTTATTGACTATCAGCAAGCTACCACGGATATGTTCATTATTTTCGTTGGTGAAAATCTCGTGATACTCATGACATTTTGCAGCACTGGTTTGTGGAGAAATATATTTGAATGCAACCTATGACTCGTACACCATTAAACAACGGATTTAACAAACTCTTTTTTGGTAAAAATATGAATAGAATAATTGGGTGTTTCCAGCACACTAATGTACACAAAGGTTATACGTGTGAAAAAATTATTCGACTGCATGTCCTCGGCGCGGACCAGTGTGTTCGAGAAATGTGCCGCAAATTCAGCATTGCCTCCGATAAATTCAGGTATCATCAACGTTTTCAAGCATCATGCCGCAGTCTTGGCATTGGCTAAGAGAGATTCGGGAAGGTGTCCCGCGGTCTTGAGAGAAAGTGTGAAACCCTGTACAACTTTTGAATGCATAACCCAACATCGATGAAATATTCCGTCGAAAATTTAATAAACTGTGTAATTGAATTAAAATACACAATACTTTAAAAATAATATAACTGTACAAATAAAATAAAATAATATAAAATAAAATAAATAACAATAAAATTTAATATAACTGTAAACTATAACTGTGCATCGTTAGGTTCAACTCGCTAACGTTTTAATGTTAATGTTTAAACGATATTTTTTAATGTTAGGTTATGGTTATAGAAGGTAATTTACTGGTGTTAAAATTTTAAAATAATACAAAAAAATCTAAGTTATCTAAGGTAACCCAGTAAACCAGCTACCCGGGTAGCCAAATTGATTTTGATAGCTTATTTATCTGATTCTAGGAATCAGATTGACTTGAACTTTGGAAAGTGTGAATAAACCACAGCCATCTTTCACTGAAATTTTTCGTAGAACTTTGAATACATAATTGATATTTTAAATAAACATTTTAAACCCATTTTGCATTGTACGGACATGACTTAATTTTTTTTATAAGGTATTTGAATTATTTTTATTCGTAAAGTAACTGAAAAATAGTAAAATTACTTACAAATTAGACAAACTACTCTCAATAAAAACTTTAAATCTTTTTTACTGCTAGAAAACAATAAAATCCAGAGTTCTCCGCATTCATTCTTTACTATGCCCAATTCAAACATCACAAGGCCCGAATAGAAATGACAGTGTCCAATGGAGAGTTTACGTCGCCCATATGAGTATTTATGGCGACCGATAACGCTTTTACGATGCCGGGTGGACAAGATTGTTAATTGTTCTCATGAGGATAACTCTTCTATCAACAACTCGCGATGCTAACAAAGCTCTGCTCTCACCACTCGCTTAACGTTTACTCGCACATTATTGTGTAACGCTGACGATATACGATTTTATATATAGAGCGCAGGAATATTTGATAATTTATAACGCGTTTAAAAATTCGTTATGAACTCGATAATTCTTCATTTCTATTCACACAAAAAAAACCTAAATAGTTGACTCGAGATTTATGGCAACCATGAACAACACAAAATAATTGGATAGTTTACTCATTTGATGTAGTCGATTATCTTAAAATTGTTTAGCCGAACAACTGACAGCAGTTATCTAGCATTAGTTTGCTTCCAAACAAACCTACGCATCAAAATTAACGAATGAAACGAAACTCAAATTCATCGTCAGAAATACGACGAAGGAAAATAAACAACAAAATTATGTTTCTAAATACTTCCTTTCTTGACTCAATTCCCCAATCCATAAGCGTTCTGCTCAATTAAACATTTTCTTCATTACGATGTTTCAGTCAGCCAGCAAGCTCCAACTTTGTGGGCGGAAACAGGAGCTGTGAACATCGGACAGATTTTGAATTGCATCTTTAACTAAAATTAATTGATTTAAAATTGTCTCATCTGAATTCAAATCACATGACACAGCATTTTAACACAATCAACTACCAAAATATTTAGTATAGACTATCGTGTAAATATCGTTAGCATAAAAAAATCTTGTTAGAGTTTTTCCAGCGCACAATAATGCAGCTCTGAATCAATTTATATTAAATTAACTCGTATTTTAATTAATAATACTTTATTAAAATGAACATTTTTATGAACTTATCATATATCAAATTTTACTTTTTGTTTTCTGAATTCCTATGTTTTTTTTTTAATGTAGGAGGAATGGTCTAAAAAGGACGTATTGCTTTATATTTAAGATTTAGCTGTTTGGCTCATAATTTCATAGAACTTTAGTTGTTTAGCTTTAAATTTGCGGCATTGTTGGATGCAACGAATAGGCCACAGAGCCATTCTTCAGGATAATAAAATGGTAGTTTTTCATAGATAAGTTAAATAAAAAAGCCTACCATGTGTTAGGAGCAGTCCCGTGGTAAAGTGATCAATACCCACGACATGCCCTTTGTGAGTTCAAATCTAGAATGAACCATCTCCAAATAAACACTTGTCCATATGTTTAAAACAATGACTCGAAATTGAAAAATTATTTAAATCATGTGTAGACAATAATCTTTTTCAAATCAGGCATTATTTTCAGCATATTGATATATTGGACTGTAAAACTCTGTATCTGGTTACTTTTACTGTTATATAACATATCGTTGGTTGTTCTTCTTCTTCTATTCGGCGTAAGGTCCTACACGGACATGCCGGGCTATACAGGCTTTCGAGACTTAATTCATCACCAAGTAGCCGGATAGTCAATCCTTGCTACGGGGGCACGGTCCATTCTGGGCTTCAACCCATGACGGGCATGTTATTGAGTCGTTCGAGTTGACGACTGTACCATGGGACCGCCCCGTTGGTTGTTAACAACCTTAACTTAGCTTTTTACCAGATAGTTACTTGTTTATTAATTAACTTATCTATTTATTTGTCAAGTATCTCTTATTTTCGAATTGATAGGGATTGTAAATTAAGAAGAGTTTTCAAATTAGAGAAAATGAACGTGAAGGAAAAGTTCATAGGAGCTAGAAAGAGACAAAACATTTAGTATGCAACCTTGACTGAGTCTAGGAAATTTCTAACGCTGATTAGAGCGTGCATTATTGCATACACTATGGTAACATTTCCTATGTCACAACTTACCTTACAACCCTATACCTTATTGTTTATAAAAAAACAGAAAAGATACTTCCGGCTAAAGAGAAACGAACAATGTACGGATCCATTTACATTTTAGGCTACCGGTTTTGAGCTCTTTACCTGTTCCTTATCATGCCTTGCTCGTGCTCCATCATCGTCGAACTGTCTGTGTGTGCTCTCCTAGCACTTGTCACCTGCACTGTCATTTGGAAGATTATACGCCTTTCCTTTGGCAGTTGTTTGATCAGCAAATACAGTGATGACTTTGATTTGATGGATGAATGGATCTTTTTCATGCACCATCCATGAGCTAAGATATTAGTTGTAGCGCTCGTGTCTCCACCTAATCTTACTTCAAGCTTCCATACGTTTCATCCAATATTAATTTATTCCCGATAAGCTACTTTTTCTTCAGTTCTTTAGACATGTATTTTTACCAAAGCAAACCAACATATAGGAGATAAGTTGACTGAATTCCGGTTCACCCACAACTCGACTCTATACTTCTCAGCGGTAGATTGTGGTTTTTATCTTCAGACATTACCTTCTGGGTTTGTGATGCAATATACGGTCAATTTGTGCCACCATACATCCTTCCTTAATCTTCAATGACAGCCTCCTTACCATTGTTTTGTGTCGGCGTCATGAAAACACACGTCTCACAAAAGCGAAATCAGCGATAATATCGAAATCATATTTTAATTCTTACCCCTGTGAATGCTGCGTCAATTACCACCAGAATAGAACCACCGACTGCGGCGGAAGAAGCTATAACATGAAAAAGCAGGCGGAAGGAGCTATAACATGGAAACTGTCTGACATCGTGACAGCAACTGGGTCCGACTTACCAAGATATACCTTTCTTACGCCTATGTAAGCACACCGAGAATTCGGATGATCGTCTGTGCAGTACAAATGTTCCAAAGAAGTTTGACTCACTCCACATTGATCAGACCGCAGCAAAGCTGTTAACGTAGGAACGAGGCAAGACCACACCGTCGTGATACTGACAGGGCGTTCACTTGAGTCAATGTTGGAAGGAATGAACTGGACCATACCTCCGTGGTACTTGAAAAGTCGTCTATCTCGAATTTACGACCACCTAATAAATATGAGCTGTTTAAAAACCGTTGTCACATCATCACTCATTCTTTATCCCACTTATAGCAACCAGGACAGTATTTGTGCCAGTAGCGATGGTTTGTTTATATTATTCACTCCCAGTGCTCCTTTTTCTTGTAAATTGCACCTGAACATGGTTCGTTTATATTTGTTTTTTATTATTGGAAAAAGATTATTTTAATCGATGCGTTTATTTTTAAGGGCAGAGGTGCATTCTAGACACACAATGGCTCCTGTAAGACTCAGACGAGATCGATTTCTATTGAGACCATCGCAGTAAGCAATGCTTGCATGTTACATGTAAGGCCAGTGGGAATCTACAAGGTAACATAATTGTACACAATTCACAAGCTAAGGATGAGCGAAAATGTGTAGAATTTCCATTAATCGCGTTCGCAAATTGTTGAGCTGGTGTGTATTGTAAATTTGAAGCAGGTCTGCGTATTTCAATGTTAAACATATACTATTGATATAAGTCGGTCTCGTGGTACAGTCGTCAACTCGTTCGACTTAACAACATGCCCGTCATGGGTTCAAGCCCCAGATAGACCGTATCGCCATACGTAGGATTGATTATCCTGCTATGGGGACTCCCCAAAAAGTCATTGAAGGCCAAGCCCACAAGTGGTACAGGCAGACCTTGACCGACAACGGTTGTTGACCCAAAAGAAGACGAAACGAAGAAACATATGTTACTCGAACAAATATCAGCAGCACGCTACATATACATGTTTATAATGTAAATGAAAAAGATTTTTTTGAATGAATTCGGTTTCTTTATATAGACGTAGTCTATATTGGACCATACTACAACACTTTCGTCTTAGATGAGGTTAATAAAAATTCTAAAAAATAAATTAGAAATTAAAAAATTATAATTCGTAACAATTCGTAACAGACGGAAAGTGCTATGAAACAAACAATATGTATGAATAGTTTAACATCACTCAAGAGCCACTACCGAATAGGCCAAGACGAACAAGCATTCTGATTCAAATTAATCCCACGAGACTCATAACTGTGACGATCCTCACAGTGATGTTGTTTAGTTTTCAGAAAACCCATTCGCGTCGCTGTCAAAATGTCTACAGCCTCAGTAAAACATTCTCTTGTTCACGAAAATGAACTTCGACAACCGTTCTAATGAAACTGAGTTCAAAAGGAACATGCCACGAACAAGAAAAGTTATGATCGATTTCTTCACAGCTTTTTTCATCTATCTGATAGTAGGGAGAAACATGATTGATTGAATTCTAATTATCTTTTATTATTCATTTATATTCTCCAGAGGATCTCAAATGCTTTTTTTCTATTTCTCTCAAGTCTTATTCCAAGTTCCATTTTGTTCTTATAACACTTTTAATTTCTAGCCGTAAATTCTCAACGATGAAAAAATTATGCAGTTTTCACTATACTATAAAATACTTCTGCTTTTCAGTTGTTATTTTATTATTGTTCGACATTTTTCATTACTATATCATTCGTGAATAAAATATTGCAGAATTCTTAGTTATGTTATGTTCAATAGCATGAAAAAAATTAACTTATTCTCTTAGAAGTAATTTCCTATCAAGCCATTATTGAGGTGTTTTCGCTTGTTGTTACAATTTAATTCTCTTTTTGAAAAGTATTTGATAGATAGTATTGTTTTATTGTTGGTAGTATAATGATTGTTTTTGATCAAAACATAATGGTTTAGGAATCTAAAAATGAGATTTTACTGACTATTATTATTTTTAAATTCATTTAATATTTCAACATCATATACACGGCTGATTAGTGAACTCATAAAATATCATATATAGATAAATCTGCTTTAGAAAGGTACGGCTTGCATGATGAATGATGTTTTGACCAATTACTGGCATGTTGATAGGATAAGCTACTGTAACAACTTTATGGAAAATGAAAAACATACTTTCACTTTAATGTTTCAATGAAAGTTTGACGCTCATAAAAGTTGATTCTGTCATTCATATCAGAAAATACAGTCTTTCTCGGAGTTTCAAACATGTAATTTAATGTAATGTAAAAATGTAACATAATTTGTATTTGACCATTTTGCAAATAATTGTACTGGTTTGACTCACCTACTATTAAATTTTAACATAATTTACGTAACTCGAGAGTATGGGCTATCATGGCTAAACAAAAGATTTTCGCAAAACTATAGCGGTTTTCCTATCTTTCAGTATCATGTGTATAGTACAATTTATTCTTTACCTCAAAACAGGTCTCAGTTCCGGCGGTCACCTCTTTATTCCACGAACATTTCTTCCCAGCGAGCTTCCTTTTGATATCTGAAAACAGCAAATAATCGATAGGAGCCAAAACAAGTAATGATATCACATCGTCTACATCTTTTTCTTCTTATTTGACTCAACAACCGTTGTCGGTCAAGGCCTACCTGCACCTTTAATGCTGCGCTCGGCAAACTTTGAAACTGGAGGAGCCAATTCCTACAAAAATGTTCAAGAAGTTCACCGTGCAGAGCCAATTCCTGCAAAAAAGTTCAAGACGTGCACCGTGCAGAGCCAAATAGATAAATCAAGCGTAAACATGTGTGAAAGTTCTATTAAACTCATGAATAGTTAGAAGCCACCACCTCAAAATCAAAAAGCCGCATGCGATTAGCAAGCCACACTTTGTTGATCGCTGCACTAGTGGGAGCTTGGCTTTCAGTGACTTTTGGACTACCCCATAGCAGGAAAGTCAGTCCTTCGTATGGGAACACAGTCCATCCGGGGCTTGAACCCATGACGGGAATGTTAATATGTCGATCGAGTTGACGACGTTACCACGATACCGAGTGTGTTTGTAATGAGTGTGTTTGTACTAATCACCTTAGTTGCCGGTCATGCAGGTATTGTAATTGAGTGTTATGTTTTCAAGGAATTTAGCACAGAAACACGATCATTAAACTCATTCGGTAAAATCCTCCGCTCAAAATTGTCGCAGACTTCGTTGAATGCGCGGCACATGAGTATTACCGTGTCAAAGGAGCCAAATATCGTTCTACGATCATCGAGGGCCAACATTGCCTGAGTCTGGAGCGGCCTAGCAGGAACGCACAGGTTGATGGCAGCCAGGAGGGACCGAGAGTCAATACGACGGCCGTATTTGTGTACACAATTGTTCTTAACTAATGATTGGTTTTTTGTAAAAATGTCTATTTTTTAACTCATTGTTACTTGATTTTGTTGCTGCTCCAAATTTCTCATATAATGATAAAATATTCTGTATATGAACCCAACTCACTAAATGGTTTAAAGCCAAGCATTGTCATGATTTTTTCGTCGTTACTTCATCAATGCAAAACTCACCCATGCGGACACAACAAAGCAAATGAATTCTATGTGTACCTTGCTAAAATCTAATAAATCTCGATTTCAATCCTTTTTTAAATCACCATCAGCACAAACCTACGCTCAATTTTAAATATTCAACTCCAAGGCGATTTTTTCACAGAAATTATTTGCATTGCATCTATTTCTACCATCGACCGGACAGTGGCTGCTGCTGCGATCGGTCGTGCCAAACACAGTGCTTTAACGGACTGAATCCCGAGAGGGTATGTAGGGAGTCTGCATTAGAGTGACGCTGCAGGAAATCATACTGGAATCCTGCTGTTTTTCTCCAGTTCGTCCTAGCCTCAGTTCTTGCCCGCGCTGGTTTCATTTGGTGCATACATAGTGATCGAATGGAAGCTTTTCATTTCTGTTACCTCTGCCAACAGTAAGGCCACCGCAGACACATGCTTTGAACGCGAAACGATTCGATGAGCATGCAGGAACTTCTAGCTGATTGTCGCTACTTTAGATGATATGAGATGGAGATAGTGCTCGTTGAATGCTCAGTTTATTTTCTGCTACCTCGTTTTCTGCCAAGTCATTTCAAATTAGCCACCTCACGCAGTGTAGTCTAGGTATTTGGAACGCAACCGGCGACAGCAGTAGCAAGATTAAATGCGGCAGCAGTTAGTTTCGTATCGCAATCATGTTTAGAAGTCTTATGTTTAAACAAGCAACCAATCGTCCATCCGATATTCTATTTAAATATTAGTTGCATATCAATGTTCCGTGTTTTCATGCTTACAACAAACATCATATTTTTACTTTGTTTCAATTCTTGCTCTACAAGCAAGTAAAAAGTTATTATTTTTTGTAGCTGATAACATCAAATTGAAAGTTCCAATCGGTTCTACAATAACGGTTCTTGAAAGTAGATAAAAGCACCCAAACAAGATAATCTAAAATGCTAACCTGGATACCATACTTTAATTACGGATGATTTGTATTTTTATTTATGGCTCTTAAAGATGCCACTACATAAATTTGTAGTTTGTCTGCAAATAGCAATGTCCATCATAACTGTGTATGCTTAAGTCAAAGTTCTGATTGGTTGTTTTGACTAAAATGTTGAGTTTTTGTATTAACTCTCTTCGTCATCTGTTATGATCCTCCATGGTTTAATTTAACCGTTATTCGTAATTTGTTCAAATATCGTTTAAGTTCAGTTTGAAAATATGGAATGGAAATATTCGCAGAAATCTGATTGGAACCGTTCTAATTAAATTGTTAAATAGTATTCGTGTCGTGCGACCTTTTACATGTTAATTATGTTACTTAAGACTAAGCGTGACAAATGAATGACCGAAATGTGACTATGATATAATGAATGAATGTAAATGAATTCGCTTCAAGTGAGCCACTCGCAGTCCGTTGAATTTTAATTAATAAATAACAAATAACAAATAATTGAATTAAAAGTAAAATATATGGAAAATTGCTCTTCTAGTCTTACAATATTATTACTTTTTGCAATTTTCATTACATCATATGTAAGGTTACAAATATTATTAATGCAACTATGTTATGAATACTTTAACTCTGAAACTTGTTCGTTTTTTAACGTAACTTACGATTTTGATTAAACATTCGATATTTTGATGATTTAGCTAAACAAATTAATCTCTAGTGATTGCTCTCGGGTGGTCCTATAAAATTAACTTTGTAATTATGCTTTCAAATTCTATAAAATATCTAAATATCTTAATGTACATCATCATATTGAAAATATTGTAATAAAAATAAAAAGCGATATCAGCCATCCACAATCAAGGGTTTTTCTATCATGCTTTCATCACAATACACACTGGCAAAATGGCTAAAGTTCTAATAATCTAGAAATCTAATGATTTATATGGTAAATACCATTTTTTAAGTTCTGATTATTTCTTCCAAAATTATATTTACATTTGTATTTTTTTTCTTAGCATCATATGTGGATGAGTTGTAGATACATGTATAAAAAATATATCATTATTATTCTTTGGAATTATCTAACATTATCTTTATTGATGCCAATTTTGTTTTAAGCGGTTTCAATGCGTTCAATCAGCAGCTTATATTTTATCAGTATAAACCAATTATAGTATAGTATCTATTTTCTACTCTCTCTACAGTGAGATTCATTAATTATTTTAGGATCTCATTATAAATATTTGAGATTATTTACTAATACAACCAACATAGATCAAGCTTATAAAAATCTTGAATCTCAAAAAAAAATATTCAGGAGAAACGGTCCAATAATTACAAAAAATGATAACATATTTTTTTGTATTTATTTACCCTTGTTTCCTTGGAACGGTTTTTGCTTAAAAACTCTAAAATAGAAAATCTAAAATCACGGTTTCTCATGGCTACGCAAAAATTGAGCAGAATCCGGCGAATCTAGTTCGTGAAATTTTTTACATCCGTTGTAGACTGGATAGCAGGAATCTTTACGTGTAATATTTTGACAGGTGTAAAACAAAAGAGTGTATTTTAGTGTTTGAACTTATTTTTGGAGTCCATGCAAGTTTCCAAAGAATAGTTTTTTGGAAACGTTAAAAGGTTTGCGTTTTATAGAATGTCATCTTTTCACCGTTATTCTGTCTACAACATTATTTTTTCTTTACTTTAACATCTAGCGAATAAAGAGTTTTCCTTCCTTGCTCCATAACATTAGTTTTCTTCCATAATAATCAAAATCATACATTTATCATGTTTTACAAAAAAAAAAGAAATACTGTTTAAAATTATGTAAAGAACCAATCGCACGACGAGAAATATTATGTACACGAATTATTTTCTCACACATGTACAAAACATAGGAATGAGAATAAGTTAAAGCCATACACAGTTGGTTGGTTGGTTTGTTTATAGAGATTTTGAGCAGTTAGAGCTCATTCATCTCTTCCATACACAGTCTTTTCAAGTATAAAATGGGACGCGAGTCGCCACTATTGAAGATACAGCAAAACTAACGAAATCATTAATCATTCGGCATGAAGCTGATACATTTCTATGCTCTTTTCAGTATTACTAATGTAATGCGATTTGAAAAACGTTTTCTAGCCCACAGAATATTTCAGCATACGAATATCCCTATCCGTTTCCATTCTATTTGATTTTCCATTGCAGCTGCCTTTTCTTTTAAAATGCTAGCTCTTGTCAATCATATTCATTGGGTAAATCTCTTTAAAATACCGCCTGGTGCGATCCATAGTTGGATGATGTGCTAAGGTGCGAGCTATATTCCTAATCAAGCTATTCTTTTGTTTTTCAGTTTTGGCAACCGGGATGAAAATCCGTTATTTTAATAATATGATAAAACAAACCATATAATGTGGTCAATAAAATCAGTAAGTTATAAAATTATATCTTAAATTACATTCCCCTCATCGCAGTTTTTATTTGTTTCTAAAGTTATTTCGTTTAATGTACTAATATTTTTAAAAACATTTTCGGAGCTTTTAGACATTGTTGCTTGTGGCTCGGATTGCTCTAATTTATCTTATAGGTTGATAACCGATGCAGGGACGAATGAAATTCTATTTAACGAAATCATAAAAATCAAGCAATTAAAATACCATGTCAATCTGTAGTTTCACATGTAGTTTTATCACAAGGATGGTAGTACTGTCGCTTAGAAACTGTGTACATTTATTTATTTTCAAAATTGTCTCTTTTCCATAAAAATCTATGACTGTCTAAACTAATTGAACCTAACCAATGTTTGCAAAAAAAATCCCAAAATTAAATTTAAGCTATCTACAAACACCAGCACTGCCTGATAATTCAATTGAAGAACTTATTTACTTTATACGCCCGTATAAATCGATTTACTTTGCTGGTTAAGAAGATTAAACTATTGAAATAGCTTGCTTCATCAAAATGCTTGTTTCAGTTGTAATAACCATTCGTTTAACATTTCTATTGATCTATGAATGAAAAGATAAGTAGCTCCTCAGTTCAAACTAATGTTAATGTGGAAAAATCGCTGAGTCATGCATTGAAATTATGCTTCTCTTAAGCTCCTACCTCGAATTCTTTATGGAAATTATTTATAGAGCATCTCTGTTTCATAATATCTGAAGTGTCAAACAACTGACCAAATGAGAACATTGATTCTTTAAATGACACTTGTTAAGCATACTGAAGACTTCTGTACAAATAGTATATCAGCTTAGAGTAGGAATGACAAAGTAGATGGGTGTAGCGAGAAATTAAGTTACTATTTAAAATAAACAGTGGTAATTATAGAGAATGAAGATCATCAAATGTGAATTATAAGTTATACATATATAACAGAGAGATGAGTAATCCCGTAAAGGCCTCGCCGTGCATGGAGGCTCTGTAAACGATGGGAGCCCCGCTGACGATTAAAGTCCCGTAGATGATAGGAACTTGGAGCAGCGCCCGCTCTCTCCACGGCAAAACAATCTAACCAGATCCATGACGTTTCAAATGCAGCTATTCTACGTCCAATTTCAGCCCCATGTCCCTCTTGATCTGTACCTGGATGGGGTTTTATCAACTTACCAATTTTTTAATGCGACGCCACTGTTCTTGCCTTCAACGTTGTTCAAAAGTGAAATAATCATATGCCTTTTGGTAACGGTTAACACGTTTTTAAGTGAAGTTTTACTATACTGGATCGTTTAGGCTTTCATTAGAAATTTCAATTTCTTACTACCGTTTCTAAGTGCAAATCAAACTACACAATGTTTATAATCAAAGGACATGGATACAAATACTCTTTAACTAAATTAATGTTTTGTTTTTTTTTGTGTTATTAAATCTTAAATAAATCTTCTTAATCAGTATATCCATTTGCATTATAAACATAATTTCTGAAACACACCATCTGTTTCACCATACCACACCATAATATAATAAAACAAACCATATAATGTAGTCAATAAAATCAGTAAGTTATTAAATTATATCTTAAATTATATTATATATTTTATCGTTATTGAAATTATCGTAATCAAAATTATCATTATTTATTATCATTACATTTTAATTGAGTATTTTCAATATTTCAAACTACAACTAGATCAATGTTTCATTTGCACTTTAACTAGTATGCTAAATCAAGAAATTTTTTATTTAGCATTTGAAATAGCACAATTATTTTCATTATTATTATTTTCACTAAACACATCAAACCGAAGCTTAAATCATTATTCTTTTTTGTGCCATTGTTCACAATATATTCAGATATTCACATTTAACAGCTTGTAACAGCTTGTGATTGTTGCTCGAAGGCATTCAAAATAACACCCTTCAAACAGTAGTGCTGTAATGTGTTGAAATCCTACAAATAATAAATGTGCACACAATCCTCTGAGACAAACCTGTGACATAAATATAGACACTACCAAAAGAACATCGTAAGTGGAAACCAAACAAACACATTATCTTAAGCTCCACTTCGTAGGCTTTTTTCGAAAAAGTGTAGTAAAACTTCATCGCCTGCCGCATGCCATCATCTTTTGCTGCTACATGATTATTTATCACCTCCAAATTTTAAATATCATTAAAAAATCATATATTACGTCAATCTTTCATAAGTGTGTTTGGAGGCGGACTCGAATGCTACCAACTGAACACTAAATAGAATGTTATAATTATTACATGCTGCTAAAAATAATAGCTTTCATTTCGAATGATAAATAATACGGCCTTACGCAGTAAACACTTCTTCTTCTTCTTTAACTTATTCTGTTTCTTTCTAGAAGCGAAGAATGCGTGTTTTTTTTAAGCAATGTAACAACCATAATACCAATGTTCGAAAACGCGATATTTATTATGGATAATTTTATGACCTGTTAGTCTTTTTTAAAGATTTGGTTTAAGTGTTGACCACATAAGTGTTGGATACTTCTCTGGCGTAAGTATAGTGAATAAGATATAACAGCAGTTCTGGAAAAAATACATTGCTGCTTTGAAATGCCAACTGCATGACCTTAACCAACATACTGCTGCAAAGACATTAGTAGAATAAACAATTTGTTTAAAAACAAATGATTTAAGACCGATCTACATCCTACATGTTTTTAAATAGAAGCTTTATTAGAGTTATGCTTCATATCTGTTATTCATGTTTCAGTTCTCTGATTGAATGAAAATTCCAACAATTTGAAGCAAGTGAGGAAACCACTGTGCTAGACTCATGCGCGTGCAAAAGAAACTAGTTGTCTTGTTTCCCCAACAGGTTATATTCTGCAAAAGAAGAGATAGATTATGTTTATGGTGTAAAACGGGGCGGTAACAATTTTCAAAGCTATGTCTCGTTTACACCCTTCTTTGTTCACCTCTCCAAATTGGGTGGGTTTTTTATGTGTGTTGTCTCAAACACACTTATGCTAACGAGACCATTTCACATCTCTTTTTCACAAATGTGTATACGCATACAAAGAAAAATACGCATTGTTCGGCTGCTGAACATGTGGAATCGACGAAGATGGTATGCTGGTATACCTTCGTCGAGCAATGCGAGTAAATGAAACGGATAAGCTGCCATAGGAAGAGACAACCACAGTTGGTTTGTCGAAGTACCCTCGGCACTCAGTCATTTCTAACCTATAACAAGGAAATATGCCAACAGCGCATGGTGTCTTTTGTGATCATTCACTTCATTCCAAGTTTGCAACACCTCCGGTGTACATTGCGGTGTCCGCAAAGGGTGTACATTGGTGAATGCCATATAACTTACAATATACGTGATGTGTATGGTGTTTGGTTACACTGTGGTTTTGAATTGCGTGTTGATTGTTTAGATTGGCTCAATTATCTGCAATGTTCGGCGTAATGAAGTGAAAAATTAAGTGAGAAGAGTGATATCAACCGCAATGAGAATATTAACATTATCTTGTGATACAACAATGAGTAGATGGTTCTTACGAAATTGGAAATAGTTTTGTGTGCTCTGAAAACAGGTATCTGTATCAGTATCGTATGATAGTTAAAGTTTCACAGTGATAGTTTATACTCAAGTGCCATTTTTTCATTTCCGTGTTATGCAACAAGGCCATATATAAAAGTGTACATAAAAAGTTTTAACGCTGAGTTCATTGTTAGTTTTTATTTATGATATCTTACAGTCTATTGCTCAACATAAGTTTATGTACAGCAGACGTGTGCCGCATTGTGTAACTGGTTTATCCTGATACATCAAGGTTGTGATTTATAAAGTGTTGTTCGCAAAGTGATGAGAAACCCCCTATTTGACAACGTATCTAATTCTTCGAAAAAATCTTTCACATTTGAAGGTTCAAGTGAAAAAGTGTATATGCATTTATCGATTGCAAATGTTGTTCTGAATTGTGTTTGAAAATTTAATCTATTACACTAAAACATGAGTTCTTTTCTCATGGGCTATCCTCATCACCATATACAATCTATGGGGATTAATATCGAGCCTAAATTTCCGCCCAGTGAGGATTATGCCAACTTTCATAGCGGCTATGGTGTAGGAAACAATGTAACTCAAGCTGGAACTCAAGACTACTTACACCATATCCAGTCTGAATCACTACATCATGCTGGTGCAATGAGCATTGGTGTGCCATCTGGAAATGGTCTTACCGGTGGCAATGGTCATGTTAGCGGTGCCGGAAGCAATGCGGAAGGAGAAGAAAGAGGTGGTGGAGGAGGAGTAGGAGGAGGTGGAGGAGGAGGAGCAGAAGGAGGAGGAGGAGGAGTATCTGCAGCATATAACGACTACTCATCTTCAATGGTGGGCCATTACTATCACCACCCGCATCATCATCATCACCATCATCATCACCATCATCCACACGCGCATCATCCATCGCATAATGGGTATATGTCGCCAGTGCAGATGCAGTCAACATCATCAGGTCTTATCGCTCCAGCTATCACAACTCTTCCACCCTCTGTTTCTACTGCGGCCTCGAACAGTTCGGTTTCAAATCAAAATTCTTTCCCAACTAACATAACATCTGGATACTATAATGGATACTACTCAGCTTCAACTGAAGGTCATACATCCATAATGGATACTCCGCTGCAATGTGTCGGTACGGAAGTGACCAACACAGCATTGGGTCTACAAGAGCTAGGTATGTAAAACTGTTAAAGGAATATAATATCAGCATTTTTTATAATTGATAATATTTAAGGTACAAGGAAAATATTTTGATTGCCATCTACATTCACTTTAGCATACACGATTGATCTTTAGTTTTACAGTTTGATTTTCCCCTCTGATGGAACAATTCATGTTTAGTTTTGTTGTCCACAAAAGCTGCCAAGCCCAGAGAAGATGACATTTTATAAACAAGATTATACAAACATGGTATAATGTTTATAATTCATCTATGTTGCTTTATTGTACTTTGCCACAATGTCTGTTTTGCTGATAAAATACGTTAAAACCTGAACTGCGCAAGGTATTCTCATCAATGTCCCTATATCATTTGAAATAAGAAGATACGCTTATATATTGATGCATGGATGATTTTTATTTATTTAGCCCAGACTACAGCACGAGTGAAAGTGGACGCGTTTTTTTCCATTATGTGTCATCAAATATTAATCAGAATATGACTTTTCGTATCCCAAACGAAACCTAATTCGATTCTTCTACTATTTAGATTGCAAAACATGTGAAAGTAATTAATTGAATGAATTTCCTTGTGATCCCTCGCTGACCATTATTTTTCAGTGTACAAAACAAGAAATCACAATGAATTTCGTTTAATTCGGTATTTTATATATATATATATATATATATATATATATATATATATATATATATATATATATATATATATATATATATATATATATATATATATATATATATATATATATATATATATATATATATATATATATATATATATATATATATATATATATAGCAAATTTTCACTCAACCCGAGCTTTACCGTTCATCTTATTTCTTTGGGAACAAGCATGATAGAGTGATTTACTAAGGTATTTAATGTTAATAACAGTTTTCTTCCATTAAAAACTACTTCCAACGTGATAATGAAACACATTTCTAAAGGTAGTGTAGTGAACACGGTATTGAAATAAATAATCAACTGTAGTATTTTACTGTACGCTTCAAAACGGTGGAAAGTAAACAAAACAAAGATTAACTGGCTTCATATCATCTGCCAGGTGAAGTCAAATTCATGACAACAAAATATTAAAAAACCATAAACTTTGATCGTTTTGTGCAATCATTTTCATTTTTTCATTGTAAATCCATTCATAAAAATATGGATGTGTGAATAATAGTGTACCCTTCGGAGCAATATCAAGAGAACACTTTTGCAACTTGTCTCAAGATCGGAACCCCATATGCTGTTGTAGTGTGAATAATAGTGTACCCTTCGGAGCAATATCAAGAGAACACTTTTGCAACTTGTCTCAAGATTGGGACTCCATATACTGTTGTTGCGGTTGTTGTAGTGGAACAACAATAAACACAGTATAACCTAACTGATTTGGGATTTTTTCAGTTCGGTTGTTCACTGCTTGGTACTTCAATGCAGTCAGAGTTGAACGCTTTTTCGATGGCATGCTTATTATTTGAACGCTCGACAGTTGGCTGACAGTTCAATTAAAAGCATGTGTGGCCTGCTGATAAAAATTTAATTTTCTAGGTGGATTTATTTTTGTATGGAAATTTACGAGTTAAAATGTAAAAAAGTTTAATTAATAAAAAGTTGAAGAGTTGAATAAAATTAAAAACAAGATAAAAAATCTTGGTTTGAATACCTGACAAAATTAAATACGTGTTTTAATGAGATTCAAAGCACCATATGATAAAACACTGTTGCGTTTACAAAAGACTCCGATGTTTTTAATGCACGTAATCAATAGAAATTATCGAAGAAAAAACACTGGCGTCGGTTTAAGCACAATTGTTAAGAATTCTTCCGGCGGTGAACTGACAGACAGAAAATATTTGTTTACTGTGACATTGGACACTACTAGGGGTCATACACATTTCTAATTGACTCTAGTACATCATGGGATTTATGTAAAATAAAAAGCGGTATGGCGATATGGAGCTGGACATGAAGACAATCAATAAAAATATAGCGTATGTCCGGAATTTGAAGCTTTCGTTAATTTTAATTATAACAGTATTCACTGTATGTCATACAATCTAACTATCAAGTGCAATCTATCAAGTATACTTAGTAACGTTAGTTACAAATTACGACGATGTTGGAACCTTACAACAGCATGATAGGAGAGTTCCTACGACCTGTCAACATTAGCGTTAGGATTTGTTTAGGAGAAAAAGAGATAGGAGAAAAGGGAGAAAAAGCTAACTGAAAAACGATAAAACGGTCTCGAAAGACAAGGTCGGGCAATATTTCAAACGACCTGGTGGAATAAAGAGACTTATATGTCTTAAGCAATTCCAAAGCTTCAGGATGATGCTTGTAAATGTTGATTACATCTAAATTTATAAGCGACGAATGATAAAAGAGATCCTTGAATAAAATCAGCCTTAGAACAAAGAATTGTTGTAATCAGGAGCAAAAAATGAGCATAAATTGCAAAAAAGACTCCTATTCGCTCTATAGCAACGACCATAAACAATGTTTAATTTAACTGTCAAAATGTTCCCATAGATTTCTGATAATTTACTCTACACGTATCCAGTTCTCTTTCATGGACCTTGAATGCAATGATGAATCTGCCATACATTTTTCGAACACACCGTTCCTCGCCCATGACATGCGATCACGTACATGAATACACAAAAATCAGTTGATTTTCCTTTTATAATTTTATCGCATAAAACAATTCGATTGAATTGCATTGTTATGATTCTCAATGTAAAACATATTAAACCTTTTTGTAGTTTCAGGAACGAAACAATAGATTTTTAGTTTTTCTTAATTTTTAGTCTCTTTTCTTCAAAATCATCTTTGTTTGTAGCTCACATCAAAGAGACTATTAAAACTGCCAGCAAAATGAGCAAAATGGGCATCATAACTTAAAAATTTATCTACTTTGCAACAAAAATCTTAGGAAAACAAGAATGTAAAACGGATTTAAACATTTTTGTCTACCTATTAGCATTAATAAAAAAATTCCATCTCGTATTCGCGTTACCAAATATAGGAGCACAGCCTGTCCAAAATAGGTACAAACTGCCGAAAAAAGGAACAAATACATTGTTTACATTTTTACAAATGGCTATAAAAATTACATTCAAATTGGCAAAATAAAAAAAATACCATAACACGACAGTTTATCGCCCAAAATAACGTTACTTGTAAGTGTACGAGTTTTTGTGAAACTGTTGCACTAACCTGCCCAAAACAGGTACAGTTATCCTTTAAATTTACCATTAAGATCAACTAAAAGTTAAAAAAGCATTTGCCAAAAAGTAGCAATTGCCTTCTCAGCATTAATATGTTTTACTCATGCTATTGATAATAGGAATGTCCGCAGATCAACAACACATGATGCTTCTTTTCTATTTGGCGTACACGTCCTATGCGGACATACCGACCTAAACAGGCTTTCGAGACTTAATTTATTACCACGTAGCCGGATAAGTCAATCCTTGCTACGGGGGGACGGGTCCATTCTAGGCTTGAACCCATAGAGGGCATGTTATTAAGTCGTTCGAGTTGACGACTGTACCACGGGACCACCCCTATGATGCAAGCATATGATGCAAACATTCCTAGTAACCAAACCTGCAACAAAAAAAATCAATTTTTTTGAATGTTTGTAAGCATATCAATGAAATAATGAGTTCTTTCTCTCACTTTTGGAATACAATAATGATAAATTCAAACCGGTTATGTTAAATTTTATATTTAGAATTTCAAAAGTACAACAAAATAAAGAAAAAGTCATTGTGTTGTTTTTTTTATAAGGCTTTTTAGTCTTCGCTTGCATACATGGATAAAAAAAAGAGATATGTTCTAGAATTATATAGAAGAGTATGAAGGTACATGATAGAAAGTGTGGCAAATAAAACCATGTTTCCTTACATAAGTATACAATTGGGCACAGCTTTACCATCGGCCCATAATAAAAAGATTTGGGAATAAACCACACAATTTAAGTGGAATTATGATGCACAGAAGAGTGTGTATTCCAAATTTACCTGTATGAATCAAATTACGGACAGCTTCAAATTTCGGACATTCGACATGTTTTTATTAAATTACTTCCTATCTAGTCCCTGGCCATACTTCATTTTAATTTTAAATGATTGCCATGATGTACTACAATAAATTAAAAATGTGTCTGACCCCTAGTAGGCCCTGATGACACATTAAATAAATATTGTCTGTCGGTTTACCAGCAGAGGCATTCTTAGCAGCTTTACTTCAAACCCACGCCAGTGTCATTTCTTTGATAATTCCTATTTATCGCGTCTTCGTGCATTGAACTACATAGAAATCAATTGTGGAAGAAATTATCAACGTGAAAATTACAGTTTTTTATCATATTGTGCTCTGAATTTCATTAAATCGCGTATTTAATTCTGTTCGGAATTTGAAGCAAGATTTGATATTTGATAGTTTTGTAAGGCAGTCGTTCTGTCGTTCTAGAAGGATTCATTCACTCAGAGTTGGATGTTCGGAACTTAAAATAACTTCAAAATTAAAAAGTTGTATAATGAGTATGAATTTGAAGAATACAGACGAAGTTTTGAAGCTGTTCGGAATTCGAATCATAACGTCAGTAAATTGAAACATGAGCTCGAAACTGTCCGGAATATGAATCAAAATAACGATAAATATAAATAAATATAATAATTTTTGCAGCGTTTCTAGTAAATTTATAGGTTATTTTCTCCTCTAATGTAGAATGCTTACTTTATTAAAAATGAGCTATTCAGAGGTTTGAGGTATCGAAAATCAACCTTCTAAATACACACCCCTTGGGATAAACCTACCTGCAGGGATGTACCAAATCGGGTATTTTCAATTTCGAGAAAAAATCCATGGGTATTAGAAACTGCATTGTCCAGGGTAGATTGGGTTTGTTCAATCGCGCAACAGCTAATGAAATTTTGCATAATGGATGCAATTGTTATCAATGCCATGGCTACGATGGAACGGTATCCAAAGGAAATTTGAAGTGAGAGTGCCAAGCATGTATGCGCGGAGTCTAAGTGATTCCAGTAGAACATATATCAAATGTAGAGCTTAGAAAACATTAAAGCTACAACTCCAAACATAAAGCGTTTAAGCACTTGTATCATTGATGGGTGAATCAACTCAAACCTACAGGGCTGGAGCCATACTGTGACCCGGAGTCGTACGAAAGGTACATTTAGGTACATTAAGTAGGTTCAGTAGAAATTCACCAATGAATTCGGATCGGGTCGGGAAAGGTAGGATTAGTCGTGGATCCAGCGAGTCCGGGTTGATCCGAATTATCAGTAGTTGCGAGAATTAGGTTTGATACCCTCTCCGTATTCGCAGCCGATGAGAATAAATATTTTAAGAGTTTATCGCTAATTAATTCGCTTGCAAACAAATAAAAATTCAATACTGGGGCCCTTCACGATTCTAGTTAGTTTTGTGTATGGAATTTGAATGTTGGAGGCTGAAATCATGTAAACACTCCATACAAAACCACACAAAAACTAGCCTGCAATTTTCAGTCTAGATTATTCTAGCCTCAAATCTAGAATTAGATTCGATTACTTGCTCAAAAACACGGTGTTGTTTACATTTACCCCAAGGTGCATGAAAGAGATCTCGTGGTGGAATCTAGAATCAAAGTGTATGTAGTCCAGGTGGTCCATGGGATGTTTTTCAAACCAAATTTGAATATCACTTTTTGGCAGGATGGGTGAAAACTTTTGCTCAAACAAGCTTTCTGGAGGCTTGACGAATACTCAAAACACTCTTAAAATCTTAATTCGGAAACAGAAGCGTTAAAAATCAGCCTTCTAAATTCATACACCTTGGCATAAGTCCACCTGTATATTATACCGACTTTGATTGCTGCTCGAAAACTGCCATACAATGCAAACAGCTGACAGGCTGAAATTTCAGCCTATGAACTTAAACCGGAAAGGGCCCCACTGTTAGCCAAAATCCAACTAGTAAACGCCTAAAATTTTAAAATTTAAAATCCCTGCTATCAGACCATATGTCCCTGAAAGGTGACAATGTGTCCGAAAAGTGTGTCGCAGTCTTGCGATGCAAATCCGCAGATCCCGGTATCGTCAACGTTTTAACGTATCGTCCCGCAGTCTTGCAATTGACTCCCGCCGATTCATCAAAATGTCTCGCGGTATTGAGTTCTATCAGAAAACCCTGTATGAGATCCTATACAGGCTTTCGAGACTTAATTCATTACCAAGCAGCCGGATAGTCAATCCTTGCTACGGGGTAACGGTCCATTCTAGGTGTTTGTTTGTTCTAGGTGAATTGATGTTTGGTGTAAATATCCACGAGTTTTGGCTTACAATCACAATTGGTACAGCCAGAGCGAATTGCTAGGAACACTATAGCCATAATTAGTTGCTTGAGATGCAATTTTTAATTGAAATTTTCTATTGTTTCGCTAAACATTAGGTCAAATTAAAAAATACTCTCGTGCTCTACACATTATAGGCTTCTAGCAAATATATACTTTTTTAAAATTTTACTCAATACTTATTACAGCAGTAAAATCGGTATCTTGATAACATAAAATAGCCATAATTGGTACACTTACCTCTCGAAAACTGCTAAAACAGCTAACAGGCTGAAATTTCAGTCTACGAGGTAAAGGGTACTTAAAAGGCAAAGGGGTCCTTTGATAGAATTAAAAATAAACCAATTGTTTCGCAAATATTCTAAATTTTAATGGAGAGAAAAAAATTGGCATATATTTTAAAGTGTAAAGAACGATTTTAGAATTCCTAAAATTTCATTATTTTTTCTCAAAAAACCATTAAAATTACCCGGTTCTCAAAAACAATCAAATTACATGATGTTTATGAGCTGTAGAATTACAATTGTCAAAAATTTGCTCAAATACCTTGTAAAATTATCATGGTTGCTAGAAGAGTAAAAAATGATGACTTACAAGCAAAAATAAGTGCGTTAGTGTCAAAAATTGACGTACACTGTCAAGAATTGATGTCTTAGAAAAGGGGTTTTCAAACTTTTCAGTTCACGGGCCGCATTATTTCAAAAATAACAATATTAAACGCGACCTTTAACTGATGAGTAAATGTCTAAATCTCGTTTTTATAACAAAATACTAACGATACTTGTACAGCTTTGTTTTACTAAAGCTTGATTTTTGTCGTTGAAAAGTTAAAAATAAATTTTATTCAAAAAAGTAAGTATAATATAATATTTATATTAAACTTCTATAGGGTCATCGTGGGCCGCAATCTAAGCTCTCGAGGGCTACATGCGGTCTGCAGGCCGTAGTTTGGAGACCCCTGCCAGGTAAAAATATATGCCTTACAGCGAAATGAACAATTTGATAGGCGAAATATTTGTTGGATAACCCATCACAGCAACCAGGTGATGTGCAATGTAAACAAATAACGTCCACAAAACCGTAACTAAATCCATTAAATAACTGCACTGTTAAGTATTTCGTTAATTTTCAATCAACAGTTCATCATTTCTTTTATTTTGGGAATGTTCTGCTAAAGAAGATATTCTCTTAAAGTGAATTTCAAAAGTGGGTGTAGTATCTCTCCCATTCCTTTAGCAGCAGCTGTCAGATATTTAACTTGTCAAATAGCTCATTTCACTGTATATTTCACCTCATGTGGCCGCGCGGCTAGAACCAAAATTAGGTGGCAACGATTCTCCGAAGGGGGGAATTTTGCATTTGTTGGGGGAGAATTTTCGGTCAAAATTTCACAAAATGTATTTGTATCTTCAAAAGTAAGAATTGAAACAACAATTATACGTCCAATAATTTAGTGTTAATTAAAATTGTAGAAGTTTGTTGAAATTAAAATTTACAAACTCCTTGTTTAATCCAGAATAATCTTATCAAGCTGCAAACTGATTTTTGTGCAGGAATATGTTATATCCTTAAAAAAAAATTTCAAACCGTTTTGGTTTCCAATCAGCGATACTTTGTATAATGTTACGAAAATGGCTTTGCTAACTTAAGATCAACTCAAGATAATAGAGATGGCATCGAAAAATGACATGTGGTATTTGTGGGAAGAATCAAAATACTCCTGTTAACTCTCAAATGCTCAAATTTTGAGTATTTTTTTAGAACTCGATGCTTTCAAATCTTAAACTTAGAACCGCTAAAGCGGCGTAAAAAGTTTTGTAAGTGGCTTTTAGGTTGGTAGCAACAGAACATCAACAAAGCGATAAATATCAAGGTCATGATAAAACAGACAATTAATGGGACTGAATAAAATGTTGGCAGGCAAAAGTTTGCATGCGAAATGCAGTTGGTTAGACATTGCAAGACAAAACATGCATCCTGTAAAGTATCGCATGCTTTCGTATTACCTTATGCTTTTTACTTATGATATGCTTTGGAAATTCGATTGAACAGGGCTAATTTAACCAGATCCGTACAAAAATGGGAGCATTGGTTTTTTGTTAACAACAATTCGTTGTTCAGTCTATCTAAGCTAAATATTTTACAGAAAAAGTCGAATTTTGGCCGCAATAGGCATGGAGTGGTAAAGGTAATGATGAAGTTTGATAAAGGGACCAGTAATACATACGTATTGCTAAAACATAACCATCAAAAAAGTGCAATAACAACTAAATTCTTTAAAAAAATAAAAAATAAACGGTCGTTTGATTGGCGCGCAAAATAGCTGATAGAAATATTGCATTTCCGGACCACGTGGCTAAATTCCTTTGAAGAATTGGCAACTGGTATCATATTGAGAGTCAATCAAATCGTTTTCATCATACGCCATATAATAACAAGATACAATGAATTGAAACATGACTCATCAACCAAATGTAACCCATCTCTTCTCCTGATCTAATTGAACATCATAAAATGCTCTGATTACTGGGTTATATTTGATTTTGTGGACATTAAACCGTTTCTTGATAAATTCGTTCGTTAGATCAATTGTAAAGAATGGTTGCTTAAGTTAAATTAAGTCTCGAAAGCCTGTATAGGCCGGCATGTCCGCGTAGGACGCTACGCCTAATAGAAGAAGAAGGTTGCTTAGTTGACAATTTGATACAAAATTAGTCTCAGAAAAATGGCCGAACGCTGATCAAACGAATGAATGAGGCCTCCCACATGATTTTGTAACCTTAAAAAATGTGCAGGATAGGTTATGCATAGGACTATAATACGATTTTCGCCGTCATGCTCCATTCCCTTAACTCACCCGCTGTTAGTGCTTCTCTGACCTCTCGAAGTGCAATTGACACAACTAAAATGCATTAATTTGCAAGACAGCCACTAGCAGATTGATAATAGTAATTTAATTCTTGTCTACGTAGTGTTTGGCAAACGTAAATGAGTCAAGTGCTAGATAGACGAATACTTTTTGCGCGCCCATCACTATTCAAAGTTTTTTTTTAATAATTTTGTTGTCATTGGATTATTTTAATACTATTTTTTAGTAATACATGTGTATTGATGATTCCGTATTAAATCTCATAATTACTTTTACCGCCCTATGTCTATTGCGGTCATAGTTCACCTTTTTCTGTAAAATATTCAGCTAGACGAATACTTTTTGGACTGACTGTATAAACGTTATCAACACATTTTATACACTTTCTTGAATGTATTACTTTTATAAAAAATTACTTTTCCATTCATATGTGCATTAATTTAAAAAAACAATCGCTTGTAAAAGCCAACTTACAAGTGGAGATTTAACTCGTGCTCCCTTTTAGGCAGGGGCCCTTCGCAATCCTTCAGTCCGCTTATAGGAAAATCTGCCTCTGCTTGCAAAACACGGCGATGTGACAAGCATTACCGTAAGGCCAGACAAGGTGAAATATATAGCGAAATCAAAGTGAGTTGATACATCAGGTGGGCTTATCCAATGCAATTTGATGTCTTAAAACGAAAAGAGGAAGAAAATTTGGGTTAACAGTTAGATCCATAACAAACTGGATGCTTTGATGATTTTTCTACACATCATCATCATCATCATTTATTTGTTTCTAAGCCAATCATAAATTTTAAAATTTTACACGATATTTGAGGAAAATTGGAGGTTTTTTGAATGTAACAAATGGATATATGCATAGGAACTCGGATAGGTTTTTCGCTATAAGTATGATACATTGTATGATTGATTCTAATTGTAAACAATTTTAGCAAAGTCCATATAGGATACTTTTCGATAAAGGTTGCTGCAAAATCATTATTTGGAGAATAAAACGAGTTATGGGTCGAACGACACATAATTGTAAAGCTTAAATTCTATCATTTAACATTTATGATCAATCCTACCTTTTGTTCAAGAAGTGTGTACAAATCTGTAGAATAATTAAGAGTTTATATGCTTATTCAGAGTTCATATTCGATTTCAAAACTTCATCGACGAATATTGAGAATCAATAGTCTAGTCTAAACTTGGATGGATGAATATGAACATTGAGCTAATCCTTTCAAAATAAATTTCGTGAGCGAAAAAATCATTTCAGCACACATTTCAAAATGATTTGAAACCCCCTGTTATATGTGTCGACGTTGGTCAGCTGTTGTATCTGTTCCGAAGGAAGCAAATCATTGGTGTGTGCATTGAATAATCATTGAGAATAATTGATACATATTAGGATAAAAAACTTGATATAAATCTGTAGTCCCATAAGTCTCGGGTTGACTATTTTGCTTGTTAAGTAATTTTAGCCCATCCTCATAAAGGTATAATTGTTTTGTTTGGTTGACGAATTTTGCAAGAACTACTTTTTTTTGGGAAAAATGCCTAATTCTTTAACTGAATCATTCAATCAAGCTTAAACGAAGTAATCACGCAATAAACTAAAAAGAAATTTGAAAACCTGTTTTATGAAAAAAACTTCATTTTGATTTTAGTGCGTTAAAAAAAAATGGTTTTCAATTGTTTTTATTTATTTTTTTAGTAAACCTTGTGTAGTTTCGTTTGACTCTTCGTTAATTTGACGTATTCTTTTGCACGTATCACCAGACATTGTACCCGAACGTAATATTTATGGTTTTCTGAACATGGTTACTTGGATCATTTCAAGTACATTAAACATAAACAGCAATCGACGACAAAATTCAACAAATAGAAACAGGAGAGAGCGCAATCTAGATCGTAACCGCGCGGCTATATGAGGTGAAATATACACTGAAATGAACTATTTGACAGGTGAAATATCTGACAGGTCCAGCTAAAGTGGTGGGGGAGACACAACATTCGCTTTCGAAATTCACTTAAAAATAATATCTTCGCAAGCAGAACATTCACTAATTGGAAGAAATTATGAACTGTTGGCTCAAAATTGACGAAGTACTCTATATTGTAATTATTTAATGGATACGATGAATACGATTTTGTGGACGTTATTTGTTTACATTGCACATCAGCTGGTTGCTGTGATGCTTTATCCGTCAGATATTTCACCTGTCAAATATTTCATTTCGCTGTATATTTCACCCCATGTGGCCTCGCGGTAAGGTTTTGACAGAACGGGTGAAAACATTTCCTCAAACAAGCTTTCTGGCGATTTGCTGAATAAACAAACACTCTTGTGAATACACAAGAGTTTAAACTCTTCGTTCTTTTCAATAAAATACCACCAAACACAAGTAAAACATTTCTAATTGTATGCGAAAACCAATCTGAAGTAATTTAAATCGTTTTCTGTATCACAATTATGCCGTTAATGAGGACCCCAATGTAAACTACGTAGGGGAAGGTAGGTAAAGACGGATACGTTAAGGGAAATGGTAAAAATCTGGAGATATATAAGTACTACGACCATGAAAATGTGCATACACTATCTTACACTCATGTTTTATCAGAAAATGTGTTCAAACTTTTAAGTTTCCATCACATGATTTTTTTCGTGCGGTTTTGAAACGTACGGGTAAGACGGACACCTGATATGGGAAAGATGGACACCATGAAGGGTAAGATAGACACCTATAAAAACGGTGGAAATTGAAGAAATTTACAGTATTTTAACAAATTCTATTGCTTTCCACGTTCTGGTACGGTTATAATCCAATTCTTGGCCAATTGCAACGACGATTCATTCAGCCGTGATTTTAGGAATTGTAAGCACCGCTTCTAATGTATCGTAGAATGCAGCATCTAAAGCATTATTGAAATATTGCGCACTTACAGCTGACGTTGCTCCAGCTTACAGAACAATAATCTAAAACTGTTTTTAAGGAAATTACTCCGCGAAAAGACTACAACCCCAGTATTTTTTGAAGGACTTGTTAATAATTTAAGCCATTTTCCACCATGTCAAAATTCAACATTTGATATTTGTAATCCCATAGAATTTCTCATCTATTCCTGAACGATGTCGTATCAATGCCTCATCTTTTTATTGCTTACAGTTGTCCTATTCGTGACAAAATATTGGATTTCATGAAGCGCCTCATCAGCGTCGAGCGAGTAATAGCACAACGAATGGCTACTATTTTGACCGGTGTTTCATTTCTCGCGTATTTCAATACTTTCTTTAGTTGCTGATTGGTTTATAGCTTCGGAATACCCTTATATAAGGTATTTGAAGAAAACTATTCATCACCAATTGATATAAGAAGTAAAATAAATCAATAAATTCGGTGTCCATCTTTCCCTACAATAAAGTGTCCGTCTTTCCCGCTTTGGTGTCAGGATGTTTAAACCTTCAGAAAACAACATTTTGTATTGCTGTCATTCTCGTTCTTTCGCCTGTTTGTTCATTAATGATCACGACAACTCATTCATGAAATAAAACTTCCGGAAATATAAACAATACAAGTTGTAGAGCTTAAGATCAGCAGTAGCAACATTAGATCCACAAGGGTGCACACGATTGAAAATTTATTTTGTTTGTGGATTTAACCAATTTTGCATATATTATGCCAAAAATATTCTCAAACGAGTTGTTTAACTTTAAGTTAGGATGCTGCATTGTTGATTTTTTCGAAAATTATCTTTTTCATGCATTTATGAGAAGTGTCCATCTTACCCGCAGTGTCCGTTTTTACCTACCTTCCCCTATGTGTTGTTAAGAAAAGCGAACCATTCCTTTGGAAAATCATTTCACCCATTCTGTCAAAAGATATTTTTTTTTAATCTTAAATTTAAATTTTAAATTAAATTTGAAATTAAAACCAAATTTAAGTTGAAATGTTTCATAATCAAAGACGGATGCCGAATACCCCCCAGTAATCATGTACAAAGGGGCCTCAACAATTCTTACTGCTTAGGGCCCCCGACACTGTTAACCCGCTGCTGAGTGAAACTCATATTTCCACCTTGATACCCAGCGAGACTGGTACATTACGCGGTCGTTTGCACTCATGAAGGAAAGCATTATTATGAATACAGAATCCGTGTAAACCGTGTTCCTGTTCTGTTAATGCAATTGCATTTATGGATGAATTTTTACCATTGGCCATTTTTTCCTTGAAGATCGATGGTGGGAGGGAAAATGATTTTAAGAACTTCAGGGGCATATATTGAGTTACGCCTTCAAACTACAGTTTCTTGTGTCTCTTTACCAGAGCTCTTTCCTTTATTTTTTGATGAGTAAAGAGGGCAAAGCATTCGGGAACGAGCGGAAACTACTCTGAAATCGGATGTGAGCAAGCGGAAACTGCAGGTCTACTTTAGGCTAGGCTAGGCTAGGCTAAGCTCCTATGTTTTTAGACTTGATAATCTCCGACTGCATCATGCCCGCATATTCTGTTTTATAACTGTTTAAACGAATACTTTGATCTTTAGATTTTTTTAATACAATTTTATAAATTTAGTTGCAATAGGGCAGGAGTCTCTAAAATATAACCCGTGAACCACGTGTGACCCTCGAAAGGCTAAAACTATAAGTTTATTATTTATACTATTTTGTGTTATTGTTTTTTTTTTATTTTCTAGATGAAAATCGAGCTTTCATAGTAAAATGGTGAAGAGATTATATTTTCTGGTTAATGAGAAATGTTTACGTTCACTCATAAGCGAAAAGTAAGCCCGAAATGGCACAATGTTTCACAATGTTATTTGCGACTCCTACAACAGTGTAACTGTTTCAATATTGAGCAGGCTTCTGCAGAAGTTTCACAAAAAACTGCTCATATACTTACATTTTTTGTTATTTTTCATGAAAGTGATGTTCTGTTAATTGATAAACTATTGTAATTCTTTATTTGATTTGCCGTTTGAAAGACATTTTTCAAATATATTCGTGAAAAGGAAAACACCGTTTTTGTTGGTGGTGTAGGTGTTCAATTATAAATCGAGGTTGCCTATTAAACCGTATTGACCAAAACTATACGATTTGTTTCACTAAGTTGTTTTCGGTGCTGGGGTACAATTGATGTGACTTGTTTATCGACAAGTGCCTATGCTGCGCTATTAGTTTTTTTTTTTTTGTTGCAAAATGAGGTGTCGACTGTTGTTGCTAAAGAACGAATGCGTTTGTCGATCTTTGCATACGCTGTACGTTTAGGGTGATAATTTGCAATGCATTCTCTGTTTGTCTACTTTAGTAATGCTTTAGAATCTCTTTTTTTTGTACGAACGGTGAGACCTGGGTGTTTTGCTATGGTGTGTATTGATTTGCTGAGTGTGTTACAATAAATGTGTTGCTATGTGTGTGATAGGGTGATAGTGTGAACCTGATCTTCTTCTTCTTCTTTGGCACAACAACCGCTGTGTGTATTATAACAAGTTCTGTATAGCAGATATGCTACATTGGCATTTTTTCCAATTTTTGGCAGGCTCAAATATGTTTGCTCCAATTTTCGAAAACGGCATCTTGGTCATTATGGCATTTTGACAGTTTTTTTACCGTATTGCTTCGAATGACGGACACTTAAGACATTCTTGGCATTTCATTTTTTTGTTTAGTTTAATTTCAATCGGTCGATCCTCGTATTACGCTCTTTCCTAACGCAAACCTTCTACATTTGAGGAAACATCAAAACTTCCAATAACTTTACTCGCAACATTGCAAAACATCATAAAATTGCAACAATAGTTCGATTCATATTCCGGACAGGTTTCAGCTCATGTTTCAAATTACGGACATTTTGATTCGAACTCCGGACATCCTCATTTATTTCGTCTATAATCATTTAATTCTCACCCCCCCCCCCCACACCTCCGGCTATATCATTTTAGTTTATAACTTATTTTAAGTTCTGATCACCCAATTCTGATTAGAAATGACGGTTTTAAAAACAACGGAGTTTGGATGCTGTTATTCTCTTGCACTCGTAGACGGATAAAACCGAAGAACTGCTACGCGAATTGACGGTCTTTCCCTTTTAGTCATCAATGCATTTGTCACATAAATCTTCAAATATCGTTGTTTTCTTATCTTTATAACTGTCTAAAAACATATTTGTATATAATGAATCACAATTTACGTCGGCTTTCTAGAATTATAAACATACTATGAATACATAGTAGTAACATATATGAATTAAATACGTGTTTTAATGAAATTAATTGCACCATTTGATAAAACACTATTGTTTTGACGTTGATTACTACTTCCACATCAAATTAAAAATTGATATGGGGGTATGGAGGAGCTGGACATGAAGAAATTCAATATAAATATGCCGAATGTCCGGAAACACAAGGACAGCTTCTAATGTCCTAAATTTGAATCATAACGGTATGTGAGTTACAAACAAGGAAGCCATTGAAGAAATGTGACAGCCTTGCGGCTTTAGGATACGGAGTAAGCACCGGCTGGTTAACAAATAATTATTTTTCTTTTAAGTTATTTGTACGAAAGAATGCGATGAACAGGATGAATAGTGACATTTATGATTTGTGAAATTTCGTAGTATGTCGACATACGCATTGTAGTTTTCGGATAAAGTTTTAATGGATTATTCAGCCAAACCAGACAAGTTTAGGCGGGAGCTCACAGCATTGAAGTTTCAAAAATTAACATTTCTGGTGTACCTATTTTCGGTAGCATTGAAATTGGAAAATAACTTGTTTATTGTGATTTTAACATTCCTATCAAGGTAGCATAAATTCTGCAACCATAAAATCTTTAATAATTATTATTTTCATTGGTTTACTGTACAGCTTCTCTTAATCACAATACCAGAAAAATCTATTAACTGACACCATATTTGCCGTATTTACTGATTTTACTCATTGAAACTTAAAAATTGCATGAGTAATAAGTAAATATCGGTTGCTAGATTTTAAAATATACTTTATCCTAATTTTATTGCTTTCTCTCTGTATTGGTTTTCCTCATCCACATTTCTTAACGTATATTTTTAAACCGTAGGAATGAAACTGGATAGGCGAATAGAGGAGGCAGCACCTACAGGACAGCAGCTACAAGAGCTTGGTATGCGGTTACGTTGTGATGATGCCAGCTCTGATCAGGTACGTTCCCGAACGTTCATAAAAAAACTGAATGTAACAGTTTATTTCTGCAAAATTGAAGGATGAGTTCCTGGACGAAGAGCGCTTAATGCTTGATCAATCGCCGGATGAACTAGACTCTAACGATGGTGATATAGATGACCTGGAATCTGATAACGATCTTGGAGAAGATGTAATGCATGCAACTAGTGACGGCGAACGTATCATTTATCCTTGGATGAAAAAAATCCACGTTGCTGGCGTTGGTGAGTAAAAAAACATTTTTTTAAAATACATTTGACAACCAATAATTGACTGCATGCTGAAAACATTAGCAGGTCATAAAACTAGAAACAAATTTAAAAAAGTACTTTTTATAGGATACCTAGATTCTACTTGTTCAAAAATTTTGAAAAATTGGTCACATTCTTATCTTTTCTGTCGATCAATAGACACTGCAACCGATCAAACTACCGCCGTGTATTTTGCTTTAAGCACATTCATTTGAAACTCTAGCATCAACTTTGAAGAAAATAAATTGGTTTCAATTTATCATTCTTTTGCTGGCGTTGCTCTACCTTAAGTTTTCTACAAAGCCGGAGAGAAGGTCAAATGAATCAAATCACTTCAAACCAAAAATGATGGTAGAATGGGTACGTTTCGAAAACTCTTGAAAGTTTATAAAGACTGCGTTTGACTGACAGCCTTTTCAAACAGTAGTGACGAATGACCTCGAACATTTAGTTCATTATATTGTAATTTATTAATGATTTCAAAAATATTCCATTCCTACTGGTGTTTTGAGGCAAGCTATAGTAATATGGAGACACTGAGTGTATGTTAGCGATATTTTATTTTATTTCAGCTTATGAAAATTATTATATAAACCACTTAATTTCATAAAAAAACTTCATTTGAATTTCACAAAAACAAGTTATCGTTTAACACACTATTATCGTTTTAATTTGAATTAAAGCTAGCAGGACGTTCCTACAAGTATTATAAAGTTAAGATTCAGATTACAGTAAAGCATTGAAACTACCAAATCATATTATTATTAATTTTTATTTAATAAAAAAACACAGTCGTGTGAAAGGCATATTGAGACATGGCTTAGTTATTGAATCTCTTAAATATCTTTACTTGTTCATCTGTATATTTTCGAATTATGTGTTTATTCAAAAGTAACGGTTTCGGTCGTATAGTAAAATCATTATAACTGTTTAAATACAAAACTCGTCAAACTTTATTTTAGATTCGTGACCATGCAAATAACACAATTAAAATACTCACTGATGAGCTCAAAGTGATGAGATAAAGGCATCAAGAACTCGATGAATCATTCCCTTCAAATAACTTTTTCCTCATCCAAAACAACGTCAACGAAAATTAAGTTAAAGTAGAACAACGATGCCATATGGTAATTGCCATCTTAGTACAAGCTTGTTTATAAAGCGTAATGACTTTATTCACTACCAAAATTTTATAGCGCAGAAAATGTCAGCAAACAGCTACCAAATAATTGATAACGTTTAATTTATCTGGCTTTGCTGTTTACTGTATAGTAAATTGGGTCTTCTTCTTCTTCTATTTGGCCTATCTACGCGGATATGCCGGTCTATACAGGCTTTCGAGATTTATTCAGTACCACGCAGCCGGATAGTCGGTTTTTGCTATGGAGAAACGGTCAATGGGGCCCTTTCCGTTTGAAATTCGTAGGCTGAAATTTCAGCCTGTCAGCTGTTTGCATTGTATAGCAGTTTTCGAGCAGCTATCTAAGTGAGTATAATATGCAGGTGGGCTTATCGCAAGGTGTATTAATTTTGAAGGCTGATTTTTATCGCTTCTGCTTCTGAATGAAGATGGTAAAAGTGTTTTGAGTATTCGTCAAGCCTCCAGAAAGCTTGTTTGAGAAAAACATTTCACCCATTCTGCCAAAAAGTGATGTTCAAAATTGGTTATGAAAAAATGCTATGAGACCACCTGGACTACATACGCTTTGATTCCAGATTCCACCACCTGATCTCTTTAATGCACCTTGGGATAAATGTAAACAAACCTGTGTTTTTGAGCAGGTTATAGAATCTAATTCTAGCTTATAGGCTAAAATTTTCTAGACTGAAAATCGCAGGCTAGTTTTTTGTGTGGTTTTGTATGGATTGTTTACATGATTTCCAGTTTACAGCCTCCAACTGTCAAACTCCATACAAAAAACTAACTAGAATCGTGAAGGCTCCCAATATTAGGTTCGAACTCGCCACAGGTACAAATGTAGTTAAGTCGTTCGAGCTGATGACTATGGAGCTGATTACCATGGATAACAAAATTACTGTGTTATCGAATGTGTAGCGTTGATATCAATTTTCATTCCTTGTTTTCGTTTATTTGTTCTGAAATGCTAAAAAATGTTTTTTACATATCCTAAGCTAAAATATATCTTAATAGAGCATTCCAAATGACTTAAATTTTTATGATTTAGACTAATGCTATTTTGAACATAATACAATAAAGTTCCGTTATTTTTTCGTAATCAATGAACGACAACATAGTACTTTTCATTTTGATTCTAAGTTGATGGAAATTTTTCATAATTTTGATGGGCACTCACTGCCAATAACGATGTAACTTTTTATGTAGATGCTAGTAATACTTTTTTTTTATTTTGAAATTGTCAATTAACTTCTCGTTTTTAGCTTCTAATACGCTCGACAACAAAAAGTACATTTCTTTTATCTTATCTAAAATGTGGGCTAGTATTTTACTTCTGAAAAACTTTATAGAAAATATAAGAGAAACGAAGCATTGTTGTATACATTTTCTCTTCTTTTCAATTTGAATACAAGTTACAAATAAATTTCAAATCTGTTCAGGAGAGTCCATGTACTTAAGTTCAATGATTCAGTGAATGATATAATAAAAATATATGTTGGTAATCTTTCATATAACTCTTTAAATATAAACCTGTTCAACTAACATGAAACTAATACTGCATTTTTCTAATGTCTGCACCACACACAAAACACTGAGCAAAATCAAGCGTTATGGAATAACGGATTAAATCAGGTCGCACGAAAACAAGTAGCTCTTAGATGTGTAGTTATCGATTGCTGGGGATCTATTACATTTTTTATGTTATTTCATCCATTTATCCTCCTCCCAACATTCCTATCAAGTATCAAAGAAGCTTAAACGAAAACCTTCCATAAACGGATATAAAACGTTCAAATAGCTACGAAGCGAGATATCAATACATCAAAACCGGACTGCTTGTCTGTCTGTCATCACCCACCCAAATGTTGAATGACGACAAGGTTGATTATAAGCAACATCGAACCAAACCCGGCTATGAGGGTTAATTTTTTTAACGTTTCATCCCACCTGGTAACGACAAATGTTGCTGCTCCGTCAGCATATTCATTCATGCGATACTGAGAACTAGTCATGCTTTTTACATTACTCTTTTGCACCTTCCTCTCAATGTCACTGGATTGTGCCTTCTACTATACGTAGTATTGTTGTTTGCATCTGTTAAACAAAAATGTGATGAAGCGTATTTCTGAAAACAAGAACCGTTGAGTTTGATTAAAATTTCATCGCGTATTCGATGCCCTATAGGTAATATTTGAATAACCATTTCTGCTATTCTGTAATATGAAAAACTATAAAACTTATATGTAAACTTACATTAGCTAGCATGCAGAAAAGTACATTGAACATTTTAGTATAACGTTTTAGAAAATCATATTACACTAAAATAAAAAATTAATCGATATTATTTGTTTTTGTATTTTGTATCGTATTTCATTTGCAAACTTACTATTGTCGCCTAGCACGTTAAAAACAGATTAAAACCTAATTGTATAAAAAGTCATTCTAATTATTGTTTATTTCATTTTTTAAATCATGATTTGATTTGATTTAATGATGATTTTTTACATACAGTTTGCACTTATAAGCCTCTACCGCCCCTTACGTTAATGGTACATTTAAAGTTCAATAAGACAACAGATTTATTAAAAATAGAATAAACGTCTTTAAAACCTCCGTCTATACTGAACACAGATTCATCGTATAAAGTACAAGGTTTGCGATTTTGTATTGCATCAATTGCATCAGCAAGCTCGGTACGTCATTCCCTATGAATTGACTAAGCATTTCAAAACTCACATTTTATTGCAAACGTTGCTGGAACAGCTTTTCAATCACGATACTGGTTCGGAATTGCAGTCAGATTCCGTAGGTTACTGCAACAAAAGAAACATATGTTTAGAAGTGCACCAACGTTGAAAATGCAAGTCATTCGTATGAATATAGCAGAAACCCCGGCTTGATGGCTTGCTACACACCGCAACTCATCTACACTCTATACAACCACTGCAATAATATCAATAATAACCGCCATCCTGCAGCTATTTTGCAAGTACCTGCAAGTACACACATACATGCTTTGTGACCTGTACCTTGAGTAAAGTAGATAACTGTGCCAAGGTACTTTCATTTCAAGCGAGCATAGGCAAACTTCAAACGTCATTCCTTGGCCAAGACCAATGGTACATGTTTATGAGTGTGGAAAAGGTTTGATCACTTTCTCTGTCGTTCAATCTTACACCCATTCATGAACATCACTCTCTTAGATATCATTGATCGAGCTTCTGTTTTGTTTGGTTGTTCTGTACTGCGAAATTTTGTGACGATACATTATTCAACTTGATTCATATCGAGAATCTTCGAAGAATGTTTGTATTCCCTCTCCTATCGAAATTCTCTATGTCACTGTTTCCTGAGCGCAGCGCAAGCGAGGAATTTACCCAAGCCACTGCAGCAATGCAAAAGATTAATGATCCATCCGACGCGGCCTTTGGACACTTCAGCAATCCAAAAACGAACCGTTCATCAGTACTCTACGGACAGCAGTAGTATCGATTCCTTCATCAACCAACCATGGCCACCCATGATAATCATTGTCCGTCTTATAACCACAGCGTAGTAACGACAAACGGTTTTAAATATCTATTGAAAAATTGACCTATGCAGTAGAACCCTATAATTCTACAAATCGTAAACTTACGGTGAATGTACTAACTTTCGGATCGTGGGCTTTATCTTAAATATATAAGGCATACAGAGTATTGTGTAATTCTCTTATTAAAGTTTATTCATCAACTATCTATATGAAAAATATATACTCGGTATTAGTCATCGTGATGAAATAAAATAAATTAAATAAATTCATACCGGACAACGGAAGTCTACTAGGCAACATAGAAAAGATTGTATAGATAACCACCGACATAATCAGTGGAATATGTTTTCTAGTACAACATTCAAATCTATACAGCAGTTTGAGCAGTCACACTTCTTTAAAGAAACAGCGAAATATAATTATTACTTTTTTATACAGCCAATGGTTTAGTCGTAGAGCGCCCCAGTCCCTACCACGCTAAAAAAACGAAATCGGTTTTCACCAAACTAAAGCACCCTAGTGTGTAAATGATTAATTATTTTTGTTCAAATGTATTCACACATATATACCAGTAACCGGTGACAGCCAGAACAGTAATTTACGATGTTTCATTCGAAGCGAGCAAATGCTTTAAGTAAATGCAAGCGAAATGCATTTGACAGCTGCAACGGTTGATCAATGTTTAAAATCTATAATATAGCTATTTAAATTATGTTATAAATACATCCGCATAATTTTTATCAATTCATTTTTCAAATTTTTCCGTTCATATTCATTCTACTTTACCCATGAAATCAATATGCAAATATAATTACTAAAACATCTAGGAATGTTCACTGGCTAGAGGTTGAACCCATGAATGAATCTTGCGTAGGATTGACTTAGCTGCTATGGGTAATCAATAACGATTGTTGCGTTAAATAAAAATAAGAATAGGTATTAAAACTCATTTGATAATGATACAGTGGAAGCCATCATAATTAGTATCCCAAATAACGATTTTTTTCTCATAACAATCAAATCTAAATGCTCAACAAACACAACTCATAACGAGTCGCCTAACAAACAATATCCTTTGTGTTTATGGTGCGTTTTTTGGGTTCCAGTATAAAATCAACATCAAGTTTGGTAAACATTCAGCAATTCTTTGATTTTAACTATCGCTTAGGCCAATACGAGCTTTCATAATTACTATTCGATTAATTTAAAACTATTGCAAGGGGGAAAAGTGTTGTATAGGGGAATCCGGGGCAAAATGGATATGTTAAGCAGTTTACTGAATATTCCTTTAAATATGCCACAAAACACAATTTTTCTTTCATTATTGTATGCCTCCACCCTTTATATATGGATTTAAGTTGCCAAATAGAATTAAAATAACATAAAATAATGAAAAAAGTGTTTAATAAAAGATTAAGTTTTATGAGAAGCTATTTTGACACGTGGGGTAAAATGGGAATAGCCCTGGGGCAAAATGGGCATATGTAGACAAACTGTGAAACATCAAAACACTGGGGCAATATGGGCCACAACAACTGCGCTTTGGTAATGGTCTACGCTGTCTACGCGTTTGCGCACGTTTCGTAAAATGTATTTTTGTTCTATATTTGGTTTTGCTGGTCAGGAAAGCCCTTAATTTTTTACCAAAAATATGTTATCAAAATTAAAACAGTTTTTACACGTTTAAATCTATACAATTGAATATTTTAAAGCTGTGCCTGTTATCATTGTTGAGGCGACAAATACAACACCATAGCTTCATCAAGCGCCGTATGTCAAAAGCATCTGCCCATTTTGTCCCACGTGATGCATTTTTGTATTTTTTGTTATATTAGTAAAAATAAGCAGTCAATCGCCTTGCTTTCTTGAGACAATTTGTAAAGAAACATCATATCTTTAAAAATATATCATGTAAAACTTCACCGCATCCCTGCGACACTAGTTTAAGCTTATTTTCGAAGTGGCTAAAATTACATCAATATGCTAATAAACCAAATTTGGAATTTTTCTTGGTTATTAGTTATGTAAGGGTTATGAAACTTTCATGGTGTTGATAAAACACTCTAATGAATACATTTTGAGCATTGGAAAGTATCTTTGTAGTCAAAAAATGCTTAAATAGAGGGTGCCCATTTTGCCCCACATGCCCATTTTGCCCCGCTTTCCTCTACTTGTGTGAGGCATTTTTTATCAGCACATTTGCGATCCTGGAACCAAGTGTTTTACTCTTTATCATATGGAAATCATCTAACAGTATCTACCAGTAATCTAACAGTAGCTTTTAGTTCAGGGGTTCCAAACGTTTCAGTTCGCGGGCTGCATTGCTTCGTAAATAACGGTATTAAGGACCATTTCGACGCTACTTTTGGTAATGAGACCGTTTAAATCTCGTTTCGGCAAGAAAATACTTAGTGAAAATTTTAAAGTTATACATTTTTCTATTAATGTAGCTTGATTTTTTTGGTCTGGTAAATCTTAAAAATATAATCAAAATTATCAAACTAATATGATATTTACATTATGCTTTATTTAATCATCACGTGCCGCATTAAAGGCTCTGGAGGGCCGCATGCAGCCTGTGGGCCGTAGTTTGGAGACCCTGCTCTAGTTTCTTCCATCGATCAATACATAACTCACTAATGATGTTTTTAACTAAACAGTGGTGTTAAGCGGCATAACAAGCTAACGACCTTGGGGAATTTAAGATATTTTTCATGTCAATCAAGGAGAGCTTTGTATGTCTATCAATGGTAACCTGAAAAGTCAAGCAGGGTGCTGCATTTAAGATATTCTGTTTCTGAATTCAATGTTTAAAGTGCGGCATTCTTGCATATTTCCTTGCCAATACTCCGAATCTTTAAAAAAATGCTTTCTTTTGCGATAATCTATCCTTTTTAGTTGCTACTCTTTATTTACCTCTTTAGTGCAATCAATATCAAGAAACATTGAGCACTTTGAAAATACATAAAGCTGTCATTAGGCAATCGGCTCAGTTATATGAAATTAAACGACCTAAATTAGATATATACTATGTTTTGTCTTCCAAGAATCTTTTTATTTATTAGCATTTGTTGTAGACAAAAATTGTACCTTTTTATTAGCTGTTGCATGCTATACCTTCTGCATGTACTAAATATATGCTACATCTTTTATATTTTCTCTTTAGCTAATGGATCTTTTCAACCTGGAATGGAGCCAAAACGACAACGTACTGCTTATACCCGCCATCAAATATTAGAGCTAGAAAAAGAGTTTCATTATAATCGTTACCTTACACGACGCCGACGGATAGAAATAGCTCATACGCTTGTTCTTTCGGAACGACAGATAAAAATATGGTTTCAAAACAGACGCATGAAGTGGAAGAAAGACAATAAACTACCCAATACTAAGAATGTGCGGAAAAAAAACGGCGACCAAAGCAAATCAAATGCGAGTGGCTCAACTGGACAGTCTGCAGTAATAAATAACCAAAAAAAATCCCGAAAAGTGAGTTCTACAACATTAAGCACAAAATCTAAGCAGCAACAACAAACTTTACAAAATGAAGTAAGTATTTTTTAAGCGATCGATGTGCAACGTATTTAGTGGATTTACCAAAACTAATATCAGTTAAGAGACAAAATCATCATTTTGCCAAGTTATATGAGCTATTAAGCGAAATATGTCAACGGATTAAATGCTCCCGAGTATAGTAATAGTAAAGCATAAATATAGTAAAAAATCGTTTGGTTGGAAAAATAAAATAGGAATAGACGTCACTATTTGCTGCAATAAACATTATATCATAATTCAAAGAAAACAATGTTTATTTTAAGTTGCCTGCAGTACATGAACGTTAGTTTTATGTCATATCAATCTATTTTTAAATGGGGCAACCGTTCAAATTTGATTGTTTTTCTTTTCACCAAAGACACTTTATGATAAAGTATCATTATAAACTATATTTGAATGATTTAAATTATTATTCTTTTTCTTTTTGACTCAACAACCGTTGTCGGTCAAGACCTGTCTATACTACTTGTGGGATTGGCTTTCAGTGACTTACTGATTACCCATAGCAGCATAGTCAGTCCTACATATAGGGGCAAGGTCCATTCTGGGCTTGAACCCATGGCAGGCATGTTGTTAAGTCGTACGAGTTGACGACTGTACCACGAGGCCGGCAAACGGTTTAAATTCGCGGGGTTTAAAGTTTCTTCTTATTATTTGGCATTTCAATACGTATAACGTCTCTAAAGCAAACATTGTTCAAAAATAAGAAATTTTCGGCGAAACATACACAAAGTATATATTGAATTATATTTTTGTTTGACATACTTATTTTATTTCTGCATAGTGCCTTCGAACAGACAGTCTAGAAAGTATGGCGGATGTCCACGGTACAATAACAACTATCAACACCAGCTCATCGCAGTACATGTCATCTTCTGATGTTAACAACACGTTACCGATGGCAAACGGAACCAACAACTCTAGTAACACTATTCGCAATGAACATCTTTCACAGCACCAACAGCTTCCACACAACCAACAACAGCATCATCAACTACGCCAATCTCAATTGAGCAACCAATCATCAAATAACAACAACAATAGTAACGCAACCGGCAACATGAACAACGTCCAACAACATTCCGTACTTATAAAAAATGACTACGATCTTACTGCCCTGTAAACGCAAGAATTTTTCTAGATTTTTTACCACCAACATCATTCGAATACCATCGTTCGGTCCAGCTTAAAATTTTCAATTTATTGTAGAATTTTTATCATTCTATCTAGAGATTCAAAGAGCTTATCGACGTCGATTTCATTAGTATAAATGAAATAAACACTGAACTCGAAACTAGATTCCTCTACAGTACTTTGTTTTGACCGAAAGCACAAATTAACCTAAAAATAGCTTTAATTTTTTTTAATGAAAACTACGAGTAAATATTGATGAAGAAAAAGTAAAAATATAATAGCAGCGTTGCAAGAGCATCACATATGTACAGCTAGTATGTATACGAAATTAATTTTAAGGTTAACACAGATGCCGAACATTTGCTCATAGACCAGACTTGAATATGGTTCGTGTGATGCTGCTATAGAAAGTGCTGAAAACCATTGAGAACGGAAGAAATTAAACTTCTTCATAAGTTGTACTGAACTAAATTTATAAGAATTTATTAAAATGGTTCGAGTCGAAAGGGGTAAGAAATGTTCATTCAAATAATATACATTTACAGTACATGCCATAATAGGGATACACTGATCGATATAAGAAATAAGTGAAATATATTTTACAAGGTGTTAGACTTTTTGGTTGTTGGCTGGGCTAAAAAATGACGTTAACTCGTGGTTTTCGTTCAAAATGCCAACGGTAAATTAGAAAAACGCCTGTTTATCAGGATAATTGTCATTTTAATTGACTCCACCTTCACATATACAAATTCGGATGAAACAGTGATTTAGTTTTATAAGTGAAGCGCCATGCTATATCTACTATGTACATAAGTAATTTGTAAAATGAAAATGAAGAATGAATTAAACAATGAAACGATAGCGACCTCACTGAATCATAAAGTATTTGAATCAGTTTTTTCATTAATAAATCATGAAAAAACGTATTTTTTTTTAAATTAATGTCGATTGCTCACAACATGAAAGAATGCTAATATCCTTAAAATAATCACATAATGACTTTTCACAAGAAAACTGGTAAGATAAATACTTCCTTTACTGATATGTTTAAAAACAACGTATTAAAAGAATTTGGCAAATCTACAATAACACAGTTTTCATGATTCAACGACCTTTATCGATTTCATTATTGAAAATGTTCTATTGCCACGGTAGCAGTAAACACAAGTCCTACAAACAAACAGTAGTCCCAAACACAAACTGACCTGTATCTTGCTGATATTTCAACCCTTTTTAACAGGATTTTAAAATTCTCCGAATTGCTTAAGCCTTTGACTTTTCTTACCAGTCCAGAATCATAAATAAATAGGGGATAATACCTTTGACGGAACTTTTATGGTGAATATCCTGCAGTGTGCTATTGAAACCTGTGTTGGGTATAATAATTCATCTTATGGCACACTTCAATACGATTAACAATCTCTTTTTGTTATATGTTTCAAGATTTTGTTTCAAACAACATTTAATTTGTCTTGGGCAGGTAGCGCAGTTGCAAATTGCAAATTTCTTTTATTCGTCTATTTACAGCAACACAAGTTCAACATTCTTGGGCACACCATAAGACATCGCTTCCTGACCAACTCGACGGGAGATATCTAGGAAAATGTTTTCTACCTTAAGAAAGGGTTTTGGGAACTTTATATGGCTTTCTGGTTTCCTTTTAAAAAGACATTCAAGTTATTTAAATTGACCAACTTAAAGCTTTAATGGGCGGTCCCGTGGTACAGTTGTCAACTCGAACGACTCAATAACATGGCCGTCATGGGTTCAAGCCTAGAATGGACCGTCCCCCCGTAGCACGAAGTGACTATCCGGCTACGTGGTAATGAATTAAGTCTCGAAAGCCTGTATAGGCCGGCATGTCCGCGTAGGACGTTACGCCTAATAGAAGAAGAAGAACTTAAACCTTTCCTATTGTGTATATTTGATGCCACCGTTAATCATTTTAAGGTAGTCTGACGAACTATTTTCAGGGACAACTGCCCACACTCAAAAAATACCCTGACTGATTCTACCATGAAAACATGGCTACATAAAGCAAGTTAGCATATCTCAATCAAATGTATGCCTCATTTTATCCAGACATACATTACAAACACAAGCTCATACATACAGCAAAATATTAACATTCTTTCGTATGTAGGGGACACTAGACGCCCAGATGACGTTGGTTTAGAAACATGAACATCCATCAAAACATCACAAAACGCCATGCATGAAATACACAAACGCTATCCAAAGTTGCTTAGGTTCCTACCATACCCCATCACAATAGTAGCAATCTTTGCGAACCCTTAGCTATTGCTTGCTTACCCCCGGCGTTATGGTAGGAAACGTGAAAAACTGCATGACGTCGACCCTCCAAAAGATTATAGCTGCAATCTATACAAGTTGCTCTAACACAACAAAACGCTTCGATGAAAATCCTCTGATCTTGCATACTCTTCTTTGAGCATTTTCCATTTTGATAGAGCAGCCAAAGTAAACATTTATTCATGCTTCGCATTGCTCAAACTACTTTCAAACTGCTTTTGTACCTAAGGTTGAATGTGTCCCCCTATAACTTACATTATTTATGTTCTTGCTTTTAAATGAAATGAGACGCCATTTTCAAAACCAAAACCACACCCTCGGCCATTTTCAAACCAATATTGGCCACAAAGAAATATTATGTTTATAATGTTTTTCGCTCTAACTTGTAAATATAAAACTATCTTGACATCAAGCCTTTCATAGAGAGCCAGATTCGATATAACGCAGATAATTACTAGAACCTTTTTGTTATAAAATTCATACACAGTGGAACTCTGCATAACGAGTTTCATCCGTTTCAGTGACTCACTGGTTACATGAAAACCCCGTTTTGCGGTAAGCACTTTTCCATATATTTTTTGTGTAAAGAGAAATAATAGGTTCCAGGACCTTAAGTGAACCTTTTAAATTAAAAATATAAGCACGAAAAAAGCATTTAAAGCGCCTACGTAGGCTCGAAAACAAGAAAACCCTTTTCCCCAGCTCAAACGTAAAATTGCATATCAATCTTTCTCCAGTTTAGTATTCTCCATAAAACTTCCCTCTCGTTACATCGGAAAACCCTTCATTCATGTGAGCGCTTAAATCCTTTACTCGTGTTAATCCACCATTGAACATTTGTAGCCATACGAACTAACAGCAATTGGGAACACTGTCACCTTTCTAAGTAGGTAAATCCAGAAAAGTGCGCAAGAAACACTCGTTAATATTCCACACCATTCTGCATAACACAAATATAAAACACTTCTCCTGACAAAAAAAAATTAACTTAAACGATTTTTGGCATTGTAACTCTTGATTGTCTTATCAAAAAATTAAGAAATGCTTAATGTTAACCAATCTTGATCTTGAGTTCAGATCTGCCCCCAAAATGTATTCCCGACACAAATAAATTTGCTCGTTATGCGCAATTTTACTCATGAAGAGAGGTATTTATTTCAGCATTTAGCACTCGTTTGTTAGATAAACTCGTTAATCTATACATATACTATATGTATACTATATGTTTTTGTACTCGGTAGACTAAACTCGTAATAGTCATGATATATTTTATCACCAATTCATACTTATATACTATATATATATATATATATATATGTATATATATATATATATATATATATATATATATATATATATATATATATATATATATATATATATATATATATATATGTATATATATATATATATATGTATATATATATATATATATATATATATATATATATATATATATATATATATATATATATATATATATATATATACATATATTTAATTTCTTTTTATATTTACTTATTGCTAAAAGATAGTTCACGTTCAAACTCTACCTTTGCATGCCAACATTATAAATAAATATGTTTGTTTTAGTACTTCCTCCAAATCGTACGTCCAATTATATGCGAACATTTATGTTGATCTGACTAACTACTAAATGCACCCAAGAGACTTAAGTTTTGCCAATGTCAAATGAGAGAAGATCAAATTGTACCTCTGAGTGCATTTAACCATTCTGATTATTACTTGAATCATATCATCCATCTGACTCTATGTCTGCTTGTTTATCGTATTAATAGAATGACAAGAACCTGTTCACTAAACAAACAGTTGAACGATACAGTATGATGCACGCTGTGGATCAAGAACATGTCATTAACGAATTAAAACATTATAAATGTATTATCACTGTGTCATGCAATCATCAGTTTTTCGAGTAAGAGTTGATGAGCTTCTATCGGAAGGGCAGTCTCTCAGGAAAAAAAATCTCCCATGGAACAGAGGCTTGTCAGCACCACCTTCCAATAAATGGTCATCTGCCCTGCTGTAAGTAGTCGTGAAACAAGTTGAATTCCTATGGGAAATATATCCCTATCCTCAAACAATCCCGCCATTGCTGAAAGAGAAAACAACCACAGACTTTGGCTGAGATAAGATTAATGCGTGTGCCTCACTTACACATTACACGTATCCAGGACGCCAGTGTCAATGAGCTTTTTCTCACCTTCAACAAAACGAATTGATTGCAAGGGCATATTTTTGAATAAAAAACAATCACCATTATCGTCTGCTGTATTAAATGCGTCACACTAACTTCAGCAATATATTCGCCACAATACTATTAGCCTTTGTAAGATAATACTGTTCTTTTGAAAGTTAAAACTCAATAAAGGAATGTACTTGTTTTACATCTGTATATAATTTACTTTGTGGATGAGCATCCTAAACCAATCAGCTGCACAAGAATACTTCAAACGATTGCAATTATGTGAAAATGTTCGGATCAATCTGGCCAGTTCTCATTGTCGGTTTCTTCTTTCAAGTCTATCCGTTAAACACAGCATACTCTTCATCATGTCAACCATGCACAATTTTGGATAGAGCGCAAGAACAGAAATCTATTTGTGTTCACTTGCCTTCCTGCAATTTGATTAATGATCACACTTCACAACACATTCTTATGCTTAGGCTCCCGTTGTCCTCAGTGCAGACATATGCTTCCTTCTATTGCAGCGTCGATTTTTTTTTGCGATTCAATAAAAGTTCATCCGAAAGAAGAGACTTTTTCAACGTTCCCGAATGTTAGCTGAAATCTGTAAAAAAAATACACAAAATTAATAAGTGTAGAAATAATACAATCAATAATTAAAGATATATATATATATATATATATATATATATATATATATATATATATATATATATATATATATATATATATATATATATATATATATATATATATATATATATATATATATATATATACGTGTGTGTGTATGTGTGTGTGTGTGTGAGAGAGAGAGAGAGAGAGACAGTGGTGGCGGATTTAGGGTGTTGGGGCCCTAAGCGTTAAAAGAGGTGAGGTCCACCGGTTGGTGTTGAGCTGGGGGGGGGAGGGGGGGAGGTTGTTGCATTAGGTTTTGTATCAAACACACTTTGTTTTTATAGTTTGCTGGCGGAGGGGGGAGGGTGCTCAGGATCCCTCTACTGGGCCCCAATAGTTTATGAGTCCCTTCATGGGGCCCCTATGTACCACAGAAGCTCTTGCTTGAGACTACTGGACACACTGTTCTATATGCTGGAATTACCATACACGGTGCCCCTAATTGACGGGGCCCCCGCGGCCACTCAGTTCGCGTACCGTTAAATCCGCCACTGTTTAAGAGAAAATCACCAATTTATAAAACCCAAAAATAATACAGATTGAGTTCATTTCCATGTTTTATTATATGTTTACATATAACATTCCTACCTGTGAATGACATGGTTGAGAACAACACAAACGCCAAAAACATATAAGTACTAACAAGAAATTAAATGAGTTCATGTTTGCTATAATATGTCTATTATGTTTGAAAACTCAATCCAGCTCCAGTGTTTTTATCTAGTGCATCAGGTATCAGAGTGTATGGTCGTCTACCAGATTTCCCTCACGTTCATAAATGAGGGTCTCGCGATGCTTTCGCAATTTTACCGGATATTCCTTCCTTGCTAAGGAGGTTCGATTGAGAATCGATTCCAATGCTTAGGAGCCGACGAATCTGTCATTTAGATCACCGCTACACCTTAACAATTGTCTACAGTGATTATAAATTTTCCTTGGATTAATGCATCCATTAAATGTTATTCATTGTTTAAATATGGGGTTTCAACACAAGTTCTCAATTGGGTTCAAACATAGAACAATATGAAATTGTTGCTTTGAACGCCGAGCGGTCACTCAATAAATTATGCGCCGCAATGAAAATTTGCGTAGCTACTGCAACATTAAAACGTAGCTGAAAACGATTCAGACGTAGTTGAAAATGATTCAGACGTAGTTGAAAATGATTCAGACGTAGTTGACTGCAATCCATTCTAATGGATTGCGATCCATAGCAAGCGCATAAAGATTCAAAGGAAAGTGAGAACAGGTGTATTTTACGCTGAATATAGCACAAAACTATGGTGAGGCCCATAGTTCAAATACAATTAAAAGCCATGCGATATTGTTTCGCAATTTTCCCGTGATATGTGATTTCTAAGATTCATCAAAATGTGAAATAATACATTCATTATGAAACTCAGTGTACAGCGACCGAACATTGCCTAGTAGACATTTGCCGCGAGGTAACGTAAAATAATTAAAATCATCTTTTTGTCAAGTTATTTTGTTTAAAAAAAACTAGGATATACTTTGTTTTTCAAATATCTAATAAAAAGATTAGAAGCTAAAAATCGTGAATGTCTGACATCGTAATAAATATGTATATGTTACTGTCTATTCTGGAAATTCTTCCATTCACCTTTTATCTTAACAGACTAAAGCATTATAGGGATTTACACTTTATCTTAAGACCGCGGGATACTCTTCTGAATCTTTTTTAAACAATGCCAAGACTACGGCATTATGCTTGAATGCGTTTATTGCTATGATATTTGTCGGGACATTTCTCGAGCATACTGTTCCTCACTCAGGACATGCGGTCTAGCAAAATGTTTACACGAATAACCCTTGTGTTTATCAGTGTACAGTAAATGCCTTATTCTTATTATATATTTGATCACATGGTGTATTGCATCATATTTTTCTGGATTATTGAATGGTTCAACTACAAAAATAAATATTTTTTGAAAATATACCCTTTTCGAATATTTAAACATTAGTAAACATCTGTTAGTTCAATTCGACATCTATCGAAAAACAATAATATCACCAAATCACCAATCACCAATCAAATATGTCAAATTAAACAAAATCAACGAGTTTATGCGATTTAATATTTCACACAAATAGTACACGTGCCTCACAGTTGTTCCAAACCCGCTAATGTTCCAAACTGCCCCTATTGGTTCAATATCATATGGTCAAATTTTGTCACCTGGGTAGTTCGTTTATTCAACGAATCTATACCGCAGGTGATCCATTTTCGTTAAATATGTAGCTTACGGTTTTGCTGAATGTTAAGGAAATGTGGCTACTTGAAACGAGATGCAATCGAAAAAGCGACTTGAAAAGTTTACGTGAAAAGTTTCTGAGATACAGTTGCTCTGTAATCATTTTTCAAATATTTATTGAGAATCTCGACAAACATTTATTATAATTTTAAGCTATACATTCAGTGCGTTTTATGTAACATTTTTCAAGCAAGGCATAGTACAGATAAAAGTTATTATAGTGCTATAATTCAAATAGCCAATTATTATCAACAAAATATTTTATACATTTGACCTACAGTGACTTTTATGCCTCAAATCGGAATAATTTAATCCAAGAATAGACAGCTTTGCAATATCTCGTCTGACTCTAGCACTATAACAGCTTTTATCTGTATTATATCTTGCTTGAAAAATGTTACATAAAACGCACTGAATGTATAGCTTGAAATTATAATAAATGTTTGTCGAGATTCTCAATAAATATTTGAAAAATGATTACAGAGCAACTGTATCTCAGAAACTTTTCACGTAAACTTTTCAAGTCGCTTTTTCGATTGCATCTCGTTTCAAGTAGCCACATTTCCTTAACATTCAGCAAAACCGTAAGCTACATATTTAACGAAAATGGATCACCTGCGGTATAGATTCGTTGAATAAACGAACTACCCAGGTGACAAAATTTGACCATATGATATTGAACCAATAGGGGCAGTTTGGAACATTAGCGGGTTTGGAACAACTGTGAGGCACGTGTACTATTTGTGTGAAATATTAAATCGCATAAACTCGTTGATTTTGTTTAATTTGACATATTTGATTGGTGATTGGTGATTTGGTGATATTATTGTTTTTTCGATAGATGTCGAATTGAACTAACAGATGTTTACTAATGTTTAAATATTCGAAAAGGGTATATTTTCAAAAAATATTTATTTTTGTAGTTGAACCATTCAATAATCCAGAAAAATATGATGCAATACACCATGTGATCAAATATATAATAAGAATAAGGCATTTACTGTACACTGATAAACACAAGGGTTATACGTGTAAACATTTTGCTAGACCGCATGTCCTGAGTGAGGAACAGTATGCTCGAGAAATGTCCCGACAAATATCATAGCAAGGTATCATAGCAATAAACGCATTCAAGCATAATGCCGTAGTCTTGGCATTGTTTAAAAAAGATTCAGAAGAGTATCCCGCGGTCTTAAGATAAAGTGTAAATCCCTATAATGCTTTAGTCTGTTAAGATAAAAGGTGAATGGAAGAATTTCCAGAATAGACAGTAACATATACATATTTATTACGATGTCAGACATTCACGATTTTTAGCTTCTAATCTTTTTATTAGATATTTGAAAAACAAAGTATATCCTAGTTTTTTAAACAAAATAACTTGACAAAAAGATGATTTTAATTATTTTACGTTACCTCGCGGCAAATGTCTACTAGGCAATGTTCGGTCGCTGTACACTGAGTTTCATAATGAATGTATTACAGTGAACCCTCTCTTATTTGAGAGGCGACGGGACTGTCGAATAAGAGGGGTTTTCAAATTACAGAGGTTGAAAGTGAATGAAAGATCCATACAATCAGGAAAGAGACAGAACATTTGGTATGCAGCCTCAACTGTTGCTATAGGAAACTGTGCATACGATTGCCAATTTGAGCATACATCATTCAATAACCATGGCAACACTATACACAAATAAGAGGGACACAGATTTCCGAGGTTTTCCAAATTAGAGGAACAAAAATGTACTGGAAATCAAGGGATTGTGGAAAATGTCCACATAAGAGAGGTTTTTCAAATTGGAGAGGTGTTAAATAAGAGAGGGTTCGCTGTATTTCACATTTTGATGAATCTTAGAAATCACATTTCACGGGAAAATTTCGAAACAATGTCGCATGGTTTTTAATTGTATTTGAACAATATTTTGGGCCTCACCATAATGTTGTGCTATATTCAACGTAAAATACACTGCGTAAAATACACATTCAGCGTTTTCAACTACGTCTGAATCATTTTCAACTACGTCTGAATCGTTTTCAGCTACGTTTTAATGTTGCAGTAGCTACGCAAATTTTCATTGCAGCGCATAATTTATTGAGTGACCGCTCGGCGTTCAAAGCAACAATTTCATATTGTTCTATGTTTGAACCCAATTGAAAACTTGTGTTGAAACCCCATATTTAAACAATGAATAACATTTAACGGATGCATTAATCCAAGGATAATTTATAATCACTGTAGACAATTGTTAAGGTGTAGCGGTGGTCTAAATGGCAGGAATAACTGGTTAAATTGCGAAAGCATCGCGAGACCCTCATTTATGAACGTGAGGGAAATCTGGTAGACGACCATACACTCCGATACCTGATATACTGGGCTCTCGGGACCTCAAGTACATGAAGGTAATCTATTATTACGCCAGAGACAATGTTTTGATCCTATAGCCCCTACAGGGGTTCTGACATTAGTTTTGGGGGGTCGATAGACAGCATGTGTCTGACAAACTGCCTGCGCGGTACGATCTGACATCTCTCAGTGCGAAGGGTGCGCACTTATGCACTTAATTGTGCTACGTTAAGGTCGTTTTAAGGTTTTCAACCATTCCCCAGCTTTTCCCCCTATGTAAGTTGCATGTAGGATCTCATTCCTCACCCAAAATTTCATGAGCGGGGGGGGAGAACTTAACAATTCATTGTATTTTGCTAAATGCTGATCGAAGATTACCCCCCCCCCTTGAGGGGGAATTTCCCACCGTTTGAAAACCGCTGCTTTAGACTTAGCGTAAAAGTGAACGTGAAATTTTGGGTTTTCCGCTATATTTTACTATATATGTAACAGAATATGGCTTATCCTACACCAACATCCAACTTTTATTCAATTTCCTAACTATTGAAAAAATTTATTGTAACTACATGTCCCGTGGTACACTCATCAACTCGAACGACTCAATCGAGGCGAGTATAGGCTTCAAACGACGAAATCCGTTAGCCGCGGTTGTCAGAAGACGCTCACTTAGCGCTCAGTTTTAAAATAATTTACCATTGAGAGACCGTAGGAAGCGCGTGAAAGAATGAGTTCTACCTGCCGGGGTCGAACGTTCCCGTTTGTACGGAGAGAAATCCGCAAGGTTTTGCGCTGCGGATTTGGAACGAATGTTGTTTTCGATGTAACGTTTTGTATAACTTTTGCTTTAAATGATTCAGTTGAATTGAACTTAAAGGTATGTAACATTTTGAAAATGTTTTGTGATTTATTTCCAATAAAAAAATTTTCATCAGTTTCGAAAATTTACGAATTACTTTGATAAAATACGATCCATACGATGGCGCTCTGGCGCTCTCGGCACTTCTGGAGGATCTCCCGTAGAGTAAAAATTTGATCGGTGGTGGATTTGCCTCCAACAAACTCAGCTTGGTAGCTGCCGAAACAAAATTATAGCAAGCGGCACAAGTCTGCAGAAGAGGATCTGGGACAGGATCTTGTAGGCGGCATTCAGGACTGTGAGGACTGTTGGACGCTGAAACTTCCGATTTTTGGTCTATATGCCTCCTCCTGTCCGAGCTCAGCATTAAGGTCTCCGATAACGATCTTCACATCATGTTTTTTTGGCAGCTGTCATACTCCCTCTCCAGCTGCTTATAGAATAGCTCCTTGTCGTCATCGGTGCTCCCATTATAAAGCTCTGAACGAATCCTCAAACCTATATTCGTTCGTTCGTTCGGATGGGCCGATCACTCTCACTCTCTGTCGCCTTTCCAGCATTCCTCCTGAAGAGGTACTATTTCGAAGCCGCGGGAAAGCAAAAGCCATGCGTGGGTCTGGATCTATTGGTCCGATACGGTTCATCTTCTTGTTGATCATTCGCTGCGTTTATTATTTTTACGAGGGTGGCTTGCAAGGCCTTTTTAGAGTCCTGCAACGAGCCTAGACGAGAGAAACGAAGTAATAACGAAGCATAACCCTTCGGGAAGCTGCATAAGCTGGAGGAGAGGGGGGTGGGGGTGCTCCTAACATACAGAACAGACGCTCCCAGGTAGAGTCATGGAGATAAATCATCTACCCCCGATAAATCACTTATTTTAGCCATGCAACCCAACCGAACCCCCTAGCAAGGCTATTCGACTCTTTACAGGTTACGACAGCGATTGAGAAACCTGCCGGGGTCGAACGTTCTTTGTACGGAGATTTGCGCTCTGTCAAACGTTTTGTATCGACTGAATTGAACTTAAAGGTATGTAACATTTTGCAATGTTTCGAAAATGAATTACTTGGATCCATACGAACAGGATCAGAGTAAAAATAAAACAAACTCAGCTTGGTAGCTGCCGAAACAAAATTATAGCAAGCGGCACAAGTCTGCAGAAGAGGATCGACAGGATCTTGTAGGCGGCATTCAGGACTGTGTTGGACGCTGAAACTTCCGATTAAGGTCTCCGATAACGATCTTCACATCAGAGCTGTCATACGCTGCTTACTTTGTCGTCATCGGTGCTCCCAAAGTATGTACTGTGCAGGTTGAAGAATCTGCCACGAATCCTCAAACTGTATATTCGTTCGTTGATGGGCCACCACCCGGCATTCCTCCTGAAGAGGTACTATTTCGAAGCCGCGTGTTCATCTTCTTGTTGATCATTCGCTGCGTTTATTATTTTTACGAGGGTGGCTTGCAAGGCCTTTTAGAGTCCTGCAACGAGCCTAGTAATAACGAAGCTGCATAAGCTGGAGGTCGAGACGAGGTTCATGGAGCATCGCCTGCAACCCAACCGGGTGCAGCTTGGATGATTGAGAGCAAGGCTATTCGACTCTTTACAGGTTACGACAGCGATTGAGAAACATCTTTTACAATTTGTCTGTCAAAATCGACTGCGGTCAGCTGATGCTTGGAATAAACAACATAAATAAGATTGCAAAAGACGAAACTAGCGCTTCAAGTTTTCTTCATCCTACCACGTCTCATCGTTAATAGAATACGACTTCCTTGTTGGCCTGTGACAGTTCCGGTTCATAGGAAACGAATGTTCGTGCTGTCCCGGCTTACAGCCCTGTTCCAGTGGAGGTCGAGGATTCAAGCCGCCTCGGGTGCAGCTTAATTTAACTTTCAACCCCGCTCCTGCGTTATTTTAAGAAGTCACAACATTTATTCTGGGCTTGCTTGGATTTTGCTCAGCGTCTGCGGGCCGTTGACACTTTACTCTTCCCGCACGGCCTTACTCGTAACGCTGCCTACCTGTTGGAATCGTTGCAATCCGATTTCCGCGATACCTCGCGTTCTGTGCAGGTGTCATCAGCTGGCTTGCGACTTGAACTTTCCTCTTCACTGGAATGTTTTAGAAACGAGATTGCTCTGATGAAACAGGAGTCAGCATCGTCAATACGTTCCGTGAAAGATATCATCGACTCACTTACTGCTTCTTACTCAATGGAACGCAACTACTCTCAGGCTCCACTACTCACAACGGTTGATGAAGTTAAGCATGGCATCAAGTAGCTTGATCTCATGCACCGTGAGCTTCTCACTTCCTTCAACTCACTAATGAACAAGCTCAATTCTCATCTTGCCACACATACTACTACATCGAGTTCTGCGATTCCTGCTACGACCACGATTCCAGTTGCGGCCTCTAAGCCCACCGATCAAGCTGTTGGTGAGAATCCTTCTAAACGTCGATTGATGGATCGCTTTTCCGACCCATCGCCTACCAATACCGTTACACGCGCTATGCTTTCATCGGGTACAGGGTTGTCCTGTAATAATATTACGACCGTTCCAGAAAGCCCACCACGTACTTGGGTATTTATCTCCCGCATTGCTCCTGATACTCCGATTGACGCGATCCGTGAAATGGCCTGTTCTAACATAGGGACCTCGACCTCGATTCGTCGATCTTTGCCTACACTGCGCTTTTAGCAATAAGTTGCTATGCGTTCTCTGTTTGTCCACTTTGCCGCAGTAACGCTTGAATTGCTTATGTTGCGCGTTTCGGTTGTTTTCGATAAATGTGTCTCACTTGTTTTTTCTATGAACGGTATGGTCTGGATGTGTTGCTATGGTGTGGATTGATTTGCTGATGTGTTATAATGAATGTGTTGCAATGGTGTGATTTGGCTTTCCGAAGTGTGTTATAATGTGTCTATAGCTGATAGTGTGTATTATAATAAGTTCTGTATAGCAGATATGCTACAACATATTGGTATATAGCCTTGTGCGACGCGACCGGTATCTTTCTACGCTCTCCTATGTATCTTTTAAAATTGGTTTACCGGATTCGCACCGGGCTATTGCTTTGCCTGCTTCAACCTGGCCTCGCGGGATCTCTTTTAAGGAGTTCATCGACCTTAATCCTCGCTCCGTCAATGTTTGGCGACCCACTACTGCAGCATCCCTTGCCCCTTCTGCGCCTATTACTCGCGAATCGGATCATCCTTCATCGCCATCCTCTATCAACCACACGACACAACTGCGAAACGCTGATTTCACTATTTCGCCCGATCATGGCCCTATGAGCTTGCCTTATACGCAGTACTTTCAGCAAGCGTAAACCAGCTGATCCGGCAGAAGAATCTAATGAACTACCTAATGAATCTAATGAATCCCTTGTGTCGATCGACTAAACATCTACTATCAAAACGTAAGAGGATTTCGCACGAAACTAGACGAGTTAAGCCTCTCACTATCTGAGCTTGATATGGATGTGTTGGTGTTAACTGAAATATCCCAAGCGATTCAAAACGCTGCGAAGTAGCAAGAAAAATAGAAAATGAAGTAGGCTTCTACTTCCCGGTCTACTTTGGTTGCTTAGAGTCAGAATAATGTAGAACATGTGGGTTCCAGGAAAGAGCAAAAAATGAGTTCTCGAGAGTGTACAATACACACACACGATGTCTCACTCACGCTTACGTTCTGTTCTACGCCCCCCCCCCCTCCACCGTCTCCCTCGCCCATCAGATCTATTTTTAGATCATCACTTCCATCGAAAGCGGTTGATGTGACGATGTGTGACGTTGCGTGTGTGTTGTCGATTTGGTCAGAAAAACTTTTTATCTTCACACCAAGTCTGTGACTTGGAGTGTCGACGTTCCGATTGAACCATCGCGACTTTGATCAGTGCGTGCGGTTACAGGGTTTCTCAAACCAGCTCAACATCGTAACACTATTTTTCGAACACGTTAAACGATTGTCATCATCGTACATACAATTCGAATCCGTAAACTTTTTTCGATTTGGTAACACTAGGTTCTGAACGCGTAAAATCCCAACTCGCATCTGGAAAATATATAATGGGTGACAAGACAGCCAACATACATTTTCCAGATTGGAGTTGGGATTTTACGCGTTCGAAACCTAGTGTTAACAAATCGAAAAGAGTTTACGGATTCGAATTGTATGTACAATGTTGACAATCGTTTAACGTGTTCGAAAGATAGTGTTACGATGTTGAACTGGCTTGAGCAATCCTGTAAAACGACCTTTTGTATTGTGTTGTACCCACCCAAGTAGCAGAGCCGAAGTTGTTGAGAGGTTTTTCTGTGAGCCAAAGCGAGAGGCTCTGTCTTCTCTCTCTAGATTTTGAACGGCAAACCGCCGCCCGTGCAGAGGTGTGTGCGTGTGACGAAAAATTATGGATGAAATACGGGGGAAGCGGAGCTTGAAGTCTTTCGTTTGTCACACACACACATGCATTTACCAGCGGATATCGCTGGACCGAGTCTGACCATCTCTCTCGATCCACCATGATTTTTCTGCTATCGCGCTCATCCGGGTGTTAGGCATCCGCAGTCTGTCCAGAACTTTCCCTGTGGAAGGATGTACTGAAGTGAGGTGCGATTTCTTGTGCGACGTATTTTGCTCATTTATGTTTTGTGCCGTGTTCCTTCTTCCTCAGTTATGGAATGATTTATCCTAGCAAATTGTTGAGGTAAGTTTCTGGCTGTGTGCTTGTGCAGGTACATTCAACTAACCTTTGGCGTCTAAAAAGTTACAGGTGTGTGCGCTATTTATCAACGACTACACCGGTGGACAAAAAGATAGGAAAAAAATTTGTTGTGTGTTTTTTTGCGTGCAATAGGTATGTCAACGCCAACAGTTGTTGTTGTTGTTAGTATGGTTTAGAGAGGCTTTGGCTCCTGTGGAGTTCGTTGGCCTCTTATCGCCAACAGATCGAAGCGTATGTTGTTGTTAGTATGGTTTAGAGAGGCTTTGGCTCCTGCGGAGTTCTTTCGCCTAACGTTCGAGGCGTACTGAATTTGCAATCGCTGTTTGTTTGCCTTTTATACTCGCATTTGTGGTGCGCTACTTATCTGAGTTTTGAGTAGCGGCAGCGTTTTTCGGTAGTATAAAAAGAGATCCAAACCGTGTTGCGCTTCATTCTTCATTCAGTGGTAAAGGTGAAAGTTTGCGATTTGAAAATTCCACAAGTTCATCATGGGTCGCGGAAAGCACTGCACTCCAGAGGAGCGGAAACATATTCAGGGTTTGTATCGTGAGAACGTGCCCATCAAAACCATCTGCAAGGCGTTCGGCCGTTCGCGGTCGTTTGTGGACAACGCCATTCGTAGCGAGGCTACGGGTAAATCCACAGGTCGTCCGCGAAAAACAACGGCTGACGTTGACGCGCAGATGGTTGAGATAATTAGGGCGGACCCTTTCAAAACTTGCAATCGTATTTAGCAGGAGCTTAGATTGGAAGTTTCGTCGAAAACGGTGTCGCGCCGTTTACACGCCGGTGGGTTCTGTGCCCGGAAACCACGAAAGGTTCGTAAGCTAATGCCGCACCACGTAGAAGCGCGCATTCGGTTTGCCGAAGAGCATTTAGCTGCATCCATCTTTTGGTGGAGCAAAATAATTTTTTCGGATGAGTCCAGAATCAATCTGGATGGTTCGGATGGCACTAAATACGTCTGGCGCCTTCCTACACAGGCGTATCATCCAAAAAATACTATAAAAACCCTAAAGCACGGAGGCGGCCACGTAATGGTGTGGGGTTGTTTTTCCTGGCACGGCCCGGGTCCTTTGTTCCGTATCAAAGGGACACTGAACTCGGAAGGGTATAGAAACATACTACGTCGTAAGATGTTGCCACACGCCCGACAAAAATTCGGAGACGAAGAGCATTACATCTTTCAGCACGATAACGACTCAAAACATACATCGCGATTAGTTAAATGTTTTTTGGCAAACGAGGATGTGCAAGTTCTACCGTGGCCTGCGTTGAGTCCAGACCTCAACCCGATTGAGAATCTATGGTCAACTCTCAAGCGTCAGCTTAAGAACAAGCATGTACGTTCTGCCGATTCGCTATGGAGACGCTGCAAGGCTATGTGGAAACGCATAGACAGAAGCAAATGCCGTAACCTCATCGGCGATATGGCCCTACGCTGTGAGGAAGTGATAGCGAATAACGGTCAACACATTGACCGTTAGAATATGTTTCCGCTCTGTGGAACACCGCAACACCACCTCCCAAAAACCACTTAAACAGTCCTTTTCAGGGCTACCAAATATTTCTGACAGAACTATGTCTTTCGGTCACCGAAAAAAGTTCCCATTTTTATGTCCACCAGTGTATCTGCTAGCCTCGTCAACAATCTTCAAAGTGAGCGACGGAAGGAAAACGTTTTCCAGTTTTAAAATATTAAAGTAAGTTTTGATCTAATCCTATGCGCTAAACTCTCCATAGTAATACATACTACATACAATCATTATTGCTTCATTCAACCCCCGGTGAGGACGTCATTACTTAACAGAAGCCGGTTCAACACGCGCAGCTCCTGTTCATGACGTCATCACGAAACTGAAGCCAGCTGAACACGCGCAGCACGGATGGTACCCCGAGCGCAGTAAGAGGAAGGAAGAACGAGAGGAGGAAGAACGGTAAATTTAGAAGGGGGTAAGCGTTCTGCCGTCTACACAGCGGGAGTATGCTAAAACACATGTGGGAAGGGGGAACTTTCCCTGTGGAAGGATGTACTGAAGTGAGGTGCGATTTCTTGTGCGACGTACTTTGCTCATTTACGTTTTGTGCCGTGTTCCTTCTTCCTCAGTAATGGAATGATTTATCCTAGCAAATTGTTGAGGTAAGTTTCTGGCTGTGCGCTTGTGCAGGTACATTCAACTAACCCTTGGCGTCTAAAAAGTTACAGGTGTGTGCGCTATTTATCAACGACTACCTGCTGGCGTCGTCAACAATCTTCAAAGTAGCGACGGAAAGAAAACATTTTCCAGTTTTAAAATATTAAAGTAAGTTTTGATCTAATCCTATGCGCTAAACTCTCCATAGTAATACATACTACATACATTCATTATTGCTTCATTCAGCCCCCGGTGAGGACGTCATTACTTAACAGAAGCCGGTTCAAAACGCGCAGCTCCTGTACCCGCTTGGCAAAATGTCGCGCGACATGCATGCTTGAAATCGATGCTTGTTAACATTTTATTTCAAGCATCGTGAGTGTCCCAGCGTGAGCGCTGAGCGCACCTCCCCTCATTCTCAATGCCGCGTTTTTGGGTAATCCTCGCTCCCACCCTTTCTTTCCTTCTCCTCAACGGACCCACCATTCCCGCGAGCGTAGACCGATCAAAAAATTCCAGGAAATTCGGACAGTAAGTGTGCAGTTTTTTATTCACAGAGCTATTCGGGAATATTTCAATTCTTGATGGTGCGTGCTAGACGAAGGAAACGTTGGCTGCTTGCTCCACCGATGGCGCGTGCTGTTGGAAGAAAAACACTTGCTGTTTGATGCGTTTGCCTGAGGAATGAAAGATATATCTAGCATTAGAATGGTGAACATAACTAGGACTATTTAAAACTTACCGATCACGAAGATATTTGAAGTTAAACGGCGACTCTGTAAGCCCGATTCACCTTCTTTGATCGGTTATCAGGTGCTTTGGTAATGAAATTGCTAGGTGTGATAGAAAATAATAGAAGAATAAACAAACATTAAAAGCAATACGATTGTTAGAACACAAACATCATTTGGAAGATTCTTCTTTTATGCATACACTTACCCGTAGATCAAGTAACAAAACAAACTGCATTTACGCCTGCGTTGACATCTTTCACGATTTACTTAACCACTTTTCTATAAACATTTTATAATTTTCACTGCATCTTCCGGCACCGATCCTTCCCAAATGAAATTTGCATTCGTTCTGGCAATGAGTTTCGAACGATCAAAACACAACGCGAGAGTGAAGAACACAAAGTAAATGGCACTATGTACAAGTGTTGATCATATGGTCAAAATAAAGTATAATGGAATTTATTTTACTTCAAATGAATTGATTTTATTCTGATTTACATTTCAACTATTGTTATCAGCCTAGTTGTTAATGTTTAAAATTTTGATGAAGTGAAAACATCATTACCAGATAAATGAAACAATTATTGATGCATTTTGACCATATCGAATTATGATCGTCTTTACACATAGTGTCATCTCTTGCGCTTCAGGGTCTCACGCTCAGAGCAAAAATTCTCGCAAATTCGCAACGGTGGGAGCGATCGGCTATGGAGGAGTGGAGGAGTGCGAGTGTGTGTCTCATGCACACAGCGAAATTTTGGTCAACACCTCGATGGTGGGAGCGTTTTTCCATGGGATGGGGTAGTGGAGTGCGAGTGTGTCGCATGATTCCTTCAAAGCTAGGGCCAGGGGTAGCCAGAGGAATCAAAATGAGTTACTCTTTGCCAAGCGGGGTACATAACGTCATCACTAAACTCAAGCCAGCTGAACACGCGCAGCACCCCGGTGGTACCCCGAGCTCAGTAGGAGGAAGGAAGAACGAGAGGAGGAAGAACGGTAAATTTGGAAGGGGGAAGCGTTCTGCCGTCTACACAGCGGGAGTATGCCAAAACACATGTGGGAAGGGAGAGGGATATTATTCAATAAACAGCATGCGAATGTGTGCGTAAAGCAAACGTTAACAGCCTCATCATTTCTATAAGCAATCCGAAAAAGAGGGTGGAGCAAACACATTGGTATGCGTGAGCGGCTGAAGAAACCAGAACGTTCCACGCAAACAATGTGTTGTAGAGTACAAGATAGGTTGTCGGCCCCTGGGAACGAAGAGAGGAGTGCCGCTCGGGTGGAAGGCATAGCATCGTGGGTGCAAGGAAGAGAGGGTTCGGGGCTCTCTCCTACGAACCGTGACGGAGTACGGACGTTGCTGGTATTGCGAAGACATAGTAATTGTAATTGTACGGATAAGTTAAAAATAAAGAGTGAAAGTACAACGATACAACATTGGCGACGAGAGTTAGAAGAACCTGTGCAAACGTCGAAAGTGAAAACGCACAATGAATACCAGTGGTGCAGAGAATCAGCATACGAACAATGGTGAGGGGGAGAGGCCATCGAGCAGCGGCCATCGCGGTGACACGGGAAGTGTCGATCCAACGGAATCTGGCCCCGGCTGGATTCACGAGATGTTTCGCCAACAGCACAAGATGATGCTGGAGCAACAACAAGCATTTATGAAGCAGCAGGAAAAGCTGATAGGCGAGATTTGGCAGACAGCGCAGCTTAAGCAGACTGAATGGGTGAATGGGTCAGAGCAGCTTAGCGATATGCTGGCGGGCCAGGTGAAAGATTTTCACTTCGATCCGGAGAGCACGACGTTCGCCGGATGGTTCTCGCGTTATGAGGATCTGTTCGAGAGGGACGCCAGTAAGCTGGAGGATGACGCGAAGGTGCGGCTGCTGCTGAGGAAGCTGGGACAATCAGAGCATTAGCGGTACACGAGCTACGTACTGCCACGTAAGCCGAAAGACTTCAAATTCGCGGAAACTGTAAGTACGCTGAAATCGCTGTTTGGTTCTCGTGAATCAGAGGTCAGCAAGCGGTTTAAGTGCTTGCAGTTGCAGAAAAATGGCTTGGAAGATTACGTGACGTTCGGTTGCCGCGTAAATAAGAGTTTCGTTGAAGCAGAGCTTGCGGGGCTGACAGAGGAGCAGTTTAAATGTTTTTTGTTTGTGTGCGGGCTGAAGGATGACAGAGACGCCGATGTAAGGTTGCGGTTGCTCAGCAGAATAGAGGACAACGAAGTTACCACACTAACGCAGTTAGTCGAAATGTTCCAAAAGATGGTGACATTGAAAAAGGACACCGTGATGATAGAGAGCGAGAAACAAATAAACGTCGTGACTGACGGGAAGTATAATCGCAACGGTCCAAAGTGGCAAATGAACCGCGGTAACGGAGGAGCGCAACATGATATGCAACCGGCTAAGCCCACTACAAAATGTTGGCTTTGTGGTGAGGGGCACTATGCTCAAAAGTGCACGTATATAAATTACAAGTGCAGGCAGTGTCAAAAATATGGTCATAAAGAAGGGCACTGTGGGGCAGCGGCACGTTTTATCGCATCGAAAACCCACAGCAAAGTGAGAACAGTCCTCGTGAACATGGTCAACAGTAAGGGCAAAGGTCACGTGTACGTGATATTGAATGGTGAGCCAATGAAAATGATGGTGGACACGGGCGCTGATATTTCGATTATATCAATCGAGCAATGGAGGACCATAGGACAGCCTCCATTGTGCCCGCCATCCGTAAAGGCAAAAACGGCTTCGGGTAGCCAACTGAAAATCCTAGGAGAATTTTGTGCTCATGTGGCTTTGAAGCAGCAAGTTAAACGATGTACGATGAGAGTCACTGAGGAGCCGCTGATGTTACTAGGTGCTGATTTGATGGAAGTTTTTGGATTGTGGGATGTTCCATTGGCGTCGGTGTGCAATCGTGTGTGTGTAGCAACGGTTAGTCTAGAGGCAGTAAAAGGGATTATTTTCCCACGAGTTGGGGCACTGCATGAAAGCAAAAGTGAGGATGGAGCTGAAAAAGGATGCAGCCCCTGTATTTCGTCCAAAGCGTCCTGTTTCATATGCGATGCGCCCCGCTGTAGACGAGGAACTAGACCGGCTGGAAAAAGAAGGTATAATAACCCGTGTTAATTTTTCAGCTTGGGCTGCGCCTATAGTGGTAGTGCGCAAGGCGAGTGGAAGCATTCGTATATGTGGCGACTACTCAACGGGGTTGAATGATGCACTCCAGCCTCACCAGTATCCGATCCCGCTGCCGGAGGATATTTTTTCAACGTTGGCAAATTCGGCCATGTTTAGCCAGATAGACCTCACCGATGCGTTCCTACAGGTTGAAGTGGAACAAGAGTGCAGAGAGCTGCTAACGGTTAACACACACAGAGGGTTATATGCTTATAACCGACTTCCGCCTGGGGTGAAGGTCGCACCAGGAGCCTTCCAGCAGTTAATGGAGACCATGTTAGCTGGGTTAAAGGATGTGGCGGTGTACCTAGATGACATCGTGATTGGCGGAACGGATGAACACACCCACAACACACCCACAAACCTTCGCGCGGTGCTCGCGAAGTTGCAGGAATATGGGTTCAAAATAAAGCCTGAAAAGTGTAACTTTTTCTAAAAGCAAATTAAATATCTTGGTCATATTTTAGATCGTGATGGACAACGCCCGGATCCTGCCAAGATTGAAGCGATTGTGAAGATGCCTTCCCCGAAGAATCCTGCTGAAGTACGCTCATTCCTAGGAGCGATAAACTATTATGGGAAGTTTGTGCCTCAAATGAGGAATTTTCGTTACCCGCTTGATGAGCTATTAAAAAAAAGATGGGCAATGGTATTGGAGTCCAGAATGTCAGATTGCATTTGACACGTTTAAGCGGTTGTTAAGCTCAGACCTCCTTCTGACTTATAATGACCCAAAGAAACCGATAATAGTGGCAGCTGATGCGTCGTCAGTGGGAGTAGGAGCCACTATTAGCCACAGAATGCCAGATGGCACGATAAAAATAGTTCAGCATGCATCACGCGCTCTTACTAAAACTGAAACAAACTATAGTCAGCCAGATCGTGAAGGATTAGCAATAATTTATGCGGTGACTAAGTTTCATCGAATGATCTTTGGGCGACGTTTCACGCTCCAAACGGATCATGCACCCTTGCTGCGTATTTTTGGCTCACGCACTGGAATACCAGTGTATACCGCGAATAGATTGCAACGCTGGGCGTTGACGCTGCTGCTGTATGATTTCAGCATTGAATACGTATCTACGGAGAAATTTGGTAATGCTGACGTGTTGTCGCGCTTGATTGCAAATCATGAGAAACCGGATGCAGAATATGTTATTGCTAGCATCGAAACAGAGAGGGATTTGCAAGCCATGATTGGCTGCGTAACGCAAATAATGCCATTGACATTAGAAGAAGTGCTGAATGAAACCAACAAAGACCCGGTATTAAGAAATGTTAGAGATTATGTGATCAAAGGATGGCCTAGTAAGAAAGTAGAGAACCAAGAGTTGCGAAATTTCCAAAGCAGGAGTGAATCCCTGTCCATCGTAAACGGATGTTTACTTTTTGGTGAGCGGTTGATAATACCAGGGCCACAGAGAGAAAGATGTTTACAACAACTACATAGAGGCCATCCTGGTATGGATAAGATGAAAGCGCTGGCATGGAGCTATGTATATTGGCCCGGAATAGATCGAGAGATAGAGGGAAAAGTTAGAAGGTGCCACCGGTGTGCAGCGGTTGCAAGGTCACCAGCGCATAGCACACCCATCTCGTGGCCAGAATCGACTGCTCCGTGGCAGCGAATACATGTTGATTATGCTGGCCCTATCGATGGAATGTATTATTTGCTAGTCATCGATTCTTATTCTAAATGGCCGGAGATAGTGGCAACAGCAACGATTTCAGCAAGAGCAACAATTAGGATTTTACGTGAAATTTTTAGCCGTTTTGGAATGCCTAATGTTTTAGTAAGCAACAACGGGTCGCAGTTTGTAAGCACGGAGTTTGAGCTATTTTGTACGTTAAACGGCATTGAGCATTTGCGAACAGCCCCCTTCCATCCGCAATCCAACGGGCAAGCGGAAAGATTTGTGGATACATTTAAACGGGCACTTAAGAAAATGGAGGGGGAAGGTGGTACAGTGCAAGAAGCAATAGATATTTTCTTAATGACGTATCGAAGCATACCGCATAAGCTTTTGGAACGGAATCAATCACCAGCAGAAGTGATGATAGGGCGTAAAATGCGTACATGCATGGAGCTTTTGCGACCGTCTATGGATTTGGGCACAGACGTTAAACATAGGATGCGATTAAGAAAATATGAATGTAATGATCTCGTTTACGCAAAACAGTATATTAGAAACAAATGGAAATGGGTATCCGGAACAGTCAGGAAGTGTTTAGGCTCGGTTATGTACGAGATTGTTATCACAGAAAATAGACATTTACGATCCCACATTAATCAGTTGCGTTCTCGAGTGAGTGATAAACAATCAAGTCCGTTTAACGTTGATGAGTCACGTTCGTACCGTATGTTAGACGTGTTGTTGGATGCTTGGGGTATGAACTCGAATGAATCGGGAGCTAGCAGGCAGGGAAACGCTGAAATGAACACGGATATAGCTAGGGCACAATATACGGAATCGCCATCGTTGGCTATATCGTCATCACCCCCATCATCCTCATCGTCTTCACCGCTACTGTCGTCGTCAGCGGTGCAATCCGAGAGTCCCTCGTTATCGTCCTCAGAAGAGCTAAGATCGGCAACATCTCCGGGGTTCGCTACAGCAGATAGCGGTTCATCAACGCCGGTACAGCCTCTACGACGTTCTACGAGGATTCGTAAACCGCCTCAGTGGATTGAGCAATACCGCCGGTACGAAATAGGGGGAGATGTTGTAGAGTACAAGATAGGTTGTCGGCCCCTGGGAACGAAGAGAGGAGTGCCGCTCGGGTGGAAGGCATAGCATCGTGGGTGCAAGGAAGAGAGCGTTCGGGGCTCTCTCCTACGAACCGTGACGGAGTACGGACGTTGCTGGTATTGCAAAGACATAGTAATTGTAATTGTACGGATAAGTTAAAAATAAAGAGTGAAAGTACAACGATACAACACAATGAAACCCCAAATTTTGAGTGATTCAGGCCGAGGGGTATGAGGAAGCTTGAGGAAGCACGGAGAAACGCGCTGCGATGAGAGTTCGCATTCTGTTTTACACGCGCGCTTCACTAACACAAATACAAATACCGTGCTTTGACGAGCCGTCTGTGAATGTGTGTGAGTTCTTTCAGCGAGCTCAACAACTTGGAACTGCTCGTCACATCGTGTTTTCTCGCTTACACTACAGCATCGAACCATCGCTCCGTATGTCCCCCCCTCCTACGCGTACAAAACTACCAGTACAGCGCGACGCTTTGCCGGAGATGGTTGTGCGCGTTTTGTTCTAAGTTCCGCGCACAGTGTTTGTGCGCTGATGCGCATTTCGTGCGCCGGTGTGTTTTGATAAAGTGTGAAGTGAACAGTGTGTACAGACGCACATGCAGTGCGTGCATCGACAGGTAAGAATTTGCTGAACAGCGTCAACGCAGATTGTCGACAAGTTTCCCGCAGCCTGGCTCGACCCGGTATGACGTCATTCGTGAGTATGAAGGATTCTAAACGTGTACTTTAGTGTGTACTTTATGTTTCAATAAAGTGTTTAATGTAATAAAAAATGACAGTGTTTGTGTTTAGTTTTAGAATAAGTGCATGAAAGAAAGCGAAAAACAACAAGCTTTTGATGTGTTGGTAGCATGGCTCGAAAGAACACAAACACATTGAGAACTGCAGAGCGCACCGTGCGTTACGGGTGGGGAGGGGGAGGGCTCGCGCGAGGGTGTAACTCATTCGTCGAAGGGGCACCCACGCAAACAATGAGACCCCAAATTTTGAGTGATTCAGGCCGAGGGGTATGAGGAAGCTTGAGGAAGCACGGAGAAACGCGCTGCGATGAGAGTTCGCATTCTGTTTTACACGCGCGCTTCACTAACACCAATACAAATACCGTGCTTTGACGAGCCGTCTGTGAATGTGTGTCTTCTTTCAGCGAGCTCAACTTGGAGCTGCTCGTCACATCGTGTTGTCTCGCTTACACTACAGCATCGAACCATCGCTCCGTATGTCCCCCCCTCCTACGCGTGCAAAACCACCAGTACAGCGCGACGCTTTGCCGGAGATGGTTGTGCGCGTTTCGTTCTAAGTCCCGCGCGCAGTGTTTGTGCGTTGATGCGCATTTCGTTATAAGTCTCGTGCGCCGGTGTGTTTTGGTGAAGTGTGCAATGAATAAACAGTGTGCACAGACGCACATGCAGTGCGTGGATCGACAGGTAAGAATTTGCTGAACAGAGTCAACGCAGATTGTCGACAAGTTTCCCGCAGCCTGGCTCGACCCGGTATGACGTCATTCGTGAGTATGAAGGATTCTAAATGTGTACTTTAGTGTGTACTTTATGTTTCAATAAAGTGTTTAATGTAATAAAAAATGACCGTGTTTGTGTTTAGTTTTAGAATAAGTGCATGAAAGAAAGCGAAAAACAACAAGCTTTTGATGTGTTGATAGCATGGCTCGAAAGAACACAAACACATTGAGAACTGCAGAGCGCACCGTGCGTTACGGGTGGGGAGGGGGAGGGCTCGCGCGAGGGTGTAACTCATTCGTCGAAGGGGCACTGTATTTCGACAGCGTCACTCAAATCACTCAAAAAATACACTCATTTTGCCGGACGGGACTGTACCACGCAAACAATGAGACCCCAAATTTTGAGTGATTCAGGCCGAGGGGTATGAGGAAGCTTGAGGAAGCACGGAGAAACGCGCTGCGATGAGAGTTCGCATTCTGTTTTACACGCGCGCTTCACTAACACCAATACAAATACCGTGCTTTGACGAGCCGTCTGTGAATGTGTGTGTGTCTTCTTTCAGCGAGCTCAACTTGGAGCTGCTCGTCACATCGTGTTGTCTCGCTTACACTACAGCATCGAACCATCGCTCCGTATGTCCCCCCCTCCTACGCGTACAACACCACCAGTACAGCGCGACGCTTTGACGGAGATGGTTGTGCGCGTTTCGTTCTAAGTCCCGCGCGCAGTGTTTGTGCGTTGATGCGCATTTCGTTATAAGTCTCGTGCGCCGGTGTGTTTTGGTGAAGTGTGCAGTGAATAAACAGTGTGCACAGACGCACATGCAGTGCGTGGATCGACAGGTAAGAATTTGATGAACAGAGGCAACGCAGATTGTCGACAAGTTTCCCGCAGCCTGGCTCGACCCGGTATGACGTCATTCGTGAGTATGAAGGATTCTGAATGTGTACTTTAGTGTGTACTTTATGTTTCAATAAAGTGTTTAATGTAATAAAAAATGACAGTGTTTGTGTTTAGTTTTAGAATAAGTGCATGAAAGAAAACGAAAAACGAAAGAAACAACTATCTTTACATGTGTTGGTAGCATGGCTCGAAAGAACACAAACACATTGAGAACTGCAGAGCGCACCGTGCGTTACGGGTGGGGAGGGGGGGGGCTCGCGCGAGGGTGTAACTCATTCGTCGAAGGGGCACTGTATTTCGACAGCGTCACTCAAATCACTCAAAAAATACACTCATTTTGCCGGACGGGGTATTTCGACAGCGTAACTCAAATCACTCAAAAAATACACTCATTTTGCCGGACGGGGAATGCGAACTCTCATCGCAGCGCGCTTCTCCGTGCTTCCTCAAGCTTCCTCATACCCCTTGGCCTGAATCACTCAAAATTTGGGGTCTCATTGTTTGCGTGGTAAATGGCTTGGCAAAATGTCGCGCGACATGCATGTTTGAAATCGATGCTTGTTAACATTTTATTTCAAGCATCGTGAGTGTCCCAGCGTGAGCGCTGAGCGCACCTCCCCTCATTCTCAATGCCGCGTTTTTGGGTAATCCTCGCTCCCACCCTTTCTTTCCTTCTCCTCAACGGACCCACCATTCCCGCGAGCGTAGACCGATCAAAAAATTCCAGGAAATTCGGACAGTAAGTGTGCAGTTTTTTATTCACAGAGCTATTCGGGAATATTTCAATTCTTGATGGTGCGTGCTAGACGAACGAAACGTTGGCTGCTTGCTCCACCGATGGCGCGTGCTGTTGGAAGAAAAACACTTGCTGTTTGATGCGCTTGCCTGAGGAATGAAAGATATATCTAGCATTAGAATGGTGAACATAACTAGGACTATTTAAAACTTACCGATCACGAAGATATTTGAAGTTAAACGGCGACTCTGTAAGCCCGATTCACCTTCTTTGATCGGTTATCAGGTGCTTTGGTAATGAAATTGCTAGGTGTGATAGAAAATAATAGAAGAATAAACAAACATTAAAAGCAATACGATTGTTAGAACACAAACATCATTTGGAAGATTCTTCTTTTATGCATACACTTACCCGTAGATCAAGTAACAAAACAAACTGCATTTACGCCTGCGTTGACATCTTTCACGATTTACTTAACCACTTTTCTATAAACATTTTATAATTTTCACTGCATCTTCCGGCACCGATCCTTCCCAAATGAAATTTGCATTCGTTCTGGCAATGAGTTTCGAACGATCAAAACACAACGCGAGAGTGAAGAACACAAAGTAAATGGCACTATGTAACAGTGTTGATCATTTGGTCATAATAAAGTATAATGGAATTTATTTTACTTCAAATGAATTGATTTTATTCTGATTTACATTTCAAATATTGTTATCAGCCTATTTGTTAACGTTTCAAATTTTGATGAAGTGAAAACATCATTACCAGATAAATGAAACAATTATCGATGCATTTTGACCATATCGAATTATGATAGTCTTTACACATAGTGTCATCTCTTGCGCTTCAGGGTCTCACGCTCAGAGCAAAAATTCTCGCAACTTCGCAACGGTGGGAGCGATCGGCTATGGAGAGGTGGAGGAGTGCGAGTGTGTGTCTCATGCACACAGCGAAATTTTGGTCAACACCTCGATGGTGGGAGCGTTTTTCCATGGGATGGGGTAGTGGAGTGCGAGTGTGTCGCATGATTCCTTCAAAGCTAGGGCCAGGGGTAGCGAGAGGCACCAAAATGAGTTACTCTTTGCCAAGCGGGATGTACGTGACCATGTACAGTATGTCTCAAAAATTATCGTTACCAAGAGCAAATTTTTCTGCAAAAAAAAAAAATATGAACATTAATATCATTAGCAAATATTACAAACCCTTCATCAATCTCAATGTTAAAAAACATGAAATTTTTTTTTCAAATATTTTTTTATTATCTCCGTAAATTCGAGTTAAAGAATAAAACAAAAACATATGTTACGTACTGTTAAACGAACAAATATTTTGTTGTGAAAATAAATACGCATCATTACATAAATAAGAATGGTGAATGGTGTAGATAAAATTTGAAAAACATTGTGTGTTATTTATTTATTTATTTATTTATTTATTTTTATTTTATTAATTGCTCGGCCACGTTGGGTTACAGCAATAGTGCTTACTGACTATAGTATACAATTATTCACGAAGGAGTAGGAAGGAGTTTATGGTACGGAAAAGGAGCGAAGACGGGATCGGTAGACAGGATAGGAGAGGACAGCAGGAAGGGAAGGCGGAAGTGATTACATTAGTAAACGCTGCTACAGCTTGATTTATGTCACAGTCAGCATCAGTAAAGGACCAATCGGTACCGGCTAAAATATGATGAAGCTTTTGGTAGTCCAGTTTCCTAAAATTGAACATACGAGCCGTAGGTATTCGTTGAGAGGATGCAGGGCGAGAGTGCGTAAGGAGCACACTTGTCTCATGAGCAGGATGATGATTGTCTAGCGCGACGAGTGGAACAGGTGAAGCTATGACGGGGGAGCAGCGCTCCAAGAAAGCATAGCATTGGCAGCATTGACCTTCTGTCCAATTGACTTCCGCGTATATTTTTTATGCCAGATAATTGCAGCAAACCGTTTACCGACATTCCATCAAGCAGAGAAACATTTTCACGAGATACACCAGTAGGAATGAACTGATTAACCCACGATGCAAACGGTTGCCAGGAGAGTGATGGTGAATTAAAATCACCAAGTAACATCATAAGATCATTTGATTTAAGTTTGCCAGCAACGAAACTAACACTCTCATGCAAATCGTCAAGGACTTCTTCGGAAGAACGCAGATCGGGTGGAATGTAAACGGCGCCGATATAGATTGCAAGGTTTTGAAGCTTAACAATTGTCCAAACAGACTCCAGCGTGTCGAACGGCAGTGATAAAGTTGACGTGTTCAGCACGGAAGAGCAGGCAATGAGTACACCACCACCACGGCAACGGTTACTGCTGAGAGAATTTCGGTCGCAGCGATAGATGACATACGCATCCTCCGAGATAAGAGAGGACGAAATTGAGCCATCGAGCCATGTTTCAGTTAACACCAACACATCCATATCAAGTTCAGATAGACAGAGAGGCGTAACTCGTCTAGTTTTGTGCGCAATCCTCATACGTTTTGATAGTAGATGTTTAGTAGATCGATCGAAGGGATGATAGAGCGAGATGCGCCGGGAGTGCTCTCGCTGCAAGTTATTAACGGCGAAAGAGAGTCGGACGGATTATGTGTATTAGATGCAGGGTTAGCTTCCATCAATTCGGGTAAAGTCGGTAGTTTATGAGAATCTTCAGCCGGATCAGCCGGTTTACGCTTGCTGAAAGTACTGCGTATAAGGCAAGCTCATAGGGCCATGATCTGGCGAAATAGTGAAATCAGCGTTTCGCAGTTGTGTCGTGTGGTTGATAGAAGGTGGCGAGGAAGGATGATCCGATTCACGATTAATAGGCGCAGAAGGTGCAAGGGATGCTGCAGTAGTGGGTCGCCAAACATTGACGGAGCGGGGATTTAAGTCGATGAACTCCTTAAAAGAGATCCCGCGAGGCCAGGTTGAAGCAGCCAAAGCAATAGCCCGGTGCGAATCCGGTACACCAATTTTAAAAGATACGTAGGAGAGCGTAGAAAGATCCCGGTCGCGCCGTACAAGGCTGTATACCAAGATGTCGTCTGTCCCTATGTTAGAACAGGCCATTTCACGGATCGCTTCAATCGGAGTATCAGGAGCAATACGGGAGATAAAGACCCAAGTACGGGGTGGGCGTTCAGGAACGGTCGTAATATTATTGCAGGACAACCCTGTGCCCGATGAAAGCATAGCGCGTGTAACGGTATTGGTAGGCGATGGGTCGGGAGAGCGATCCAACAATCGACGTTTAGAAGAATTCTCACCAACAGCTTGATGGGTGAGCTTAGAGGCCGCAACTGGAATCGTGGTCGTTGAGTGCGTAGCAGGAATCGCAGAATGGTGAGCACTCGATGTAGTGGTATGCGTGGCAAGATGAGAGTTGAGCTTGTTCATTAGTGAGTTGAAGGAAGTGAGAAGCTCACGGTGCATGAGATCAAGCTCCTTGATGCCATGCTTAACTTCATCAAGCGTTGTGAGTAGTGGAGCCTGTGAGTAGTTGCGTTCCATTGAGTGAGAAGCAGTAAGTGAGTCGATGAGTTCGTTCACGGAACGAATTGACGATGCTGATTCCTGTTTCATCAAAGCTATCTCGTTTCTAAAACAATCCAGTGAAGAGGAAAGTTCAAGTCGCAAGCCAGCTGATGCCGCCTGCACAGAACGTGAGGAATCGCGGAAATCGGACTGCAACGATTCCAACAGGTAGGCAGCGTCACGAGAAAGGCCGTGCGAGAAGCGTAAAGTGTCAACGGCCCGCAAACGCTGAGCACAATCCGCGCAAGCCCAGAATAAATTTTGTGACTTCTTAAAATCACGCAGGAGCGGGGTTGAAAGTCCAATGCACTTATCGTGGTAATAGTGTTCACAAAGACCGAAGCACGGAATTGGATCGTTGCTAATAGCACCTTCACATTTCTTACAGATCACAGACGCCATCGCAAAATAGACCAAAGTTCGACTGAACAGTGAGTGATCACAACAACCGCAGGCGGATTGCAATGTTTATATGTTGAACCGTACAATTCACAGGTGCCGCACAAATTTGTGATACGTGAACGCGCGAGTGTAAATTAACCGAACTAAAACAATTCAAGCCTTAATCAACAAGAAAAATCGCGGTAAAAAATCAACTTGGAAATAGGAGAGTGAGAGAGCACAACCAGCCGCTTTGAGTGACAAGTGACAAGTGAGAATGTGTTATATTGGCCCGAATAAAAAAAGGTAACGGAATTCGTTGTTATGCTGTAACGCTGACAAATGTCATATTCTCTTACGAATTTTTTTTTGATTTTTAAAGGCTTTAAAAAACTGTTAATAATCAAATAGAGTTGCTTAACGGCCAAGCTACACGTACCGGACGACATCGGACGTTGCCATAAATCCGTTAACGCCAACTGTCAAATCTCATACAAAATCGGCCCGCTGTGATCCGACATGGCCCGGCCCGACGCAAATCTCTTGTCTGCGGTCCTACGTTTTATGGCATCGTCCGATGTCGTCCGGTACGTGTAGCTTGGCCGTAAGGCTACTTGACGGCCAAGCTACACGTACCGGACGAGATCGGACGATGCCATAAATCCGTTAACGCCAACTGTCAAATCTCATACAAATTCGGCCCGCTGTGATCCGATACGGTCCGGCCCGACGCGAATCTCTTGTCTGCGGTCCTACGTTTTATGGCATCGTCCGATGTCGTCCGGTACGTGTAGCTTGGCCGTGACGGCCAAGCTACACGTACCGGACGACATCGGACGATGCCATAAATCCGCTAATGCCAACTGTCAAATCCCATACAAAATCGGCCCGCTGTGATCCGACACGGCCCGGCCCGACGCGAATCTCTTCCCAACTGACATTTTATAGCACGAATAATCGGGAATTCGAGCAAATTCCCTTAAACTGGAGCCTTAAACTTCCCTTAAACTGCACCAGTTTAAGGGAATTTAGAAAAAGTCCTTTAAAATGAAATGTAATGCGGCTTTTTCGTTACTTTCTTCTAGATTCGCCCGGAAACGATGTTTGCTATCGTTATAGTTGGTCATGTAGCCATTTTATACTTAAATAATACCCATTTTTATAGAAAAACGTCACATAAAATTAGGTTTTGTTTTTCATCAAAAAACCATAGTCATGAATGAAAAATGAGCTCGACGGCATCGTCCATCGATAGAGGAACGTGTAATTTACGATCACACCAAATCTTGGCGCTTTCAACACACTTGATCACACACAAATCCACAATTTCAGGCGTATCGAGTACTAATCGAGCAGATATGGGAAAACAATTTCGAGCAAATGTCACTTGGGTTGTCTTCGGTCCTACGTTTCATGGCATCGTCCGATGTCGTCCGGTACGTGTAGCTTGGCTGTGAGGTACTATAATTATAACTACTAAAACTAAGGGCCCGTCAAACATTGCGAGGGTTGCGAATGATATCATTTGCTTGATATCTTATGGTATATTAAATAATCTATGATTTTTATTCATGGATTTTTTGCGGTAGTATTTGTCGAAAAGATCACTATTTAATTTTTGTTTGCTGGTGTTTTGTTTGCTACTATTTGCACTGTTATACCTACTCTCGCGGTGCTATAATTATAACTGCTAAAACTAGGGGTGAAAAAACTACCAAGGTTCGCAACCCGTCAAACATTGCGAGGGTTGCGAATGATATCATCTGAACGAAATCTTATAGTATTTTAAATAATCTTTGATTTTTATCAATGGATTATTTTTTTTGCGGTAGTGTTTGTCAAAAAGATCTTTACACAAATTTTTGTGGATTTTTAAAAATAAAATGACAAAATTCAGGTGTTTAGTATGCTACAATTTCCTCTGTTATACCTGCTATCGGGGTGCTATAATTGTAACTGCTATCCCGCCATGCAATTGACAGCGATTTGCAAGGGCGCGCGAGGACTCGCACGCCATACAACTTCACCACCCCAGAGCCCTCGCATTAAAGAGCTTGCGAGCCTTGGTAGTTTTTTCACCCCTAGTTATAGCAGTTATAATTATAGCACCCCGAGAGCAGGTATAACAGAGGAAATTGTAGCATACTAAACAACTGAATTTTGTCATTTTATTTTAAAAAATCCACAAAAGTTTAGATAAAGATCTTTTTGACAAACACTACCGCAAAAAAAAATAATCCATTGATAAAAATCAAAGATTATTTAAAATACCCTAAGATTTCGTTCAGATGATATCAATCGCAACCCTCGCAATGTTTGACGGGATACTAAACAGCGGAATTTCGACATTATATTTTGCAAAAAAATACAAAAATTGATAAAGAGATCTTTTCGACGAATAACACCTCAAAAAAGTAAATAATAAATAAAAACAAAGATTATTTAAAATACAATTAAATTCCGAGCATATCATACTACTCGTAACCCTCGCAATGTTTTACGGGGTCTCCTATCCTGTCTACCGATCCCGTCTTCGCTTCTTTTCCGTACCATATACTCCTTCCTACTCCTTCGTGAATAATTGTATACTATAGTCAGTAAGCACTTTTGCGGTAACCCAACGTGGCCGAGAAATTAATAAAATAAAAATAAATAAAGAAATAAATATATATTTTAGGAAGTATAAAACAAATTATATGCTAATATTTTCTCATAAAAACAATAGCCCTGCTACACTATATTTCTACTCCAATCAATCACCACGCCTCCGTCGTGAATGATGTAAGCAAGCCTTTGATAAAGAAAAGATTTTACGCCAAATAAGATTCAGAAGATATTAAGAAAAAAATAAAGTAAAAAATTTGTAATGAGAGGTGGAGTTGCCGGACGATAAGATTGAGACATTGCCACAAAAAGTGTAGATATGACTTGTATAAGGATTAAAAGGTAAACAAACGATAAACAAGAGAAGGATTTTTTTTAATTCAGAACAATGATTTCAAACAATCACTTCCCGTTATCCTGGGAAGATGAAATTTTTCTCAGTGTGCTGTAGCACTTTAAGTCATCTTCTCTATAAATTTGAGGAAAATCAGTTGGGTGCTTCATTTTTAACAACATTTAACATCTTTATATCTTGATGAAACCGTCAAGAAAAGGAAAATGGAAGGGGAAGAAGAAGGAGAAGGTGTAAAACGAGCACAAAAAAACCCCTCAACTATAAAACTACCTTTGTGCCAAATTTGGCTTTAATTAATGCGGTATTTATTGCGTGACGCAAAACTGTATATGCAGCAAAATATAATGCAAAACCACCGTTAATTTTTATTTATAAAATATTTTTTACTGTCATAAAAATGGCAAAAGCTGCCAAAGTTGCGCGAAGCAAAAAAAACTGTTATGATGAGTTTTTGCAAGACTTTAGAAATCTCCATCGTAATAACTAATATGACTACGGGATTGAAATCTCGGGTTTTTCTTAGTTTGATGCTGTAGATTGCAATGCTGGATTAAATAAATATGATGGTTAAATTTTGAGCTTTCATCCCGGCAGCTGCCCACTGTGCATTCTCATGGATCCATAAGCAACCGGTTAAAGATGCAAAGGAAAGTGAGACAGGTGTAAATACATTTATTGCTTTTTTCTCATATATGTATCGTTTTCCTGCTTGTATAGTGTGTGCTCCCAACATTGGTTTATATTTTATATACGTCAAGTAACTTAAAAATTTTCATAAAATTATTTTTATTTTACCTTATTACAGTTTTTTATACAAAACGCAAACAATTCCTTGGTAGCTTTAAGGTTCTAAAACAACAAAACCTTTTAAAATACCAAGTACGGCGGAATCAAACTGGATAACGACAGTTTCATTCTTTACAAGATCAGAATAGAGTTGAATGCGTCCAATTGAGGGTTGTCACACTTGATGAAATTGGCTCAAAGTTTCTATACAAATAAAAAAAAACTTGACGATACCCGATAACTAGTTTACAATATTGAATTGGCTATGAAAACCCTCTATGCCTGATAATCCTTTCGTTCCTTCAGCAAGGCCGTTGCCAACGGTAGTTTTTCGTGGTCACGGAATCAATGTTTGTGAATGCAAAGTAGACTGCAATTACTTTTCCTTTTTCTCTAACAGGTTGGCTGATAAGTCCGCGGTCTAACAAAGAAAAACACATTTTTTTATCAAAATTCGTTTTTATTATTCAACATAGTTCCCTTCAAGAGCAATACAACGATTATAACGAACTTCCAATTTTTTGATACCATTTTGGTAGTACTCCTTCGGTTTTGCCTCAAAATAAGCCTCAGTTTCGGCGACCACCTCTTCATTGCAGCCAATTTTTTCCCCTGCGAGCATCCTTTTGAGGTCTGAGAACAAGAAAAAGTCGCTGGGGCCAGATCTGGAGAATACGCAATTCGGGGAAGCAATTCGGAGCCCAATTCATGAATTTTTTCCATCGTTCTCAATGACTTGTGGCACGGTGCGTTGTCTTGGTGGAACAACAAAATAACAAAAGTTGCTAGACAAAAGACACTCTGTCTCACTAACTAATTGACATACAGACGTCAAATTTTGACACGAATCATTTGAAGGTTGGTACTATATAAAAATAATATGCATTTAATACTAGCGGCGCCATCTATGTGTCAGACTGGGGACTTATCAGCCAACCTGTTATAAGGGATTGGCTGCAAACTATTATCCGTTTTATTAACTTATTATTAACTTAACTATTATCCGTTTGTTAGTTAACACTTTTGATGAAAATTTCAAAAGCGAGCTGAAAATGGCAACCTAGCACTGGCCTTGCGTCGACTTGTGCTTTTTAACACTTTGAGTGCCCGACCATTTTTGCTTATGTTTACCTGGGTGCCAAGCACTTTATGTTGAAATTTTTGATGGCTATCATATATGATAGTCATGGCCCTCAGGCAAGTGTTACTAAATACAAACAAACTAAAAGGAGATAAAAATAATAATTATTAATACAATTTACGATGATTTCTTGTTGTATTTGCATTGTTTTGCTGTGTTTAAATCATTTAATTGCAAAAAAATCTTAAATGTTACGAATAGATTTTTTTCAACAGGATGCTTCATTGAAAAGCGATCATATAAACAACGTATGTTGACATTGAGATGATATTTTTAACTAATATCTGCTGTACATAAGACGATTTAAAAACTCAATTATAACTAAAATATATGTGGCTGCGATATTTTGATCGAAGGATTTGCTATTTTGCATTTATATTCTCCAGCGGGCTTCAAATCGAACTGCAGACTGTTGGAATCATATCCATAAAATCTAATCGATGAACGGTTAATCGACTTTTTGAAGTTTTATAACTATCCAACGCGCATAACAATGTTAAAATCAAGTATTTTTGGTCGACACTTCGTTCAATGTCCCGTGTCACTTGCCGTTAGCATTGCCATTCAAAACTTTGATCAAGTTAAAAGTTTTTTGAAACACCAGTGAGAGGGAAACCGAACAAGTCTATGAATCGTTAAACGAAAACGTAACATTTAGTATGAATTATAACAATGAAATTGTTTTAATGGAGGAAAAAATATATAATTGAACGAAGGTATTGTAACCATAACAATAGAGGGATTTAGGCATATATTTTTTCAAGAACATTAGAAAATTAATCAAAGTAATTGTTATATCGGAGTGGATTTTTTCTCTACACTTTATTAGGTAACTCAAATCCTGAGTCATGACAATTTGCTTGACTTATTGAAATTTAACGCACATTGTTAATGTATCAGTAAACATAATTTAAACTAAGAGCTACTAGACATTATCATCATGAAATACAAACAATCATTCAAATCATTATGTTTTTTATTATTAGTTAAAACATTCATATTATTCGTGTGACCTTTGTACATTTTCGGATAAGATGACTCTTCAATGTTCAACTTCAATATTTCAAAACAACTCATATCAAATTTTCAAATCGTTATCAAAGAAATCAATGATGCGTACATTATTTATACACATTCATTTATTTTTTTACACGACTGAAGATTGTTCACTCCCTGAGATACCTCTATAGAAACGAGCTTCTGATAAGCGTATATGAGATTATATATGTATAATATTTCAACCCACAAAAGCCCGGAACTACAGGGTAGGTCACGGAGGAGCGCATATATGTTAACTTAGTTGCTTTCACCACTTTCTTTATAAAAACACTTTTACGATTTGCCATTACTTGTTCGTTTGTTTTAATAATGACTCATCACTTTGATAGTACATTCACTTGCTCGTTAGTCAAAAACTCTGTTCTGTTAGAATACTAATTTTAATGAAAAATCAAAACTTGCATGTCTAATATTCTTATTGTTATTTAACACACCTACACATGAATTAGATTCATACAATTCGTGAAGTGATAATTTCCTTCATTGATTCACTCGTCGTAGATATATCATTTTGTTTGTATCTAAGAAATTAATCTGTTCCTATTTGTTTCTGAATTTAGACACACGTATTCCAACCAGATCACATTTGAGAATATAAATAATTTGCAAATGAATCATATTTGTTCTTTTGTTCAATTGTCACTACATCATAGCAGTCCTTTCATCCACTGTATATTAACTTTTCTTGTATGTCACACTTTTTAAGTTTAAACTCATTCTAATTACGTTAATCACTTTCGTATTTTGAGTCTAATAGTTATATTATGTATGAACAGATGATAACTGATTTAGAAACGAATAACACTGATACGCTTCTCGTAAGAGCAGCGCCATGATGTTGAATTGATGCTGTGTTAGAAAGAAGCTACACGTAAAAGCAGCCAGCAGCATTCTAATCCCAAAGAAGAGTACGCTATTCGTTCCCTCGAACCCTCACACATTTACACCGATATTCGTTAACGAATACATACAAATGATTCCTTACTCTTTCGTCCTCTGTGTCACCGATGACTTTGAATCTCGTTCTCTCGACAGGACGAATATATTTTCCCTCCCAATAATTTGGGGTGCGGTTCGCTTTTCATTATGTTTCCGTTTGGTGTGTAAAATATTTATCTCTTCAACTACAACCACCACATATTCACAAAATAATTCGCATGCACGCTAATACACGCATAGACAGTCTCAATATGTACAAATGTCTATGTATATTCTTATTGCCGTTTTCCCTTATTCAGGGACTACTAGCTGTATAGCAAGATAATTATATAGACTTCCGGTTTTCAAGCATGTTTTTATAAAAGCTAAACTTAAAGTCATTTGTTTAGCTAGAACACTGTAAAAAAGAAGATGATGAAAAGGTGATAAATGACATAGTTTGCTAACACAAAAACTAATGCACAATATTTTTTTATAAAAAATCATATCCGTTACTCAAAATGTCGATGTAATATTGCTATCCAAGGCATGATTCATGTTAGTACTGATTAAAAATTGTCACAAACGATATATTAATGGCAGTTTGCTTTTCTTATAATTCACTCATTTTTACCAAAATACACACACTGAAACACTTCGTATATATACGATACCAGAATCTTTTCATAATCGTTTACTTCTAACCCTACGGCTTGATGCTAAAACTGTTAATCGACCCATCCAAACCTAAAGGAAAAAGAAACGCAAAAGGCGTTGAAAGGACACTCCAAATGAATGATACAATCATCTCTCTCGTTCAGCAAACCACTTCACTCATGTTTTCTTGCCTACCAAATGTATGCTTTATAATTTTTAAATATCGTCTATACTATTCCTGGGAAACAGTTTTCGTTGAGAAGCTAGGTTTCCCTCGTCGGTGCTGTTGAAACTCAAGTTAACAATGCGCACGCGCAGAAGCTTTCACAGCATCCAAAATATTACCGAGCATAAATGGCTTCCTTTTTCTCCCATTTTGCAAACTTTCATGTTTCAAATTGTAACACAGAATGTTCGTTTATACACAAAATCTCTCATAGACAAACATAGAGCACTCTCGTTTCCGTGGAAACGAAGTTACTCTCTTATTGAAATTTTGATACATCGAGTTTCAGCGACGTAGAGCGAGAAACATCTCAATGAAAGCGCATGCTTCGTCACATTTTTCATATCTCTTCAATTCAAAGACAAAGGATTCACAAAATTCATCGTCTTCGTTGTCCATACATAAACAAGCAATCCTTTTTCTGTGGCATCATTTGTAAAAATATGTAAATTCACTAAAAACAAATAAACAAATATCACGGTATAGATCTTGTGCATCTTATCGAAATTCCAACTTGAAGAAGATCTCTTTTTTATTTCACCGTACAGTTTTAAATTCTTATTTTTACTATTAGGCACATTTTTATTTTTAATCAAAATTGTGTTAGATCATTTCATCAAATATCTATTGCCGTATGGTCAAAAGCTGAACTCTTCAAAACAGTTCTTTTATAAATAAGTAACATATTTTACGGCTTTTCTACCCCAAACAAGGCCATTCTTTAATGCTTAGAGCTAAACTTTGCTATTTTAACTATTTACACACAAATAACACACACGTAACACACAACATGATAATTAAATCACTCGCAATATTAATTAACAACAATTTAAAATATATCTCAAACTAAATTTTACTAAATATTATTGAATATTTAAAAAAAATAGAGTTTTATTTAATTTTTAAGCTCACTCTTAGAAACAATTCAACATGCTCAAGAAAATTCAACAATATACTGACACGTGATGCACAATGCATCATTCCTGTTCCGCTCAGAATACGATACTAACTTCATCTGACTTACCGTAGGGTCATTGTAGCGCAGGCACAAAAGAAGAAACCAACATGATTGATTGCACACAACATTACCAACACTCGCAAAAAATCCCTTGCTTCTTATTCTCTTTTACGACCTTCAACCGGTAGATCAACCTATACCATTTTAGAAATGTATCACGCTGGTTTTCCTTACCTTTACATGCTCTTGTGTGTTACACAAATGGCCTAAAACATATGATTTTTCTCAATATTGGTATCCTTTCAAAAAATTTTAGAATAAATCATATCTAGTGTAATATATGTTGTAAAAGTGTGAGGGCATTTCGGTATTTTCATTTTTGTTTTCTGTTGACTCAGGAACATCTTTTAGTTTTCGTTGATAGAAGATCAATGATTCGGTAAACTCAGAAATGAACGAGTAAACAAATATTTACTTCTTTCAGCTAAAATGACATGTATTCCATCGATCATTTGTGTTCAACTACAAAGGCATTACTATAAATGTATAAACCAATTGTATCGTTCCTGCATGACCTTGCCGAATATTTACTAAAATATTAAATCTGACTATGTTCGACACTGTTAAAACAATATGTGTACCTTTTAAGGTTCATGACGTTTAACAGCTACCTATGGGTAAACTTTTCGTGCAAATGTTATCTTAAATTAAATTGTAATGTTAAATGTTATATTGGATCAAAACATGTTCGATGTTTAGTTCTTTATACACATCTTTTTAGTTGGGTCAAACTTATTTTATTTCTAAAATCTCACGAAAAAAGGTAATTGTTTTTCTTATAATGTAATGATATTATGATAACATAATGTAATAAAATTATGACAAATTGACCGACGCTGTAATACCATTACAAATAAATAAACAAACGGAACATTGCGCCATAACACCTTACATCAGGGATGAGCAACCTTCTTAATACAGTTTGATCAAGTGTGTTTGACTACCACAAAGCTGAACTCTTCCACACAAATAACACACACGTAACACACAACATGATAATTAAATCACTCGCAATATTAATTAACAACAATTTAAAATATATCTCAAACTAAATTTTACTAAATATTATTGAATATTTAAAAAAAATAGAGTTTTATTTAATTTTTAAGCTCACTCTTAGAAACAATTCAACATGCTCAAGAAAATTCAACAATATACTGACACGTGATGCACAATGCATCATTCCTGTTCCGCTCAGAATACGATACTAACTTCATCTGACTTACCGTAGGGTCATTGTAGCGCAGGCACAAAAGAAGAAACCAACATGATTGATTGCACACAACATTACCAACACTCGCAAAAAATCCCTTGCTTCTTATTCTCTTTTACGACCTTCAACCGGTAGATCAACCTATACCATTTTAGAAATGTATCACGCTGGTTTTCCTTACCTTTACATGCTCTTGTGTGTTACACAAATGGCCTAAAACATATGATTTTTCTCAATATTGGTATCCTTTCAAAAAATTTTAGAATAAATCATATCTAGTGTAATATATGTTGTAAAAGTGTGAGGGCATTTCGGTATTTTCATTTTTGTTTTCTGTTGACTCAAGAACATCTTTTAGTTTTCGTTGATAGAAGATCAATGATTCGGTAAACTCAGAAATGAACGAGTAAACAAATATTTACTTCTTTCAGCTAAAATGACATGTATTCCATCGATCATTTGTGTTCAACTACAAAGGCATTACTATAAATGTATAAACCAATTGTATCGTTCCTGCATGACCTTGCCGAATATTTACTAAAATATTAAATCTGACTATGTTCGACACTGTTAAAACAATATGTGTACCTTTTAAGGTTCATGACGTTTAACAGCTACCTATGGGTAAACTTTTCGTGCAAATGTTATCTTAAATTAAATTGTAATGTTAAATGTTATATTGGATCAAAACATGTTCGATGTTTAGTTCTTTATACACATCATTTTAGTTGGGTCAAACTTATTTTTTTTCTAAAATCTCACGAAAAAAGGTAATTGTTTTTCTTATAATGTAATGATATTATGATAACATAATGTAATAAAATTATGACAAATTGACCGAAGCTGTAATACCATTACAAATAAATAAACAAACGGAACATTGCGCCATAACACCTTACATCAGGGATGAGCAACCTTCTTAATACAGTTTGATCAAGTGTGTTTGACTACCACGAACATAAGAACATAATACGACAACTATAGGAACCATACCACCATTCAACGGAGCAGCATTTTTATGTTTTTTTTTTTTTTTTGAAGATAACACGATTCGTGAAGATAAAAAATCGTGTGTTTATTTGTGTGTGTGTGTTTTTTTTGAAGAAGGGAGAATTGTCGGAAGACTCACGTTGGTGCACGCGTTGTGTGTGTGTGTGTGTGTGTGTGTGAGAGAGAGAGTTTTTTCGTTGGAAATCCAGTTGGCGCCATTGTACTTCGTTTTTACTAGGGGTATTTAAATGTTAGAAATATTTTGGCACGCAACATATTGACATTCGGCCCAATAACACATATTACAATCGGTTAATACAATCGTCATTAACTTAGTTTTAAATTTGAGAATCATTATATAAGTTTTAATAATATAACGTTTAAAATAACCAACATTGGTATCATCGATTTTCCTAGTGCTCATAGCTTCCTACATGTAACAATTCGTTACTTAAAAAGTAAAAGATAGTAAAAATTTAGGCAACTACTGTATATCAGTCAGGTACATATCTCAGAAAACAAAAAATTACAAGTATTTTGTTTTATTATATTCAATTTTCTGTGATTTAAAGTCAACGCAACGTTTTCAATTCCTCTTTTTGCCGCTTTTTAGCTGTATAGTTCATTTGAGATATCTTCGTCACCTTTAGCGTCTTGATGCATTCCATCGCGATCTTTCCGTGCCAGGTCGATGCATGACGTGGAGTATATCCGAATCCGCTTTTTCGACTCTGATCCCTTTTCGTATATGTCGTGAAATTAATGTCGTTTGTGATCGTCATCAACCTGACATGTCGAGCGCCACGTATATTAATTTTATTCGTGCCGTGCGGCCTACTCTGTGTTTATTTATTTTCACGGCTTTTAATGAATATTTGTATACCTTATTTGCAACCTCGCTTCGAATAAACAAATATCAAATTATGCCGACATGAAAAAACGCGACATCACGAATGAGAAAATCTCTCAACACTCATTTTCTCAAGCACCTGCGAGATACTTTTGATAAAATTAAGTTACCAATGTTTGTAGAATGACAACAAAATCGATGTGAGAAACTATTGAGAATATATGAAAAAGTTTCCAATGTTTATTATTGGGAAGGATATAAAAAAAAGTGAAATGAAATAATTGTTTCCATTTTAAATTTGCTTGCATGGAAAATTTGGTCACTTCCATTGTTATGAGCGACTTGGTTCATTCAAGTTCACTTAAAGGAACCGGACCTTTTGCTTTGGCCTCAACTCGCGATCTGCATGCGGTTTTTTGTATAGATGACCACTTCGTATTGATTTATTGATTGATTGATTGATTGATTGATTGATTGATTGATATATTTATTTATTTATTTATTTGTTGATTCATTTATTTATTTATTTATTTATTTATTTGTGGATTTATTTATTTATTTATGTATTTACTTATTTATTTATTTATTTATTAATTTATTTATTTATTTATTTATAAGTTTATAAATTTTTTTTATTAATTTATATATTTATTTGTTCATTTATTTATTTATTTATGTATTTATGCATTTATTTATTTATTTATTATATTTTTATTTATTTATTTATTTATTTATTAATTTATTTATTTATATATTTATTGTTTTATTTTTTTATTTAGTTATTTATTTATTTACTTATTTATTAAGTTATTTTTTCCTTTTTACATTGATTAATTTATTCATTAATATAGTGATTTATTGATCTATTTATTAATTAATTTTATTTATTTTTCATATTTTTATTTATTTATTTATCTATTTATGTTTTGATTAATTTATTTATTTATTTACTCATTTATTTATTTTTTTACTTTTTTTTATTTATTTATATATCTATTTATTTATTTTTTCAGTTATGTATTAATTTATTTATTTTTTATTTATTTATTTATTTTTTAACTTTTTATTTAAATCCCTTTGATGTTGAATATGCCATGATGGATTTGGCGCAATGCTTTTTAATTGTCCACAAAACCATAAATGCCAACGGAAAAATATTCAGTGTCATTTGTATATAATGATAAATCAATGATAAATTATTAAAAATATTTATTTATTTATTTTATTTTACATTCAGTAGGAACGGTCCGAGAAGGCCGAATTGCTTAATTAAAAGCATGTATGTACTAAACACAACACAAAACAAACCTAAAAACGTGAGGCTTGTTTAATCATTCATTCATAATTTAAGTTCAACTAAAATAAGCAAGGAAATAATCCTCACGGGTTGTTTGTATCAATGTCAGTGTTTAGCATGTTTTTAATTCATTAAAACATGCTTATTCATGCTTATTTCATCAACATGGCTCTTTACACAAACCCAGCGAGTATTCTAAGAAATTTGGCAAACATTCTAATAGAGCAACAAGTTTGTTAATTACTGTACTAATCCATATTGCAAGTTTTATTTTTCAGGGTTTCAACCCCTGTTTTATTAACAACTGATATTTGAGCGCCATCTGTTGGGGAAAAGGCTCATCCTACACAAAAACCCTATGCTCAGCGATGGTGTAGCTTTTGAACGTGCATTTCGTTTTCGTCAAATTTCACATAATTTTCAACAAAATATCAAAGAGCCTCAAAAAAGTTATGCTTCTGTGGAATTTGACTGTATTGGAAATTTTACTGTATTTTAAGATTGAATTTTTCAAGCAATACGGCAAAGCCGTTCATCCTGGATAAACAAAAATCAAATTAGATAAAGGTTTACCTTGGAAAAATTATATTCTAAAAAAAAATTATATTAAAATATTCTTATTTAGAATTTTTCATTACTTAGTTTTGCAAATTCAAATTACTTTGTTATTTTAGTTAATTGTTGATTATAGCAACGAATAAATAATGCAAAATAAGACTATTCAACGTAGACTAACAAGCTCATCTAGAGTTTTTATTTATTTATTTAATAAGCACGCATTTTCAATCATTTCCTAACTCATCAACAAGACATTACTAATTTTATAGGGGTCTATTATATTATATTACTCACTGGTTGAACTTCGATTCCCTGCCAACTATTGCATATGTGCTTTTTATTTGGCACGTGTATGGAGAAATACAAAAAAATCTGAAAATTTTCTCGGTAGAGCATGAGATTTTTGTAAATTTTTCAAAAACCGGGTTTTCCATACAAACGCATGCTTTTCAATTGAACTGTCAGCAAACTATCGAGCGTTCAACTAAAAAGCATGCCATCTTAAACGCATTCAACTATTGAATTCTGACTGTATGCTAGTTGATTTAGTAGTCTGTTAAGGAAAATCGACCAGGACGCTGCCAAAATCGAAATAGGCGTCAGGTGACTTTAAAATACGCTAACTCAATTGGAACGTTAGCTCAAAACTATATTTTTTAAACCTATTTGATTTGCTTTGCTGTTTGAACCAATTTCCTATCCAATTACATTATGCGCTCGGTAATCCGCATTTGATTGAGTGCTGATTATCGAATGACGTATTCATGTGTTTTTTTAACTTCTTATTTTTGTTTCGGCCCTTGAGTTAATTTTTACATTACATACATTTTCATGTTGTTCAAAGAAAGCTAATAATTTAAAAAAAAAATAGAAAGATATTTATCTTTTTAATCATTGTTCACTGCTTTTGACAGAACACTGAACCCCCCAGATGAACCCTCACGAATTTGATTGTCAAAAGTGCGGATTATCGAGGTGTGGATTATCGAGCGTGTGGATGAAAAAGGTGCGGATTACCGAGCGTATACTGTATTACACATTTAAAATATAATTATTGCACGCTTTCCAAGTCATGGAATCTGATGAAAAAGCGCCATAGGATAGATAGGTTTCCTATGAAACAGTGTGTAAAACGATACAAAACGCTGTTACATCACACGTTTGTCCTTGGTTCAAGCTGGAAACACCTGCTGCCGCACGTCAAAAATATACAAAATACTGACAAAATGATGGCATAGTGAAAAATGGGCTGTGCAATGAAACAGGATTGAAGCACTTTCTTTGTTCCAATTATTGAACAGAATGAGTGTTTTTTTTTACAAAATTTTAAAAAAATTTGCTAAATAATCGTGAGAACTAAACATAATTGATGGATTTCATTTTTGTTTAACACATCGGACGACCGAAAGAGCCAAAATCTACAATATTGTTCGTAGAGTTTTACGTGAAGAGCCAAAGCAAAAATATGTGAAAGTTTTATGAAATATATTAACTGTTTCTATCCGCCATTTCGATATCAAAAGCCGCACTCTGCTGATCGCTGGTATAATAACTTGAAAGAGTGCTCTTAGAAAATGTAATATGCCTCATATTTTTATTGTAGTATATAGTTGTATAGCAAGTATAAACTTAGTTGAATATGTAGCAAAAAATAAATTGAGAAAAATGTTAGCCTTAACTTTTGTTTTAAGGCAGGTTAAGGTTAGTGAAAATCAAAATTACACTAGTGAGTACGGACAATCAACCCCAGCCTTTATAAATATTTGGAAATACAGGAGTTTATTTGGTATGCAACAATTGTCAAATCATCCTATGCGTATTCCGGTTACACGAATGCTTTCAATGTTTCAGCACCTGTGTTTTGGAGGATATTTAAATGTTTTGGTATAGTTTTTACTTTTTTTGAATAAACTTAAAACAAACTTCATCTTATTGAATAAAAACATACCTATTTAGAATTCAATATTATGTTTTGATATTTTTAAACCCTCGAATCGGTAGTTATACGATTTTTTTCTGCAGGAATCCGCTCTAGGTGAAGACTCGTACTATGATAGTTTTGCTCGGTTCCGTACTATAGCGTACTTCAGATAATTGCGGTGTTTATTGAAACCTTAACATCGTCTAGCTCTTGAGACTCACGAGCACACAATAAACCACAGGGAGTTACACAAACTTTATTAATTCAGCATTTTATGTAAAACTGTTGTGCAGGTGTTAACTAAAAATAGTTGAGCTAAAACCTATATTAATTTTTTTTTTTGCTTTTTTCTAATACACTGCAACACCCGTAGTCGACCTGTCTTAACTGCTCCTGTCTGAACCGTGCTCCTTTCCCATATGTTGCACTGACTATCATGCTATGGGTTGTCAGTAAGACATTGATAGTTAAGCCTATTTGTGGTACAGATAGACCATGATAAACAACGGTTAAAGAAGAAGAAGAAAAAGTAAATTTAAAATCTGCCATAGAACAGCCAGTCCTACATACCAAGAGTAAGGTTTGGTCCATGCGAAGCTTAAAGTCATTGCGGACATGTTGTTTAGTCATGCGAAATCACACAGAACGGACCAAATTTCGTTGCTACTCCTACCAAATATTTGTTACTAAACAGGCAATTAATGTGTATTGGAAAGTATGCACCTACGGTCAACAACTTGGCTAAAGAATGTCAAAAACCATCCTTTACATCCAGAAGCTCCAGGTCCAGAAATTCATAAATCATACACAACAAAACCTTTCAGTCATTCTTGCTTAACAGCATCTCTAGCCCTTCTGTTCTTGATGACATAAGATTAAGGCCTGAGGGATTTGTCAGACCACCATAAAAACCCATAGGAAACACCAACTACCGCCCTGTTGCTCATTATATACCTTCATCAGTATTTGATTTTTCCTTGAACATGTGTGGTTTGTGAATATTTTTATGTGAAATCAAAATGTGTCTGTGGATATGCTCATAACGGCTGGGTGATATATTGAAACATGTTTGCAACGAGAATTACACATGAAAATTATCCACACCCGGAACGTTTTTTCGAACCAAAATCAACGCACTGATATTCGCACCATGGCTCGTCTGTCTATAGCCAATGGGCTTGAAATATAAGGGAATCTCATTTCAATCCATTACCAGCATCGTACTGTAACTATTCCTGTTTGCGGAAGTATTCTTTTACGCATTATTATGAAACGCTTTGTTGCAGCTGTTGACATCGTACATTTAAACGACAGCATTCAATCCTGGAAGTTAGACAACCACTTTTGGTGGACATGGCAGCTCTTCTTTAACAACCGCGAGAAGCTATTCTATTTTAAATCCCAAGCCTGTCGAACCCCCTAAGGACATTCCAGACAGCCCATACCGTAGGTGGTGGATAAAGCACAGACGCTTACTGTCTTCAAGTCATCGCAGACTCTGTTGACCATAAAGACAGTCGGTAAAGAAAAAAATGCAAAACATCACCCACTAACGGTACCACGTTTGTCCTGTAAGATGAGCAACAAAGCGACAATGAATATAAGGATACGAAGTAAAGCTGACTGATATGGAAGTACAAACTTTACTCTAGCAACCTGGGGGTACGAAGCATAAAAATATACTTGTAATTCAAATGCGTAAATTTACATAAAGTTGTCATTAATCATCGGTATGATTTGAAATTAGAATATTTCCTAGCAGATCCTCCCTTGTACCAGAATACTTTCAATCTTGGTTCCGTTCGTGGAGTGGAAGGACTATTTTTTGTTGCTTATGTTGAATCGCGATCGTGATTTCTCATTTTTTCACTCTTTGCTACACGTTGCTAAATATTCAATTTCTCATATGCCGCTAAGCGTATGCAATACATTTTCCCTATTTTGCAGATTTTCATCCAACTGTGCGGCATTGCGTTGGGTATTTTATACTTTTCTCTCACTGTCAATCGGAGCCATCTGGTTCCTGAATCACGGACGCAGGTTTTGGCAATGACTTTGCTTTTTTTCTATCGTTTTCCTATTTTCCTTTATTTTGACTGCATCCAAGTGCTGTGCGCGTGTAGGTGATGACAAAGAAAAGCGTGCGTTGTAAGATGATAAAACGCATTTTTTTACGAATCTTTCAGTTGTACCAGCAGCATTTTGCGAACAAATGCAGACAAAGCAAAGTATCCTCTCGTTCATGTTCGCATTACGGTCTGCTGGCATCCTGCAATGTGGACGAATATTCCCATAAATTTGTAACGGTTTAATTGTTTTATCGGTACAGGAACAGAATACCTTTAATCTCTTCTGAATTATTGCAGTTGAATAACTTTTTTGGTTGATTCGTTCTATACCTCTCATACAAATCGTGGGAAAGTACATATTAACTTTCAGGAAAGTGTTGCATGAAAATGTCACTAAAAATGTCAATTATTTATATTTTTTCTCTAGTTTTTAGCTGCGTACAAGAATTGCTAAAAATTTCAAACATTTATCATAAGTACCAAAAAAAGCTTTTATATTAACATGTTTTATGGAAAATATGGAAAAATTTCCTCAAATACAGTTTTAAAGTTATTTCACATCTTATGGGTTATCTTCTTCAAATTAAAATTCAATTTTTACGCAGCGCTAGCCACATGCAATACACGCTGTAATTTAACTTATTTGCATTAAAGAAATATTGGCAGTAGAAAATTTTATGAACTCCCCTATTTCTGCAAAAAAGGGTATTGAGACTCCCCGCAATAATTGAATTCTTCTTCTTTTATCTTTCATAAAATTAACATGATCGTTGGAAAGTGTTGACTTAATGGCCCTTGAATTAACCCAATCCAACAGTTTTGCAGTATTATAATTGTCCCTCAGTGAAACGATAGTACATTTGCTAAGTTTAAAGCGTCAAATATTCAGTTTTAACGAGTTAAGATGATTATCAAATTGAAGGATATTTTCTGCAACTGTTGCCACCAAAACTTGTTTCAACGAAAATAAAAGTCACCCTATCTCAATCCTTTTAATCTTTGAATTTTGCCTATTGTTAGTACAAGCATTCAATATCACTCAGGTTCTTCATTCAGTTTCATCAGATACAATGCTTAACATACTACTTCCAAAATTTAAACGTTAATTGATTGACAACATACAAAATTCGTTTAAACAAATCTCAACACATGACACTATTGACCATAAATAAATAATAATAAATAATAATAATAATATAAATAATAATAACATTTTCCTGCAATGTTTTTTTATTCAGGAGGAACAGTCCGAGAAGGCCGTATAGCTTATTCCTGCAATGTTATCATCTAAACGTTCCTGCCTTTGAAAACCCCAATCTATTTGATATGTCAAGTACCTCTGCTAACCCACTTTTGTAATGCTGCTCCAAGAAACTAGAATATTTTACAAACCCACCTTTGTCAATGTGCGGTCTTCATAAATAACTCGCATGTAAAGAAAACAATGAAAAACGGAACTCTCATACAACTCATACTACCCACAACAAAAAACTATTCAACCCTTTTTCCGCACTAGCCAGCCATCAGTGAAGAAATACTTTTACTTTTCTTTCTTTCGACACACCATTGGAAAACCTCTTTCTCAAGGCAAGCTTGTTTGTTAATATTTAAAGCCCTTGTGGTTTCCAATGTATATTACTTCCAAAAGTTCACGACAGCATGAAAAGGGCAAGCTGGTGACAAAAGAAACCCCATTTGTCTGTTAATTTTATCCTTCATTTTAGAAGTAAATGCCAACTATAAAAAATATTTATAACATTAAATCCTGGGACCTTAAAGTGAGATTTATTATTCTTTGAATCCCTCATCTTCAGCACATTCAATACACTTGATACACTATTAGCTGGACACTGTGAAGTTCATTCTGTTTGTTATTATTACCTAACTAAACGCTCTCCAGTTTCTGAGATTTACTACACATTATTGCTATTCAGTTAACAGAATCTTCGTTTTTTTTAAATTCTAACATGGTAATAACTATGAAATATTCATTATTAACTGCTTATACTACTCTGAAATCAATACAACTATTGAAGTTATCAATGTTTCTTTTTTTCATTTCACATCGACTTTTTTACCATAATTGTAAAGAAGAAAATAAACGCAACATTCGATTTTACAAATGATTTCTGATCCAATTTGTTCATTTTTGTAGGGGGTATTGTATATATTTACAAATCGTTTGTCTTTTGGCTTTGTCTACGCCAAACTGCATCCATATCTCATTTTGGTTCGCTGGTTGCGCTCTCTATTTACATTTCGGTTTGCATCGTTCAAGCAAGTGCTAGCTGTGTTCGTTTTTAGGCTTCTTTATCAGATGATTGGGAGACTGGAATGAAAATAAAATAAACGACTTTAAAATACCACCCCTAGCCGATCTCAGCATTTTACTTACAATCCCACAAAACTTTCGATCTTCTGCGGTAGGGCATTTCGGTGCCATTTTTACCAGCGCTTATAATGGTTACAACTTTTTTTTACTGAATCATCACGGCACTTACTTAAAGCATTCCTTCTTTTTCTCAATGAAACATGATGTTAGAAACTTTAATAAAAAGTATACTCCCACACATACAATAGCGTGAAAAGAGATCCAAAAAATGTAAAACAGCTATTGTAATGAAGCTTTAGATTCGCTTTTAAATTAAAGATATTTATCCGATCGGGCATAATTCAGTACCTCCCCCCTGAATTTTCGTCGTTTCTCGTAAGCCAATGCCTGATATTTCAGGCATTCTTATTCAAATTTGTCCCAAAATGTGCCGTGCATGAACTCGATGCTACACCCAAATTCTAAACCGCATGTCAAAGACGCTAACAAGGCCACACTAAGGAATTTGCGAAAGAAGGGAAAGTTATCGATTATCGGAAGAATTATTTCGACGTTAAGGTTGGTTAATCTCAGTGAGTGATAGAATTTGCTTTATCTTTTGGACTCTTTTCTTCGTTCTTCTTTTTGAGAACAGCAGTTTTATTGAGCATAAAGTCTGCCTTGGCCCTAAAATGCTTTCTAGGTTTACAAATCACAGTCCAACTTTACCAAAAAATGCTTCAAGATTTCAATTTAAGAAACAGCAATCTTGAAACATTTCTTTACTCAGTGTTTTCGTCAAAATATGTCAAAGATGCTTGCTCTAGCGTTTTCTTCGCGATAATTTGTGTCGTTGGTATCATTCACGTTTGTTAGCATCATTCCGCTTTCGTGACATTTTTTCGCGACGAATCATAAAAGTGTCTAGTGGTCTTGGGGTAAATCGCAAACCCTGGAAATATATTTGATATACCTTTTTAGTGTTTATAGTTTTTTTTTCCTATTGTCCAAAAGAATTAGGTGCACTCGGTTTTAGCCTTTGTTTTTTAGTACATACTAGCTGTCCTAAAATTATCTGTGCATTTCGCTTAATTAAATTTGATTGTGTTTTTATTTTATAAATCTAAACAATCAATTTAAAATCAGTCTATCTATTTTTTTCATCCTCTTTGGCACATTTACTTACTATCGCTTTAAAGGTAAAGGCCTGTCTTTACCACTAATCGGAAAAGCTCTTCGGAGTGACTTCATTTCTTACCCATAGCAGGATAGTTAGTCCTACGTATAGGGGGCACGGTTTATACGTGGTTTGAATCCATTACGGGAATGTTGTAAACCAGTGCGAGTTGACGACTGTACCACGGGATCGACTCATTTGTTGGACCTATTTGTTGGTTCTGTTAATTCGTATTATAGATATTTTCTTTTTTTTTATTACTTTATTAGTCAAACGCATCGACGAAGCGGACCACCTGGACACAAACTTCCGAGGCGCTACCGACATGATTCAGCATGATTTTGCTGCTTTACAGCTCTGCATGATTTGCTCCACTCTAGTCACTTATCGCGCTCACAACTCTGATACTATGACTTCATTCAGCTCATATACCCCACATCAGTTTTAACATTCTGGTTGTGTGTTATTCTTTCTTGTCGATCCGACTTAACCACAACGGGCGCATTTGGATGCCGCCATGACGAATCTACTCACACAAACGCACAGTTTCGATTCTATGTACCACGGTCATACTAGTGCCGGCGTCATGAAGATCATTAATTATCGTCACACCTCGCATCAACGAAATCAAAGCATCCCATTTTGATGGGCAATTGGGATCAGTTTGGTCAATTGACCAACGGAGAAAATGAGGGGGGGAGGGGTGATGGGGTAAAAAACGATATATTACGGGGCTCTGAATCAGAAAAAATGAATTTCAAAGCACATTCATTAAAAAAGATCCTCCTCACATACTCTCGATACTGCAACTGGCGGTAGAAGCCAAATAACCTTTTTGTTTTATTCGCTTGCATACTATGAAAGGTGGCGGATGATCCGACTAATTAAGGAAAAAGATCAGCAAGGTCGTTCTTCATGGCATGTTGTAGGCCGACAGCCAACCACCGAACATTTCTCTGCCATTTATATTGTATAACCATCTTCTTCCTATCTCACCAGCTGTCTAGCCAACCTTTTCAGTTGATTTCTGACCATTTCCAATAATAAGAATATTGCCCTTGGGCTGATTGATACTCCATCCGCGAACCCATGTGTGACTATTTTAATCTTGCTAATGAAAATAAATGGTTTTTATTAATTTGTATTAACTTTCCAATCAATGCTTTAGAATAACAAATGTTATGATATGCATGTTTATGTTTGCATTCACATATCAGTCGCATTCGAGAAAGACTCTCGAGAAACTAAAATCTCGATAATCTGTGTATCTCTTAGCACCGTCGAACTCATCGTCCGGTTAAGTCTGTTAAACATATTACACGTTAAAACATATATTTTCGAATCATGATGTAGTTTGCGCCTCCTGGTCGCCTGATCGATTGATATTGCTGCCAGCGCTGCAACGCTACCTACAAGGATGCAGCCATGCGAAGTGACCTACAGGCGGCAATATCTACGGTCGTTGAGAGCATCAAACCCGTCATGGAACCGTTGACCAACGAGATAAAAAAACTGAGTTTGCATGGGACAATCTAAAAATTCTATTAAACAGTCACTATCCTGTAAAAATAAATCGTCGCATAAATCCGTCACAACGTTTGTTTTCCGATGTCATTAAAGACAACCGTACATTGATTATCGTATGTATTCTGTATGTTTCTTGTGATTTGTTCTGAGGTGCTTTGTTAAAAACCAGATGAAAACAGATTGAAAGATAAAAACCAACAAGGAGCAAAACCGAATCTGGCTAATAGAGTTCCGATTTTCAGAACGGCGTTTATCTGTTAAACGTGATATGACAGATATAATTCATTTGAGAATGGTAGTTTTTACCCGTCTGTGATAACCACTTCATGGTTTGTATTACTCTCTACGTTTACTAAACAAATCAAATTGAATTAATGTGATCCATTTTGTTTTTCTAGACTGATTATTTTCTATAACAAGCAGACATATTGTGTATGGCTAGTATACGATTATATTTATACTTTGTCGTTACATATGTGACTATTTAAAAATTAAAACTAAAATGTCACGTTCCTGCTCAGAAATAATTAAAAACAAATTACACCCATTCCATCGGCAACAAACAACTAAAAACGAATATGGAAGTCTTTTCAGTAACTCGATTTTGAACACCAGGCGACGAATTTCTTTTAAACACATAATGTTCGATAAGCCACTCATTTTCACGTGGCACGGCATTGGACGGCGTCCATAATGAGGATCATAATTGGACCACCTTAAGGTTTTGCTATTGTTGTTGTGTTCTCTCAGCCGGCCATATGGGTGTAAATGATCAACCGGCAGACATCGTCATTTTAAAGGAACCAATGGTTAAACTAATTAAAACTTCATTGCTGGCCATTCACTACTCTTGATTGTAATAAGACAATGTCACGTCATCAATAGCTATTAAGTTTATCTTCTTTCAGTTATATTTTCACGAAGATTTTCAGGATGTTATTACTTCTAGCTCAATACTTTGCACAACGGTGGATAGTTGAAAGGATAATATTCATCGAATATTTATCGAATATATTGAAAGGAAACAAACATTTATCTCTATTTGAACCTGATAAATATTTGTTAGACGTACATTGTTCTGTCATTGTCATTTTTTGCATTTCTTTTGTCTATAAAGACATGCTATATTTATAAAGTACTGGTGCTATGACCTGTGCTGTGAGAAGGACAGCCAGAAGGAAGCAACGATTTCTAAAAAAAAAATTGAATAAAAATTCTGTTCAGTCTCGTGGTACAGTCGTCAACTCGTGTCCGTCATGGGTTCAAACCCCGAATGTACCGTGTCGTCATGCGTAGGACTGACTACGATAAAAATGGAACATGGTTATAAATCAATATGTCACTGAAAGCCAAACCCACTAGTGACACAGGCAGGCCTTAACCAACCACGGTTGTTGAGCCATAGAAGAAGAAGAGGATAAAAACTCTTCAAAAACCCTTTTCAAAACATATCATAACGTTATTTTTTTTCTTACAACTGTGTTCAAAATATGCTTTTATATGCAAAAATAATAGAAATTAGTACGGTTATGTGATCCTGCCGGCAAAATATAATTTGTGACACATTAAACCTCTTAAAGTAAAGCAACTTAAAATAAAATGCTGGGTGTGGATTTCAAGGGGCCGGGCGGAGTTTTCGAACCACAAAAGAGTTAAACGTAATATTGAGACTAGTTTGTTTTTTAAATAATTATCTACCCTGGAATATACACCCTTTTTGTATTTGTCTTTCTATTACCCGTACATAAATTGAAATCAACATGTAACTTCATTTGACTGGGAATGGGAAATTGTTTAAGGAAAAATGTGTACATACGGTTATATATTTTTATATTATTATATTATCAAACATTATATTATTATATTTACATATATGTATATATATATAGATATATATATATATATATAATATATATATATATATATATATATATATATATATATATATATATATATATATATATATATATATATATATGTATATATATTTATATATATATATAAGAATATATATTAAATATATTTATATAAATATATATACCTACTAACTAAGCTTGATTTCTAAACTATATACTTTTTAGCATCAATTACTTATTACATTTAATCTCATTGCATTCACAATTCAAAAAAAAAACAAATTGAGTTATCCAGGTTGAAGTTGAGAGCAAATGACTAGACACTTGACCAATGGTCAAATTGTCGGGACATCGATCAGTCAGGCTACCCCAATTTGAGAATTTGGCATACATAATCTGCTAAAGGCATTCCCGTCATTGATTTTGGTTTATCCTCCAGATTCTTAGCAGCTAATCCTGACAACAAAGCTGACTTACTTTCTTTATTAAATGTAAATAAACCGTTTGACGCCCGGCACGGTGAGTAGACGATAGTGTATGTTCTTTAATTTTCTCGGCAGTTATGAGGTCAGAAGTTATGGGCGTTAAGGATATCATCTATTGGGTCATAGATCTGAATAGCATTATCGACCACTCCAAGACAGGTTGTAAAGAAGCAATGGTCGTAACCCATCGACCCGCGCCACCAATGCCGCCCGGTCACCTATCTGTTGCTGCCACCGTGACTCGATGCACAAAGCTCATTTTCCATGCCTGGACTGAAGTCTCTGGTGTCATGTTGCTTTGCAATGTTTGGCGTCAGGTATAAAAATGCGTCAGTGTTTTCGAAAATGGCAAGACGACGGGCACACTTCCCAGACACAGGTAGAAATGGTGATCTTCAGTACCTTTTACCCTTGAAAACACTTGGCACTATCCTTTTTGAACTTTGCTTTCCTTTTTGCTCTTTTTGGTTTTATATCCATTGTTTTTACCTTCGCTGCAATTATTATGTATCTCTTGTTTCTTCACACTCATACCATTCAAGATTTACTGAAAAGTTCTTACCCTTTTTCTTGAAACATTGCTTTACAATTCCAGCCGTATTCAAAATAGACGCCAAATAACAGGTGCCATGCACCTGAAACAAAATAGCAGGACATACGATGTTCAACCTATAAAATGACTTCTCACTGTCAGTATTCTTGTCATTTCAGTGAGAAGTTTGAGTTGATTAGCACGTGCTGACGAATTGGAGCTACGTGTAACTGAAAGTTTTGTTTAGTTGGTTATTTTTATTTTATTCCTTGTTTTTGCTTAAGTGATAAAAAGCACATAAAGTTTCTGTTAAGCAACTGCAGTAAAGTGTTTTTAAAATGTTATCGTCCATGAGTGAACTTTTCGGTGATCACGAAATGAATCATTTTGTGGAATATAAAACAAATGGTAGTGTTGAGCAAGACAGTTTAGATTTAACCAGATTGAATGATGGTAAATTTTGGACCACCGAGTTGGATAACGTGCCATTCCTTGACCGCAGTACGATGGGATCGTTTACTGATCTGGATGAATTGCCACCAACGTATGATGAATTTTATTCATCCAAGCTTGTCATTCCGTCAGTAGTGCAACCCACGAAACATTCAGAATTTCTCAGCATCCCATCAACATCAATTTTCCTAAGTAAGTAGCTTTAATTGGATTTCTAAAATGTACGGTTAACTGTATCAAGAAAAAAAACAAGACGATCCCCCCTTTGGTCAATTATAAGAGTAATTGATATAAATATCTTCCGACTATTTATCACCAAACAATCAAGTGCGGTTTACGGCGTAGATGTGAAACTAACGCAAGAATAGCCATAAAAACGTAATGGGACAACAGGATGAGACTGTTGAACAAACAGGATATGGGACCGTTTATGGCGTCGATCTGCGAAAAGGGATACTCGGCCTTTCCGGTGAAGAATGGACTGATATTAAGAGAATGCCCTTATTCTCTTTAGGAGAGGGGAAAGAAGGTGATAAAAAATCAAGTTCGATGTTGCTTAAATTATCTTTCTGAACAGCATTACAAGGGATACGCTCAACAGTTTTGCGCAAAGAGCCGTTTTCCGGGGATGGTCAAATTTATCATCGTCATGTCTGGCAAATTTTTCGCCCGATACTAGGATAGAGCTGACCAGTGAAAGAGTTTGGTTTTTTTTTTCAAATTTCTTATATTTTCAAAAAAATGTACGCGATTTAGCGCGTATTATTTTTAGATTGAATGTAAATCTTCACGTTTCAAGCATTTACGATTACTATTCTACGTTGAACTATGTTTTAATTTTTCATTTACAATTAATAAAAATTAGTTGTTTTCAACAAATTAAACTTCTTTTAGTAAAAAAAGTCTTCTGTTCTTAAGATTCAGGAATAACTGATTTACATTTATCGTCTCCACACGAACGGGTCTATAAACAGATCCTATTTTTTCCTACTAAATTATTCTAACACTCACTGAAAATTAGCACAACATTTGCTTCCTTATAAAATTGCTTTTAGCAAACTTTCTCCTTGAGCAGACAACCTTTTTTTTCCTCAGACAACTTTACAGTCAACTTCTTACCAACCAGATGTGCCAAATGGTGTGTTGGTGTATAAAATTTCCCATTCATATATGTAATATATATTTCGCTTTCATTCCTCACATTTGATCTCAAACATCCAAGCTGCAACTTTTCATGTGTTTACTGATTTTCCAAGCGGAAAATCTGCCGTTACGGTGCCTTATGGCACTGATTTGGGTTTCATAGCTTGATCTGTAATTTGAAGAAAGTAGGGAGAGCTGACATTTTGTGGGAGTCGGATTCTCTATTGAATCGCGTTTCTTGCACTACCTCAGTGTTGATTATGTGCCATGCAATATAAATCATGCGGAGAACATTTAACAAAGAAATCACATGAATATAGGACTGATTTACGAATGAAGTATTCTTTTTTTATTTCTCGTTACTGAAACATAAAAACAAGACGAAAAGAAAGGTTGGCGACTGAATATGAACCCTATAATGGTGATTGATATCGGTCAACTACAAAGCATTTCCTCATTGTGACTTGCCTTATATACATAAAATCGGTTGATGACGTGAAATTAACGATTTTTTCTCTCTTTTTTTACTCCTCAGATTACCAAGAAACCGAAGCAGTGAGGACCAATGCTACTAAATCGAATAATATGTCATTCGAGTGCAATGAAGTAATTGATTCTATGTTATCAACCAATGCAGATGGAAATAGTTCAAATGGCGCTTTCGCTGCTGACAGTTATATTGGTTCAACTAAACGCTCCCGTACGGCCTTTACTAGTTCTCAACTAGTGGAGCTGGAGAAAGAATTTCATTCTAACCGTTACCTATGCAGACCGCGTCGAATTGAGCTTACTCGTAAGCTAGCATTGACCGAGCGTCAGATTAAGATATGGTTTCAGAATCGACGCATGAAACATAAAAAAGAAAGCTCAAATATTAAGATCATAAGCAAGATTAAAAGTTCTTGCCATTGTACAGATGGAGAATCGTCGCGGTCACCTAAAATTTCTTCTCCAGCTTCTCCTCATAGCGTTCAGGCGACGATTGTAGGGGATGACGATCACAATGGACACCAAAACATAGTGAACCGCTTGATGGCACATTCTACGTATGCCCCTAGAACGAAAGTATATAACATTACTACCCTTGATTCGTACAACAGAAACTCTGTCACGCATAACGCACAATCTTATAAAACATGCTCAAACAATATCAGTTTGGAAACTTCGTACACTTCAGAAATAACTAGCGCTAATGCTGAGAAAATATTCGACCAACAGGCAAGGTGCACCGACTTATCTGGTCATTCAAAAATGTTATCTCATAACAACGAGATTCACGAAGAGCTAAAAGAATTAGAGAGTTACGCCTATTTTCCCTCTATCATCCAGGCACTCGATTTAAGCTTGCTTTCCCATCCCATGGCACAAAAAACGACGACATCGATTGATGAATCACTCAAGGAATCTTCGCAGATGACTATCTTAATGCCTTCGATATCCTCTGCCTTTACCGATGATATAAGCAACGTCAATCCTTTAGTTGACACTTCGTACCTTCCTCTCGGTAGTTTTAATCATTCTTCTGAGGCTTGTAGCACATCTCTCGATAATGATGGTAATGCACCATCTGTCACTATTCAGTGGGGTAATAAGAATTGCCAAAAATATCACCACAAACTGCCTGTTATTCAGCAGGAAGTAACCGAGGATTCAAACAACAACAAAAGCAGCAATTATGACTACCTTTGCGATAGCTCGGATCTAGTCCAACAACGCCACATCATTCATTCCCAACCCATTCCATCATTAAATAAACAACAACCACACGATGCTTTTGAGGCGAGAGTCAACGTTTCTGCGCAAGAAACTACAACGTCTGTTCCAACATTTTCTATCCACTCTTCATCTAGTGATACTGACAACGTGTTTCTAGATTTATAAAAACCCAGATAACATACTTAACTCAATTTTCTGGTAATTAAAACGAACGTAATTTGAATTTAAGAAACATACAACATTGTTCTCTTACTTGCTTACAATAAATGTACCTTTAAACATTCTAATAATGAATTCAGCGATGATAATATTTTAAATGATACCAAACGTATCAACAGTCGATGGGTGTTAATTATGATGCTAAAATTAGTATTTTGTTTTAAAATGAAGACTTCGTTTTAAATGAAATGACTTTGTTTTAAAATGAAATGAAAATCTTGTGTATTTCTTTAGTCCTAACAGTTGATTATTGTAAAATAACATCAGTCTAAGATTCCATCAACCATCTTTTAAATTAATAAAACATAATATTTTGTTTTTGAGCCACAGTATTGCTTTTATTAGTTATTTTTCTTTCAGCGGGACAAAAAAATAAAGTCATTATATTTAGTGCTTATTAGACTTTGTCAATCTTTTTACAATAGTAGTTAACAATACGTAGGATTGACTATCCTGCTAAGAGGGGAAATCAATTAGTCACTGAAAGCCAAAGCCCACTAGTGGTTCAGGAAGGCCTTGACCGACAACGGTTGTTGAGCCAAAGAAGAAGAAGAAGAAAGAAGTAAAAAAACAACAAATTCAATATTTATAACAAAATATAACAAAAAGTAAAGAAATAACAAAAAACAAACAACGAAATTGCATGATTTATTAGAAAAACAAAACTAAATTACTAACAAATAAAATGCTTTTGCTTTTGGTATCCTTATCATATTTGTTACAGAGAAATTGTATAACTTAAGCATCAATATGCATTGTCAATAGTGCCTCTGTTAATGACCAATGTTCCAGTATTTTGTGACCAATGTTCAATGGCCAATGTCAATTGGTTCGAACTGCATATACAAATATAAACAAGTATAATATTCATAACAAAAGCTTTCTAAAGAAATGCATACAATGGCTGCAACTTCTTCATGATTATATGTTAATTAAAGCCTTTTGTATATAAATGCCTTTTTCTGCAAGTCGTACATAATACTCAAATATCAAATGTTATTATTTGATGATAGTCCATGGTGGATAAAGACTTTTCATTCGTTCCATTTCGTTATTGTTTCATCTATGTATATTTTCGTCTATATTCAAGAATATGTCAATTCCCATGACAAATTACGTAGAACAGTGATGAGCATCTTTTTCAAGAGCTGAGCCACAATTGTAATAAAACCGTGTTGGCGGGTCATAAAACAATGATTATCTACGTAATATGATTTACACATTTTGTTATATGTTCTTAGCCAATTAACGACCCATTGATCCATTATTTGATTCCGACAATTGTATACAATTGTATACAAATATATTTTAAAATCTTTTTAATATAGCAAATTTCCAAATCGAACTCTGTCTAGAATCACGAATCAGATTTAATTAATTGATTCGGTCAATATATTAATTTAAAAATTGTTAAACAAGCCGCATGCATAAGTCTGGTTCACGCCAGTTCGTAGAGGCTTTCATGTAACATATTTTCCTGTACATAATTTTAACCTATATACAATGAAAATATCAAAACTCATTGCTGAACCTACCGTGACTGGGGAACAACCCATTGGGTAAATATAAACAAAAAGAGTAAACATAGCATGTACGTAAATTGGTATGTAAACCAATACCAATGCTTTTCCTCCAGTTTTTTTACATGTTTTTATCAACAAATTCATATGTGTTTCCTGCAGGTGCTCAAAATGTCAAAAAAATGTTCACAATTTATAATCATATTTAAGTAAGTAAGGTAAGTGTACCAATTATGGCTATAATATGTCATCAAGATACCAATTTTACTGCTGTAAAAATAAGTACTGTGTAAAATTTTACAAGTCTATATGTTTACTAGTATCCTATAATGTGTATAACACGAGAGTATTTTTTATTTTGACTCAATTTTTAGCAAGACAATAGAAAAACTCGTTTAAAAATTGCATCTCAAGTTACCAGTTATGGCTATAGTGTTCCTAGCAATTCGCTATAGCTGTATCAATTGTGGTTGTAACCCAAACTCGTAGATATTTACACCAAAAATCAATTTGTGACATTGTTTTAACTCAAATCAAGTAGTATTAAGTTCACTGCAGGTAAATTAGTAAGTAAACACCATTAAATGAATAAAATTAAAAGTTTCAAATCTTCGTTGTGTACCACAATATGTATTGATATCCACGCTGAATTATTCGCACAATTGATTGGGCGATACAGTAATTTACCCCTCTCCACTGTTGTATCTGTGGGTGAAACAACTTCTTCTAAAATGTTAGGAACTTATTCTACTGATAACACCGTATTTGAACACACTTTATATTTCCTGACAATTCTTCATATTACTTCTTTGAAAGCTATACCGAAGTTAGCTATCATTTCAGCACAAGACACAGAAGAGCGCAAATCAGGGTGGCCTGATAAAAATTGGTTTAAACCAAAGTCTTATAATACAGAGGTCGAGTCGTCCAGAACATTTGATCGAAAAGCGTGGGAAAGTTTTGACAGCTGAATGAAAAGGCTTCAATAGTTTCATCGTAGCATACATTGAAGTTTTAGTTGTTGTGTATGCAGTGGTCTGAAAGCATTTTCGGTCTTTTTTACATCGTTTTTTTGTCATATTGTACTTAAAAAAGTTGACGAATATCAAGAAAAGATAGAATTATAGTGAAATTATCAATTACAACAAGATTATTGCCTGAAATTACGACGAAATCATGTGCAACTCAAGGGGGCCAAAGCTAAGAGGCCTTTCTAATTATGGTCATTTTTAAGCGATGAATTACTGAAAAAACTACTCCATGCCACGTTCATGAGAAACAAATGTATAGTTACATTAAGTTTTGAGCACAAAATAAACAATTAGCCCTGAAAAGTGTTTGGTTGTTTGGAATCGTTTGTGAACGCTGTCAAAAATAAGCTTTCAAAATGGTGGACCAAAATCGAGTTATGCATCGACCTCTGTATTATATAGACTTTGGTTTAAACGAAGAATCTTAGCCATTGTCCAACTATGTTGAAGATACTTCTAGTCAATTATGCTCTAATTAACGATCAGAGAAGAACAAGAGCGCACTTGGCAATAGAACCGCACGAGCGGCGTTCAGATTAGACCTTTTTTCGTATTAAAGTCATTCACGACTGCGTTATTTCGATGAAATTTATTCAATGTTGTATAATTTAACAAGAAAATGATCCTTAAAACACAAAGTAACTCTTTATATTGCGAAAATAACAACGAGAACCCCGATCTGTTCACTAGTAAACTACGCACTACGACCAAAACGACAATTGTAAACAAAGCATTCATGGTATAGTGCGATATTTGGTGCATTAAAGGTTAGTTGCATCAATAATGGACACAGGGAAAAGACGATGAAATAATGATAAATTTTGATAAGAAGTCGTTAAATAACTAATATTTTGCACCAAAATGATGATTTTGAGATAAAATTATGGTAAGGTGCTAGAAAATCGCAAATATCCTACAATGCTGATCTTAACAAAATGGTAAGAGATACCAAAAATCTTGGCCAATATATCTTGGAAAATATATATTTATATATACGTATATATTCATCAAGTCATACGACTTAACAACATGCTCGCCAGTTGCCAAGCCCAATGTGCCCGGACCAATCATATGTAGGACTTACTATCTAATCACTAAATTTTCTAAATTATATTCTAAATAGTATTATAAATTATGGTAAGTAAAGTAGATAAGAACGAATTATGTTTAACTTACGTACGTAAATAAGAAAGAAAGAAACAAAATAAATATGTTTTGTCATGCTTCGAATGACGTTATATTATTTTTTTGACATCTTTCACATTTTTTGATACAATTGCTTCTTACTATTCCTTGAAAAAAACTTTTTACATGGCCATCAAATTAATTGCATCCATTTCAATGAAAGCGGTATTATAACAAAATGGTAGTAGACTGTTAATATTTTCTTGAGTTATCTCAAAACATTAACTCAAAAATATGTCAGGTCAGCTCAATCGAGCAAAACGAAAATGAAACGTTGGGAAAAACAATGCAGCAAATTATGCCAGCAACAGAACATAAAAAATAAAATTGCATGTGCTCTGTCATTAAGCGTCATTACATTTTATAGCCTATAATTGGCATTCGGTTTCCATATTTGCTAGTAGGCTTTTACGAGTCTACCGAGATGCCTCACAATCCATTCCACTACGATCGGTCAAGGTATAAGAAAGACACAACAATCCTTCTATCAATTCTTCTATAGTTCTTTTCATCCTCTTCGCTCCATTCGAAGATGAAATATACAAAATGCCTGCTAGGTGTGCCTGCTGACTGAATGACTGACTAATCATATACATCCCACAAACTTTTGACTAGCGAGTTTAGTTATCACGGGTTTCTTAGTTGTTTTCCGCCATGATTATTCCATGAAGGACGTATTAAATTATTATACCTGAATAAAAGCAGGAATCCTATTTGGTACTACGTGTTGTCATTTTCATACGTCTCTTTGGTCCTATCATACTTAAACCGATGCCACGGAGTTGTTGTTAGACCGCGACCACGCTAACAGTTCTATAGCCAATGGGGAGACCAAGAAAATTGTTCTCTGACACGAAACCCCTTCAAAGGAAGGCACACAATAATAACAGCTTACACGGAAACCAAGCATTTTTTAAAATGAACGTTAGTCTGCAACAGAACGGTTTCCTTCTGTTGTTTCGTTGGTTTTGATACCAAACGCAATGGCTCTTCAGGCTCTTATTATTTTCATAACAGTATCTTACCGGTTTCTTCACATTCTAGCAGAGCTGATACCTAACCTATAGCCAAGTAAGCATCTTAAGGGTGTCTTACTCCCATTAACAATCCATTTGATGATTACTAAAACTCTGCAGTATACTTGAGGTTTTGTGGTTTAGTAAGGACAAAAATAAAAGTATTGGGCATGTTTTACATATGTTAAACTTCGATGTGTTAGAGCGGTCTCGTGGTACAGACAACAACCAGCACGACTTAAAAACATGACCATCTTGGGTTCAAGCCCCGAATAGACCGTCGGGCCCTCATATAGAGGACTATCCTAGGATAGACAGGACAGGACTAGTGGTACAGACAGGCCACCGACAGCTGGTGTGGTGCCAACGAAGAAGAAAATTTTTATATTGTATAGCGTACAGACGCTAAATGAGCTAAAAAACAACATATTATATTATTATAACATCGTATTAAAAGAGTCAATTTTGTCAATCGAGTCAATCGAAAGTGTCAACATCAGCATTCAGTTCTATTGTAGCATACCTACAATACAGAACTTATTATAAACCATACTATCAGCTATAGACACATTGTAACACACTTCGGAAAGCCAAATCACACTATTGCAACACATTCATTATAACACTTAAGCAAATCAGTCCACACCATAGCAACACACCCAGACCATACCGTTCATAGAAAAAAAACATTGAGACACACTCATCGAAAACAACCAAAACGCACAGCATAAGTAATTCAAGTGTTACTGCAGCGAAGTAGACAAACAGAGAACGCTTAACAACTTATCGCTAAAATCGCGGCGTATGCAAAGATCGACGAACGCACCCGTTGAAACTTTCTTGAACTGACAAACAGTTGAAACTTTTCAGAACTTTCATAAAAACACTAAAAGCGCAGTATAGGCACAAAATGACTGACACCTCACTCCGATACAATGTATAAATTGCAGCTCATATCACTATCCTTTCATTGGAACAAAAACACATTCCAAAACCAAATGTACGAAACCCATAACATCTTTTGAGTATAAATAAAACCAACTCCGACCATTCCAGGGCAGATTCGTTGGGACTGTCAAGATAGAACGTAACGCTGCCTAAAGAACTTCACTTTCCAACTTATTTCAAGAGTTTAGTTATGTTCCCTCCTTATTCTTATATTCTAAGTGTTATTCTGAGTGCGACGGTACTCGATGTACAGTTGTACGATCATCACATTACATGGCGACCGTATCTCAAAATCGAACATACTACATGGCGACCGTAACTATCTCCGAATTCATTACATGGCGACCGTATTCAAAATCAAACATACTACACTATTATGATGTGTACTAGGAAGCTAGATTTGTCTCTTGTTTGATATATCTAACTGAACGAATCTAACTGTGTACTGTATATTGAATTTTTATATACCATATAGCGTTTGAAGGCTTCGATACACGACCCGAAAAGTCGAGGCGAAAACTCAATAATCTGATATCGTTACATGAAAAAGGTTTCGAGGCGTGTTGCCCCGTTTTGTGCACCACCGAACATACCACACAAAACCACTGTCATATGAAGCAAGCAAAAATTTGTGAAAATATTTCCCCAAATGAATATTAATACTCTTTCAATGATTGAAGAGTGGTTGGCTACCGGGATCATCGCGCGACAATACAATTGTTTGGTTGTGATAATGCTCTTCTTTTTCTTTTTCACATCTAGAATACGGTCATTTTTAGTTTGCGAACTAAAAACGATTTCAGATGAAATTTCAGCTCGCGGAACTGAAATCTTTTTGACGTAAAGTTTTTGCCTTAGCCCCCCCCCCCCTTTGACCGAAAACTTTTTGACATTTCAATTCATGTACCGAGGCCTCTACATAAAGTGGCGGCAATCTAAATTCGGACACCTCATATTTACACCTATTATCTGACTTTGCGGCACCCTGCTACCATGCTACTTCTGTTTGAGCCCTACACCAACGGTATTTGACTGATCCATACCGTAGAGCACTTGGACTAGGTTATGTAATACGCAGATGACCACCCAAACTAGTCGATGGACCATCAATAACTGATATCAAATTATTCTAGTACCATATTGGCCAATATTAGCAAGTAACGTGGTAACGTGTTATAAAATGAAGAATTCCGACTTTTAGTGGATCGCACAAATTTCATACCTTTTATCACATGTGCATAGAGTTCAGAGATTTTAAAAGATAGCGGCCAGAGTTTTTGACGGTCTGAGACATAGCTGAAGAGTGTTCGGACCAATGGGTAAAAAAAAGTTTTCCGAGAAGTGGTGTAGAGGAATGTCCAGCGTCCCACAATGTCATATAATAGGTGAAAATATAAGGTGTCCGACTTTAGGTTGCCGCCAATGTACATCGAGACTGCAGGTGAGAGATGGCTGTGAGAGAATTAACTATTGATTTTTCAAGTCGGTGTGTGTAGAAGCTCCGAAGGTCGTAAAGATGAGACTTATGGAACGATGTTGAAAAAAAAGATTTTAATCGGTAAAATGAAGTCAAATACATTTCTTTTGCTCTTTATCAATATTTATGTGCTTATTTGACTGGAAAATGACTAACTGATCGCCCACCTTAAACTGCAAATTAAAATTTTTATCAGCTCCATCGTTCGTTGCATGCCGAGGACATTTCTCTCACCAAAAATGCTGTCAGTCACTGTCAAAGCATGCTGTCAGTTATTGCCACAGCTGTTTTCTCGGTGTATGTAGAAACGCTCACCGACATTATAAAGTGCGACCGAAAAAATAATTGAGAACTTTTTGAATTGATAGCTTCAATTCAAAAAGTTCTCAATTCTTTTGAATAAGCCTTTAGCTCAACAGTATTTCTACATCAAAATTGTGACAACGTGTCTGTTGACCTCGGGCTACCCTAAGTTCAGGACCCCAAGCGACCACTCTATGGATGATCAGCCTCTGATTACAAACCATGATGAATGAGAAAAAAGCTGTAAACACTTCCTGCAAGTCAAACCCTTGGTTTTGAATTGGTTTATCTATACAAATAGATTTTAATACCTGCATAAAAATGTTAACATGTTAAAAACAAGTTTTTAAGAGAATTAAGAAAAATCGTCGAAAGAACATCCAATAAAAACTGGAAACAAAAAACAAAAAACTGTTCATGCATATGCACTTTGGACTGCAAGAACATGCAGTTGAATATTTGAATAAACGATATTCAAAATTCCGACTCCTTAACTTAATGTTAACTCTCTAGGTTAAATCACCATCCTCGTATCACTAATTTGAGGTATTTCGATACGTAAGGACATATGAAACGCGAATACTAAAAAGCCTCATAAAAGTAACAACAACCATGGAACTAACCACTTGATAACGTTTACACATAATTTGATTTGGACATCAACAAATCAAAACCGTCTCACTCTTGAAATCGTTTGTGTATCATATGCACCAATGTGTGGATATGTGTTTCAATACAATAATTCAACAGTTATACGCGAAACCATACAGATAGAAAAGAGGATCTAGATTTCTTTAATGCGGAAAACTGCTCCTTCTTGACTGTTCTTTTAAATTTTTACCCTAATACCCTCCAAATGCCCGACCCAGTAGTACAGGTCCACCCTATCCTGCATAACCGAGGGGTTGCGGTGAATGATATCGTTACCCACCCTTCAATTATTTCGTATGATGCGGTATGCTCTGTGCTTTGGCTGGATTGACTACCTTCCAGTCTGCCTGACTGGCATATGCTGGGCCATGTTTACGCTCACTCAATGTTCCGTGAGCCTTTTCTGGGTTTGTCCCTTTGTATTTTTTTTTTCTTTCCACGATACACCACCATTCACTGTTTCTGTGGGCATCGGAAACCGGAAGGGAAATCGACCGCCCGAGCGACAGCCGTCGTCAGCGACGAAGTACCAATTGTACCAACAAAAACAGCATCAACAAACTACGACTACGTCGACGACGACGATTACGTAGAAATTGTAGGTTGAAAAAAGAGGAAAACGATGAAAAAGGGAATTCATGGCGGTCATCAATCTTCTTCTATCTTTGACTGACAGCTCTGGGATGTAGCCACCGAAAGAACCATGAATTGGTCGCACAAAACGTGGTAAGCGATCACATTTTCATTTGTTCTACTAAAGATATTTATTTATCAGTGCGGCTCTTCTTCAAAATAATGCTTCCAGATACAACCCTGCCAAAATAGCCCTACACTATCAGTCTTCACTACATTCGTATGTTCGTAAATTTTCCCGTTCATTTTCTTCTTTTAAGACCTGCAGCAAACTGCACAAGCCTCACAAAAACTCAAACGAAACGTAAGTTCTACACCATGCGAACTGACATACCAACATCGCCTGTTATAAAAACGTTGGGAAGTATTTGGATCACACGAAGAACACCGATACTTGGCCTTCGTCATTTTCATCACTTTTTTAATCTTACCAGTCTGATCTAACAATTCCAAAACGCATACAGTAATTTAGCATAAATACTGTTTCTTTGTGGAAACTAAACAGATCACATTTTTTCAGCATCTTTAACATTTAAAAGTCCCACGCATTTCTTTGGGAAAATTGTGTAACAAATTTGTTTGTTGAATTATTAGAAATACTTGTTTATAAATATAATTAAAACAAAAATTAAATTTTCAAATCTTGGAAAAAATCTTAATCCTTTAACATAATCGTGATAAATAGTGGGAATCTCTTTAAGACTTTCTTAGGAAATCAATAAGAGTAGAACACATAGTATGATAAAAGAAAAACTGATCATATTGTGATTTCTAATGAACTATATTGCGAGAAACTGAGAGCTATGTTACGATCGTTTTTTCATACACTCACTATTTAAATTAATTTGTAGTACGAAACGAAGTATAAACGACTCATTTGAATGAGTTTTTTTAATTTTTGATTTTACAATTTTTTCCTTAGCTAAAACATCATGAGATCATTTTCTCCATTATCGAGACATCATGAAAAATCTCTAGTATAGAGTATATCAATTATTAGAGTATGTCTTATTCAGGATTTATAATACATTTTTTTCATTCCAAGGGACTGTATTGCTTTCCGTTCCGTTTCCGTTCCCGATTTTTTTTTCTTATAAATATTTTTCCGTAAAATAGTTATCTTCAACATACTTTGCGACTATTGTACCCAGCAAATCTTAACAATACATGATTTCTTGCAATTGTACTGTTATCAAAGATGTACTACAAAGAAGAAAAATAAATATTTTTTAAAAATAAAATGCGAAAACGAAAAGGCAAGCAGCGTAAACATCGTTAAAGGGCAACAAAGTGCAAAAGCATTTTTTTCTTCCTATGTTCTGCTTACCTCACTTGACAGTCAGTGATACTATTCCCTTCTATATTTCTTCGATGATTATCAGCGTTTATAGACGAGAGCAAAATTGTTACCATCTTTTTAGCATTTAGGTTATTACAGCGCTAGTCTTTACTGGAATGGAATAAATGAATGAAAAAACCATAGGAAGTACACGACCACAGTAAATTGATCAGATACCACGCATGCAAAGATCGAAAGCTTTTGGAGAAATTTAACACGATATGTTCTACAACATGGTGTTCAGACCTTAACCGTACTGCCGTGCTATTGACTAGCTGACTAATATACCAATATTAACATTCATATTCTATTTGTTACACATACTATATCCCATCTTTTTCCAAAACAAAAATGTTGTCTTTTGAATACTATCAATTTTCTCCAAAAAAATATCGTTTAACGTTTCGATTCACCAAAAATTCTTCACATTTGTCTGTTTCATGAAACATCGTAAGTAAATACGAAACTAAAATTAAACCAACGAGTATTGTTAAGAATGACATATTACTGCGGCAGCTGAACTCAGATAAATTTCAAACTACATAATTTTCAGCAAATTTAATTCAAGACACATTATCTACCATGTCCGGTAAAAACCGCAAATATTCAACCGATCGGAGTGGTCAGTTCCTTCTACCTTTCGAAACATAGCATACATCCTGTAAACCATAAATTGCAAACCTTTTTCCTTCCTAATGCCTGCTTTGCTATCTACTATCACCCTTCTATAACCCAAACCATTTATGCTATAAGTCATGGCAGTAGTGAAAACACTTTGAAACATCTTTACGTCATAGGCAACATGTGTTCTTATGCGCTACGTTCAAAATTTGGGATAAAACCCTTCTCACTCCATGTGCATACAATGATATGCTGGGTGAAACCTACTAACATCCACTTTTCAATAAATCCCATCCCTATTTACATGCTTTTTTTATTTTTCTTGCATATAATGTAACTTGTTTTTCTAGCAAATACCTGTGTTGTATAATGTTTCAGCACTTTTTAGCTGTGTCTGTGCTTGCACATGCCATTTGATAGATGTTCGATGAAAATATTGGTGTGGCTTAACAACACCTAAAAGAGACACATTATTTTATACACATTGTTCACTGTAATTCAAAACATGTGGCTTCTCATGCGTTTATACTCTATTAACTCCCATTAACGCTTTCGAAATGATAATGGCCTGAAAAGTTTAAAACGAATATAAATTCTTTCATACTGCTTTGTAACATTCTTGCGAGCACCATCGTAGTTTGAATCTTTCTTTATTTGTTTACGATGAAGCAATAGTATACGAACTACTATAGCATGCAAACAATCACTACCAATAAATATTTTTAGGAACAAAGTTATAGGAGGGTAACTTTCACGATAAAACTACTTTAAACCAGTTATCAGGTATCTTTTAAATAGGTATTCGCTAAAATGTACAGTTTACAACATGTAAAATTTCACTTTAGGATCTTTAAATTAAATCACATATAGTTATTAAAATTAATGCATTAGCATACAATTAAATTGGATACCGTTTAAACGATGTGAGAATGCACCAATACGTCAATATCCTTTCTTATCTTAACTGTACCGTTAAGTGTTTTGCACCTAATATTGTTCATATCATGTAATTTAGAATCATAGTTCATAGTGTAATTTAGAATCATAGAAGCATAACAATATGTATTATTAAAAAACGCGTAGGATTCTCCGACTACATCTGCGACCTTGAAACCAATCTGCACATAGCTACTTCAGTAACCATTTTTGCCAGTAATTTCCATCAATTTTAGATCTGTCCATTTTCCTTCGCTAAACAGAATACACCGTTACATCAGCCTTTACAGGCTCCGTACGCTTTGCTATTCGAAAACACGATTAGAATAATAGGAATTGAATCGAAGTTCATTGAGTTACTTCTGATTGAAAATATTTTGATACAGTCAAAACATATTTTTCAGATTCAAGATTTGCAAAAAAATATAATCCCTTGCTATTTTTTAACATATATCTTCCTTTTTTTTCTTACTTGCTATTGGAGGCTACATTGGAGGTTTTCCAGTCAAGATTAAAGTTTGCTTCTTCTCCTTATAGGCGTAACAACCTACGCAGTCATGCCGGACTTTTACAGGCTTTCGAGACTTATTTAGTACCACGCAACCGGACAGTAAGTCTTTGCTACGGGGGACGGTCCATGTGTCCATGTTAAAGTAAAGTAAGAATTCTGAAATTCCAGCCATGGAACCAGCCATGTCAATGGAACGATATGCATCATCATGGTTGTATTTTTCATACCGAACAGTTTTTTCCCACCATTTTTAAGATCAAAATATCAAATATATATTCCGTGGTGCAGTCGTTAAGTTGTACGACTTATAACATGCCCGTAATGGGTTCAAGCCCCAAACCGTGCCACCATGCGTAGGAGTAATGAATAAGTCACCGAAAGGCAAGGCCACTAGGCCTTGACCGACAACGGTTGTTGTGCCAAAAAGAAGGAAATGAAGATAAATTTTAAACCACATAGTATCAATATATTTTTTCATAAAAAACTTCGACATAAAAATCGTACATAAGCTAACCAGATCAATCATGCGACGAATTGCTGTTAGTTTACTTTTTTACCAACCTGTAATAATTCATGCCGAAAATCTAAGGATTGGTTCTGAGGAAATTATGATCCGTTCTGCTCTGGCTTGTTCGTTTTTATTGGGTATAAGTTATTGATAATTGTTACATTTTATTCTTTGCTCTGGCACATATCATTGGTGATTTTATTCCATATTATATGTGTGTTATTATCGGTTGAGCAAACGGAAACCTGTTACAGGCATTTTTCAAATTATTATGTTTTTTTGGTGTTCATTTAACACAAACTTATTTTCATACAATACTGAACCACAAATAAAAATTTTAAAATGTGTCTTCTAGACCAGTGGTCTCCAACCTGTGGTCCGTGGCGTTAACAGACGTGGTCTACGAAATAATTGTTTTTGTAATAGAAAAGCTTATTACAATATATATCGCTAATTTTTTTCCGCACAGTCAATAGTACATGTTCAACAGGCATCTCTAGAATAAGATTTAAACACATTTTTGATCAAAATATTTGAGCTAAACCTACAAAATATTCAACCTCAATGGATGTTGGCTGCGGCAAATGTATTTTCAAATCTAAGTGGTCTGCGATCCTAAAAAGGTTGGAGAGCACTGTTCTAGACACACTAGTAGTTTGTACTGCATTGTTGTGCTGGGTATTTTAAATATAATTTCTAGATATACATACATCTTCAAGCATGCATGAATAAGTTTTATAAGAGACTAGGTTGAAAAACTAAATTATACACATTTTTGAGTTTTTTGCTAACTAGGAGTTTTAAATAAGATGTCTCTGAACATTTCTCCAAATAAAAAAAAATCTGGTTTTGTTCTATACAATGTGACTGTTGTCAAACTAGAGTAAAGCTATGTGTAGACCATTTTTTATCATTCACATATACTTTTCTGACCTCAATTATTTGACCTTTTCTGACGCGTATAGCCCCATCGCGATCACTCTGTGCCAGGTCGATGCTTGATGTAGAAAATCGCTGAACTCGTTTTGGCGACTTTGATTCTTTTTTACGTATGTGCCGTGTAATTAATGTCGTTTGTTATCGTCACCAACAAGTCATGTCGAGCACCGCTTTGATGAATTTTGATCATACCGTGTGGGCGTAATCGTGTTACAGCCGTCAAGTCGTTGGACTTAATAACACGCCCTTCATGGGTTCAAGCCTCGTATGGACCATGCCCTCATAACAAAGACTAAATATCTGGACTTTATTTTGGTTGTATTTTGATATTCTAATTATTACACCTGTTATCACTTTCTTTTGAATCTTTATCCGGTTGCTATGGATCGCAATCCATGAGAATGGATCGCAATCAAATACGTCTGAATCATTTTCAACTACGTCTGAATCGTTTTCAGCAATGTTTGGATCGCTCTCAGCTACCTTTGGATTTTACGGTAGCTCGCGCAAATTTCGTTGCGGCACATAGTTTATTTAGTGCCCGCTCAGCGTACCTCACGATTCTCCTCACGATAGATGATTTGAAAAGCAACAATTTGATATTGCTCTATGTTTGAACCCAATTGAGAACTTGTGTTGAAAACCCATTTTTAAGCAACAATTAACATTTGACAGATTTGTCGTCTTCTACGCCGTCACTCCATAGCAAAGATGGAATATCCGGCTAAATCTCGAAAGCAGTAACATGACAGAAAGACTACGAAGGTCGTTACTCCAAAAAGAAGAAGATTGTGCAGGTTTTTTGGAAAACTCGGTCAAAGAATACAAAAATGTATGAATGGTGATGTAAGCTTCACATAAAAAAATGTGATTAGATTTTACAATTGAATGCATTAAATATTTAATTCTTTCCTTGGAATGCAAATGTGTCCCGCGATCACTGAATAAACGGTTGCGCTTCAATGAATTTTGCGCGAGCTACCGTAAATTCCAACGATTCTCACGATCAATTTCATTGGAACTGTAATCCGGACTTTATTCGTTAATCCGCAGTATGTAGTTATATACAGGTACATACACTACATACGATACTTGAATCTTTGAAGAGCATGTTATGTTAAGAATACGACTTAATTCACAACTTTACCACGAGACCACCAGTTATTAGTAAAATAAATGACAACTCATTGCAAAGAATTATAATTTATTATTTATATTGGGTTTATTGAATTCTCATGGAATATAACCCGGATTTGAAGGATATATTATGCCTACTATAATCTCTCATACCAGCAGTACGCTGTACCAAACTGTAGGGATTATTGACTTCAATTGATATTTTTCCTCCATGAACGTTTCACCAATCATAACGAATCATAAAAAAATATTTTGTCTGTGCCATGCATGTTTCTATTTCCTTGTCGTTAAAGCCCCCCCCCCCCTCTGCCCCTCTTCCCAAATTCCCAAATCCCTCAACTCATACTTGGAGAAATATGTATGAAAGCCTTTGAAAATTGTTTGAATAGCTGTCACAAAAAAGCTAACTTCCGGTCGCCTTTTTTTGGCCAGAAATTAGCCTTTTGGAGATGGATTAATTCATCTTGTGAGGTCATTTTCATTTGAAGGGTTACTGTTATTACAAATGATGCTTTGGACGATGAATAAAACTCTATAAAGTAAAATATATGATCTATGAAAACCATCCACCCCAAGAAACATTTCCTATAGCTTTTACACTTCAACGTGTTTAAAGAATGATTTACTATGAGCGTACTAAGCCTTATAGTTTTAACATGTATTTTGAAGATGCTTAACAGTCTTTAAAATTGTTAAAACTTTAAAACGTTCTGAAGGCGATTATAAGACTGTTTTATAAGACTTATAAGATGCCTGGCTTTAACCATCCAGTAAACGTATTCTTAAGCATGCTTTAAGATTCGTTATTTGAGACTGGGACTTCAAGATCAACTGATCTTATTAAATGCGTATTAAGTCTTGAATGAAGGGAACTTGGAACAAACTATACAGGCTGCATCTGAGATACGCTATTAACGCAAATCGTGAAGAAGTGGTTTTCAGCTATTATATATTTAAGTTTCCTTAAAGTTTTCCTTTTACTTGCAGTGAGTGGTTATTATTTAATCATGTTGCTATTAACTGATATTGTATCAAATCAATAAAATTTGAGAGAAGAACTGTCAAATTCAGAAACCCACGATTGTGTAAATTTGCATACCGGGATCCGCGTATCTCGAACACTAACTGTACGTGGAGAGTCATAAAACTTGTTAGTCTGCACAAGTGCTTACTAAAGTTATGTGCTGCTTAAAACTATCTTAGCCATACATGCAGCACTACAAATCGATTGAACTTGTGATCAGGAAAGTCCTCTTGATCTTAAGTCAATGGTATCCATTTTAATGCATAAGATTGTTGATTTGTGTATCCAAAATGTGTCAGTCATGTGTAGATGTGTAACCAATTCATAATTTACAAGACAAATAGAAAAATGTCTATTTTTCAAAAGTTTTTCCCGTCATATTTATTATGCCACATCCTTGAAAAAACTTTTTGTGCAAATTAAGGGAGTTTAAATAAAAACTAAATTTTTAAAATAATTGATTTTTAAACTAAAATGTTGCTTACTATTGAGGCACTTTAATATTTTTTTAATTATTATAATGTATTTCAACAGTCACATTTTCTTGGCATGGAGATCTGCTCACACGTAAGCGATTTCAGAATCAGACAAAAATATTAAGACAACATAATAATTCTAAAATAACTCTCAACCATTATAATGATTTCATAATCATTACTTCATTGCCGTCTCAAGAACATATCCATAGCAATAAGCTGAAATTTTTATAATTTATTTACGCCTCACTTCTTAGAGGTCTAGAAATGGTTTTAACAAGTAGTCTTAAAAGAGTTCTGTAGATGGGCCCTTTCAGTCTTAAGAGAGTTTTACTAGAGTTTTATTAGCTCATATAAGACATTCAAATGAAAAAGGGAGTCTTAATGGAATAACCGTAACAACAACATTGAAACTATGATAAGATTTAAAACGTTACTTGGGACACCTGGTCCCTCGACCAAAATGTTTTAACTATGCTTTTCATTTGAATTAGCAAAAAAGCTATACAATATATTTAAAAATATGTAACGTATTCAATTAAACACTGATTGGGGATTTCAACATGCCTTCAATGATCTAAATTTAAATAAGGCTAAACAGCTTTTTGTTTAATCCAGGATATTCCATAGCACTTGATCCTTTTTTCTCTTTTTGACATGGTTTATTCAATATTCATAGCTGCAGATAACGTTGTAAAAAATCTCCCTTAAATTGATTCAGCGTAGCACTCCAGCAGAATTTGTATACTACACGTATTCAAGTGGAATCTCAATTCTCCCTTTCCCGATTTGCGTTACTCTCCTCCAATTATTTTATGTGAAATTGACAATCAATTAGGTTCATTGTTTTCCATATAATGTGTTGGACACTTATAGGGTATCTTCAAAGTTTCAGAGCCTCTTGGAGAAAGAAACAATTGGTAAGGTAATCCAGGGGCTAAGTATTCAGATTGAAATAGTATATTGATTGCAGTCTGATTATTAAAACTTGAAATAACTTGTCTCAAAATTGCACAGTTTACGTTATCAATAATAATTTAAAACATCATCATTGATATATTCATCAAACACATTCATTTTCAGAAGATTTTATAACGATGGGTTTAATTCAAGGGAAACAATGAACGTTGTACTATCCATTTTATAATAATTCAGAAAAGAAATAATTTTCTGTCGTAGCTTGTGAAAATGGATGCAGCAATGATGCAATTGCTTCCCAAAATAGTTGGGATAGTTTTGCATAAATATTGCATGACTGAAAGAATCATAAAAAATTACTTCGATGTAGAACTTAACCTGAGATTTTGAGCTCTTACGAAACATTTTTTTAAATCTCATTAAAGCAACAAAAAAAACTATAGAAATCATAAACACTTAACAAAGTGTAAGAATGTAATACAATTGATAATTTTTATTTCATCTATAGATATAACTTAAACATATTATTCATTAAGGTTTCGGAATGTATGTAATGTTTCCAGATCATATTTCTACGAGTCAATATCTGGAAGTGTTATTTTAATTCGCCGGAGAACGCGTTGAACGTCGTCAAATGTTCCAAGTAGGAAAATTAATTTACTTAATAATCCGCGTCTATATTTAAACTCCTGGAGGTGTTTTTCAGTGCAGAAAGACACTAAAAACTAAGCCTTGTCTATTTAGCTAGCTTTGCATACGAAAACTGAAAACGTGTTTGAAATTATCTCAAATGCAGTAATCATATTTCACATATGATTCCACCCTTTTATCATTTTTTTTATTTTGGTTTGTGCTGCTTGCCCTTTATAGATTAATCCTGTTTGCTTTGTAATGTTGATACTTTTTTCATACAAGAGTTTTATTTCAAAAGTTAAAACGTTTGTAACATGTCGAAGTTAAACAAACTAAGGTAAACGTCAAACATTAAATAAATGTATGAATAAACTGGGTATGTGTTTCAGGGCTTCAAATTTCCCCTGTAATCTTAAAATAACCACTAATATAATTTTCGATTGCTTCTTTAATAACGTTTTAGTTTATGAATTGTTTCAGTACGCAGTTTTTATACTCATAACGAGCAGCCTATGTTGCTTTATTGTTTATAATTCATGTTTATTTTTCACTGTTTGTTTCTTAGTACGTGACAACAGGTTTGAAAGAAATAAAAATAAACTTATGTGTCACACTCGTTATAAACAATTCATGAAAGCGAAAATGCAGCAAATACCCGTGCAATATCTATCTACATGTATGATTGCTACAGATAGGATTATCTACAGATTCTTAAAAATATAATCCATAAAAGAGATAATAAACATGTTTTCTCTACTCATTTCGCTTTTCGGGGTACAATTCAATACTAATTTCATTTTTGGCAACTTTAATTAAACATTTTGTAATGTAAGATATTTTATCTAGATAACTGAATGATCTTCTACTGGAAACAACTCCAAATAAAAACGGTCAAAACACATTTCAAATCTGATTTATATATCCGATGGCTCTAAATTTATCTCTATTGATCAACCCACCAAGCGAATAATTATTTTTAATTAGTAAATACTTTACCAACACGTTTGTCGGTTATTTTCTATTTAACAATAGAGTCAGTGTTAAACACAAAGTCGTAATTAGTCATAATTTGTAAATATTTATTAAATTCTCAAGAGTAATAAAGTAATATATTATGCTATCGATTTCAATACTATTCCCAACTTCATTAGCTGACAGAAAGCTTCACGCCAGAGATCAGGGATTAAAAACCATTCTTGATCCATACTGTTTATTACTATATTATACATATTGTTTTATTACTTACTACCTAAGTGAAGTTTAGTACATAGGCTATAATAAGTAATTAAAAATGAAAATTTGAAAATATGAAAGTATGAAATTTAAAAAGGAATATTTTCTTTGTTGGGTTTAGAAGATTTCTGATCAAGGATATTAAACAACCCCTTCAATTCATAAATATCATATACAGCTGAATCATTGTAGAATTCGTAGATTTTTCATCTTCATGTTGTTTCAAATCCAAAACATGACAATCTCTGAATCGTTTGTAGATTGTTGCAAAATTGTTTTCGCTTGCTCATCCCTGACAGTAGAAGCAAGAAATAATCACACACACACTCAAGTACGCTTGCGTACACATCGAAAAAGAAGGCGTGTTACTGTTTTCGCCACCAATGTTGGCGAGAAAAGAAAATCCCAGTGTTTTGTTCTCTTTCTATTTCCTGTTCCTGAGAAAAATGTTAACTTTGCCAGCCAACCACATTTTACCAACGCAAACGCCTTAGTTTCAAAATGGTCAGTTAGCTGTTACACATCGTTCGCTTACGACACATCGAATACGTAAAACTGCCTTGGACTAGATTGCGGAATTTTATGTCCATTGAAGTTGTTTTAGAAAAGCTAGTGACGGTTTTGACATGCTAATACGTTTCGACAAACAAACCAAAAAAGTGGACAAGGTGAAAATGCTGGTGTTATTAAAAAAAGCGTTTTGATAATTTCTGTAAACCAATTTATGCAAGAAATCAAAGTATTTTTTGAAACTTGGTTTTCATTTGTGGAAATGTGTTAATTTATTGAGTGGTAAAATCGCACTTATCATAAAGCGGTATTCGGCATCCCGTCCTGTATATAGTGTTTGTTGTGTGTTTTTTTTAATGTATCGTTTAAACTGGTGCTTGATTTATGCAAATATTTAGTATCGTTCATTCCGGAAACATCCTTGTATGTTGGTGATACCGTTTTTATGTTGATTAAATCGTTTGTGTACTTATCTAAATGGTGTTGTGCTATCTGTGGTGACATCAATGCGTGGAAAGTACAGGAAAATATGCGATACTCGAGTGTTATTGTAAGCGATACTACCCCAAGTATTTCAAACCGACAAGCTCTCGTAATATGATCTTTGCCGCTGCCACGTGTACCAGTCGTTATAAGTCGTTGCTTCGTTTTTTTTTATGTCTTCTCTAAAGTTCTTTTGACGGAATGATAAGTAAAATAAGAGGAAATGAATGCAACGTTTTTTGCAGCAATCGTCAAACATATCAGAGTGTTGTGCTATAAATTTTAACGTGAACATACTGTAAGCATTGCCGCTATCGATTACATCCCGATACAAAGGTATTGTTCGAAATAAAAAGGTGAAAATCGTGTTCCACCATGTTGAAAATAACCCCATTGATATGTATGACGTGACAATGGTGCGATAATATAATTAAATGAGTTTCTGGTGAAGAATAGAGCAATGTTCTAGAAAGTTGTTCATCTTTTGTTCTTGTTTTTGATACAACAATTTAGTTATGTGTTTCATGATGATCATTACACCACATTACAAAGTGATCAATGGTCATCTAACCATTTGATTGCGTTTTGAATGAAAAAAAGTTACAATCAACTTGATAGGAATATAATTCTCTCAAATTGAAGAAAACAATTCATAAATTGTTGGACAAAGCTATTCGTTCGGTAAATTCAAATAGTACAATAGCTTGTACACTTGTTACGACTTGGATCAGTTTCATATCACCCTGGCAATGCAAGAGGTTTGCAATTCTCTCGAACACATGGGTGCGCAAATTAAATCTGAATCTCCGGCGATCGGTTCGCTTCATGTCGGAACAGCAGTCGTGGTTGGAAGTGAAACAGATATAACCAATGCTCAGCAAGTTTCACTTAACACAAACCAGCAGCAGCAAACCATCATCGCAGGTAGCACTCAATTAATCGGCCGAAAACAAGTGATCTGTGATAAAACAACACGAGTTGCCACCCAGTTATCCGTTATAACTTCCGTAGAACCCCTCGGCGCTCAAGCTGCTACGCAGCAGCAGCCACATCAGCAGCAACGTATCGCGGACACATCTTATTGGATGCAAAACGAAAGTGGTTTTATCAACTCACAACCCTCAATGGCTGAATTTTTGACACATATCGATAGCGAGAGTCCCAAACTTGTTACGCAAGGAATTCCAATTGGACCCAGTGATAACATGGAGTCCGTACCAGAGTATCCCTGGATGAAGGAAAAAAAAACAGCACGCAAAGCGACTGCACAAGGTATGTAAATCTGTCATGTTTTGTACACCATTTAATTCAAGACTGTAATGTGTGACCTAGCAACGGAAAAGATTCCATGCCCCCCTTATATTCATTTGTTTCGTTCATTTCATTGCTATGGTTACAACCCTTACATTCCTTGCATGTCTTCTACAACTATTAATGACAACGATAAGTAGCATCACTAGTTGTATCGCAACTAAATCATCAAAATGAATATGCAATCAGCAGTTCCTTCTGTATATACCTCTTCAGTGGTTCGTGACGCAAATAGACGTGATCCGCAAAATAGTATTATGATGTACTGATGTACGCAAAATACAATGATTAAGAGTTTGTTTGTTTTCACAAAAAAATACAATCGTTATTTTTGACAAAATAAGTCGTATAAATTATATCAAAACTGTTTCAGACAAAGACAACAAAAAATAATCTACCCCTACGCATCTCTCAACTACGCAAAAACAAAAGCAATGTAGTCCGTGGTGCGAGAAAAATGTTGAAGAACTCTGTTTGAAAATATAACAATACTTGCTATGTAATACCTTCATACATAAAATGAAATGAATGAAATGTATTGAAAAAAAAGTATATAATAATTACATACAATATATATATATATATATATATATATATATATATATATATATATATATATATATATATATATATATATATATATATATATATATATATATATATATATATATATATATGATATAAGTTGTAATATTTGAATATGAATATTATTATTATTTTGAGCGACTTTAAGGGGCCCTTCTCATGAAACGACGTACTCAATACAATTTACTTACTCAATATATCGAGAGGGCTTATGAGGTCCGTCGATCATTTAATAAATATACAAATATACAAATATACAAATAAATATTCAATTTATATCTGCCTAAAATCACTAATGAGTTTGGCTGTGTATAACTTGTATGTGTATTTATAATAGGATAGTCAGCCCCTCCAGGTGGCCTCGTGATGCAGTCGTTAAATCAGTTTAAAGTTAACAACATGCCCGTCGTGGGTTCAAGCCTAGAATGCACCGTCCTCCTGTAACAAGGACTAACTACCCTTTTGTATGGTACTGAATAAGTCTCGAAAGCCTGTATAGTTCGGCATGTCCGCGTAGGACGTTACGCCAAATAGAAGAAGTCTGTCCCACGCATGAGGGATCGGTACATACGGAGATTGAATATTGATAATTTCCCAAGGACTGGCTATCTTGCTAGAAATTCAAACAATATGATATATTTTTCGTAAAATCCGCTAATAACTTATAATTTTCATTTAAATATAATCTTTTTAAATACAAACGACATGTTGCTCGCAATTAAGCTTTCCAAAGATTAGTTACATGATATTAAAATTAACCATGTAAGTAACGATTGTGATGTAATTGCACAGCTGATTTGGTTATAAGAATGCTTTAGACCTTTAGCGATGAAATCATTAATTCAAAATGTGTTAAAATCATCGCTCATAAAATAATCCTCATTTTCAAATTTTGTTTACTCCTAGGTATTATAAATATTTAAAAAAAATATTGGTAACGTTAACATATGATATGATCTTTAAAAATTACCTTGACAATATACCATCTCAACACCTACCGAAACATCTCACAACTCTGCTACTGTTTTCACATTACATCATTGATTAGTTTTTACATATTCTCCATTAACACGTCCATCCCGGTGGCAGGCTCCAGGGCCTGCCAGTGAACTTTCCCGTATGCTGGTGGCAGGCCATGGGGCCTGCTATTGGTCTTTTGCTAGGGTCAAACAAAATTGCGAATAACTGTACTCTTCTCGCATGCAGCAGCAGCAGGGGGCAAGTAAAATAATAGTGTTCTAAGAATGATTGCAGTTGATAAAAACCTCATTCCATACACAACAGTATTGATGAACAGAGAGGGTTGAAATTATAGCGAAAACTCATTTTTCTACATGGTTCAAAATCCACTGCTTGCGTTCTAGATGCCGGCGGAACGGAAAGTTGATGAAAATCAGCTCCGGGCTGAACGTGTTAAAATAGTCTCATCTACCATCCTTTTCACTGCCGTATCCATTGACATTGATGCGTGTCTATGCTTTGTACAAATATAAATTGATTAAGATACTACTGCAGCCCTTGTATTGGTGAACCAAAATGTTGAACATACCAATGAGCCATGTAGCGTCCAATTCGGAGACAATATTTTATTCGACGTGTAATAGTTTCAATGGGCACAGTTTACATGCCATTATGCACCTTCTCTCGTTATACTCGAGCTAATTCTGTGTATCTTACTTCCCTTCGTATTCTATCCAAAGGATAACATCATAAGAGTGAAGGCGTGAGTGAAGTGGTTATATTGTGGATGATTTACTGCTAACTACCCTCACGGCTTGTAATCCATATTACAGAAGACTTCCGGAACTGTTGGAGCTGCGCTAGCTGTGCACAACACAGCATGCATGACAATCCCCCGTCGTTAATTTACGCACCAGGAGGTAACACTACAGCCCAGAGAGAATAAACGTATAAACCCCTTATGCTCCAAACTTAACTGCATAATTATTCTATAAGTTGGTTCAACTAAAATAACTCCACTTTGTTGACGCTGATACTTGATCCAGAAGGCATATTTTTATAAAATGTTGAAATGTCAAATCGTGGGTCTACGTCGATTTAAATAATTAAATAAAAACAATGATAATAACATAATATTATACTGAAAGGAAAAAAAATAACTAAAACAAGGAAATCGTCTTTTTTACGAAATACATAATTATTCTTAATGTCCTATATATATATATATGTGTCGAAAAATACGTTGTATTTTTAAGAATGAGCACTTATAGCACTAGTAGAGCACTACTGTAGAAGTTTTAGATTAAAAACATTGGTAGAAGCACTTCAAATAAAGAAAAGCCGGAATTTGAAATATTTTTAAGTCATAAGACAAATTTTAATTAGGGTAACTGTACCAGTATTCGGCAGTGTACCTGTTTTCGGCAGGGTAACTAAAAACTTGTAATTACGCAGAAACATGTTAAAAATTGTCTTAACACTTATTTTTTAAATAGAGATATGCTCATTTGTTATTCATATACGAAGTTTCACATCATTTCCGTGCATATTTTTCAAAATATCAAACAAAATGTGCAGAGTTCAATATGTTTCGGCAGATTTGCTGTTAGCCAATAGTTCGGCAGTTTTCATTATTAAGAGAACCAGAGCACTTAAACCATGAAAGTTTGGTTTTTATGAACGATTCTTTGGTTTCAGAATTTATACTAGCCCGCTTGGAATTTTAAGATCACTAAAAACAACTAATTATTCACTTTAAATGCTGCCGAAAATTGATACACGGTAAATGTTGATTTTTGACAGATCAATGCTGTTGGCTCCTGCCAAAACTTGAAACAAAAATACACTTTTGATTTCGTTGAATATACATTTCAAACTTCATCAGAAAACTGCAATGCGTATGTCGACACATAAAACGACATTTCTTGTATCAAATATCACCAATTTCACTATAAATAATCAAATAACTTGAGAGAAAAATAATAATTTGTGAGCCGGTGGGAGCCCTACACTATAGCCGTCAGGCAGTCTCATTTTTCCAAAGCCTACTTTGATTGTAACTCAAATCAAAGTGACTGTAAAAATTGCGAGCAAAATGCCCAAAATGGGCAACATAAAATTAATAATTTAAGTACTTTTCAACACTAATTTTAGGAAAGTGAGAGTGTAAAATTGTTTTAAACATTTTTGTCTACCTATTGGCATTGATTAAAATATTTACCGACCCGTATTCGCGTTGCCGAAAATAGGAGCACAGCCTGCCGAAAATAGGAACAAAATCAGTGTTTACATTTTCATGAATATCGCATTAGAATAGAAAATGCATTTGAAACGGCAAATAAAAGATAGCACAACATAATACGATAGTTTATCGTCCATAATAATGTCACATTCAAGAAAAATAATAAAGATTGTAAGTGTACGAGCTGTTTAAGTGAAACTGCTGCACTAACCTGCCCAATACTGGTACATTTACTCTAGTTTTTTTTTTAATTTTAAACATATTTATAAATCTTTTCTTATAAGACCATGTCACTAAAATGATCCCCACCTAGTCCGTGCATCATTCCAGCAGCAACAATTCGGTTTATTAAATGTAAATAGCTAAAGTCAAACTGATCTGTAGTGTTAAATTTGTTCATTACCTATAGTAATGGTTCATTGAGGCTGTATAATCGCCTCTGGCTTTTTCTAATATTTGGTTGTGGGGCATCAAAGTTCAATCAAATCAACAAATTGGAAGTGTCAATCTTTTACACCAAAATCATACCTATGCACATTGTGCACATTGCACTATTATACGTCTATGGTCAAGAGACACCATGACAAAAAATGTCTTAAGCTAGCCACGCTATCGCACTGACTAAATCCTATTATTGCAATTAATGAATTAATTGGTAATAAAAATATAACCAAAACTCACAAATTTGCCGGAATTTTGTCGTTCATCATGTTGTTTAACTGTTTGCTTACGTATAATCTGAGACCATAATGTTTTACCAGTTGGTTCAGTTTTTACATTTGTTGATCTACTTTGTAGACCAATTTGCTCTACTTTTTTAGATATTAACTACAAACTCCATCGAGTCGGCTATTTTAATTACAAACTAAAATCTCCCGTAAATTTCCAAACGGTATTCTTTAATATCTCACAATTCCAGTTGTTTATGTTTTAATTGTTGTCTTCCTCACAATTGCCCCGATGGCTTTGACCCCATCACTCATTTGAAAATATTATCTATTCCACCATTGTATCTGCCTACAACCACGCGTCTCCATTCAACGCGAAATGTGTATGGAAGAATCCAAGAAGAACTGTAACATAAAATCATCATCGAGTATAGCGGCCTAACAGATAACGCGAGTTTCCTGTAACACCAATGACACATGTTACCAACAGTTCTTTCAACGGGGCCAACGCTTCGGTACGATCACTCTACACATCGCAACCTGCACATCAACGTCAATGCCTGACACACGCATCACTATGCAACGGATTCTACCAATTTTTTTCAATCGCTCATATGGACAGAAGAAAAACCTCAGCAAAAAAGAACTAGAATAGCTAGGCACGCTTTTTATGCGTTGTATTTGGCATTAGTATGATTAATGATCATGTTCTTTTAAAAATATAACATCTTTACGGACTGTGTTTACGTTCTTGTATTACCTTACCTGCGTAGGTTTATCACACATAGTAAGAGCAACGAATCATTGCAGTTCTTACCACTGCTAGGCCAGTCCCGTGGTACAGCCGACTCTCATACTTAACAACATGTTCGTCATGGGTTCTAGTCCCGTAAGGACAATACCTCCCATACGAAGGACCGAAGGATTATCCTGTTATGAGTCATCAATAAATCACTGATATCTAAGACCATTTTTCGTAAATTCAAGTCTTTGCTGACAACAGTTATTGTGCCAAGTAAGAAGAATAATAAGTTCCTATCACTACAATGAAAATTTACTAAAGATGTATGCTGAGTTTCATGTGAGTGTTAAGGTGTAGGTGCAAATTCGAATGAAAAACAATGTTTTTCAACCCAAGTATGCAAAGTCTAACAAGTTTTTCTAAATATATGACTTTTTGAACGAAAGCTGCACAAAATCGTAAATGTTTTCTTCGTCACAACAAAATTTATACAATAAAACATTTTTCATATGGCGTTGTGCTGCATTGTTCGTTTTGCATATAAATATCAAACCCATTTCCCGTTTTATTGTTGCATACTTACACACAACTGCATAACTGAAGGATATACAAAGGGTAACATTATAAAATCGAATAAGAGCAACATTCGAATATTCTACATCTACTACCGTGCATATGCGTTTAGTGAAAGCTAGATAATGTCTAACGGGACTTCACAAATTTTTGTTTCAATTATCTCTCGCTTAAAGCAGCTCCATATTATTCATAACCGCTGTTTTCTATCATGTCAATTTCTTCGTGTAAAGTAGAATGATAACATCCAACTCAAACAGAACCTATCGCCAAAGGTATTTCCATCCACAACATTAATAAACTTTTGAATTCTTACGCACGATGCATGCAGCATGCCAAGCCCAATCCTACAAGGCGTTTGCATTCAGCAAACATAAACAGCCGTTCGGTAAAAAAAGATCAAAAGGTACCTTAAGAAACAAGAATGACAGGCCAAAAGAAAAAAACCACTATGGTAGAAATACACTCGTATGACAAATGAAGTAAAATAACAGGTTACACAAAGAAAGATGATTTCTAAACCACATACGTGATACAAAAAACTTAGTTATGAGTCGACTTCAATTCGTATAGCAATGAATTATTTTCCTTTTACTTGCTCTCTCGCAAATGGTTTGTGGCGTTTTGTTGCCCTTCTGCCTCTCTGCGCTATCAACTTTAACAGACGGATCAAAGTCAATTTTAGCGAGTTCAATTGCATCTGCCATCGTTGAACAGTCTGGGCTAACCGCAGAAACCTGTTTCCGACTGCTAATTTTTCATTGCTATACTTTATAATCTACTTCATCTACCCGGTAACAGTGTCCACTTCATCTAGCGAAATGATTTCAGCTGCCTGTTTTGTAAAAACTGTGTACACACAGCACATTCCATAACTATGCATGGACTACCGTATTTTGTTTATGAAGTTGTTAGCTAAACCTGAATGCATACTACTGTGAATACAGCAATCATTAATTGAAAGATACTTTATATTTATTATGGTTTAGAATTTCCTGCAGAATCAAATAAAATTGTTATTCTTATTATTATGATTATAATTATTATTATTATTTAAGTTACAATAAAATGCAACGTTTAGTCATTTACTATAAACAACAACATAGAATAATTAATTCAAAGTACTTGAATAGTTGCAACAGATATAAAATACACTTTTTCCAATAAAATTTAAACAATCATGAAACTCTCATCAAATCTAAACCATTAGAATCGCATGTTAATTTTTCTGGCTTTGTGACTGTGTAATACACGGATCTTGAGCAATTTAAAATTTCAATTCGTTTGTACAATTGTTGAAGCACACTAGTGCAACATTTAAGTTCAACCCACACTCCTGCTCAACTCCTATCATACATTCTCAGATTCTTTATCGTAACCACAGATCAACAACATCAACTGCGGTCCTAGCGGTGAGACTCACTCTATCAATGCTTCCGAAGCTGCAGAAGTGCCACTTCTTGTGGTTGACATTGTAATTTTATGACTACTATAAATTATATTGTCGTCATCATCGCTTTACTCGCTCGGTTTAGCATTTTTTTAAAGTCTTACTTTAGCCAGCATCGGTGTATGCGGTTTTCGCTGGTTTTGCCCAGGCCAGACTACGTTTCCCCTAATCGTTACCGCTTTTCTTGTAGATTTATTTCACCACACGACGCTCGCACAAGAGCGAAAGAGCAAAGGGCAGGCACACACCCTTGCACAACATTGCTTGTGTCATAGAAAAACTCCCAGTCTACCATTGCTACAAAAAATGTGAGTGTTTATCAAATAAATACACATGAATAACAAGAGTACACACCTCGAAGCAGGAAATTCCTTCAAGAACTACCACTCCCTTTTTGGAACGGACATTCTCCAGGAGCTGTGTTGGAGGATTGAATAAACGCGAAAAACAGCAGGAAGTTGTGTATTTTGTACTAGGGAGTGGAGAAGAAAAATGGACCATGATGTGCTAATCTGCTTAAAAATATTATGTTATCATTCCACATACAATCCACCCTTCGCAGATATCCAGCGATTGCTGAAAGACCGTCGCTTTACCCTGTCGTATTAAATAGAGGGTGGTTCAGAGGTCTACCGTGTGAAGTCGACAGGTCAAGCAATCATTTGTCTCCGAGAGTGGACCGTTTTCTCTGGGGATCAATAAAATCACCGCTGCTAAACGGTTTGAAATTTGATAAGGCTCAGTTTTATTAAGGGATAATCGTCTCACTGTACCCTGTCACGACAAACGATATTTTTACTCTGGAACGGGAATTGTAACAAAACACTTATAAACATGCCTTACCCACCCAGCATCACAAAGGGCGCCAACGCCTCCTAGACATTCACAAGAGGCGCCGTCATCACTACAAAACCATGCCCTCGGTATACATTCGAACCTTAACATCGTATACCTATGTACGGTGTACCCGAAACGAAATAGAACCGAAATCTTTTGAATGAGTTTGATTAACGATCTAACATGATTCTTGCTCTGTTGTTGCTTTCTTCGCACTTGCTTCTTAACAGTACGCTAAACGAAGATGAGCATGAAAGCAAAAATGTATCACTCACTTCGCCACCCTGCTTTAGGGCACCGTACGTTGTGCTCAACAGAGAATTTGATGATACTGATGAATTGCAGAACAATTTCTCTTGTAAAGAACCGTAGACACCTAAATTACTCGCAACCCATGGTCTCTAGCACTTGTTGGAGAAGTTCATCCTATTGCAAAAGGAATGAACGCGTTGGCAAGAAAAACGGCCTTGGTTAAAGCATTAGTTGTGGGTTGCTTTGATTGTAACCGCTGGAACCGTAGCATGTTCCACAAGAACAAAATGTTTTACGAACCTACAACTAACAGCTCAACATCATCGCCGCCAAACCGGGTCGCAAACTAAATCGACTCCAAGTGCGGCAGCACAGCATAGGCGTGAAAATTAAAATTTACATCGGTTGATTATAGCCTCTATTAGAGCTAGCTTAAGTCATAAAACCGCGCATGATTGCCATAACAAAAATTAGACACCCAATAAAGGGAACAGAGCATAATCAATTATACACAAGAGCTCCGTTTCTTCAACGCTTATGACTATAGCAGTACCTTTAATAAAAAATATTCACTTACAATCCTAAATTCCGTCGCCATATGTTGATGAGCAGATGGTTTCTTTGGGCTTAAAACACCCTTTCAAATACACTTGAGGGCTTACAGAGTGAATGTTATTTTTGAAATTAGTTTTAGAATGTTCACAACTCACTCATAGTGACATAATAATGTAGCTCGTTTTAAGTATTTTTAACTATGCAGTTTTTTAAATTGTAATTAAAAAATATTAAAACTATTGTTTTCAATGAATTGAGACTTCTTTTTCATATTTTATTTGTGTTTATGGTTCATTAGTTGATTGGTCATGATTGAATTTTTCATAATTAATTTACGAATTAATAACTCTAGAGGAATAAAAAGAAAGATTCTGCAAACTAACAGACTCTCAGCCAAGTATTTTAATACTATTCACGTTTGCAGATATAATAAAAGTATGACCCTTTTCAACTATTCTCATTACTTGCTAAAATGAGATAAAAACGCCACACAGAAAACATACTGTCTTCGGGTAAAAATAACTCATTTGTAGTCTTAGTATTTTGGCTGGATTATATATGCTTTATTACTGTTTTTAATCAAGATTTTTAAATTTCTAATGCTTTTCAATTCTTTTTTTGTACTGAAAACATTCTTAGGTGCTACCAATAACGTGACTTATCATGTGTTAGGAACCGTTCAGGACTTATCCTGTGTTAGGAACCGTTCAGGACCTACATGAGTTAAACTCGTAAGCTTTTAATATAGCTTTACATGAAATGATATTTTAAAACCACAGTCCTCAACTGAAAATAATGTAATTTTTTACAAAAAAATTATCACAAAACGCCAGTACATTAACTCCTTACACTTTCGATCATATCTGCATTAGTAAGCTAAAATGTGCGTAGGCCACAAATTCTCATTGTCTGTATGCTTTCGGTTTAGTTTTCGCTAATTTTTATTTTGTTTGAACCATTACCGTGATAATCATCAATCCTAAGAAGTCCCACAACAAAAATGTTGGCTAACATTAATATCACTGTTTAATGAACTATACTGCATACCACATATAACATATTTCATCACAACCATTCCCTGCTATCTCAGCACAAAGATTTTGTTAAGTGGGTGTCCACGTTGTTACAGCTTTTCCTCCCTCTATGGTGAATGAAGTGAATCCCCTCTATCTTAAAATGTCTGCGCAGTGGGTACGGGAGTGAAGCCTCTACTGGGATGCTATAAGAGCCTAAACCTACAGAATCATTCAAGGTCTTTTTACCTAAATTTATCCCACGCTTGCCTCCTTCTGGGCCTTTCTACAAGGGCCGCTCAACTGACAAAACAAATCATTACTTTGTTTAAAAATTCACGTCATTTCCAAACTAAACTAAACATTTAAAAAAAAAACAGCAGACAAAAAATACTGTTGTAAAGCATACATGTGTTAAGGTTGGTCTAGAATATTTTTGTGTGTATTTTGATTATCGATGTCCACTTTAATAACACACTCCGCATGTCATCTTGGATGTTTGATCTCCTGTGGTTTATTTGATTGCCAACGTTGTTCACGGTCTAGACCAGGGATCTCCAAACTATGGCCCACGGGCCGCATGCGGCTCAATTGCCTTTTATACGGTCCACGATGAGTTTTTAAAGACTAAAACAAAAAGTTTATTATTTTGATTATTTTAATCAAAATTTCAATGTTTAAGATTAAAATAGAACTTCAATAATATAAATCTGTACAATTTTGATACATCCAGTTGGTATTTTTTTCATTAGAAGATTATATAAACTTTCGTCCATTAGCTAAAGGTATGTCAAAATTGCCTCCAACAACGAAATTTGTTAAGCAATACGGCCCGCGAAGTGAAAAGTTTGGAGACCCCTCGTCTGTATTAAAATCTAGACTGGCGCGAACGGCAGATTTTTTTTTAATTTTCATTGCAGTACCTTTTTTATTATGACAAATGATGGCATAACGTTAAAATGTATACACAATTTTTTATAGGATTCAATATAATATTGAATATTGAATGTAAATCAATAAAACTCTGCTCAAAAATATTCGGTTCGCGAAGGGAATTCGAGAAACAAAAAAACTTACTATCGTATGAGATTGCTTCCTGTAGGAGAATGTATTTTCGATGGTATTTTTAAATTGCTTTCAAGATCTATTCATACCAATAATTGCGAAGAAATACTGGTTTTTAAACCTACCTCAAAAATAATATTATTGCACTATTATAAAAACTCAAAATTCAATTGATGCACACTTTATATCCAATTATCGTACACTTTCCAATACATTTAAATAGACTAACAAGATCCCAGAAATGGATATTTTACTATTGAATAGTGTTTAGCATAATACAAAACGCTGTTACATTACACGTTTGGCCTAGGTTCAAGCTAGAATCCCGCAAAATATGTTTGATTGCACGATGAAAAAAGGAGGTGTTAGGCTGGACAATAATTAGGATCGAAACACTCTTCATGCACAACATATTTTCTTCAACTATTTCTTCAAGTTTTTATAGGCTTATTCAAGTTATAAGGTATTTTGAATATCAAGCCCACCTCATTTTACCACTGTGTTCTGTGAAATGTAATAGTACTTATTTTGCATATTAAAGATATTAAAAGCAGTCTTGTAATTGATTTCGCAATCGTTTAAATTTATTCATCTCATTCATGGGGGTATAACATCCAGAAAACCGCATATTTACGGTAGCTCACTAACATTTTCCTAGCTCTGCAGATAGCCAGAAATGACACCAACACCATTCGTAGCGTCCTTCAAGCTATAACTAGACACGAAAAAATATCCTCCCGATGATGCTCACCCTACCAAACAGATTGTAAAAAACAACAGCAACAGAAATTAAACGTCTTTTAAAAATAGGAGAAAATCTTTTCCGAGTCACTTTTTCTACTTCTGTGAATTTTGCTTCTCCGCCTTCAGGCCATAGCAGCAAAAAGGATGGGTTCTTTTTACTAGGCGATAACCCACGAAAAGCATACTTTTTGTTTTAGATTTATATGCATTTACTGCCCTTTAAACTTTACTTCTCACTCCTCAACATTCTTATAATGTTCCAATTCAACAGCATTTGTGTTTTTTTTGTTTACGCAAAAAACATCTTGCACAGATAGCGATTTAAACTGAAATCCCACTCTATTTCTAATTACCACTTCCCTGAGCATTGCTTTGCTTTATGGTTTTTACTTTAAATTATATTTATCTTTATTCCTGTACTTTTTTGTACTTAAAAAATCTTGTCGTTTGTCGATACAGAAAATGTCTTGTTTTGACATTCAGTAAAGTCGTCCAATCGTACGCTAGTAAATTCTTCTTGCTGGCACCTTTTTTCTCGTTCCACCTATACTTCTAAACATGATAAATTGCTTGTGTTTGACCTCCAGGAATCAATGTCTTTGCTGTTATCGCGAGAAAACGCATGGAAATTGCTATACATGAAGGTTCAATGCTTTTATGATATTTGATCCCTTGATGACAAATCTCGGTGACCAAATGTTTTTTGCACTGTACATTCATTCATTCTGATCCTACTCTTCAAACAAAGCACTCTAGCGTCTATAACCAAGCTCTTGTTAGCAGTATACCATGTTCCTCACAATTTCCTATATGCACAGGTGCTGGAAAATCCTCTATGTCGAACCGACGGCGCCCTATCCTATCTGCAAGCAAAAACTTCCACACTGATTTTCAAGCACAGTCCCAAATTGTGTAGCTGAAGCATGCACGTTTACGCATATCACAGTGCTGAACTCACATACAAAACACAGTGAGAACAAGAGAAGGACCAATTGTTTACAATTGACATGTGGTGATCAATCAATCATTTTCAAAAAACGATTTCCAACTACCGTTTCATAGCATGCAGTACCACTCTGTCACCTATGGTTGTGTCATTGCCATCACCAGGCGTTGTGTATCGACGTATGTAACTAGACGACGCAAACTGACGTGTCTCCAAGTGACAGTGAGGCTGTTTACCAAAAGTACTCCTTGCGTATAAGCAAGAATCTCCTACCAGAGAAAATTTTACCCTAGAAACACATGCATACATTTTCAGTGGGGCGAAAAAATATTGACAACATATTAGCAAGAAAAATAACTGAACGCGAAAAATATAGAATTACAATTTCATACCGTACCCTGATTTCCCTAAATTATCTATTTTATTCAAGCTTTTCCAAATTTTTCACCGAACTTCTGGTGCTCATTCGTGTTAAATTAATCATGTTTTTATTAATTTCTTTTTTGATAGATCGAAACTGTAAACAAATGTTTTATTCTAAAACATATTACATATTATTACAATGGAGCTACCAATATTTTTCTATTTTCTTATTTGTATTTCAAGCACTTTCGTAAGATTCTAATGTGTTAATTCATGTCCTTAGTATCTCATTTGTACATAAATAACTTAATGGTATATAATAAAAATACAGCTCACATGAAATCCACGAATAAGAGATGGCAGACAGTTTGGAAAAAAAAACATGACTCCGAATCTGATACTCTAGAAAAGCCTCACTCATGCTGAGTTTAGGGATGGATTGCGCTTTACTGGCCCAACTTTTCACCATGTCCAGTTTTTACCATGAATCATCTACTACGATTTGTGTTTGCATCCGTCTGTTTGTTCTACCGAGCCTTGAGAGAACGTTATCGTTGGATCGTGTTCGACCATATTATGACGGTAGATGCGATGATAAAGCAAAAACTTTTAGTAGCTAAAATGAATTTCTCATCGTCCAGAAAGTGTAGCGTTACTACAATATTACTACAACCGCGCGCAGTAACACCTACGTCTCTACATCCAAATAAAGACTATAAATACTTGCTATTCTCCTGAGCAATTGTGGACTTAACAAAATATTTCATCTCATCATCGTACCCATTTCCACAATTATCACACAAAATCATCGATTTTTGTTACTTGTTTACTTTGGTATTATTTGGCTTCAACTATCTATATTTCAGTTTGATTATTTTGTTTTGATACAAAATGAACATGACCAAAATATTTATTTGCTTCAGTATGACGGAGAACTCTTAATCTGACCAATAATAAAGACAAGTAAAGGTTGTGAGGTTACTGATTGTTGTATTCTCGGCGTTTTTAATCCATTTTTAAATGTTTCAACGGAATAGCTTTTATACGACTGTGAGGCTATACGACCGGAAAAGTTCGGGAGAAATTAATATGTTTCGGATTGAATCGAGCTCTTATAAAACATGACTTATTAAAAAAAAATAATTTAGGGTCGTACTGTAACTATACAGATTCTTCAAAAAATAGGTTTTTGTACTGACTAATCAATTTTAAAATCTTTCAAAAATACATATCGCATATTTTACGAAAGTTTCAAAGAAATACTTTTTTAACGATTTTCAAAATGCGCCCCCCATAGCAGGATAGTCAATCCTACGTATGACGACCCGGTATATTTGAGGCTTGAACCCATAACGGGCATGTTGTTAAGTCGCACGCGTTGACGACTGTACCATGAGACCGGCTAGACTGGCTTGTTTGAAAATATAAGTATATAAAAGATGTTAAAACTTAATTTTAAATTGCCATTAGTCATCATCAATTAAATGAATATTCGTTCAACACTGATCCGATTCAACAAGCGCGACACATAAATCTCAACCACATTTTTGCAGAATCGAAGTATTTTCTACTGTTACATACCTAGTTGAGGAATGTAATCCTATCGTGATAGTTTTTTTTCTCTCATCAATACACTTTTTAAAAGTTATCATTTATAATAATATAGATCATTATCAAATAAAACTAGTCATTTATATTTTTAAACGATTTTTAATGCATTAGCTCAGCTATGTCAAACTCATTCCATCAGAGGGCCACAAGTACAGATTTTTAGTGATTCGCCGCAAAGTTGAGAGTAAAAAATATACCTCAATATTTATATAAAATACTGTAAAATCATTATTGTTAAACAAATTGACTTTTTGTACTCCTCGCTTCAAATCTGGAATCGTTTCTTATTTAAAAACTTGCGATGTTAGTTTTTTATTGTGCTCTTTTTTTTAATGTTTAATATGCTTTTAAAGTCACATGCAATCTCTTTTATCCTTATTATTGAAATAGGATATTTTTCATTTGTCGCGTTCTCACACGGCAGTTCTGTTAGAAAATATCGCTCAACCCCACTTTTTCACTGAGGTAGGGGAAATCTAGCTGCCTGTTGCGAGTTTTTTTATAAGCAATCCGGGCTATTCATCGCTGGATGAATAACACAAATATTTGCCTGCAATTTTTTGACAGCTCAAGAGAAAAATTGTAATAAATCGTGTTTAAACATTAGTTTTTGCTAATTTTCAAGTCCCAAATAATCTGGTGGTATATTCATTTCTTTTAACAAAAACCCGTTGTTTATGAATAATTTTGTTAAATTACGATAGTTTTATTCGACGAAGGTTCGTGGTGTGTGATCCCATAAAGGTCGGCAAATCTATTTTTTTTTTGACACATGAAAGGAGATGATTCGCGAAGTGAGGTATGGACTGTGTGAGCTAACCTATTAATTAGCTATGTATTGCAGGACCTCGGCATTTCGTTTATTTTAATCCTTAATCTAAATCCTTTTATCTTAAGCATAGAACGTAGAACGTAGAACGTGAGATGCAAATAAATTCAACTTGGCTACACACGCTTTCGATAAGTCGTACATATTGGATATTAACTGATTTTTATGGTGGGATGATTATGAAAAAATCGAGCCGGTCTCGTAGTACAGTCGTCAACTCGTACGACTTAACAACATGCCCGTCATGGATTCAATCCCCAAATAGATCGCGCCGCCATACGTAGGACTGACTATCCTGCTATGGGGGGGAATCAATTAGTCACTGAAAGCCAAGCCCACAAGAGGGTACAGGCAGGCCTTGACCGACATCGGTTGTTGAGCCAAAGAAGAAGAAGATTATGAAAAAAAACAGAAGTGGCTCCAATCGAATATCAACGATGTAACATACTAAGGTCGGAGCCGTGCAGATCCGTTCGGAGCAATTCGGAGCCGACTGAAGCCTTTACTCGGCAGTAGGCCTTAGTAGGCAGGAGGAATTAAGGTCGGTAGGACTGACCGGAACCATTCTCACTGCAGACTAGCCGCTCCGTGCGACAACCGATGACTCCAACGGTTACGAATGACTCTAGACGGCTCTATAGGCTTCGGACGGCAACGAGCGAAACTGTTGTTTTGACAATCCATCACTAATTGTTGCAAAGTTTCCAAGTGTGCGTATCTTGTTATTTTCATTCCTATTTCGTTTCTAGACAGTTGACGCAACGTTTTCCATTAAGTTCGGTTTTTTCATAAAGAATGTGCAATCGAGTCTGCACAAAATTATGCGAATATTCAGAATTTAATCGAAATTTATAACGAATGAGTTTGCATTCGATTCGATGTTTCTTAAGGGTCTCAGTTGTTCTGTACGTACGTGTAGAATAAGTTTGTTAGATATTATGGGAACATTAATGTTAATTTAGCAAAATATAGTGACGCAATTATTGTTCTTCTCTGAAAAATTTAATACACCTAGACTAATAGTAACAACAGATTTTTGGTTTGCAGTGCTTTCAGCACTTCTCAAAATATTCTCGCGGGCCGCATTCATTATCGAGTTTGACATACCTGCATTAGCTAGTAAAATAATTATTTGAGATGTCTTTACAATTATGGTACGGCCCTAAATTTGCATTTTCATAATAAGCCGTGTAAAAATTGTTTTAAAATTTTAAGAAAAATAAAAAAGAATTAGTATTCTGCATAATTTATATACTCACTGTTCTATGTATCTCCACTGGAATTTTCGCAAATAGCGAAAACTCTTAACTGTCAAATTGATACAACCCGGATGATTATGATTGATCTACTGACAATTTCATTGAATTTTTTAAAAAATTTTAAACCTCATACATATGAGGCTTAAGGACAATCTGAAAGGTTCCCTGATGGAAATAGTTCTTGGTCATCAGGTATAATTGAACTTGGTACTTTTCAATTGGAGTTTGTGAACGAGCTCATCATGCCACACGTTGTCGAACACCTTTTCTACGTCTAACATCACAATTGCAGTGGATATTTAGATCCGTTCGTTCTCTAATATAGCGTTTTTTGGTAACTTATTTGGTGAGTTGTTAATGACCATTTGAGATTTGAAATTTGAGACTCTTTGACAATAGCACGCAGTCTCCAATAAGATCATCATTTTAAACATGTTACCTGAAGAGTTCAGCAGACTGATCGGACGATATCTGGATGGTTGTGTGGGATCCTCACCGAGCTTGAGAATCGGGATCACTTTACCGCATTTCGAGGATTGCGGGAAGGATTGCTCAGACAGATGTTTAAAATGCCATCAAATATAATTACTATTCATTTATTTTACCAGAATACTACACATTGCGAGGGACTACACATTGTGTAGTCCCGCCAACCCGTTAAACATTGCAAGGTTTGTGACTAGTATAAGATTATGAATTCTTAAGGTATTTGAAATAATCTTAATTTTTTATTAATTTTTTTTTTGCGGTGTTTTTCGTCAAAACGATCACTATTTCTAATTTTGAGGATTTTTGTAAAATGAAATCCCGTCAAACATTGCGAGGGTTGCAAGTGGTATCATCTGCTCGAAATCTTAAGTATTTTAAATAATATTAATTTTTATTCATAAATTCATTTCTTTCGGTGTTTTTAGTCGAAAAGACAACTATTTCATAGTTTGTGGATTTTTTCATAATAAAATGTCAAAACCCAGGTGTTTTGTATGCTAAAAATCGCACTGTTTAACCTGGTCTCGAAGTGCTTTAATTATAACTGCTAAAACTAGGGGCGAAAAAACTGCCTAGGCTCGCAAGCTCTTTAATGGAAGGGCTCTGGGACTGTGAACTTGTATGGCGTGCGAACCCTCGCAATCGCTGTCAATTGTATGGATACCAGGGGTTCTTTTTAAAAATAGAAGTATTTGTTATCGAAAAGCTCAAGTTTTTCTTTTTGTTTCTTAAAGAACAAAATGGTATTTTACCTTCATTTCCATACAAAACTGTAAATGAGGCCCTTTCCGTTTTAAGTTGGTAGGCTAAAATTTCAGCTTGTCAGCTGTTTGCATTGTATAGCAGTTTTCGAGCAGCTATCTAAGTGAGTAAAGTATAAAGGTGGGCTTATCCCAAGGTGTGTGAATTTAGAAGGCAGATTTTTATCGCCTCTGTTTCGGAATAAAAAATTTTAAGAGTGTTTTGAGTATTCGTCAAGCCTCCAGAAAGCTTGTTTAAACAAAAGTTTTCATCCATCCTCTCAAAAAGTGATATTCAAATTTGGTTATAAAAAACATGCTATGAGACCACCTGCACTACATACACTTTGATTCTGCATTCATCACCAGATCTCTTTAATGCACCTTGGGATAAATATAAACACCACATTGTTTTGATTTTTCGAGCAGGTACGCGAATTCAATTCTAGCTTTGAGGCTAGAATAATCTAGACTGAAAATTGTATACTAGTTTTATGAGTGGTTTTGTATGGAGTGTTTACATGGTTTCAGCTTCCAACTGTCAAACTCCATACAAGAAACTGAATAGAATCGTGAAGGTCGCCAATGTCTGAAATCGACTGACACATCCTGTACAGTCAGTCCAAAAAGTATTCGTCTAGCTGAATATTTTGAAGAAAAAGGCAAATAATGGCCGCAATACATACGGGGTGATAAAAGTAATGATGAGATTTGATAAAGGAACCGGTAATACACACGTTTTGCTAAAAACAAGCATTTTAATATTGCAATAGCAACAAAAATACATAAAAAACTAAAAAAAAGTCGTTTGATGGGCGCGCAAAAAGTATTCGTCCATCTAGCTTTTTAATTATTTAAGCTGGACAAACACTACGTAGCCGTGAATTAAATGTATTGTTATCAATCTGCTGGTGACTTCATTCTAAATTAATGCATTTCTGTTGTTTCAGTTGCACTTCAGGCGGTCAGACAGGCACTAAAGGCGGGGGATTTAAATGATTGGAGCATGATAGTGAAAATCATATCTTTAACTTATGTGTAACCTATCCTACCCATTTTTGAAGGTAACAAAATGTGTGGGAGGCCTCATTCCTTGATTTGATCAGAGTTTGGCAATTTTTCTGACACTAATTGTGTGACAAACTGCCATGTGAGCAGCCATCCTTGACGGTTAATCTAACGAAAGAAGCGGATTAATGTAAAAAATCAAATATTACCAAGGAATCCGTGAATTTTATGATGGCCAATAAGATAAGGAAAAGAAACGGGTCACATTTGGTTGATGGGTCATGCTGCATTTAATCGTAGCTGGTCATGTAATAGCTTGAATGAGTGAGTTGTTACAAACATGTTTTGTTTGAATAATACCATACACAGAAAGTGGCTAAATCTGTTAAGATGCATCAAATAATTCAAGAATTTTTTTCAAATTAGGCTCTACTAACATATTATAACATGTTTAAATCGCCAAGGTCATACGGCCACCGTCTATTGTAGCGAAGCCAGTCTACTAAGATGCATCATCAAAATTTCGTGTAACGGTGGCTCCATGGTGTCATGATACTAGGGCTCAGTAAGGAAAGGTGAACTAGAAAAATGATTCAAATTTATGGGAAAAGAGATTAGGAAACATATTCTTGCAGTTTTTAGCTACTTTGAGTCCCAGTTCTGAGAAATTTTACTTAAGAACTACCACATGTTTCAAGATCAGTCGAGCTGGAGAACATACAGAGCATAGTCATTTGCCCAAAACACCAAACCAGCTGAAACCAAACTAATGAAAATGATTTAGTAGACTCTAAATATGATATAAGTTGCCAATTTGTCAATGGAACTTGCCCACGTGACCAGGAAATGCAATCTTTCTACCAGAGAATAATTGGAACAAGTCTTGTAGGATGAGTGGGTCAAAATATGCCCTTTTTGAGGTTCAAATGAGTTATGGCGTTGGTCAAGTTGTCGATAATAGTCATAAATGCAATAAGACATTTTTTAGGATTTTTTTTTTATTCCATCACCTTTGTTGTCTAACGCATATTACGCCAAAAACCTGATAGATGAATACTTTTTACGCGACATTCAGACGCCTTTTTTAGTGTTTTAAATATTTTAGTGCAATAACACACTATTTTAATGCTTATGTTTAGCAGTAGTTGTGTATTGATAGTCCCTTTATCACACCTCATTACTTTTAACACCCCATGCCTATTGCGACCATAATTCGCCTTTTTCTGCAAAATATTCAGCTAGACGAATACTTTTTGGACTGACTGTAGGTGGTTTCGGACCATTTTTATTATTTATTTTTTAAGACATCACACAGGGTATTTGGTTCCCAAATATTCAATTTCTGTAAAAAGTAATATTTCGATAATTAAACAAAATCACTCTATCAACAGAAATTCCAAACGCAATCTCAGGTACCTTTTGGCATATTGTTTTGGAAACGTACCAGATTGAGTACCAGGTGAACTGTGATCAGATGTCAGCACAAACGCGTGTTACTTTTGATAGGTTGTTGCTGTTCATAATCAATATCAGCCCAAAAATTTTAATGATCAAAATAACACCAATATCAACATAAAATTTTCTGTAATGGATGTAATGGAACTGTAATGGATAAACACACCTAGTTGGTCATTGTCAGTAGTTGCCATTTTTATCCGATTCATTATATTCAATTTTTGTAAAAATGTTTTGCCATTTGTCATTATTTTCTATTGTCCTATTCTTGTAAAATTTAATATCATATAAAAACTAAATTGCGGCCGGTGCTACTATTTTAATTAAAATTTTGGCCCGTGTGACCGCATTTGCCCTTCTTGAATGTAAAACGTGCATTTGAGACAACTAGTTGAAATGTCCTGAATACAGGGCTCGCAACAGAAATCCGAATATACTAGCTCAAGTATGCACAGAAAAGTGTATACATTACCAGGTATGATCCAGTATCCTTAACCGGTTAGAAAGTCAAACCGGACATATATTCTATCCTGTTCGTTTCCTCGTATTTCTCAAAATATTTCACTTTTGGCTCTGTTGCGGTTTTATTCTAAATTTTTATATGCAGTTCATTTGCGGTTTGGGTCCACAGTAAACACATGTTGATCGGCACGCTTCCTCTTTTTCATTCTTATATTCAAGCTTATCTCAATCCACAATCTTCACATTATCACGTCAATCCACATGCTGCCACTAAATACTAATTCATAATTTCTATTGTCTTTATCAGTTTGAAAATCACTGCTTTTCTAGCACGCATTACAAGGTTTTCGTTTTCGTCCGTTGGTTACATGGATGAATCGCTATGGCGTGACTACGTGACTGAGAGTGCAAGAATACCAACAGGACCAAAGATACAAAAATAATCCAAGTTATCCAAACATAACAACAACTCACGAACCAAAATCGTCTCACTATAGAGTGAAAAAGTAACGCTCTATAGTGAGACGATCGAAAATGATAACCTTTTTGTAAAACTACAGTCAGAATTCGCTTTTTAGTTGGCATGCTATTAAGTTGAACCAAAGTTGTACCAGGTGGTCTCAAAGACTGTTTTTTATGACAAAATTTGAACGTCACTTTTGAATGGGTGAAAACTTTTCCCCAAACAAGCTTTCTAGCGACTAGCCGAATACACAAACAATGGGGGCCTTCACGATTCTAGTTAGTTTTTTGTATGGAGTTTGACAGTTGGAGGCTGAAATCATGAAAACAATCCATACAAAACCACTCATAAAAATAGTATGCAATTTTCAGTCTAGATTATTCTGGCAGAACGGGTGAAAACTTTTTCTCAAACAAGCTTTCTGGAGGCTTGACGAATACTCAAAACACTCTTAAAATCTTCATTCAGAAGCAGAAGCGATAAAAATCAGCCTTCTAAATTCATACACCTTGGGATAAGCCCACCTGTATATTATACTCAATTAGATAGCTGCTCGAAAACTACCATACAATGCAAACAGCTGACAGGCTGAAATGTTAGCCTTCGAACTTAAAACGGAAAGGGCCCCAATCTTGGAATCTTCGTTATTTGCACTGAAATCTGCGTTCCTATGGAAATTCATTTCACCCATTCTGCCAAATGAGCTTTTTTTGTTTCCGAAATTAGTTGTCAATTTGTATGAGATGAGACCACCTGGTCTTCATACACTTTGATGGAAACCCTGGGTTTTGAAAAATTCCCAAATATCTCATGCCCTGCTGAGAAAAAAATCAGAATTGCCAGACATATGAAAAACCAAACCTTTTTATGTTTGATTTTCGTAAACAGAATTTACTCATATTGTTTAAGTGTTCCTGTTTATTTATTCCAAGTCTTCTACAATAGGTTACACAGTGCCTGGTCCGGTTATGTATCTATTTAGTATTTTAGTACCAAATATTTGTACAGTTTTATTCATATCATGAGATAACCTGTTATCTTGAACTCAGATTCTATCAAAAACGTATCCTTATTTCCATTTTCCTGACCATTTTGTTGGCCAGGTATGATCGTTTCTGTGGTTCGTAATTCCGGTTACACTTTTTGGTTTATTTCCAGTTCTTGTTACTGGTACAAGGTTTTATGAAACATATCTACTTTCATGTACCCCCATACTCTCCCTTTAAAATCTGAAACATTTTGCTTTCTTTATTCCGTTTAAATTGCCTACTCTGGCAGATGCATGTTTCACCTTTAGTGATTAACTCGATGACCAGAAATACCGATTTATCTCTATTCTGATATGCCAACCGATTGACAGGTTTTCTCATAATACTGACCAAAAAGTCGTAAAATCATTTCCCTAATGATTTAATGCAGTAAACTTCATATGAAATATGGAAATCACTAGTGACCAGAACCAGAAGCTCAACACTGACAACCAAGGCCCATGTCTGTACTTCATGATATGCGATGAAATTGGACTTACTGGTAATACACATTGAAATTACTACCGAAAACTACTGATAAAATTTTTCTCTTATGTTTCAATTCTTGATAAAAAAAATTGGAACATAACCGGATTTATAATAAGGATAGTTTTTGTGCTCTTCATAGATCATTACTGTCACTCTAACAATTAGACAAAAAAACTAATATTTTCATTGCACTGCTAAAAACCGAGTAAATATTCAAAAATACAAAGAGACGAATAAATGAGATATAGAGTGACAAACAAAATACAGATTAGGCAAGAACGTACCTGCGAAGTAAAAAAAAAAGGCAATAGACAAGAAGAGCGCGGAAGAAAGTGTGCAAGTGAAATCACGCGTGCAAGAATATGTTTAATTAATCAAAGTAGTTTGGTTATAAGATTTGCTCTACTGTTTCATAATTTGCTGCAACAGTCGATGCTTTTCAAGCGAATCGGTGCAAGAAGTCCTGCAAGTAACACACCGTTAGTCGTTATTAGAATTTTTATACAGGAGAAGAAGATAAAACATTTGATTTAAGATTTGACCCGGTTAATAGGCTATGCGTATCTAATAACTTTACGATGCGCGCAACGGAGTTTTCAAGACAATGCAGCCTCTTAAATCCAAGAGATACATCAAGACAAACTAGTTCCAGGATCTTTTACAAAACCCCAGCTGATACTGAATCTGATTCTAGGTGTTAGAGATGGTTTTAAACCTACACAGGCGCTGGAACTGATTCTGACACCCAAAGGCGGATTTTCCTATAAGTGGACTGAGCGGCCGCGAGGGGCTCCAGCCTAAAAGGGGGCTCTACCTAAACCTTGAAATTTTCGCTTTTATGAGTGATTAGTTTTGCACATACGAACAGAAAATTATATCTAATTCAAAGTAAGTTACATTCTTACAAGTAAGTGTGTGGAATTTGTTGATAACGTCTATAACAATCAAAAGGTGTATCAAACTTTGAAGATAAGTTTGAAAGACCTAGACAAACTGGGCATACTTTCAATTTATTTTATAAGAACTACGTCAATGGTCTCGATGGCAAGTACAAGTTTACAAATGCACAAGTACAGAATAATCATTGTGGGACACTTGGAATTCCGGCTTTTCTTTTTGTATCTACAGGAAATCATACAAACTATGAGCAGTGGCTTACACCTCTCACATGATGGACAACAAATTAATTGTTTTTGACAGTTTATCTTTTCTTTGTTTGATTCATCTCCATATAAACGACTCTTTGCTTAGAAAGATGAATGAATGCATGCAAGTCTTTTAAGGAAAATTTTCTTACACCAAACAATGAATAATGTATGATTATAGTTTTGTTTTGTTTTTTAATTCATAGTTTTGAAAAATCATTACAGACAACACGGATGATCGACAACCTAAATATATTCAAATTATGTAAATCGCTTAGGGCCCGGGATGGATAAATCCGTCTCTGGTGACACCATATCGGCCTTGCAACTCATTCTGGTTCTATCTCGGTTTTGGAATTGATTCTGGCACCATACCGACGCTGAAACTTATCTTATACTAGTCCTAAAACCCATTTTAGTACTTTAACTGAACTCATACCAGTGCTGGAACAGATTCCGAGCATATTCTGTTTCTGACATTGATTCCGTTTGCGTATTGCGTGATTCAGTACCTGTGTAGCGCTACGATTCGTATTCGCAATATGTATAATTGCGACTAAAGGGTAAAAAAGAAACAAACCGCAGCTGATGAAATTGGCCATAGTTAGAATCCCTTCTTGAGGGAATTAATGATTTTAACATTCGACCCCTTAAAGATGGATACCTTTTGATAGATCCTTTCTCTTTAACAAAACAACAAAAAATACCAATTTTTGATGCGTTTTATTTTTTTATTAAATTTACGTTACAAAATTAAACGAAGCGAGTCAGTAAGCTAAGAAATTAAGGTGAAAAGAAAAAAATAAAAAATAAATAAAAACTTGTTTTTGAAATATAATAAAAATAAAAAAACCAAATATTGCTTTCAAAACGTACGGTTTATTTCGTAACACCTTTCTTTAAAACACTACAGTAGAAATGGGTAATGAAATACACCTCACGGTTTGAATTGTTAGTCGTTCTCTGAGATCTGAACTGGCTACTCTCAGGATTCTTTTCGATCCGTTATGAACCGACTACACTCAGCGTTCTCTACAATCTTTGCTAAACCGGTAGCTCAAACAAACCGTGCCACATTTGATGTTTTTTCAATCGAAGTTGACAATTTAAATCATGTCGACAGTGTACAAAAAGCAGGTTGACGTATTTACAAGGCGTAGACCATTGTGTTTTACAAATCGGCCATTGTATTAAACATGTGAACAGATGTTTATTGGACTGTGAAACCCAGTGAAAGCATCAGCATTGCATCCTCATATCTTCACGATGAACCAAAGTTTGCGGAACAGATTGACAGGTATCATAAACACATAACGGGTTACGATGACGACGCGAAATACAAAGCACTAGTTGTCACTCTTTATTACGCGCACTCAACGTTTACACTCAGTAACACTCACGGCGAAGTTAAACTTCGCCGAGCCGCTAGTCGTCTTTCCATTGCTGGTACTGGCTCGGTCAAGATCAGACACATTGTGGTTGACGCAGCTTCCCATGAACTGGTTAAACGGCAGCATCATCTGTATCAGACTAGAACAACAGAGCTATAACCCGCATCTCTCGTTAAAATGCAGGCGTGCTTCAGCAAATCGAAGACAGTGGAACATGACGTGGTCTCATCTCCATCCTTGCATACTGGACACTGAGGAAAATAGCAACGAAGAAACCTATGCAAATAGCTTCTAAAATAACCACACCCAGAGAGAATCGCGGTGACAAAGAAGTTCACATCACCATGTTTTTTCCTAGCCATGCTTCAACATCTGGGATCAGCAATTAGGTCCACCTCCTGTTTAACGAGCTACTTCACTCTTTTGAAGTTTTTGAATTGTTTGAAGGAAGTTCAGCCGCTGCCGTAATCGCATCCCAACTAGTGCTGTCCTAAGGCATTCTTCTCTTCAATTGTGATGAGCGTACAGTATCGAGCTACGCATCGCTTTTGTCGAAATGTCACCTCATCTTTCTCCAGTACCGCCAGTACCGCTTCTTCCGGAAGCAAAACTGACGTTCAGGCCGGCCGTGGGGTCCATCCGTGTATTTTTTCAGATGGTCCAAATCACTATCTATTGTACTTTGGCCAAAGTATCTACGACTTCCAAAAGCCTCAAAACTGACGGGTGGCCCGGAGGCTTACGTGGCTTAGGTATCAGGACTAACTTCTGGCTTTTCTACATAGACGTAAACTGGCCGGTGGTGACGATGTTCATAAAGATTTTTATAACGCCTCGGGTTACATAGCACCATCATAGGCTCCTTTACCATTATTGGGGCCCTTTCCGTTTTTAGTGTGTAGCAAGGACTGTGTAGGAACTAGTGATGCGCGTTGCGTTCCGAACCTGCCAGGTGCGATCCGTTCCAGCCTGCAAGCATCCGGACCGCGATCCTTACTTTTAACCCAAGCAGGTTCAAACTGAACCTGTTGCTCCCACCGTTCTTTGCGATCCGACCTGAACCGGCTGTTATCAACGATCTTATCGATCTGATCTGAACTGGCTGCTCTCAGCGTTCTTTGTGATCCGTGCTGGGCCGGTTGCTCTCAGTGCTTATTGCGATCCGGCCTAGAACGCACGACATTCTACTCTCTTTGTATTGATGAGCCGGGTTGCTGTAAACAAATCATCCAGGCTCAATTTAAACCTGTTTCTCTCAGCGCTCTTTTCGATCCGGTCTGGAACGCTCGATGATCTGCTCTCTTTCATACGATGGGCCGATTTGGTACATACAAAGGAAGCAAGTGAAATCTGATCCTGTTTCTCTCAGCGTTCTTTTCGTTCCGGTAAAGAACGGCGTTCTCTTCTCTTTTGCTTCTTTCTAGTATGAACACACACACACATTCTGTCTATGTGAGTGGTAACAGCGCAAGCTACTCTCTCAGTCAAAGAGATAACGGTACAACACCTGAGCCATGAGGTCAGAAAAGGATAGAGATTTGTGATTGGTGGGAAGCTAATCGCCAAAATTTAAAGAGACAATCCTGCACTAGCGGTAAGCGCAATGAATTAAATGTTTCTCTTCTGTCATATGGATGTTATCAGTATAGGTGCGTTATTTGGACTGGATTGTGGTAGTCACTGAATTGCTATGTGTGTGATGCTAAGCTGCTTCGTTGCAAATGCATCTCCAATGAACTCGTTTAATTTTTTTCCTGAGATCTTCTTTGTGCAACTAAATATTTAGGGTGCACGACACGTTTAGCCTTCCGCAATAATTTCTTTAATGCCGTTTATCGTCCCGTGAAATAGCGCTATTCTTATGGACAATTAAAGTGCACTACCGGACACTATACCGGTAATCCACCGTACAGTATAATGTCAATCCTACGAAAACAACTTAACAGTCTTTTTTTATATAATCCGATGTTATTCGGTGCTATCTGCTTCTATTAAGAAATATCAATTCAATCAGTGTAGTGTAATTTAATCCATACCATTTTTAAAAAAGCAGCTTGAACTTTGATTTGCATCAATATTTAATATGCGTTGCAACAAATTTCTGATTTACTTCTTTATATAGAAGTATAAAAAGGGAAAAATGATCAATTTTGTTAAAAACAAAAACAAAAACAACAAAATGCCTTAACCTTTTAGTAAAAAAGGAACTGTATAGCGGGTTACTTAAGTTAAGCGTTTTTCTTTTAGTAGAAGAATAGTTTTACACATTCAATATACAAGTATTCAGATTTATTTTAATTGAAACTGTGTGATTACTGCACAAAAATAAACACAAAAATATATTACATAATATTGAATGAATACTTTCAAGTTATCCATATACAAAGTGAACAGCTGAAAAAAGCGTAACCATGGCAGGTCATCTTTGACCTGCGTTCCGCGTTCGGTTCTTTTTCACCAGATTGACAGGTTCATTCCGTTCCTCAATTTTCGGAACTATTCTCATCACTAGTAGGAACGATGTAAAGTATTAGCCAAATTAGTTACCTTTAGATACCTTTTGACAGCCCCCAGAAAGCCCTGGAAAACTCATCAAACCCTCAAACATATAGATTTACTAAAGGCATACATACTTTTTCTGTAAAATTTTTGAAAGAATTAATAAATTTCTTGCATTTACCAGCCCAATTCATCATTGAAATCATAATTAGAATTTGAATCGAAAAGGGCTTTCAGATGTCCACCTGCTGTAACGAACTTTTGGCTACTTGTCAAATCGTTCTACATTGCTTGACCTCTTTCCTACACAGTCCTTGATACCGTGTATATCATTTAAATGTCGATAATGTATTAATTTTACTCCAAAAGCCGAAATATATATTCAAGATCGGGTTTAAGAGGCGTACCACCAGTAGTTGGGTGTTCTTCTCCCATAGCGGCATAACAGGTTTTGGTTAAATCTCTCACGATTTGAAGAGCGCTCATGAATAGATCTACTTTAATGAGACATCGGATATGGGCAATTCAGCTTTACTGACCACCAATAAACATCAATAGCTGCAACATTTTTTTTCATTTCCCTTACGGGCACGTATTGCCCCAGGGTAATCAAACTACAATAAAATTTCAATTACCATTGAATCATAAATTATCGCTTTCCACCGTTTGACAATAGCAGCTTCCGTAACCCCAACTTAGCCATCACAAGTATACCCGCGTCTGTATACCCTTTTCGGCTCCTATGTTGTGACGTCTATTGTGCGTGAAAATAGGTAATAGATAAATGTACTTTCCTTTAACGATCGCTTTCCTATCTGTTTCAAAGTTTGTTTTTCACGAGTTAATTCATCAACTACAGCTGGCATGTACACATTTAACAGTCTCTACGGCGAATAAATTAATGTCATATACATAGCCACGCTTATATTCTTCTTCTTCTTCTTTTTGGCTCAACAACCGTTGTCGGTCAAGGCCTGCCAGTACCACTTGTGGGGTTGGCTTTCAGTGACTTTTGGATTATCCCCCACAGCAGGATAGTCAGTCCTACGTATGGCGGCACGGTCTATTTGGGGCTTGAACCCATGACGGGCATGTTGTTAAGTCGTACAAGTTGACGGCTTTACCATGAGACCGGCTTGCCACGCCACGCTTATATTACGTCTTTCCAAATAATTTAAAAAATATTTCAATGCATTCCTTTTGTATGTGCCTTTCATTTCAGCTGAGTTTGTTGCAGAAAATGGCTTGCCACGACGATTACGCACAGCGTACACCAACACGCAACTACTTGAGCTCGAGAAAGAGTTTCACTTCAACAAATATCTTTGTCGGCCACGGAGAATTGAAATAGCAGCTAGTCTTGATTTAACAGAAAGACAGGTAAAAACTGTACCTAGGTCATTGAATCATTATTATTTCAATAAGCATAAGGTAAACCCTTTCTTGTTCAAGTGAAATATTCTCTGCTCCATGCTGCTCTGCTCATGTAAAAAAAAAAAACAAATCGGGTTACGGGTTGCTAAACTTATATTGATTTTTTTAATGACAGATTATCAAAATACATTTATGTAAAATGTGGTAAATTTATTTATAAAATTTATTTTATTTATTTTATATATTTATATATTTAAAAATATAAAAATACATGTGATTTTTTTACTTTGCTTGTACAATACTAGTGTATTGACATATTTTGTTTTAGAATTCCTGTGGTTTTGAAAGCGTTAACGAACTATTTAGTCATTTCCTTTCACAATTTCTATACGTATAATTAAACTAGTAACAACTATTGTGATCCGTGGGGTTATTCGTACCGATTAATTCATTTGGATCATTATGTTTTTATTTTGTGTTTTTTTTTTCTCAACAAAGGTCAAAGTGTGGTTTCAAAATCGGCGAATGAAGCACAAACGACAAACACTTTCCAAAACTGATGATGACGAATCTGGAAAGGACGATCTCAAGGGTGAGCATGAAGTACAGATTATCGTGGCTGGTATCATGCACACTAGCAACTCATTGGTATTGTTTCAGATTCCAATTCAAAAAAATCTTGTCAAGGATGTGAGCTGCCCTCGGACGACATACCAGATTCGACCTCCAGTTCACGGGGCATGAACAATAATACTCCCAACACTGGTAAGTCGTCACCTGGTAAATTGAACAACAAGTCACATAAATTGATGAGAATCTATCTTTAACATCCAATTGAAACTCTACCAGTTATGACACCGAATTCCACCATCGATATAAGCACTCCGACTGGTGGTGGTGGAAGCACGAGTGGCGGAACCAACGCAGTCAGTGCTGATTCAAGTGTAGCCTCCACGGATAGCATCGATGAGGAGGATGATGTACACGCCAAAGTTAAGAAAAAATCTGACGTAAGTATTTGTAAATGGAGAAAATTCAATACCGATGAACAATACACGATGAATCTCCTTTTTTTTGTTTCACTTCACCGGACAGGCGATAAAGAAAGAATCGGTTAGCTCAACTAAAGTTAGTAATAGCAATTCTTTCAAAAGCTACGATAACTCTGGCTACCCAAAAGATAATGGGCTGATATCTGGTCCCCCATCAGCAGCAATACCTATTCCGCACAGTCCAGTTTCTTCTTCAGCCATTTCTCCGACCAACAATATAAATAGCAACAATAACAACAGTAACAACAACAATAATCTTCAGTTATACTATAATCATCCCAATCATTCGTACGGAGTCATAAAACATAAATGTCCACCTGGACCAGTCATTGGCCATGAAATTGAAGGATCGCCTGCAACTACGGGACCTTCTGCTGGAGGAATTTATTTCAATAATAAGCAACAGGAATATTTTAGTAAAACGGAATGTGGGTTGCACTATCAACCATCATATCAGCATTATCAGAAAACAGTCGTGCCCCCTGGAGCAATTTATACCAATACCCAACACATACTCAATGATAGCTACCAGGGTGCACAGAAAATAGAATACAATCCCGCTCAGAGTTTAAAGGGTTTTAGCACTAAGCCCTTAGTACAAGATAATTCCCAAAAGTTGCACCACCAACAACAAATGCAAAATGATCCAACGTTCCAGTCACAGAATCAACCTTTTTATAACAGCTGCGATACAGGCCATAACGGCGCCGGCCAATATGTTCCAAGTGGACAGCATTACTATTCGAATGATTATGATCCACAGCACGAGTTTGGTGGTGGGACAGGCTACTATGAACATACCAAGATGAGTTTAGTTGGACAAAATCACTACTACGACAGCATGGGTTCCTTTCAACATAATACTGTAGCTTCTAACAATAACATGGAGTATCAAGGCAATGCACCGTACGCTGGTATTGATGCTGCACTACCAGGTGGAATAGGCAATGAATCCTGTGAATCCTATGCCTTCCATCAATCGTCCCACCTAGCTAGTGCATATTATGAACAACAACATCAACATCAACAGCACCAATCGCAGCAAAATCACCACCACCAGCACGCTTTTCAACATCACAGCATTCAGCAATTACAAGTTTTCCCTCATCAACAGCAAACGCATTCAAACCCTACCGGAGTATCTGGTGTGAATAACGCTACTGTAGCCAAGACAACAACCCATATCGAAAACCATCACGATATTACCACAGGCGAGCATTGCTCGTTCAACGGCTGTCCACCAGGTAGCAGCACTAGTACAACTCAATCAAAAGCAGCCGCTATGGTTAGCATGGACAATTCCAATTCGTCTGATTTCAATTTTCTCAGCAATCTAGCGAATGATTTCGCTCCAGAATATTATCAACTCAGCTAATTGTTAATTTAATTGTTTTCAATAGTCTCCTGATTTTAGTTCTTTTATGCTAGAAAATACACTTGATTTGCCGAGTCATATTCACAGTTCTTCTTTTTCCACGTACAGCAACCCGTCAATTATGCTTGGTGCTTTACCGGGGGTTCCAGGTGTTGCTCAAATACGACTGATACATCAATTTGCTGCTTTGATTGTTCTCGATATTTGTTATTGTACTTATATAGTTTATCTATTTTATTCACAAATAGGAAAGGCTGTGACACAGTACACCTATGATTTTGATAAATTAGGAATACAATTTTTGTATCGTAATGTCGTAAAAATAATAATGTCTTTGGTAGTTCTTGTCGATGCTGATTTGTAATTCATTTAACGACGAGGAAATTAATTTTTATTTTATTTTAAACGGTTGAGTCATTCACTAAATGAAGTTAACATAATCTAAAACAGAGTAAACACGGCAATAAAAGGTTTTATGTGTTACATACCACATTATTATAAATAATATTTGACCCACTTTAGTAAGTAAACCTATTTTAAAGACCCAGTTAATCTGCCCCGGTTAATCCAGCTGATGTTGGCTAAAAGTTTATCCAGATAGTACGGCGATCTGTTGTACAGTATTTTTTGTTTCATCCTTTATATGAATAAATATTTAGCTTTTTATTCTAAAACCTTCGTGTACACATGTATTGTAAAATTTATGTGGCTAGAAGCCATTCCTGATCACGCGGATTTTGATATTATACCTATGGAAAAAAGTGATGCTGTTATAAGACCATACATACACAGTTTAGACCAAGTAATACCTTAAGAAATAATAAAAATATGAATCCTGCATTACAACGATAGGGGGAAAAAGTAAAATATATTAATCGTTACAATGCAAATATATGTCTGTATATTCATAAAAGTTCTATGTACAAATTCTAGCCGGCAGCTATAGGTAATTCTTAAAATCGTACATGCAAAGCAAAATGTTAAATAAATTAACATTGACTATTTATTACTTTACGTTGTTATTCTACTATCATTCAAATTTAACATTAAACATTGGAATTGTCAACGTATTTGCTTACTATTTGCCTGTATCTTTATCGCGCACTTTCAAGCAACGATATTCATATGTACAAACAGCTACCTTACACATACTTCCTTATATTTCTCTGTCTGGTATGATCCAGTTTCCAAAAATACTATTTTTATAAACAAACCATGATAAAAAAAATAGTTCACTACCAAGGTTGGTATCAGTGCTCCATCGGATGAAATTTTATCGTGCAGTCAAAAATATATATGTGGTATGACAGATTACGTCGAACGTGCGATTTATTTCGTCGAACAACCTCCAATTTATGTATTACGTTGGGTTCCCTATCATCCATCGCATCAATCGCAATATCAATCGAAATAGCACTTGACTAATGTTTATTATTCAGAGAATAAAATGAGTTCTGGGTCAAATGACACATCATTGTAAAGCTATAGTCAACCTCTTTCCGTTTTTGTGTAAATAAAAGTGTAAAAATGTGTGTACCAGTGCTAAAAACATAGGCAAACCTGTTAAACCTGGGAAAACGTATTCGGTGTCAACATATTTATCGTGAGCGACAAAATATGCAGCACACATTGCAAAATGATTTGAAACCCCCTGTTTATTAGACACACTCAGTGCAATTTAATAACACAATCGCCGAATTCAATTGCATAACTGTCAAATTCAGGATGGGTTTTTCTTAACGAGTGGCTCCCAATTATGTTGTTGTACACAAAAATGCCTGTTATCGGAGTCAAACGAACACATGTCAAACAATATCACTCTAGACCAGTGGATCCTAAACTTTTTCACCAAGCTCCCACTTATTAGGCATAATTTATGCTATGACCCATTCAGTAGCTGATTTGGGGTATCAGCTCTAAGCATTCAAATGAAGATTAAGCGGAAGGTAAGTGGAAACGGGTGACCAAATTTACCATCTTGGCTTTCGCTAGGAATTTAAAACGATTTTGGGCCTGAACTTAGACCCATTAAGATAGTGAAACTGATTCTATATTGGTAACTCGAAACCCGTAGCTTTGCTCTATTTGCCTAGTGATTTCGTGTAAATTGCCTCTGATGGTCAGTAGGAACTTTTTTGGAAATAACTACTCATATTATTAATTATTATTAATAAAACAAGCGTTCTTCAAGTTGTCTTTGTAACGACAGTATTATTTAGAGACACAATGAAATCCGTGATTTGTCTCGGACTAAGACGAAAGGGTGAACTTAATTGGAAGAATTCTTCTCTCCCGTAGCCCTTACCCAGCTAAGTGACATTTATTCTAAATTTTTAAACAGGATCTGTTCAAATGATACACAAAATACCAAATATTGTGGATTTGTGCGTGATAAACCGTGTTGAAAGTGTTCAAATTTCGTTTGTGCGTGCGTATGACCTTTTTCTGTTGAATGATGATGGCGTCTAATTTGTTTAAAATTCATTTGCATAAATATTTCGAAAAAGAAAAAGAAGCCACATTTCGTGTGGCATTATTTTGTGAAAATGAGGTGTTTTTTGGTATAAAAAGACTATACGACCAGTAATAAGGATTGGAAACCTTATTTCCCAGAGAATAGAAAAGAAAGCAACGAAAAAGCCACATCGCAGTCAATTTTAAAGGGCTTCCGAACAGACATTTGTTCTTAAATTTTAACCATATTCTGCTCGAATAGTTCTCGAAATACCAAAAATTGCAGATTTGTGCTTTATAAACTATGATAAACGCGTCAAATTTTCGTTTGTGCTTGTGTATGACATTTTCCTATCGGATGACGATGGCATCCAATTCGTTTTAGATTCGCTTGCTTTAATATTTGGCGTAAAAATAAGGAACATTTTGCGCGTCGTTATTTTGTGAAAATTTTGTGTTTCTTTGTTGTATAAAAATACCTCCAGTGATAAGGATTGCAAACGTTATTTAATGAAGGACAGAGAAGAAAGCAAAGAAAAAGCCACATCACAGTCGATTTTAATCGGCTTGTTCTAAAAGTCCCTTAAACTGGTTCAGTCCCATTAAACATTGCGAGGATTGCGAGCGAAATCATCTGCTCGAAATCTTATGGTATTTTAAAATAATATTTATTTTTTATTCATATGTATATATATATATATATATATATATATATATAAGTTATAACAGTGCATCTGGTATAACTGGTACAATATTGCACGACAATAGTGTACCACGTTAGGGCATAGTCTTTTCACTCGGTTGAACTCTGCGGCTGTCAGAGAGCACACGAGCAAATACGCTCTTTTTCTGCTTGACCGTGTTAGCGTTAACATCGTTTTTGCTTCATAACTCACGTTGTAATAAAACACATGAGAAAAATATAATCACAACCACGTGTGTGAGAGTTCACCTATAACTGGCGCAGTCGGACCCTTTCGAACATCACTTGGAGTCATTATTTGGATATCGAGTACATCCATCGCGGATCAGCCGGTTACAAAGAGTTGACAACGATCGAAAGAGAATCCTGAGCATCCGGTAAAACCGTCCCTGGAGGCAAACCAGCGAATTCGTGCTGCTCAGAAACAAACCTGAACCCAATCGCTTCGCCGTGGTAGTGAGTATAAGTGAACGACCTATAATGGAAGACACTATTAAAAGCATGCAGGAGCAAATAGAAAGCTTGACACAGCAATTACGAAATCAGCGCGTGTGTAATAGTGCGGCTGCAGCAGTAGACGAAGCTGTAAGGTTCACGCAAATACCAGATACGCTTAAGTATTTGCCGGAGTTTGCGGGGAATACCAATACAATTACAACATGGATAGACACCGTTGAAAGAACGTTGGCAATATGCAACGGATCGGAGGATAGTGTTGTTTATCAAATGTGGTTAGGCCATGTCAGAAATCGAATTGTGCACAAAGCAAACAAAGTTTTACTTAATAAGAACTGTCCACTCAATTGGACCCTTATAAAAGAATCATTGTTAGAACATTTCCTAGAAAGGCGAGATTTAGGTGCACTTACTTACGATATTTCGAAGCTAAAGCAAAATAATCTCTCTCTATCTGATTTTTACGAGCATTGTGAAACGCTCTTTTGTGAGATAAGAACAAACATTTTTCTTGATAAACAAAATGAAGGACATGAAAACGCGATCATGAGAGTGATAGGTTTAATGATAAAAAACGCATTTATTGAAGGGCTCAATTCGGATTTTTCTAAATTCATACGAGCAAGCAAACCGGACTCGTTAAAAGACGCGTATACATTGGCAGAAGAACTTAATAGAACCGAAAAAAGAAGTTATAAAAAAGGTGGTTTTGAGACACATGCAGGCGCATTTAAACAAACATCTCATCTACCAACACATACAAACATGAGTAAAGCTTCATCACGAATAGAGAAAATGGAGGTCGATCCATCAATAAGGCAAAGTGCACAATATAGTTTTGGTAGGAAGCCTGGCTACAAGCCGCAAAATTTTTTCCAGTCAAATGGCCCACCACGTTTTCAAGTTGAGGAATTATCTAATGTTAATCAACCAGCTAATGATGATATTGATAATCTGAATTTTTCTTTAGATTCAAATAATAAAGAAGAAAACATGGACAATTTCATACCGTACATAAAATTGCGTAATCGCTTTGGAATTGATATGAAATTTTTGATAGATACCGGTGCAAATAAGAATTATATTAGCCATAGTTTAGCAAAATCAGAGAAAAAAATTCACGTTGCGCCACTAACTGTTCGTAGTGTAAATGGGTTGTACAAGGTTGACAAATACTTAAAATTTAACCCTTTTCCCAAAATTTCTTCATCTAATCAGTTTAACTTCTACATCTTTGACTTTCATCCCTTTTTTGACGGTTTAATAGGCTATGAAACTTTACGTAAACTTGATGCTAAAATTATTGCGAACGACAATGTTTTGGAAATATCTGGTACAAAAATTTCTATGCAAAAATTTTTTTCCGACTTTCCTAGTATTAAATTGGAATCTAAGCAGTGTAAAATTATACCCATTAATACCTCTTGCAGCAATGGTGATTTCTATTTAGAGAATGAGGAAGAAATTTTCCCAAATGTTTTTATACTTCCTGGGTTGTACAATGCATCGGATTCAATTGCACATGTCAGCGTCTACAATAACAATAATTTACCAAAAACATTAAAATTTCTACAGCCTTTCCAGTGCAACATAAATAACTTTGAAATTTCGCTACATGTACAGGATATACCGGACAAGGGACACAAGGTGTGTGATGTAATAAATCAATTAAAAACAAATCACCTTAATTGTGAGGAGAAAAGTAAGCTGGAAAAACTAGTTTCTCAATTTAAAATGTTGTTTTATGTTGAGGGAGATCAACTTACTTTTACAAACGCTATTAAGCATCGTATAAATACAAAGGATGATGTTCCCGTTTATACGAAATCTTATCGATACCCATACTGTCACAAAGAAGAAGTGCAAGAACAAATTGGTAAGCTTTTGGAGCAAGGAATTATTCGACCATCAAATAGTCCATGGTCTTCTCCTATTTGGATAGTTAAAAGGAAGAACGATGCGCAAGGTAAGCAGAAGTGGAGGCTTGTAGTGGATTACAGAAGGATTAACGAAAAAACAGTCAGCGATCGCTACCCAATTCCTAACATTACAGAAATCTTAGACAAATTAGGACGAAGCATGTATTTCACAACCCTTGACCTGGCTTCCGGATTCCACCAGATAGAAGTACATGAAAAAGATGTACCTAAGACAGCCTTTAGTGTAGACAATCGCCATTATTTATTTATTTATTATAGAGTATCGAGCCTCCATGGCCTACATACACAATTAAAACTAATGTCTTATAAACTATGTGTTCCTAAAATTAGACGTAATGCAATCTCGAATGACGCTAGTACATTTCGGTACACTAAAGGACAGGTCTACAAAATTTGAAAATAAATTAAAATTCTTGGACATTAATAACAACGGATCCCTAGCACAGAAAAGACGATAACGAAAGTCAGTTATTAAAAATTGTCGAGTTCTTAAAGGTCTAGTAGGGACATACAAATTTACATGACTTAGCAATAGAGGTGCATCGATTCTTCCAGTTAATAGTTTGAACATAAAAATTCCTTGGGCAACCATTCTTCTCTTTTCCAAAGTTTCAAGCCCTAACAACTGACACCTCGTATGATAAGCTGGTAGCACGTCGTTATGTCTCCACGGAAGCCGCTTAATAGCTACCCGGGTAAATTTTCGCTGGATCCTCTCAAGCCTCTCAATTCTAGTGACTTGCTCCGGAAACCAAGCAACTGAAGCGTACTCAATCAAAGGACGAACAAGACAACAGTAAAGTGATTTTAAACAGAGAGGGTCATGAAACATTTTGCTACTTCTAATTATGTGTCCAAGAGTCCTGTTAGCCCTAGCAATTACGTCGTCAAATTGTTTGTCTAAAACAAGTTTCGTGTCTAATATAATGCCTAAGTCCCTAACAGTTTCAGATCGAGGCAATAAAGTGTCAGAAAGAATATAATTAAAACATAATGGAGTTCTCGCACGAGTAAACGAAATGACCGAGCACTTACTAACATTGAGTGACAAACAGTTTAAGGAACACCAAAGGTTAAAAACAGAAAGAAAGCCTTGTAATCGGAGACAGTCAATAGAACTACGTACAGGAAAGTACATTTTAAGGTCATCTGCGTACAGTAGCACCGGGCAGTCAGGTATAGCGTAAACAATGTCATTAATAAAGAGATTAAATAATAGAGGCCCTAAAATGCTGCCTTGAGGAACACCAGAGACCCTGCTAAATTCACTAGAGATGCAATCTCCAATCTTAATACGTACTGAACGACGCGACAGATACGAATTCAGCCACCTAACTATGCTGATATGAAAACCAAGTTTTAAAAGTTTGCTAGTCAAGGTATGGATATTGACGCTATCGAAAGCAGAGTGAAAATCAGTGTAAACAGTATCTACTTGGAACCCTTTGTCTAGCTGCTTGTAAGTAAAATGCAAGAACTGCACTAGGTTTGTGACGGTGGAGCGTCCAGGTAGGAAGCCATGTTGCAAAGGTGTAAATATGTTAATAGCACCATGCATTATATGTTTATGGACTAATAATCATTATGAATTCGTTCGAATGCCATTCGGCTTAAAGAATGCGCCTTCTACTTTTCAGCGAGTAATGGATAACGTATTACGAGCGCATATTGGAAATCAATGCCTTGTCTACATGGATGACATTATTGTTTTCTCCACTAGTCTACAGGAACATTTGATAAATCTTAGAGAGATATTTGAAACTCTTATTAAATATTCACTAAAAGTTCAACTTTCAAAAGCGAATTTTTGTGCAAGGAAGTGGCTTTTCTTGGACATGTCGTGACCCCAGAAGGTGTAAAGCCCAACCCTGAAAAAATTTCAGTAATACAGAAATGGCCAATTCCACAAACAGAAAAAGAGTTAAGAGCGTTTTTAGGAGTAATAGGGTATTACAGGAAGTTTATAAAGGACTTTGCGAAAATAACGAAACCACTGACAGCACAATTAAGGAAAGGAGAATCTATTGTGCTATCAAGAGATTATAAATCAGCGTTTGATAGATGTAGAGAGATTCTTAGCAGTAGCCAAATACTTATTTACCCCGATTTTCAAAAACCCTTTATCCTTACAACAGATGCATCAAAATTCGCTGTTGGTGCAGTACTTTCGCAAGGAATTATTGGACAGGACAAACCAGTTGCATTCGCATCGCGAACACTTAACAGACACGAGGAAAATTACTCAACCATCGAAAAGGAACTTTTAGCTATCGATTGGGCCTGTAAATATTTTAGACCGTATCTTTATGGACGAAAATTTACCCTGTACACAGATCATAAACCACTTACATACGCAATGAACTTAAAAGATCCTCATAGCAAGTTAATTCGATATAAACTTAGGTTAGAAGAATATGATTATGAGATACATCATAGGCCAGGAAAACAAAATGTTGTTGCGGATGGGCTGTCACGATTAACCCAGGCAAATGAAATTAACAATACTAGCATGACTGCTCATTCAGCCAAAAGTGACAATGGGCATTCGATTCAAATGACTGAATTGCCAATTAATTTTTTTAAAAACCAAATAATCCTCAAATATCAGGATGAGTATAGTAAGATAGTTGAGGTAATTTTCCCCCATGTTTTCCGAACAACTATAAACAAAAAAGAATTTACTGTAGAGGATTTCATAGAAATTTTTAGACATGATTTGCATTCATCAAAAATTACATGTTTTTTATGTCCAGTAGAAATTATTCAAACGATGCAAGATGTGTTTGATACTTATTTTTCACAAATGAAGCCCTCAAAGTTAAGAATTTCACAACGCATGTTGCAAGACGTAACTACCGCGGAAGAACAAAATGAGATCATAGAACATACTCATGATAGAGCACACAGAGGTATAGAAGAAAACTATAATACAATCGTACAAAAATATTTTTTTATTAAAATGAAAGATAAAATTAGATCTTTTATTAACTTATGTAAAATTTGTCTCAGCACTAAATACGAAAGACATCCTTATAAAATTAAATTTGCACACTCACCTATTCCATCTAAACCGTTGGATATATTTCACATAGATATTTTTATCTCTCAACCAGATATGTTCCTAACAGTTGTAGATAAATTATCACGATTTGCAATGATTATTCCATTAAAATCCCGTTCAATCGTAGATGTTAAAAGAAGTTTGATCAAACTTGTGACCACTTTTGGCACCCCAAAACTAATAGTCTGCGACAATGAATTAGCGTTTAAATCGATTGAAATAAGAGGATTATTACAAAGATTAGATGTAGATGTTAATTACACTCCGTCAAATCACAGCGAAGAAAACGAAATTGTAGAAAGGTTCCATTCAACCTTGACCGAAATTTTTCTTTGCATCAAAGAAAAATATAATGATTTATGTAATAAGGAAATTTATAAGATATCAACTTCCCTTTACAATTCCACTATACATAGCGCAACTTAATTAAAACCAATAGAAGTATTTTTTGGAATAAAAGAAAACGATGCAAGGCCACTTAATCTGGAACTAATTTTAGAAAATAGTAAAAAACTATTCGATGAAGTAATTGTTAGACTACAAACGTACCAAAACAAGAGCATTGAAAAACATAACTTAAATAGAAAAGGCGATCCAACATTCCTAGAAAATGAGACCATTTACAATAAGAGACAAGGTATAAAAAATAAAAAGAAAGCGAAATATAATAAGGTTACAGTTCGGGAAAATCGAAGAAAAACATTTTTTGATAGTAGATTCATTAGGTTACATAAGTCTAAAGTAAAGAGGAAGCGGAGGACGTAGTTTAGCGACTCAATTTTAGGGTTAGACTAATTTATATGTTTGTATATAGTACCTAATGTTGAACTGAGGAAAAAAATGACTTGTATAAGTATGATATTGAATCGTGCGAGGACGCTCGATCTAAATCCCCCGGAGCAGTTATAACAGTGCATCTGGTATAACTGGTACAATATTGCACGACAATAGTGTACCACGTTAGGGCATAGTCTTTTCACTCGGTTGAACTCTGCGGCTGTCAGAGAGCACACGAGCAAATACGCTCTTTTTCTGCTTGACCGTGTTAGCGTTAACATCTTTTTTGCTTCATAACTCACGTTGTAATAAAACACATGAGAAAAATATAATCACAACCACGTGTGTGAGAGTTCACCTATAACTTATATATATATAATCGCTGTCATCTGCATGGCGGGAATGGCGTTATGGTTGAAAATTAGAACAAATGTCACTTCTCAACCCAACCCAACCCAAGTGACATTTGCTCGATATTATTTTTCCATATCTGCTCGATTAGTACTCGATACGCATGAAATTTTAGATTTGTGTGTGATCGAGTGAGTTGAAAGCGCTAAGAATTGGTGAGTTCGTAAATTAGACTTTCTACTATCGATTGACGATGCCGTCGAGCTCATTTTAAATTCGTAGCTTTGATTTTTTATTAAAAACAAAGGCAAATTTTGTGTGATGTTATTTTATAAAAAAAATCGATGTTATATATGTATAAAATGGCTACATGACCAACTATAACGATAGGACATCCTTTCCAAGCGAATCTAAAAGAAAACAACGAAAAAGCCGCATCACAGTTGATTTTAAAGGCCTTTTTCTAAATTATCTTAAAGTGGTGCAGTTTAAGGGAAGTTTAAGGCTCCAGTTTAAGGCCGCGTTCGAGAGGAAGATGCTCAGAAGGATACTTGGCCCCGTATGTGTGGAAGGACAATGGAGGAGCCGCTATAATGACGAAGCTATACGAGATGTACGGCTACCTCACTGTCGTACAGCGTATAAAGCTCGCCAGGATCCGGTGGGCTGGCCATGTTATACGCATGGAAACGGACGACCCAGCCCGTAAAGTCTTTTTAGGCCGTCCACAAGGACAGAGGAGGCATGGTAGGCCCAAATTGAGGTGGCAAGATGGCGTGGAAGCGTCCGCCATTAAGGCCGGGATAACGGACTGGCAGACGAAGGCGCGAGACCGTGAACGGTTTCGGACACTCCTGAGGCAGGCCAAGACCGCAAAGCGGTTGTAGCGCCGGATAAGTAAGTGAGTAAGCCATAAAAGTAGCAAATAACAATTCCCAAGCTGTTTAATACATAAATTAGTTGAATAAAACATATTTTTTCTTAAACCGTTATTTACCTTCTGATGCGAATGATGCAAGTTGCAGTCCAAGGGATACAAAAGTGACAACTCTACAGTATAACCGAACATGTCAACGCCTACTTCCGAACAATTCTATATCTCGCTGAAATGCCTGAACAACTCTACAACTCGCTGAACATGTCTATATAATCCTCGAAAACCCAGTAAGTATAAAATTGGTACATGATCAGCTATAACGATAGGACATTCATTTCCGTGTGAATCTAGAATAAAGTATCGAAAAAGCCGCATCACAGTTGATTTTAAAGAATTTTATCTAGATTCCCGTAAAATGGTGCAGTTTAACACTAGAACCACCGATGGGACTTTTTTGTCCCATCGCACTCGAAAAAGGTGTGTTATTCCGCTTGCCGTCGTGACAAACCATTGAAATTTTCTGACTTTTATTTATTTTGAACGATCTTTCGAATGCGCTAATAAAAATAATTGTATCCCATATGGTTTTTAAAAAAATCATTTTTATCCTAGAACCGCCATATGGGACATTTTTGTCCCATAGGCAAAATACGTAGTAGAGGCTAATATATCTGCTGTCAACGAGTGACGGATGTGCTTCTGCAAGTTTGGCAGCACTGGGTAGAAAGTATACGTAGACAGTACTCCGTGAAAAGTGCTAGTAGAAGATGGCCTGTTCATTCATTTTTTTTTTTTAATATTCTGGATTTGGCGGGAATGAATGATTGGGTTTTGTGCAAAGAACTTACAACAGAAAAGATATCTAGACGCGATTTTCTTATCAAGCTAGGCAAAGAACTTTCATGTTTCATGTGACCCAGGTTCTGATGAAACAAAGATGTGTTTTAGATGATTGAAATAATTAATCTAGGTGTTCCTTTTGTTTTCGAAAAAAAGCCTGGCCTCTTCTTTTTACCATTTAGAGCTGTGTTGACATCGAATTTTTGTAATGTTTCTAAAGCGAGTCATATACTTTTGCCTATACCCAAACAACTTTGAACATTAGACTTGTTTCATTATCATAAAAACCCTACTTATCAGTTGATTGTTTAAATAATTTATAGCTGTAAGCCTAGATTTACTGTTGTTCAACCCTGTATGCAATAATTATCTATAATATAATTATCATAAGGAGTTTATCACTAGAAGCTCTGTAATGTTATATTATTCTACAGAAAACTGGCTTTGATATATTTGGTATGCGGTTCATATGATCACAATTCAATTTTATCATTGATTGAGTTACGAAGGAAGCTTCATTATACCTAATTATAATGTTTATTAATTATCTATCCACAAGAAACCCTTAGGTAATAATAAACATGTCCAAATATTTACACATAACTAATGGGACAAAATTGTCCCATCTGGCGGTTCTAGTGAGGTTGAAAAGCCCGGCGGTTCTAGTGTTAAGGGAAGTTTAAGTAAATTTGCTCGAATTCCCGGTCATTCGTGCTCGAAAATGTCAATTTTCAATTGACATTTTAGAGTTCTAAAATTGGGGTTTCGAGCTATTTCCCTTAAACTTCCCTTAAACTGTACCAGTTTAAGGGACTTTTAGAACAAGCCGTTGAAATTCGACTGTGGGGTGTATTTTTCAATGCTTTCTTCTCTTTCCTTTGGGAAATAACGTTTCCAATTCTTATTACAGGTTGTGTAGTCATTTTATACAAAAAACCATCGTATTGACACAAAATAACGCCGTACGAAATGTATCTTCTTTTTTCGCCAATTATTCAAACAAATTAATTTAAAACGAATTGGACGCCATCATCATCCTATAAAATAAGGTCATTCACACGCACAAACGAAACACGGTTTTGACACTCTTTACACGGTTTATCACACACAAATCCACATATTTTAGTATCTCGAGCAACATTCGAGCAGATTATGGTTAAACATTTAGAACAAATGTCACTTGGGTCGTCACGGCGAAAATTGAACAACAAGTCAAATAAATTGATGAGAATCTATCTTTTACTTCCAATTGAAACTCTATCAGTTATGACACCGAATTCCACCATCGATATAAGCACTCCGACTGGTGGTGGTGGAAGCACGTGTGGCGGAACCAACGCAGTCAGTGCTGATTCAAGTGTAGCCTCCACGGATAGCATCGATGAGGAGGATGATGTACACGCCAAAGTTAAGAAAAAATCTGACGTAAGTATTTGTAAATGGAGAAAATTCAATCCCGATGAACAATACACGATGAATCTCCTTTTTTTGTTTCACTTTTCCCGGACAGGCGATAAAGAAAGAATCGGTTAGCTCAACTAAAGTTAGTAATAGCAATTCTTTCAAAAGCTACGATAACTCTGGCTACCCAAAAGATAATGGGCTGATATCTGGTCCCCCATCAGCAGCAATACCTATTCCGCACAGTCCAGTTTCATCTTCAGTCATTTCTCCGACCAACAATTTAAATAGCAACAATAACAACAGTAACAACAACAATAATCTTCAGTTATACTATAATCATCCCAATCATTCGTACGGAGTCATAAAACATAAATGTCCACCTGGACCAGTCATTGGCCATGAAATTGAAGGATCGCCTGCAACTACGGGACCTTCTGCTGGAGGAATTTATTTCAATAATAAGCAACAGGAATATTTTAGTAAAACGGAATGTGGGTTGCACTATCAACCATCATATCAGCATTATCAGAAAACAGTCGTGCCCCCTGGAGCAATTTATACCAATACCCAACACATACTCAATGATAGCTACCAGGGTGCACAGAAAATAGAATACAATCCCGCTCAGAGTTTAAAGGGTTTTAGCACTAAGCCCTTAGTACAAGATAATTCCCAAAAGTTGCACCACCAACAACAAATGCAAAATGATCCAACGTTCCAGTCACAGAATCAACCTTTTTATAACAGCTGCGATACAGGCCATAACGGCGCCGGCCAATATGTTCCAAGTGGACAGCATTACTATTCGAATGATTATGATCCACAGCACGAGTTTGGTGGTGGGACAGGCTACTATGAACATACCAAGATGAGTTTAGTTGGACAAAATCACTACTACGACAGCATGGGTTCCTTTCAACATAATACTGTAGCTTCTAACAATAACATGGAGTATCAAGGCAATGCACCGTACGCTGGTATTGATGCTGCACTACCAGGTGGAATAGGCAATGAATCCTGTGAATCCTATGCCTTCCATCAATCGTCCCACCTAGCTAGTGCATATTATGAACAACAACATCAACATCAACAGCACCAATCGCAGCAAAATCACCACCACCAGCACGCTTTTCAACATCACAGCATTCAGCAATTACAAGTTTTCCCTCATCAACAGCAAACGCATTCAAACCCTACCGGAGTATCTGGTGTGAATAACGCTACTGTAGCCAAGACAACAACCCATATAGAAAACCATCACGATATTACCACAGGCGACCATTGCTCGTTCAACGGCTGTCCACCAGGTAGCAGCACTAGTACAACTCAATCAAAAGCAGCCGCTATGGTTAGCATGGACAATTCCAATTCGTCTGATTTCAATTTTCTCAGCAATCTAGCGAATGATTTCGCTCCAGAATATTATCAACTCAGCTAATTGTTAATTTAATTGTTTTCAATAGTCTCCTGATTTTAGTTCTTTTATGCTAGAAAATACACTTGATTTGCCGAGTCATATTCACAGTTCTTCTTTTTCCACGTACAGCAACCCGTCAATTATGCTTGGTGCTTTACCGGGGGTTCCAGGTGTTGCTCAAATACGACTGATACATCAATTTGCTGCTTTGATTGTTCTCGATATTTGTTATTGTACTTATATAGTTTATCTATTTTATTCACAAATAGGAAAGGCTGTGACACAGTACACCTATGATTTTGACAAGTTACGAATACAATTTTTGTATCGTAATGTCGTAAAAATAATAATGTCTTTGGTAGTTCTTGTCGATGCTGAGTTGTAATTCATTTAACGACGAGGAAATTAATTTTTATTTTATTTTAAACGGTTAAGTCATTCGCTAAATGAAGTTAACATAATCTAAAACACAATAAACACGACAGTAAAAGGTCTTATGTGTTACATACCACATTATTATAAATAATATGTTCAATCTTACGATTTCGGATAATGTTCTTTCGCGTTTCGGTGTAACTTTTTCTAGCGTTTTATAATTACCGGGTGTTGTTCCTTGAATTGCACAATTAGAAGAGAGTTTATTTCACGCAATTCACTTATACTTATAAACTAATCGATCGTGCCCGAACGCTCCGAACTCAACGAATTATCTTCGTGTTTCGTTAAACACGAATCAACTGGCAGGGCTTCCGTGCCTAAGCCTGAACATCCTCCCCCCCTTGACGCAAGTCAATAATCAAAATAATAACAAATAAAGATAACGGAAGTTAAAAATATGTGCCTTCGCGTTCAGATGCAGGTAAGATACAAATTCTTAAGAGGGGGCATGTTACGATACCTTTCATTATTTTCAGCTTTACTACCAGTGCCAGCTTATCGTCTTCGGTGTGCGCATGCCGTGTGGTGTTGCGAAGGAGCAAACCGATCTCCGGGATAATCTGTCTGCCAGGTAAGCTAATCTGTTGTTCATCATCGCCATAGAATAAACGTGTTGTACTTCTTGTAGGCAAGCCGTCGACAAATGCTGAACCTATGTGCCGACTAGGATATGCGCTAAGTGTAAGTGACGACTAATCGATAGGGTCATCAGGCATCGATAGAAGAGGACGCGAACGCGTCGCTGCTTCGATTAAGTTTAGACCGGTAGTGCAGGTGAAAGCTGCAGTGTAGGTGGTTATCGCTTGACGGTCTTCGCTGCTGCCTTCCACAATCCGCAAGAGGGTGGTGGTGTGGGTAGAGGAAAGTGCCAAGTGCAAATTCGGTTGCAATCTGTAACGAATAAGTATAGTTGTTCGCCGTGGAAAAGATTAACTAGCTCATGAAGCTCGCTTGCAGCACTCGCGTTGTGTGCTGGTAAACCGCGTCGCGCAGTCAATCGTGGTAGTGATAAAAGTTGTTAATGCCAAAGTGTTGGTTGCTTGCGTATACATCGAGGGGAATCTTTCACAACAAAACCACACAGAATTTGCCTTCCATCTAACGGCCAATGCTCATCCCGTTCCGTCGTGAGCAATGATCTTCCTTCTCGCTGATGCTCCGTGTAACGGCACTTGTCGATCATGTGCGTAAACGGCTGTATTTTAGGAGGCAGGACAGGATGCTTTGCATGGTAGGGCAGCTGAGTATGCCGTTAAATTTCTCCTACTCGAATGATTCCTAGAGGGTCTAGGAGTGAAGCTAGTGTTCGCCAGGGTGTTTGTTTCGTCACCACGTTGCCTTTTTCGGGCTGCCCGAGATCCATTGAAAATGCATCCAGCTGCGCTGTATGGTGTAGCACAGTGTTTGCAGTTTTCATGCTCTCGGTAGTGATGATTAAAGGTGCGTGGTGGTGTGCTGCTGTTCGTTGAGTGCGTGACCTTTCCTTAGTGTTACGTGCGCAGTGAATGCAGTATGCAACGATACGCGACAATCGCTTGTAGCTGTAACACGTAAACAAAGGAAAATTAGTAGGCGTTATCATTACGGTAGCACTCACCATACGAATCTCAAGATTTGTTTCTTCGGTTGGTTCAGGGTTAGAGTTGGGCCAGATGGAAGCGGGTAGACAAAACCAATCCGGACCGAAGCTCCGCAGCTTACTTTTCAGGAATTCTGCTGACATACCGTGAAAAACGAAATCTGCAGGATAATACGCGCAGGATAAATGCTTCCACGATCGCAGGTGTGAAAGGTGCTCCTCGTATAGTAAAAACTTTCGCGCCGAGCGTGTCTCGATCTGTTCAGCATATAAAGCGGTGAGCACATTAAGTAAATTGGATACGTCATACGTTTTATCTAAATGTAGCTCAATAGGTAAGTGAACAGCTTGGTGTTTTGTCACTTCGTGAAACTTTTCGTGCTTTCGTACTTTGAGTGAATATCTATCATTAACTTGTGCTTCTTCTTCTTTACAGAATCGCTCGGTGGATTCATTTCGTGATGCCATGCATGCTACCGATGGCATGTAAAATATTTCGAACATTTTGGGGATCATCAAAACATCAACATCCAGCTCGTAGTGGGTGGCTTTGGACGCAAACTTCGCAAGCACCGTGTTTTGCACCGGGATGGAAAATTGATCCGCACCAATCAGAGTGATGTCGATCGAATTATGTTTTGTATTTGATGTATAAGCGAATCGATCGCTGATTTGAATAAGCTGAGTTACACCATCTAACTGTACGCTTGTAGGATGCATTATACTATGTGCATCGCTAGCATGAATAACCGCAGTTTGAGACAGAACTTTCTCAGAAGTTTGTCTCAATGCTGCTTCGCTGTTTGTTTGAGTGCTTGCCGTGTGCTCGTGAGTGTTGTGTGTGTGTGTCACCGGAGCATTTTGCGCAGCTGGCGTCGGTGCAGTGGCAAATGTGTCGGTGTTTTGTGTATTACACGCAGGAGCATTTGGTGCAGCTGGCTTCGGTGCAGTGGCAAATGTGCTGGTGTAGTGCGGTGTGTGTATCAGTGTGTGGTGTGCTGAACTACAGTGCTTACACTTGTGTTGCGACGAGCAATCACGCGTGTGGTGATTGTCGTGCAAGCAATTTAGGCAGAGCTTGAGTGTATTTGCGTTCTGATATCGTTCATCCGAATTCATGAGCATGAATTGCGGGCATTTCGCTATAGAGTGTTGCGAATAGCATATAGGGCATGTGCGTGTGTGTGCGTAAGTCGTAGCCGGAGAATTAGCTTCGCGTAAAGGTTTAGCTTTTTTATGCTGGTAGGACATTTGTTTTCCGCTAGGTGTCGCCGCGGTATTGTTTACACGAGTGTAACCACAAGCTAACCCGGGAAGCGCGATGGTGGGCTGTTTTGTCCCTGCCAAAGAAATTATGCCTGCGATTTCATTTCGCGGCAAACGCATTTTGTTTGATTTTAACACGGCTTCTATGCGTATCAAACGATCATCGTAATCATCGCGTACAACGGCATTATGCACAATTTCGTCGTGTGTGACTGCTGCGTCTTCTAATTGGCATTGCACAGTTTCCAAGTCGATGGAAAGCTGTTCGATTTTTGCAATGAGAGGGTCGATCTGCATTGCATCCCGTTCTGGGTAAAAGTCTATGAGAAACTTTTCGTAGTCCGGTAACATCGCTAGCAACGCTGTCCTTCTGGACGATAGGATGCGTTGTTGGGTTGCCATAGTTCGGTTTTAGGATGACGCCAAATTTCACGAACACAGTGAGCTCGGTCGACGGTGTTGCGAATAAAGCAAAGTTACACGCACAATAATCACAAATATCGCGAGAATCCGTAAAATTATTTAAACCAAAATTCTTCGTTATCCTGGTCACGGCACCAATGTTCACTTATACTTATAAACTAATCGATCGTGCCCGAACGCTCCGAACTCAACGAATTATCTTCGTGTTTCGTTAAACACGAATCAACTGGCAGGGCTTCCGTGCCTAAGCCTGAACATCCTCCCCCCCTTGACGCAAGTCAATAATCAAAATAATAACAAATAAAGATAACGAAAGTTAAAAATATGTGCCTTCGCGTTCAGATGCAGGTAAGATACAAATTCTTAAGAGGGGGCATGTTACGATACCTTTCATTATTTTCAGCTTTACTACCAGTGCCAGCTTATCGTCTTCGGTGTGCACATGCCGTGTGGTGTTGCGAAGGAGCAAACCGATCTTCGGGATAATCTGTCTGCCAGGTAAGCTAAGCTGTTGTTCATCATCGCCATAGAATAAACGTGTTGTACTTCTTGTAGGCAAGCCGTCGACAAATGCTGAACCTATGTGCCGACTAGGATATGCGCTAAGTGTAAGTGACGACTAATCGATAGGGTCATCAGGCATCGATAGAAGAGGACGCGAACGCGTCGCTGCTTCGATTAAGTTTAGACCGGTAGTGCAGGTGAAAGCTGCAGTGTAGGTGGTTATCGCTTGACGGTCTTCGCTGCTGCCTTCCACAATCCGCAAGAGGGTGGTGGTGTGGGTAGAGGAAAGTGCCAAGTGCAAATTCGGTTGCAATCTGTAACGAATAAGTATAGTTGTTCGCCGCGGAAAAGATTAACTAGCTCATGAAGCTCGCTTGCAGCACTCGCGTTGTGTGCTGGTAAACCGCGTCGCGCAGTCAATCGTGGTAGTGATAAAAGTTGTTAATGCCAAAGTGTTGGTTGCTTGCGTATACATCGAGGGGAATCTTTCACAACAAAACCACACAGAATTTGCCTTCCATCTAACGGCCAATGCTCATCCCGTACCGTCGTGAGCAATGATCTTCCTTCTCGCTGATGCTCCGTGTAACGGCACTTGTCGATCATGTGCGTAAACGGCTGTATTTTAGGAGGCAGGACAGGATGCTTTGCATGGTAGGGCAGCTGAGTATGCCGTTAAATTTCTCCTACTCGAATGATTCCTAGAGGGTCTAGGAGTGAAGCTAGTGTTCGCCAGGGTGTTTGTTTCGTCACCACGTTGCCTTTTTCGGGCTGCCCGAGATCCATTGAAAATGCATCCAGCTGCGCTGTATGGTGTAGCACAGTGTTTGCAGTTTTCATGCTCTCGGTAGTGATGATTAAAGGTGCGTGGTGGTGTGCTGCTGTTCGTTGAGTGCGTGACCTTTCCTTAGTGTTACGTGCGCAGTGAATGCAGTATGCAACGATACGCGACAATCGCTTGTAGCTGTAACACGTAAACAAAGGAAAATTAGTAGGCGTTATCATTACGGTAGCACTCACCATACGAATCTCAAGATTTGTTTCTTCGGTTGGTTCAGGGTTAGAGTTGGGCCAGATGGAAGCGGGTAGACAAAACCAATCCGGACCGAAGCTCCGCAGCTTACTTTTCAGGAATTCTGCTGACATACCGTGAAAAACGAAATCTGCAGGATAATACGCGCAGGATAAATGCTTCCACGATCGCAGGTGTGAAAGGTGCTCCTCGTATAGTAAAAACTTTCGCGCCGAGCGTGTCTCGATCTGTTCAGCATATAAAGCGGTGAGCACATTAAGTAAATTGGATACGTCATACGTTTTATCTAAATGTAGCTCAATAGGTAAGTGAACAGCTTGGTGTTTTGTCACTTCGTGAAACTTTTCGTGCTTTCGTACTTTGAGTGAATATCTATCATTAACTTGTGCTTCTTCTTCTTTACAGAATCGCTCGGTGGATTCATTTCGTGATGCCATGCATGCTACCGATGGCATGTAAAATATTTCGAACATTTTGGGGATCATCAAAACATCAACATCCAGCTCGTAGTGGGTGGCTTTGGACGCAAACTTCGCAAGCACCGTGTTTTGCACCGGGATGGAAAATTGATCCGCACCAATCAGAGTGATGTCGATCGAATTATGTTTTGTATTTGATGTATAAGCGAATCGATCGCTGATTTGAATAAGCTGAGTTACACCATCTAACTGTACGCTTGTAGGATGCATTATACTATGTGCATCGCTAGCATGAATAACCGCAGTTTGAGACAGAACTTTCTCAGAAGTTTGTCTCAATGCTGCTTCGCTGTTTGTTTGAGTGCTTGCCGTGTGCTCGTGAGTGTTGTGTGTGTGTGTCACCGGAGCATTTTGCGCAGCTGGCGTCGGTGCAGTGGCAAATGTGTCGGTGTTTTGTGTATTACACGCAGGAGCATTTGGCGCAGCTGGCTTCGGTGCAGTGGCAAATGTGCTGGTGTAGTGCGGTGTGTGTATCAGTGTGTGGTGTGCTGAACTACAGTGCTTACACTTGTGTTGCGACGAGCAATCACGCGTGTGGTGATTGTCGTGCAAGCAATTTAGGCAGAGCTTGAGTGTATTTGCGTTCTGATATCGTTCATCCGAATTCATGAGCATGAATTGCGGGCATTTCGCTATAGAGTGTTGCGAATAGCATATAGGGCATGTGCGTGTGTGTGCGTAAGTCGTAGCCGGAGAATTAGCTTCGCGTAAAGGTTTAGCTTTTTTATGCTGGTAGGACATTTGCTTTCCGCTAGGTGTCGCCGCGGTATTGTTTACACGAGTGTAACCACAAGCTAACCCGGGAAGCGCGATGGTGGGCTGTTTTGTCCCTGCCAAAGAAATTATGCCTGCGATTTCATTTCGCGGCAAACGCATTTTGTTTGATTTTAACACGGCTTCTATGCGTATCAAACGATCATCGTAATCATCGCGTACAACGGCATTATGCACAATTTCGTCGTGTGTGACTGCTGCGTCTTCTAATTGGCATTGCACAGTTTCCAAGTCGATGGAAAGCTGTTCGATTTTTGCAATGAGAGGGTCGATCTGCATTGCATCCCGTTCTGGGTAAAAGTCTATGAGAAACGTTTCGTACTCCGGTAACATCGCTAGCAACGCTGTCCTTCTGGACGATAGGATGCGTTGTTGGGTTGCCATAGTTCGGTTTTAGGATGACGCCAAATTTCACGAACACAGTGAGCTCGGTCGACGGTGTTGCGAATAAAGCAAAGTTACACGCACAATAATCACAAATATCGCGAGAATCCGTAAAATTATTTAAACCAAAATTCTTCGTTATCCTGGTCACGGCACCAATGTTCACTTATACTTATAAACTAATCGATCGTGCCCGAACGCTCCGAACTCAACGAATTATCTTCGTGTTTCGTTAAACACGAATCAACTGGCAGGGCTTCCGTGCCTAAGCCTGAACATAATATTTGACCCACTTTAGTAAGTAAATCTATTTTAAAGACCCCGTTAATCTGCCCTGGTTAATCCAGCTGATGTTGGCTAAAAATTTATCCAGATAGTACGGCGATCTGTTGTACAGTATTTTTTGTTTCATCCTTTATATGAATAAATATTTAGGTTTTTATTCTAAAAACTTCGTGTACACATGTATTGTAAAATCTATGTGGCTAGAAGCCATTCTTGATCACGCGGAGTTGATATTACTTGTGGCCCGGTTACAGGGCTAGCCACGTGTATTGGGGGCATATAAGAATTGCACTTCAATCGACCATTTTGTTTTTGAATCCTTTGTAACAGGTTTTTTTCTTTGTGCTTATTATTTTTTTTTTTTTTTTTGGAAGAGCAAAACATGCGGGAACTCGAGCAAACCAGAGAGGCGTACGGACCGACACGAAAGTTTTACCAAGCGATAGCAGGTCACCAAAACAACGTTGTACCTAAGGTAACCTGCTGTCGCAACAAGGATGGAGATCTGGTTAGTAACCAGCCAGAGGTCCTCTCGCGGTGGGCTCAGTACTTTGATGAATTACTCAACGACCAGTTAAACGAACAGCTAGAAGCACCACTAGCAGATAGTGTCATGCTACTGCCACCTAGCATAGAAGAAACACGAAAGGCTATCCGCCGGCTGAAAAATAACAAGGAACCCGCAACCGACGGAATTGCAGCTGAACTGGTCAAGAATGGAGGTGCACGACTAGAAAACGAGATTCATCAAATTGTTACTGAGGTGTGGGATAGCGAATCGATGACTTGTGACTGGAATCTCGGCATCATGTACCCCATATACAAGAAGGGAGACAGGTTGGACTGCAACAACTACTGGGGTATTACGGTGTTGATTACCGCCTATAAAATATTCTCCCTGATCCTTCAGGATCGCCTTGTCCCGCACATCGAAGAGATAGTAGGAAACTATTAAAGCGGATTCCGAAACGGAAAATCAACCACTGATCAGATCTTCACCATGCGACAGATCTTGGAGAAGATGGCTGAATACAGAAACGACACATGCCATCTCTTCATAGACTTCAAAGCCGCATACGATAGCATAGCCAGGGTAAAACTGTACGACGCCATGAGCTCATTTGGAATCCCGGCCAAACTGATAAGGCTAGTTAGAATGACTATGACCAACGTCACATGCCAGGTGAGGTTGGATGGAAAACTCTCAGGACCTTTTGTTACCACCAAGGGTCTGCGCCAGGGGGACGGGCTTGCCTGTCTAATATTCAACTTGGCGCTAGAGAGGGCCATCCGCGACTCGAGGGTGGAGACTACGGGAACCATCTTCTATAAGTCAACCCAGATCCTGGCATACGCTGATGATATAAACATCATTGGTCTGCGGCTCTCCTATGTAGCAGAAGCCTACCAAGGCATTGAACAGGCGGCAGAGAGCCTCGGATTGCAGATAGGTGAACGCACTTTTGAAGTCGTCCCAGAATTCACCTATCTTGGGTCAAAGGTCAGCAACTACAACAGTATGGAAGTTGAGTTGCGCGCAAGGATGCTGGCTGCCAACCGGTCATTCTACAGCCTGAAAAAGCAGTTCACCTCAAAGAACCTGTCGCGACGGACGAAGCTGAGACTATATAGTACCTATATAGTACCAGTACTCACATACGCCTCTGAGACATGGACACTGTCCAAATCTGACGAAGCCCTCTTAGCCGCGTTCGAGAGGAAGATGCTCAGAAGGATACTTGGCTCCGTATGTGTGGAAGGACAATGGAGGAGCCGCTATAATGATGAGCTATACGAGATGTACGGCGACCTCACTGTCGTACAGCGTATTAAGCTCGCCAGGCTCCGGTGGGCTGGCCATGTTGTACGCATGGAAACGGACGACCCAGCCCGTAAAGTCTTTTTAGGCCGTCCACAAGGACAGAAGAGGCGTGGTAGGCCCAAATTGAGGTGGCAAGATGGCGTGGAGGCGTCCGCCATTAAGGCCGGGATAACGGACTGGCAGACGAAGGCGCGAGACCATGAGTGGTTTCGGACACTCCTGAGGTAGGCCAATACCGCAAAGCGGTTGTAGCGCCGGATAAGTAAGTAAGTAAGTATATTTTTTTAACATACATTTCATGTACCGTGCATATAGAGTTATGATTTCCTAATTTTCTTTTATTTAATATTATATAATTTAAATTGTGGATGGTAAACCTCATGAATTAATTATTTTATTCATAAAAAATCACACTGTTTGAGATAAATTTACTTTACCTGTCGGATTAGATTTTCCAGGTAATCTGCAGTAATTCCAGGTTTTTCTTATCACCGAAACAGGGAAACGTCGAATGCCTTATACCGTATGACTCTCGCCGATGCACAGCAAAAAATGACCAAGACTTTTGAAAGTGTATTACCCAAGGACGCTAAAACCGACGGTGGCCTGTGTAATCTGAGCTCCCTACAAAGCTCTCCACAAAGCTCTCGTTTGCAGGCTTGTCGAGAGCTTCGCTACAGGCGCCCGAACCATCCGTCACGCACACATCTAAACGTTCTGGTTTCTTCAGCCGCTCACGTATACCAATGTGTTTGCTCCACCCCCTTTATCGGATTGCTTATAGAAATGATGAGGCTGTTCACAATTGCTTTATGCACACATTCGCATGCTGTTTATTGAATAATATCCCTCTCCCTTCCCACATGTGTTTTGGCATACTCCCGCTGTGTAGACGGCAGAACGCTTTCCCCCTTCCAAATTTACCGTTCTTCCTCCTCTCGTTCTTCCTTCCTCCTACTGCGCTCGGGGTACCATCCGTGCTGCGCGTGTTCAGCTGGCTTGAGTTTAGTGATGACGTCATGAACAGAAGCTGCGCGTTTTGAACTGGCTTCTGTTAAGTAATGACGTCCTCACCGGGGGTTGAATGAAGCAATAATGAATGTATGTAGTATGTATTACTATGGAGAGTTTAGCGCATAGGATTAGATCAAAACTTACTTTAATATTTTAAAACTGGAAAATGTTTTCTTTCCGTCGCTCCTTTGAAGATTGTTGACGACGCCAGCAGGTAGTCGTTGATAAACAGCGCAGTGTATGTGTGAGTAGAGGTAAAGAGGTAAAATAAAGAGCGAATGTGTGAAATGGGAAAATGAAAGAGAGTCTGTGTTTGTTTTGGGAGAGAGAAGAGAATGAAAGAAATTGAACAATAATGTAGCATACAGAAGCTACATGTATGATACACGCTGTCGCACCGTTGCAGAAACGTGCTCTTTTCTGCTGCTAATGAGCACGATTTGAGAACGTTTTGAGCCCGTTTTTTTCTCTTACAAAATTGTAAAACGTCGCGCAATAATGTCGGTTGGGTTGTCCTGGGGGTCCTAAAGCACGCTTTTCACCAGAATGAGCAGAAATTCCGATTTATCTGTATTCCTACCGATTTTTGATATGTATATCGACTCACAGATGAGCCCCCTAAAACCACCGATTTTTATTTTTTTCTACCGAAAATCACATATTTTTCCATAATACTGACCAAAAAGTCTTATAACCATTTCTCAAATCACTTAATAAATTAAACTCCATGAGGAAATCACTAGCAACCATAACCAGTACCTCAACAGAGGCAACGAAGGCCCGTGTCTTTACTTCATGAGATGCGAGGATATAGGACGTGCTGGTAAAATTTTATATGGGACTAGCTGATTTACCCGGTTTCACACGGGATAAAATTGATGTCTCGTTTTAATTAAAAATAGAAGTATATGCCATCCGAGGAGTACAAAAACAATGATTACAATGATTACAATGATTTTATCTCAAAGCTTCGATTCTTCTTATCTGTCGTCATAACCTTAGGTAATCTGCTATGGCTATCATCCGTATTCCCGAGGTACTCCTCGATATATGCTTTAGCTGGCCCAGTAAACCTGGTTATACCCAACATAGTATCAATTGATGACAAAGTATTATAAGTTGTAAATATAGGTGTCTGAGTACACATTTCTTTTTTATGTGTTTACTAGCTGATGTACCCGTTTTCACACGGGATAAAATTGATGTCTGGTTTTAATTAAAAATAGAAGAATTTGAAATCCGAGGAGTACAAAAACACTGATTACAATGATTACTATGATTTTATCCCAAAGCTTCGATTCTTCTTATCTTTCGTAATAACAGTAGGTAATTAAGATCTGCAATCATCCACTTGGGTACTACTGAGTTTTTGGTTTACCATGGAGTTTATTCGACCTATATATATATACCATATATCATATACAGGCTGTTACGTCAAGCGTAATGGTAACGCATCACCCTTAGTACGCCTAGCGTAAGGTAGAGGGCGCTTTCAAGAAATTTACCTACGTGTAAATTTCACTTAATCATAAATCTATTACGCAGTACAAACTGCTGTAGATTGGTATCGTGCAGCTCGAATTCTCGCAAGCGGCAGCTCGAATTCCCAAATTCTGTCAGTCAAGTTCCAGAGTTCAAAGCAACAACATCGTGTCTACATCATTACCAAACTTCCTCTTCATCATTAACATTTGGTCCTTCGGAAACCGGATTAGTGTGCAAGTGATCCACAGTTCGCGTTTAGGGAAGTTTGTGTTAGAAAGTGAAACTATGCCCGTTGACCATTCTCCCGCCAAAGAAGTGGTTCCAGCGGCCAACGACATGGAGGAAAGCCAAAGTTCCACCGTCAGAGAATTTGGCTCCGTTCCAGACGTCACCAAATTGAACCGTCAACGCACTCACCTGGAGTGGCAGCTTGACCGTCTAGAACAGATGTTCGTCAAACACAGCACCGACGTTCACTCGCTGAAAACCATATCAGACCGAGTGAAGGTGCTTGCTTTGGACTACAAACAATGGTACGACTCGATCTTGGACGTTGTGAGCGACGACCAAGCACAGGAGGCAATCGAGCGATATGGCGTGTTCGACGACAGGGTATTTGAGTTAAGCAAAAACATCGAATACCAGTTGGCATCGCAGATCCCATTGCCTACAACACCAAACCCATTTTTCGGCAGTGAGCAGAAACCCACGACAGTCCCGGTGCGTGCAAGACTTCCCGAAATCGTGCTACCACATTTCGACGGAAATATTCGCGACTGGCCTGCCTTCCGTGACGCGTTTTCATCACTGATACATTCGTCAGAACAGCTGACCGAATGTGACAAGCTGCATTACCTTGCTGCGTCGCTGACGAAGGACGCACGCGCGGTGATCGACGCATTGGAAATTACATCCAAAAACTACGACGTAGCCTGGAAGCTGTTGTCCGAGCGCTACGAGAACAAGTACCTCATCGCGAAAACCACCGTTGAGGCGTTATTCAACATATCGCCACTGAAGAGAGAATGTGCAGATTCTCTAAGCCGACTCGTCGACGACTTCGAGCGTAACCTATGAATGCTCGAAAAAGAAGGCGAGAAACCAGATGCATGGAGCACGCTGCTGGTGTTCAGGCTAAGCTCGCTGCTGGATCCAACAACCCTGCGTCATTGGGAGCTTCACCGGAAGTCTACGACCATCCCAACGTACAAAGACTTAGTGCAATTCGTCCGCAACGATTGCCATGTACTCAAGTCTTTCTCCAAGCCAGCCAGCGGAGCCAGAACCGGAGACACCATGCGCAGCAACCCTCGAGTGCAAACTATCCATGCTGCGACCAGTGCTGTAAATAGCGTTGCGTACAACGAAAAGTGCAAATTGTGCGGTGTTTCAAAACATTCAGTGTTCCGTTGTGAATTAATCAACAATATGAGTGTTGCAGACAGAAAGCAACTAGTGCAGTCGAAAGGATTGTGCTTCAACTGCCTTTCTCCAGCTCATCGGTTACGACAGTGTACATCAAGCGGATGCAAGATCTGCCAACAACGGCATCATACGTTGCTGCACGAAGCAGCGCCTGCAACTGAGGCGTCGGATGATCCATCCACGAGTTCTACCTGTCCTCATCAGTCCCTTACCCACTGTTCCATCCAGATCGAAAACAGTGTTGTGTTGCTGCAAACCGTGCTGGTCCAGGTAGATGACAATCACGGACGAAGTCATCTAGCACGTGCCTTGCTGGATTCCGGAGCACAACTCAACATCGTTACCGAGCGCCTTACTCAACGGCTGGGTGTGGCAAAACGGCGAGAGAATCATCGCATCGGAGGAATCGGAGAAGTTTCCGTGACGTCACAACATTCGGCTGTGTTAAGGATCCATTCTTTAGACAGCGAATACACAGCGTCCGGAAAGTTCCACGTACTCAGCAAGCTCACTCGTGAGCTCCCATCAAGCCGTATCAACAGAAGCAGCTGGCAGATACCTCATCAAGTTCAGCTGGCCGATCCTTCGTTTCACAGTCCTGGCCCGATCGACCTCATCATCGGAGCAGAGCTGTACTACGACGTCGTTAAGGAGGGACTCATCAAGCTATCCCACGAAAGAGTGACACTCCAAAACACTGCTTTCGGTTGGGTGATATCAGGTAGAGTCAATGTTCATGCACCATCACCATCTTCATCCATCGTTGGACACGTCTGCAGTACGAGCATCGAAGAGCAGCTGAACAAATTCTGGGAGCTGGAGTCATGCCGAGCCACCAGTACATTATCCGTCGAGGAGAGCAACTGTGAGAAACAGTTCGCAGCCACCACCACCAGAGACACCGATGGTCGATTCATCGTACAGCTACCGAAACGAGAGGAGAAGCTGGCTCTTCTTGGGGATTCGAAAGGGATAGCCACACGCCGGTTCCTTGCCTTGGAACGTTGGCTATCCTCGAATGCCTCATTGAAGACAGCTTACACACAGTTCATCGAGGAGTACGCAGAGCTTCAGCACATGACAGAAGTAGCCGAGAGCGATGCTACAACTTCATCACCATCATACTATCTCCCACATCATTGCATCGTGCGACCAGATAGTACCACCACTAAACTCCGAGTGGTGTTCGACGCTTCGTGTGCATCAGACACCGGAACATCTTTAAACGATGCACTGATGATCGGACCCACTATCCAAGACGACCTGATGTCCATTCTATTGCGGTTTAGAATGTCGAAATTTGCCCTGGTAGCAGACATCGAGAAGATGTACCGGCAAATCAACATAGCTTCCATCGATCGTCCGCTGCAACGAATCCTGTGGCGAAATTCTCCAACCGAGCCGATACGAACGTTCCAGCTCAACACCGTCACCTACGGCACATCATGTGCTCCGTATTTGGCCACCAAAACCCTGCAAGTGCTATCTCAGGTCGGGGCTAGCAACCATCCCGAAGCGGCAACCATCCTCGGACGAGACTTCTACATGGACGACATGCTGACTGGCGTAAACAGCATTACCGAGGGTCAACGAGTATGTCAGCAACTCATCGATCTCCTGGCTTCTGGTGGATTCTGCTTGCGGAAATGGGCCACCAACAACAGGCAGATCTTCGAACATCTGCCCCAGCATCTGCAAGATGAAAGGACGATTCTCAACTTGGATGCGAAGTCACCGATCATCAAGACACTCGGACTGAAGTGGAACGTTTCCACCGACGCTTTTGTGTTCAACATCCCACGCTGGAACGCAGACAACATCAAGGCGTACGGAGCGGCGATTTACCTGCGTTCGACCAACACCGATGGACGTGTGACAACCAACCTCATCACTGCAAAATCCAAGGTGGCACCACTAGCAGACTCCCGTAAGCAAAAGCGTGTTTGCTTACCCCGGCTGGAGCTTTCTGCAGCACTCCTACTGGCACACTCGTACGAGAAAGTGTCAGACGCCTTGAAGCTACAGGTCGAGACCATCTTTTGGTCTGACTCAACCATCGTCCTGCATTGGTTGTCTGCAACTCCGTCACGCTGGAAAACCTTCATCACTAACCGGGTGTCCGAGATCCAACACATCACTCACGGCAAGGAGTGGAGACACGTACCCGGAACGGACAATCCTGCGGACATCATCTCCCGAGGAATGGATGCAGATCAGCTGGAAACTTCAACCCTTTGGTGGCACGGACCAGACTGGCTGGCGCAACCATCAGAGGAATGGCCGAACACTCATCAACCTCGACAGGAAGAATTCACCACGGACGAATTGGAGGAGCGACCAATCTGCATGGCTGCACAATCCGTGGCTCCGAACGAACTTTTTAGCCTCCGTTCAACGTTCACTGGACTGCAACGTATGGTTGCGTGGCTAAGAAGATTCCGACACAACACGAATCCTGCTAATCATCAACAACGCATATTGGATCATCATCTCAGCTTGGAGGAACTAGCCGAATCTACACTGTGTCAAGTTCGCCTCGCTCAAGCTGAATCATTTTTTTTTTTTTTTTGATTATGAGTCCCACCTCTTACCCCGATATAGTTTTGAGAGGAACGATTGTATCTTATCGATAATTGTGTTGTTGTAAATTAGTAATTAAGCAAATAATCAAATCAAAGTATTTCAAGAACGTGGTGGCTACAAAACTTCTTTCTTCTCCTCTTTATGAAGCAGTCATGGTCGGTCTCAATACATGGTACCTGCTTTCGTTTCTCTTGTATAGCCGGTTCAACCTACAACCAACTAATGGCGATAGAGAACCACTTTCAAAACTATCTCACAGCGTACTTTTTCCTTATTCCGTTACTGTACAATTTATGACGATTCACGTTTCGGGTTGCATTGGACCAGACCACTACCCCCAGGAAAGTTATCAAATTATATATACTATTTTTCGCGCGCGTATCTCAATGCTATATCGACTCATTCTTTTCCTTTATTTTTGTTTTTGTGTTAACTTGTTTATTTATTTTAACTTTTTTAAATTTAATTTTAAAAAGATATAAAGAAAGAGATAAAAGCAAAAAAAGCTAAAATCATCATCATCATCAAAGCTGGTGATGACAAGTGAGGTTTACACAACAAGTGACTAAAACATTTATTTATCAATTTATATTTCATTCACGCTTTCGCGGATTTCGTCTTTTCTAAATTAATCTACTTCATTACTATTGTCACAACAGTCATACTTCATACAATAGTGGCCTTGATGTGAGTTGCACACAGTCTCTTAAATTGGGGTATAGTCTCTGCATTACAAACCACTCTGGGCATCATATTAAAAGTTTGTATGCCTTTGAAAAACAAAGAGTTCATTGCTGATGCTGTCTCAACCTTAGGAACTCTCGGATCTGCTGCTCTTCTTGTGTTGTAGTCGTGCACATTTAATCCTCGAACAACCCGATCACAAAGATATTGAGGCAAGTGACTGTTCAGGAGTTTATAAACAAAAATCATTGTTTGGTACATTACCCGCTGTTTCACCGACATCCATTTTAGGGTATCCAGCATAATCAATGACGACGTATACCATCCGCATCCTAGAATAGCTCGCATTGCTCTGTTTTGCAGTTTTTGCATTCTTGTCATTTGTCCTGCATTAGCCATGAAAAGAATTGACGGACAAAAATCCAGATGTGGAGCCATAAGAGACTTGTAAAGCTGTATCTTTGCAAAAACACTTAAGTCTTTTTTAGTCGACAAATCATTCCCAGAAGACATCAAACATCTATCGAAAGGCGATTCGGTTAGCAACAACTCACCTTTAAAACTACTAGCACCGTTTCTACAAGATGGTCTGCTACGAGTGGGCGGAAGATTGCGACATGCACCAATCCCGTTCGACCGAAAGCATCCGTACATCTTACCCGCCAACCATCCGCTGACGAATCAGATTGCAACCCTGTATCATCGGACCTATCAACATGCGAATCCACAACTACTGATAGCGAGCATGCGAGAACGATTTTGGCCACTGCGAAACCTGGCCAGAAGAATCGTCCACTTCTGCTACAAATGCTACCGTTGCCGCCCCACACCTGCGCAGCAACTCATGGGCGACCTTCCAGCAGAGAGAGTTACACCAACGTCAACTTTCTTACACACCGGAGTCGACTTGTGTGGACCGATACACTATCGACACACATCTCGGAAGGCGCAACTCATCAAGGGCTACGTAGCGATTTTCGTCTGTATGGCAGTGAAGGCTGTACACATCGAATTGGTAGCGGACCTGTCTACCAACGCATTCCTTGCGGCACTTCGACGATTCATCGGACGACGCGGGAAACCGGCTCTCATCGAATGCGACAACGCTAGGAATTTTTTGGGCGCCTCCCGAGAAATTGCCTCCTTGTCCAAGCAATTCAACCACCAGTGGCAAACATCAGTGATTAAGTCCTGCATCGACGATGGCATCCAGTTCAAGTTCATCCCACCTCGCTCACCCAACTTTGGAGGTCTTTGGGAGGCGGCAGTGAAGTCTTTCAAAACACACTTCAAGCCAACCGTTGGGAACGCCATCCTCACGAGCGACGAACTCAACACGATACTGATCCAGATTGAAGGATGCCTCAACTCTAGACCACTTACACCACTCTCCAATGACCCATCTGATCTGGAAATGCTGACCCCAGGTCACTTCCTCATTCATCGCCCCATCGTATCCCTGGCCGAACCATCGCTGGAAAAGCTGCCGTTCAACCGTCTCGATCGCTGGCAAAAGGTGCAGGAGTTTGTCCGTCGACTATGGAAACGCTGGTCAACAGACTACTTGTCCGGACTACAGCAGAGAACCAAATGGACCAAGCAGAAGGACAACGTGAAGCTGGATACCATGGTGCTGCTGAAGGAGGACGGGCTACCTCCATCGAAATGGTGTCTTGGCCGCGTCACGCAGATCATCAAGGGAGCTGACGACAACATCCGAGTGGTCATCGTCAAGACGAAAGATGGAGACTTCAAGCGTTCCATCTCTAAAATCTGCGTTCTTCCCACCGACGAGCCATCCAGTTCATCCTAGTTGAATTAGATAATTCAACGCGGGGGAGTATGTTACGTCAAGCGTAATGGTAACGCGTCACCCTTAGTACGCCTAGCGTAAGGTAGAGGGCGCTTTCAAAAAATTTACCTACGTGTAAATTTCACTCAATCATAAATCTATTACGCAGTACAAACTGCTGTAGATTGGTATCGTGCAGCTCGAATTCCCGCAAGCGGCAGCTCGAATTCCCAAATTCTGCAGTATATAAGCAAGTGTTTTTCCTGAATAAAGTCAGTCAAGTTCCAGAGTTCAAAGCAACAATATCGTGTCTTCATCATTACCAAACTTCCTCTTCATCATTAACACAGGCATTCCATGATATATGCTATTAATGCGGACTGGAGGCAATCGCGTATCTCTTATATTAGGGTAAGTCGAATTTCGATGTTTTCGGTTAAATTATAGCTAATTTTCGTACCATTCTGCTTGAAGGGGTAGGTTTTAGCCATAAAATTAGTTATTTGGTCTGATTTCAACTAAAAAATTGAAATTTTGTGCGATTTTGAATGGTTTTTTTTAAATTTGACGTAAAGAGAATTTATTTTGAGTTTGACATTTGATGTGTCAAATTAGTATAAGAACTGTCAAATTAAGAAAATCTAAAGAAAAACAAATTAAGATAAGCTAAAACGCTATCGCGATTGCGAGGCCTCGGGCGAGCTCGCAAACTGCTCGAATTTGCTTGCGGGGTTTTAACACCAGTGTAAACTGCACTTAACACCGAGTGTCAAAGCGCTGTATACAACAACAATACTGCTCTTGGCATGAGGTTAGAAAATTGCTAATAAATTAAGTTTAGTGCAACTTCTGAAAATGATGTGTGTCTTAAAACCTATTCTCATACCACCATAAGGTATGTGCAAAGTTGATAATGATCCAGCCGTTTCGGAGGTTGCTCGCAACAAACACCATGACACGAGATTTATATATATATATATATATATATATATATATATATATATATATATATATATATATATATATATATATATATATATATATATATCTATATATATATTCGAGGGTTGAAAATCGCCACAGAGTTTTGCATTTGAGTTTTTTGTTATAAAACAGGTATCTTTTTCAAAAAATTTATGCAGTTAAAAGGATTAAAGTATTTGCAAAAAACACATGGAGCTGTCAAATTTAGAGGAATCGCCTACTGCGAATTCGTATCTATTCGTATATAGATAGATAGATATCATTTACGTTTATTAAATAAATAATAAAATACAGTACATAATTTTGAACAATAAATTAGAATTTTGATGCATTGATATATTTGCATGTAAATACACCCAAGTGCCACTAAACGACCACTAAACGGGTTCTAAACGACTCAAGCTCTCTACCTAAACGGAGTATAGAAAGACTTCGTTTAGCAGATGGCAAACGACTCATGCATTCTAAAAATACCAAAAAAGATGGTGGCGCTATCTGTTGGTGGGATACCCCAACCAGTTGAGAGCTTCATCGCTTTGAGGAGAGCTTTCTCATTTCCTCTGTACTGTTGTATGGTTTCGCATTGAAGTTATGCATCGCTAGAACTAGAACGGCGATACGATTGTTTGAATACTAAACTCCAATGGAAACCACCAGCACTGAAGCAAGTGAGATTTTAATAATTGTCGTTGGTCGTTGGATAAGATGAAACTTGTCGAAACACATTGCAAGAAAAGGATAGCAATATAATGATGAGTTGTAATACGCCATCTATTGATCAAACCAATCAAGCTGTGGAGCATTCATTTTTTTCTATGGATATTTAATTTTACAGTCGTTTAAGCTTAATTTGTGGATCTTGGATAATCACATTGGTCTTGGTAGGATGCCTGATGGAAGCCTGATAGAGATCGTTTGTAACATTCTGTAAAAAGTCACACGTGTTTCGCTGACGTCTGATATGCCAAAGAAGTGTGAGAGCTTGCGTTTTTAATTCCTGTTGGCAGAGTGATTTAGTTAATTTAGAGTCTTTTTCTTATAAAATTTGCTTAATTGATCACCAAGTGGCTTAACAATAAAAAAGTAATGTTCTCTAAACTACATACATATGAGTAAGACATTCGTGATTTTGTATTAGGCTGAAAATAAACCATGAATTGTTTAATTTGATTTTGTCATCCAGGCGACTTACCAGTGTACATTATTTGAATAAAAAATATTTTAAATTGCGATAAAAAAATTGATTTAAGATGAATCGATTTCTACGAGATTTCATTTTTAAATAACAAGTAAATAAGAGGTTTAATATTTTTCATTGCTGCACTATGATTTATGAAAAATAGTCTGAAAGAAGGAAGTTCATAAACACCCCAAAAGCTTTCAATTTTAGAAACTTTTCCTATTATTAGAAAGCATAAAATATTAAAAATATTAATAAATTAATAATGTACATAAAATATATTTATTACCTATTCAATCTATGTTTCCGGCTATTTTGAATAAACATTACTTTAGGTGCGAGGGCTCTTTTTTAAATTGAGATTAATGAAGGTAATAAATACTTGTATGTATTTCATTATACTGCTTTATCAATAGCTGGGAAAATAAATAAATAATCATTTTTTTAAGTAACCCTTTCTTATGTATAAGATTTTTATTAATTATAATACTTGAAGATGTTACAACTCTGATTGCTGTTAAAAATGATGGCCTAATAGTGATATTATAATTTATTTATACTTATGAATTATCAATGAGTTTTATCTTTATTAGCGATTGCTATTCTTTTTTATGTTTGTTCAAATATTGATGCCTTTCTAATTATCATATAAAAATAAGCAATATTAATACATGATAATCTATTAATTTGCTCATTCACGGCGGTTGAAACAAACGTTCAAAAATGTTGCTTGGGTTTGTGATAAACGGGCGTTACGCGTAACGCTAGCGTAACGTAGAGGGCTGAGCCTTAGAGAGCGGTACTTGTTCCGACGCAATGCGTTGCGATTTTGCCAAAATGTATGGGATTTGACAGACGCATGCGTTAACGACGCACGACGCAGCGTCAAAGTAGAAAAATTTCTATTTCGACGCACGTCGTGATGCGTCTGTCAAAATGGTTTAACCATATCGGGTGAAAATCGATATTTTTTCATATTAAATTGTTTCGAACGCAGTTTTGCGTGTATTTGGCCTACTAAATAATTTTATAAACAAAATAAATGTACAGAAAGTAATTTCGTAATTGCTGCAAAACAGGTGTGTGTGGGTCAGTATGCAATATGCAATAAAAAAGCGAAAACATGCTTTGCACTGTTTTGAGCAGAACTGGAAATGATTTTTCAGTTGTAATTTAACATTATAATCACATCAGAACCTATAAATAAGAGGCATTATTGCTGTTTGTTGATGTTTTTCTTAGTAAAATGTGTTGACATATCCATGCAGAACGCAGCAAACAGATACCAGCGTGCGTCACGCAATGCGTTGTGATACGCTGCGTCGAAACAAGTACCAAGCCCTTACTTTTACCGATTTTTTAACCTGTTGAGTAATTAATTTGTACGGTATAAACGTATGACCTTCTGTCACTTGAATTTGTTGCTTGGGAATTGTATTGATGGGACGAATGAAGGAAACAAGGAATAAAGAAGGAGTCTAGCGCAAGCGTTCAATCTGTACAGACGTTTCTCTCTCTACCAGTTGAGAAATTCACTAACTAAAACATAACCATTTACTAAAATTGTGCGAAATTGAAAGAATAGTTTCATCAAAATAACCATGTTTGATTTTCCTTCTATGACTACTACAGGGTTTTCCAGTGGTTCTCATAGTTGTGAGACACTTTCTTGACTCTTTCTTGTGGGAAGTGAACTATATATGATGGAAATTGGACTCTTTGCACCTTTTTTGGACAGGCTCCTTGGAAATTCCTGTTAGATTTCTGTAGCAAGCGTGCTATAGAGTCCAATTCCCATTACGTTTGACGTTTAATTGTTCGGCCGCATTTCCGTCGTGCTCCGTGATTTTTCAATAATTCTCTTGTGTTTTCTGCGTCGCATCGCATTGTTGCCTTTTCTACGGACTATTAAACTGTTTAACATCATCGCTTCGTCTTGGCGAATTGTTTAGTTGCATCACAACTGTGGTTTCCTGCTGTTTTTTCCTGCTCGGCTTAGCAGTGTTGTGCTGTGATTACGCGTGATTTCGCGATGGCGGCTATTTGCTTCTCGTGTGCTGAACCGCTAGAGGCCACCGGCTGCATCATCAGTTGTGCATATTGTGACGCTACGTTCCACCGCGGCTGTTGCAAATTGCCCCGCGAGCTGATTGACGCAGTATTATCCAATGTCGACCTGCACTGGAGCTGCATTGGCTGCACTAACATGCTTAAAAATCCGCGCTGCCGTTCGGTAAAAGAAATAGGCGCCCAGGTCGGTTTCCAAGCCGCCCTCAACTCAGCTGTAGCAGCTATTGGCAAGCTCGTTGAGCCTATTGTCGCCGAAGTTCGCAGTGGTTTTACCCTCCTTCAAACTGCATCCACGCCTCACAATCGGAACTCTGATCCTCGACCAGCTACTGGTAGAAAGCGGAGGCGTATAATCGAGGATTCGGCATCTCCTGGTGTAAACAAAATTGTAAACAGTCGCGGCAACACCCTTTGTGCCGCGTCATCGCCAAACGCATACACCAACACCACGATTGCCGTCCAGCCGGCACCTACACAACCGCATGAACTGGTGGGAACCGATCCGTTATCATCACCGCTTCAAGCTGCACCTCGTGAGCCATTCACAGATAGGATCTGGATCCGCCTATCCCGCTTATCAACGGCCGTCACTGTGGAACAAGTGGTCGCTTCTGTAAAGCGTCGCTTAGCCACCGATGACGTTATAGCGTATTGCCTGCTGAGAAGAGGGGTTAGTGTGGACAGCATGAATTGGCTTTCATTCAAAGTGAGGGTCCCGGCTATCCTTCGAGATGCGGCACTCACACCATCCACCTGGCCCGTCGGTATCGGTGTACGTGAGTTTTTTCAATCCCGTCAACACGACCACCAAACCTCATCTCCTATAGCCACCCGAAACCGCTTTACTACACGCACACCAGCTACTAGTACTGAACACCGCTACACCACACGCACACCAACAACGACTCACCGTTTAGCCGCACGCACGTCTACTCCACCTGATCCTGAAACAACATCATCACAACAGTGTCACCCCCCGGTGAATGATACCTTGGAAGCACCCAACTCAACACTTGTTTCTGGACCGCCCCAAAACCACCGTGCTTCATCTCCGCACCTACACCAGTCTACAATCGATCGCTTTTTTCTCAACTAGACGAAGTTCTGCTCATTGCACGCAACAAACACGCCAAGCCTCATGCTCTGACAACGCAGCTCAATTGACTTACCGTTTACCCGCTTTATCCAACCGCCACAATGACAACGCTACCTCTGAGTATTTAAGCTGCTATTATCAAAACGTTAGAGGTTTGCGTACTAAAACAAAAGAATTTCACTTAGCTGTATCGGAGGCTGACTTCGATCTCATCGCACTCACGGAAACTTGGCTTGTTGACAACATTCCATCTGCTCTTCTCTTCAACAACAACTTCTCTGTTTACCGCTGTGATCGCTCTCTCAGCGGCTCTAGCTCTCGCGGTGGTGGTGTTTTGCTAGCCGTTTCTAACGCATACGAGTCGATAGAATTACCTTCCCGTGATCGTTCTCTCGAGTATATTTGTGTGCGCGTCGCCTGTAATAACGCACATCTGTACGTCATGGTAGTATACATTCCACCGCAGCTTAGCTCCGAGATATCGACTCTTCGCTCTCTACATGATTGTATCAGCAGCTTCACTCTCACACTGAAGCCTTCGGATCTGCTGTTTGTTATTGGCGATTTCAATCAGCCTAGCATAAGCTGGTCCACAGCTGATCCTTCGTCCTCGCCAGCATACTCATCAATCACGCACTATGAACCAACTGCGCGCTCACTGGCCAACAACACCTTTGTGGATGGATTTAAATTTAACGGATTAGTGCAACTTAATCACATCAATAATTCGCACGGACGCATGCTTGACCTGCTCTACGCTAACAATGCTGCAGCTAAATTGTGTTCGCCTGTCTTTCCAAGTGTTGTTCCGCTTGTACCTCTTGACTCCTACCATCCGGCGTTAGACTTCAATATACGTATTAACTCGTCGACCCGACGCAATTCGACGACTCGACAAAACTCGACGACAACCGCATTTTATCGTTATAACTTTGCTAAAGCTGACTATGTGAAACTGAACGACATGATATCAATGTTTAACAATAGCTTTCATTGTTCCAATTTTATTTCACTTGACGAAGCAGTATGTTCATTCTCGTCCTTCATGCTGCAAGCCTTTGTTGTATGCGTCCCAGTTCAGCGTCCTAAACCTAACCCCCCCTGGGCGGACCGCACACTCAAACGACTCAAACGTGTAAAAAGAGCTGCTTATCGTCACTACCAAACGCGCCGCTGCCAAAGATCTCGCTCGATCTACTTTGACACGCACTCTTTATACTGCAGCTATAACAGGTTTCGATATCGCAGATATTTGAGTAAAATTCAACGTAACCTCTGCAGGTGGCCTGACTCGTTTTGGCGCTTCTACAACAGCAAAACAAAATCCACGCATACACCGAAATCCATTACGTACAAAGGAGCAACAAGTGCCAACACTAATGAAATGTGCAATCTCTTCGCGGATCGCTTCGCTGATTGCTTTTCACCGGCCATGAATGATACCGATACCATTGATGCTGCTCTCGTCAACACTCCGGCTGGAGCAATTAACATGAGCACTCCTTTCATCGACAGTGAGATCGTTTTATCTGCCCTAGCGCAACTAAAGCCTTCCTTCGCTCCTGGACCCGACGGAATTCCTTCTACCGTGCTGAAACGCTGTCAAACGACAGTAGCACCTATCCTTGCAAAATTGTTCAATGCATCGCTAGCCAATGGCTACTTTCCTAAAGCATGGAGGAAATCTTGGATGGTTCCTATTTACAAAAAGGGCGACAGGACAGATGCCATCAACTACCGGGGTATTACATCCTTGTGTGCCATTGCCAAGGTGTTCGAACTAGTGATATACAAAAATCTGCTACATGCATGCCGCAGCTATCTAAGTCCGTATCAACATGGATTCGTGCCAAAAAAGTCGACTACCACGAACCTGGTTGAATTTGTAACCTATTGCACTAGTCAAATTGATGCCGGAGCTCAAGTCGATGCAATCTAGACCGATCTAAAAGCAGCATTCGACTCTCTTCCGCACGCAATTCTTCTCGCTAAACTCGATAAGCTAGGAGTTCCCAGCCCGCTCGTACAGTGGCTTAAGTCGTACCTAATTAATCGCACATACATCGTGAAAATTGATAAGCACATGTCCAAAGAAATAGTCAGCAGCTCGGGTGTGCCACAAGGAAGCAACATTGGCCCGCTTCTCTTCATATTGTTTATCAACGATGTTACCCTCGCTTTACCTCCCGACAGTATCAGTCTGTTTGCCGACGACGCAAAAATTTTTGCGCCTATTAACAACACAGGTGATTGTACATTCCTGCAAGACTGCATCGAAATTTTCTGTTCGTGGTGCAAGCGTAATGGACTGACTATCTGCATCGAGAAATGCTACTGTGTGTCTTTTAGTCGATGCAGGAGCCCAGTGACTGGGACCTACTTCATGGACGGCACTGCAGTTAATCGACAGAATCATGCCAAAGACCTGGGCGTTCTGCTTGACTCTAGTTTGAACTTTAAACAGCATATCGATGACGTTGTAGCCAGAGGAAATCAATTACTTGGCGTGGTTATCCGGACAACTAATGAATTCCGCAACCCCATGTGCATCAAAGCTGTGTACAACTGTATCGTTCGTTCGGTTCTGGAATATTCGTGCGTAGTCTGGAGCCCAACTACCGCTTCTTCAATTGCTCGAATTGAGGCGATTCAACGTAAGCTCACGAGATATGCCCTACGCCTACTTCCCTGGCAGGATCGCAATAATCTTCCTCCGTATGCTGCGCGGTGCCGTCTTCTAGGCCTTGAACCTCTTTCGGTTAGAAGACGCAATGCACAGTGTTCTTTCATCGCTGGATTGCTAAATGGCTCTATCGACTCATCGCCATTGTTGCATCGAGTCGATATCTATGCACCATCCCGAACACTTAGGTCTAGAGAAACTCTACGGCTCGCTCAACCCCGTTCCAGTGCTGGTCGGTCAGACCCTATGTTCCGCATGTCGGCTGTCTTCAACACTGTCTCGGATTGCTTCGACTTCGACATCTCAACTCAGTGCTTCAAGGAACGTCTCCGGCTTTTGCCGTGGCCGCAGTGAATTGCGATGCAAATCTTGTTTTTGCTATGTATTTTTTTTTTATTGAACTGTTACATCTTAATTAGGCCATACGGCCCGTTGAAGATTAATAAATAATAATAATAATAATTACATTAAGTACATTCAACGCAAGAAAGAGTCAATCCGGGACGAAATCCGTTCGACGCTCATGAGAGAATGAGAATCACGAGATACAACTGTCAAGCATTTAAAGACGTTTATATCTACGGTTCAAGGATGGTAAAGTTTTGAATTTTGATCTTTTTTGCCGTTGGTATTGGATTTCATTCGTTACATCATTATTGGATGATTTGTTATCAATTATAAGGCAGCTTTACTCATTTTCTTGAAATTTGAATTTAACTTAGTTGGATTAACAGTAACAGGATTGGATTTACTTTATAAAAATGTATAAAAAAACTGATTGATTTAATTTTAAAGCGTTATAAACGTTATTTACATGGTGACGCTGTCGAAACCCGTCCGGCAAAATGAGTGTATTTTTTTAGTGATTTGAGTGACGCTGTCGAAATACAGTGTCTCTTCGACGAATTACACTCTCGCGCGAGCCCTCCCCCTCCCCACCCGTAACGCACGGTGCGCTCTGCAGTTCTCAATGTGTTTGTGTTCTTTCGAGCCATGCTACCAACACATCAAACGCTTCTTGTTTTTCGCTTTCTTTCATGCACTTATTCTAAAACTAAACACAAACACAGTCATTTTTTATTACATTAAACACTTTATTGAAACATAAAGTACACACTAAAGTACACATTTAGAATCCTTCATACTCACGAATGACGTCATACCGGGTCGAGCCAGGCTGCGGGAAATTTGTCGACAATCTGCGTTGACTCTGTTCAGCTAATTCTTACCTGTCGATCCACGCACTACATGTGCGTCTGTCCACACTGTTTATTCACTGCACACTTCACCAAAACACACCGGCGCACGAGACTTTGAACGAAATGCGCATCAACGCACAAACACTGCGCGCGGGACTTAGAACGAAACGCGCACAACCATCTCCAGCAAAGCGTCGCGCTGTACTGGTGGTTTTGTACGCGTAGGAGGGGGGGACATACGGAGCGATGGTTCGATGCTGTAGTGTAAGCGAGACAACACGATGTGACGAGCAGCTCCAAGTTGAGCTCGCTGAAAGAAGACACACACACATTCACAGACGGCTCGTCAAAGCACGGTATTTGTATTGGTGTTAGTGAAACGCGCGTGTAAAACAGAATGCGAACTCTCATCGCAGCGCGTTTCTCCTTGCTTCCTCAAGCTTCCTCATACCCCTCGGCCTGAATCATTCAAAATTTGGAGTCTCATTGTTTGCGTGGCTCATTCTTTCACGCGCTTCTTACGGTCTCTCAATGGTACGTTATTTTAAAACTGGGCGCCAAGTGAGTGCCTTCTGACAACCGCGGCGAACGGATCTCGTCGTTCGAAGCCCATAGTCGCCCGGAATAAAGTGTCCCACAGCTATGAGAACTCCTGGAAAACCTTGTATAGAAGCAGAAATGCTTCTACAAATAAACTTTTACTCAAGTGGTCGCGGTGCAAACCATATAACCTCGCGAGCCACATTTGTCCCGCGGGCCATCAGTTTGACATTTGCACTCAGTGACATCAGTTTGCAGGCACTTCAAATCTCATTTCGAATCATTTGACTTCCATTTGACTACACAGAGCTTTGAAACTAGAATATTAGAATCGTACGCACTCGGCAAGATAAGTTTTAGGATATAGGATTAAGTAGTAAGGGTCATAGTCTATTTAGTACCAGACCCGATTTTTTTTTTTAATTCTCGAAATAAATAAACAAATACAGTAGAACGTAGATTATCCGGGCAGCTCGGGACCGGACGGTCGCCGGTTAATCGATTTGCACGGATAATGGTCCAAGAAATGTCAAATTCATATAAAAATTTAAACAAATTCACTAGTTTTATGATTAATTCACATTGAATCAATCGATTAATCGTTAGTGGAACATTTTTTTAATGAATAACTATAGATTTAACAACTGTTCATGAACAAAAATGAATTTTTAAAATACCACTCGACACTACAATGCTGCACAACAAACTGGTTGCCCACTTGATTATCGCTGCAAATGTTCGCCGTACGTTTGAACAGCTGTCATATTAATGCGCACGGTGAAACCGCCCGCCGGTTAATCCACCCCCAGATAATCGACATAGTACTGTAGTAAAATAAATATTCGATGACAAATCCATACAAGTCCACAAGTCCAAAAACAATCAATTTCTTCTTCTTCTTATTCTTATTCTTCTTCTTCTTCTTTTTCATCATCATCATCTTCTTCTTCTTCTTGTTCTTCTTTTTATTTTCTTCTTCTTCTTCTTCTTATTTCCTTCTTCTTCTTCTTCCTCTACTAGGTTGGTGGGTTACATCCGCAAATGTTTTACGGCAAAGTTGCACAGCGTATCTCGAATTTCCGTGTAAATCGAATCTCGTGGTTTTCAGCCAAAATATAACTGATTTTCGTAGATTTTGCAAGTAAGGGGTGGTTTTAGTCCCTATATAACTTATGTTAAATGATTCTGATTGAATATAGCAGTTTGAAACCGTTTGAAATGGTTTTTGATATTTGATCAAAGGGGATTTGGGATTTTCAATTGATGTGTCAAATCAGTGAAATTTACTCAAATAACTGTTAAGGGGCCCTTCACGATTCTAGTCAGCTTTTTGTATGCAGTTTGACAGTTGGAGGCTGAAATCATGTAAACACTCCATACAAAATCACACACAAAACTAGCCTGCGATTTTCAGTCTAGATTGTTTTAGCCTCACAGCTAGAATTAGATTCGAGTACCTGCTCGAAAAAATGACAAAACAAGGTAATTTTTACATTCATCCCAAGGTGCATTAACGAGATCAGGTGATGGAATATATTGGGTGTACAACTTAATAACCGGAATTTGACTCTAGATGTCCGTAGTAACAAATGTGGTGAAAGCTCGAACTTTATATATATGTCATTTTGAAGGTACATTTGACAGCTATCAAAATCAGTCAACAAAACAATTTTATCTTGTGTGCATCATTATTATTTTTCGCGATGAATAACTTTGAAAATTGGAGAAAAAGACAGCATTTGCGGGAGGTTCTGTTGGGTCATTTTTTTGCAAAGAAAACTGCTACGGAAAGTTATCTTTTGCTTGTAGAAGTTTATAGCGACGATGCTTTAGCGAAAACACAGTGTTTTGAAACGCTTCAAAAGCGATGGCGATTTTGACATCAAAGACAAAGAACGCCCTGGACAACCATAAAAGTTTGAAAATGAAGAATTAGAAATACTTCTCGATGAGGATGAGGTGTCAAACACAAGACGAACTTGGTAAATCGTTAGGATAGACTCAGCAAGCCATTTCGAAACGTTTGAAAGCCGCCGGATACATTCAGAAGCAAAGTAATTGGGTCCCCTATGAGTTAAAGCCGAGACAAGTTGAACGGCGCTTCTGTATGTCTGAAATGCTGCTTGAGCGCCATAAGAAGGAATAATTTTTGCATCGGATCGTGACTAGGGATGAAAAATGGATGCATTATGACAATCCCAAGCGCAAAAAGACATACGTGAAGCCCGGCCAACCAGCCAAATCAACGGCGAAGCCAAATATCCATGGCGCCAAGGTTATGCTATGTATTTGGTGGGATCAGAAGTGGCCGTTACATTATGAGTTGCGACTATATGCAACCAGACACGAGGCTATAATTTTTCATCACGACAATGCTCGGCCGCATGTTGCAAGACCCGTGAAAAACTATTTGGAAAATAGTGGATGGGAAGTTTTGACCCACCCGCATTATAGTCCGGACCTTGCTCCATCTGACTTTCATTTATTTCGCTCGATGCAAAACGCTCCCACCGGAATACGCTTCACTTCAGAGCAAGGCATCCGAAATTGGATAGATTCGTTTTTGGTGCAAGTTTTTTGGGATGGGATACAATGTAAATTGCCTGAAAGATGGGAAAATGTTACAGCTTCTGACGGGCAATACTTTGAATAGAATACATTGTAAGATTTTTCCACAGTAAAGCATAAAATTTCGCTAAAAAAAACCAGTTTTTAAGTTGTACACCCAATAGAATCAACGTGTATGTAGTCCAGGAGTTCTCATAGCATGTTTGTATAACCAAATTTGAACATCACTTTTTGACAGAACGGGTGAAAACTTTTGGTCAAACAAGCTTTCTGGAGGCTTGACGACTACACAAAACACTCTTAAGATCTTCATTCAGAAGCAGAAGCGATTTTTATCAGTCTTCTAAATTCATACACCTTGGGAAAAGTCCACCTGTATATTATACCCACTTAGATAGCTGCTCGAAAACTGCTATAAAATGCTAACAGATGACAGGCTGAAATTTCAGCCTATGAACTTAAAACGGAAAGGGACCCAAATCTAGAAAACTGCGTATCTCCGAATCGCTTATTAGAGGGACCGTGTATTTCGAGGACAACCTGTACTGTCTTTTTGGTATTTATATTCAGAGGCGTACTATCTGGATCTATGAGTGGAATATCATCCATATCTCCTTTTGGTGTCCAGATTGGTTTATGTTGTAATCGGTTTATGTGAAGTAGCTGGATGCTTGCCCAATAAACATTTCTCATACCTTTTACACTTAAACATTTCGTAAAGCCTTCTTAATTATGAGATCTTTAAGCCATATAGTTTTAACATATCTTTTAAAAATGCTTAACAGTCTTTAAAGTTGTTAAACACTTAAAACGTTCTGAAGACGCTTATAAGACTATCTGGTAAAACTAAAATTGGAATTTTGATAGCTTGCTTTAATCAACCTGTAAATGTATTCTTATGCACGTTTAAAGACTTGTTATTTGAGACTAGGGCATCAGGATCAATTGATCTTATTAAACGCATATTAAGTCTTGGACGAAGGGAACGTGGAACAGACTGTACGGGTTGTTCCTGATATACGCTATTTACGCAAAACGTGAATAAACCGTGAGACAAAAAACAACGTGAGAATCTCTAACTTCTGCGTGAGTTGTATGTTACGGGTCTAAACTATAATATACTTTTTTGCTGTTGCTTGCAGTGGGTGGTTTTATCCGCTTTTAAAGATTATTATATATTTGTCTAATTCTAATAATCTATGCAGGGGATAAAACTGAGAAAACCGCGATAATGTAAAAATGCGTATCTCTGACACAGCCTGTGCGCGGAGAGTCTTAAAACTTGTTAGTCTGCACAAGCGCGTCCTAAAGCTATATGCTGTTTAAATCGATCTTAGTCACACATATTGCATTACAAATTGTCTGAACTTGTGATCAGGAAAGTCCTTCTGTTCTTAAGCCAATGGAGTCCATTTTTATTAATATGATTGTTGATTTGTGTGTTAGCCATGTTGATATTTTGATAAACAAATTCATAGTTTACATGACAAAGAGAAAAATGGCTATTTTTAGAACGCTTTTCACGTCATGTTTATTTTGACAAAGCTTTTGGTGCAAATTATGGGCGTTATTAACATTTTTTTATTTTTAAAATAATGTATTTTCAATTAAAAAAGATGCATATAAATAAAGCGCTTTGATATTTTTCAAATTATTATAATGTATTTCAACAGTGAAATTTTCTTGGCATGGATTTCTGCTCATACGAGAGCGAATTCATCAGGAAAAATATCAAGACAACATAATATTGCTCAAATAATTCTCAACCATTATTATGACTTCATATTCGATGCTTCATTGCCGTCTCAAGTACGTATCCATAGCAATTTGCTGTACTTTTGATAGTTTATTTGCGCCTCACATCTTAAAGGTCTAGAAATGGTTTTAACAAGTAGTCTTAACAGAGTTCTGTAGATGGGCCCTTTCAGTCTTAAATGAGTTGTGTCATAGTCTTATTAGGTCATACACGACATTCAAGTGAAAAAGGAAGACTTAATGTAATAACCTTAGCAACATCGTTAAAACTATGATAAGATTTAAAATGTTCCTTGGGTGGTTATCTCCTTATTTGATTAAACTGTAGCATATCCGCTAATTAGAACTTATTGTAAACCACACTATCAGCTATAGACACATTGTAACACACTTCGGAAAGCCAAATCACACTATTGCAACACATTCATTATATTACATCAGCAAATCAATCCACACCATAGCAACATACCCAGACCATACCGTCCATAGAAAAAACCATTGAGACACATTTATCGAAAACAACCGAAACGCGCAACATAACCAATTCAAGCGTTACTGCGGCAAAGTGGACAATCAGAGAACGCATAGCAACTTATTGCTAAAAGCGCAGTGTAGACAAAGATCTACGAACGCACTCGTTCTTTAGCTAGAACAGTTTATACTTTCCAGAACCTTCGTAAAAACACTAAAAGCGCAGCATAGGCACATAATGACAGACACCTCACTCCAATACAATGTATAAATTGCTCCTCATATCAATAACCTTTAATTAGGACAAAAACACATTCCAAAACCAAATGTACGAAACTTATCGAGTATAAATAAAACCAATTCCGACCGTGGCAAGTCAGATTCATTCGGACTGTCAGGATAGGACTATGCCCATCCAACATCTATCGACTTCTCATTTAAAGAGTTTAGTTATGTCCCCCTGCCCAAGGTAAGGACTCTAAACTCCAACGTTTCCAGTAAGGGAAACCTCCTAAAGGTTTCTATGATCGCCTGGACGATCAAGTGTCAAAAAGTCCGCTTCGAACAAAGTATCATTCTACTTCGATACATGTCAGCGAAACACTGACCTACCGCGATGGTACGCGTTGATCAGTGTACGCTCATCACATTACATGGCGAACGTAACTAACTTCCAAACGTACTACAAAACTAAGGCTCAGCCCTCTACGTTACATTGGAGAAGCGTTACATCCCTTAAAATATTTCCAAGCAACATTTAATTTCAGTTTTGTCATCCAGGCGACCGACCAGTGTACATTATTTGAATAAAAAATATTTTAAATTGAGATGAAAATAAAATTAATTTCTTTAAGATGAATCGATTTCTAGGAGATTTAATTGTTTAATAACAATTAAATAACAGGTTTAACATTTTTCATAGTTGCACTATGATTAATGAAAAAAAGTCTGAAAGAAGGAAACTCATGAACACCCCAAAAGCTTTCAATTGGACTAACATTTCCTATGATTAGAAAATATAAAATATAAAAAAAATGGTAATTAAAATATATATATATATATATATATATATATATATATATATATATATATATATATATATATATATATATATATATATATATATATATATATATATATATATATATATATATATATATATATATATATATATATATATATATATATATATATATATATATATATATATATATATATATATATATATATATATATATATATATATATATATATATATATATACTAGTTAATTTGGCCCGGTTACAGGGTTATGCAAGATAATTTCTGGGGTATATAATAACCTGCAGGCAACGGATTTCTTGAAATACAACGCAAATTCCATGTTGTTTTTAATTCCAAGTGATGCATTAATCCCGAACCCATGTAAACCTGAAATTTTATAGAACTTATTCTGGTGCTGGAACTGATCCCATTCCCGTATAGGTGTTATAATTAGTCATGAACCTGATCGTGGAACTGACCCCTTACTGATCCTTTTTACTGATCCTGATCCATTCCGGTCGGGAAGTTGATCCCATTTCCATGCCGGATCTGAAAAATATCTTGACCTTATAGGGTAAACGTACCTATAGTGGTGTAGTACCAATAGTGATGGTATGGCTCTAAAATGTGATAATAAGATTATTAAGAACAATTAACTTATTTATTTCATTGTTTAATGTTCTCTGTTCTTTTAAAAAAGGCTATAAAAGTTAAATTGGGCCATTCCATTGCAGTGATAGAAACACAACATATTTTGTAAAATGTGTCAACATTCTTCCAAAATTCTTAGGATTTCATAACGAAACTCATATTTTTGCTAACGTTTTAAATGACCGCATAACAATGCAATTATTATTTTTTTAACACAACTTTCATGACATGTTATTGATTTACTAATATTTATTGCCTTTTGACCATATTTTCGCATTTTTATTTGTTTTTTTTGTTTTTTTTATTTGACTTAAATTGTGTATATATATATATATATATATATATATTTATATTTATATTTATATATATATATATATATATATATATATATATATATATATATATATATATATATATATATATATATATATATACACACATATGTATATATATATATATATATATATATTTACTACCTTTTCAATCTGTGCTTGTTCCGGCCCGTTGAATAAAAAATGCAAGGGCTCTTTTTAAAAATGAGGTTAATGTTGAGATATCAATTCAATACGTACAAACCGTGCTTAATATACTCACGTATACAACTGTACACTTGTAAATACCTTGGACTAGAATCTAGAATAAAAACCTCAGTTGAACATTGGCAATCGACAGCAACGGTTGTATTTACTTCGCTCGCATACGCTCAATAGTTAATGAAGTTAATAAATATTTGTAAGTATTTCATTATCCTACTTTATCAATAACTGGGTAAATAAATAAATAATAATTTTTTATTATTTACCCCTTTTATGTATAAGATTGTTATAATTATAATTCTTGAAGTTGTTACAACTCTGATTGCTGTTAAAAATGATAGGCTAATAATAATCTATATATATAAAAATCTCGTGTCACGGTGTTTGTCGCGAGCAAACTCCGAAACGGCTGGATCATTTTCAACGAAACTTTGCACACACCTTATGGTGGTATGAGAATAGGTTTTAAGACTCCCATCATTTTCAGAAGTTGCACTAAACTTAATTTATTAGCAATTTTCTAACTCCCATACAAAGGACATCATTGTTGTTGTTGTATACAGCACTTTGACAGTCGGTGTGAAGCGCGGTTTACACTCGCTGTGAAATGCCTAGCGGTTTACAATGCTGTCACAAATATCCATAACCGTATTAATACACGATGCGCAATCTCAGATTGCGCATATATTCGTTTTATCAAAACATATGTCATTTTGCGTAGCCAACCCTGAGCTATAAACGTCATTTCCATATAATTTCAGATTGCGCCAAGATTGCGCATAAATTTTCAAGATTATATGTCCGAGATATAAAAATATTTTTTGACAGATAAATATATCAAACCGATCCGTTTGACAGATAAATATATGCGCAATCTGAGATTGCGCATCGTCTATTGCTACGGTAATGACAAAACAGAGATGGAGTACTTTAGTTTGGGAATAATGAATTAAAAAATACATGCTATTTCGCTTTGTCCTATTTGCTGTTTGATGTTCCAAAACGAACAAATATGCTTGCTTTAATAATTGTAACATAAACATGTTTGGTTACTGATGTTAACCTCGCAAGTGTAAACAACATTTTTCGTTATGGTGTTTTTTTTTTCGGTCTGCCCGGCTGCGGTCTTACCCGGCGCTCTGGCACCAATCGAACATACAAAATGTATGGGATTTGATATGTTCGATTTGATATCAAACAAATCGAACATGTCAAATTCCATACATTTTTCATCAAAGTCTATATAATACAGAGGTCGAGTCGTCCAGAACATTTGATAAAAAAGCGTGGGAATGTTTTGACAGCTGGATGAAAAAGCTTCAATAGTTTCATCGTAGCATACATTGAAGTTTTAGTTGTTGTGCATGCAGTGGTCTGAAAGCATTTTCGGCCATTTTTACATCGTTTGTTTGTAATATTGTACTTTAAAAAGTTGACGTATATCAAGAAAAGATAGAATTATAGTGAAATTATCAATTACAACAAGATCAGTGCCCGAAATTACGACGAAATCTTGTGCAGCTCAAGAGGGTCAAAGCTAAGAGGCCAGATTTCTGATTGTGGTCATTTTTAAGTGATGAATTACTGAAAAAACTACTCCATGCCACGTTCATGAGAAAGAAATGTATAGTTAAACTAAGTTTTGAGCACATAATGCACAATTAGCCCTGAAAAGTTTATGGTTGTTTGGAATCGTTTGTGAACGCTTTTTCATCTAACTGTCAAAAATAAGCTTTCATAATGGTGGACCAAAATCGAGCTATGCATCGACCTCTGTATTATATGGACTTTGTTTTTCATGTTCGATGTCGTGTTTGATTGGTGCCAGAGCGCCACTTTATGTGTACATGGGGCTATTGAATGAGTAGCAGTTTTCTAGCATACAAGTGACATTTGAGAGCTTAGAAGCAAACTCACGTTAATACTTTTGTTTGTGCAATTTGAGTATCAAAACTGTGTAACATAAAAGTTTTAATCGATGTATCGGAAAAAACACGTATTTAATATAAAGTTCCTTCAAAAATACCTTACTATCCCTTTATTGATATCATTATTCCTTTACAATTCTGCTTTTCATTAATTGGCGTTTTATAGTAAACAATGCCAGCAAGGCGGAATATAGGACTTTTGTGATATTTGTGGGGCTTGGCTAAAACGAGGTTGTACTTATTTAAAACAGTACAATAATATAATTTATTAATCCTAAGCCCTTTTTGTGTGTGACCGTCCCGCTCGGCCGCCTTATTCCAAGAGAGCACGATCGTCCTTTCGATCGTGCTGAATGGCCTCTCGGCTCGCTGAGTGACCAGCCAGTCGGAGCCAAACTGTTTGCGCAGGTTGGCTCACTTATCGCATTTCGCCCTAAAACGCCTCCATAACAAGGACGAAGAACGAATACAGCAGCAAGTAAGAGAAGGAGCAGAGCTGAAAGAACATCTGATCAAATAGATCGTGACAATTTAAGTGTGCGTGAAGGAATGTCACAGTTACGCGCAACTCAGTCACAACACAATCGAATAGGGCGAAATCAACAACGACGATTAGAAAGAGCACAAACGCGCCGGTTCGTAACTAACATCCGCAGAACATATGACCAACAACGACAACAAGAGCATCGAGCTTTTTCATATTCTTCCTTCCATCGAATTGCATTTCAATACGAGCCTGACATTGCATATTATAACCATTCAAAAGTTTTAATAGGCTCCATGGATCAGGAATGTCGCTTCTGCCATGCACTTAAATTCAAACATGAGCCAGCTGGAATGTGTTGCGCTTCTGGAAAAGTTTATTTGCCATCACTTGAGACACCACCGGAACCGTTGAAAGGTTTACTTACAGGTACAGATTCTGATTCTGCCATGTTTCTGAAATCCATCCGAAAATTCAATTCGTGTTTCCAAATGACCTCTTTTGGAGCGACCGAAATAGTTTCCAACGCTTCTTCAAATGGTCAAATATTCAATTCTACCTTTAAAATTAAAGGCCAAGTTTACCACAAAGTAGGGTCGTTATTACCAATGCCAAATACTACCCCTAAATTTTTACAAATTTACTAGGTTTACCGGGCCAGCTAGTATTAATATATATTTACAAGTTGGGAACGGATAGGATTGTGTCCGTCAGGAACGACAGGTTCAAGAGAAGGGTATATAAGAAGTCTGAATTTTGTATCGTCCTCTTTTTGCACTGCAATTTCGCTAAAATAAAACACAACGTAGGAAAACAGACCCAATCTTTTGGTCCCAACATTTGGTGCCGTGTCGACCAGGATTGAATTCCGTGAAATTAACCGGTCGGTGCAAAAGTGTAGCAGTCAACAATGGAGAACGAGTCGAGCGATGAAGAATTCCGCGGCTACGTTGGAAAGTCAAACAGTACGCTGGTGGAGGCTCCGAAGAAGGAAGGAGGTACCACAAACGATCTTCATAGAAAGAAGTGTGAGTGTTTGGTTGGAACAATGCGACGCATACTGTTGTTTGCTGAATCGCATGTGACCGCTGAAAAGGAGAAAATAAGTGTGCGTAGTAAGGTTTTGGAGGAAGCTTGGGCGAGTTTCAACGCATTGCAGCTTGAAATATGTGACAGTAAATTGTACGAGGAAGTGGAATGTGTCTATTTCGAAGCCGCGGAGAAGCTTGAAAAGCTTGCCTATGCAAATGTGTGTGTGCTGCAAGAACCAGTTAACAGTAGTGAAAGAAAACCAGTGCAGCTCCCAAAACTTACGATTCCCACTTTTAGCGGAGCTTATGAAACGTGGACATCGTTTCATGACATGTTTTTGGAAGTGGTTCACAAAAACAGTGCATTGTCAAACACGGAAAAGGGGTTTTACCTTAAAAATTTTTTGAAAGGTGAACCGTTGACCATAGTGCAAGCTTTCCCGATAAGTGACAAAGGTTATGAGGTCGCTTGGTCGGCATTGGTGGAAAGATACGAAAATAAGTATCTCATAAAGAAAAAGCACGTGAACGAGCTTATCTTGTTTCCGAAGATGAAAGTTCCCAACTCGGAGGGAATTCGCGCATTAATTAATTGCTGTGAAACGCACGTGAAAATGCTAGGGCAATTAGATGAAAAGCCTGATGGTTGGGGCATTTTGCTCACACAGTTAATAGTGCTCAAGTTGAAAATAAATGCAGAATACGCATGATGAAAATACGCAGAAAGAATGGGAGAAGCATGTAGTGGATAACCCTGAGTCCGGTTATGACGAACTGCTTACATTCCTGCGTAATGCAAATCGCTTATTAGAAGCAGTGTCGGGAAACAAGAACGTACAGGAAAGTTCGGCTAGAAAGCAACCTGTGAAAGTGTTAGTGAACGCGGCAAGCGACACGCCGAAGTGTCGAGCCTGCGATGGTACACATTCGTTGTATGTGTGCGAGCGGTTTAAGAGTATGCCTAGTGAAGAAAAGATCACTTTTGTCAAATCTCGAAAGTTGTGTTGGAACTGTCTCGCTGGAGGCCATCTTAGTCGTTTTTTCAAATCGAAGCGAAATTGTGGAATTTGTGGCAAAAAACACCATTCTTTGCTGCATCAAGCGAGTGAAGCAACATCGTTGTTCACTAATACAACCGTAGGAATTCGGAATTCGTATCAGCTATTGTCTACTGCATTGGTACGGGTGCGAACGGGAACGGGAAAATGGAAAATTGCGCGTGCGCTTCTGGATGGTGGTGCGCAATCTTGCTTGATGACGGAGCAGCTGTTCAATTCGTTGGCGATTTCGGGACAATGTGCGGATGTTTGTATTAGTGTGGTTGGTGGCAAGGAGCTAAAAGCGACGCGTGTGGTCGAGACAGATATTGCTTCGCGATACAATGAGTTCAGGAAAGGCGTTTCATTTATTGTGGTGCCAAAAATTACCAGTGAACAACCTTTGAACACTTTGCAATTGTCAAAGCTGGTAATTCCAAGAGATTTGAAATTGGCGGATCCCGGTTTCTTCAAGTGTAGTGGAATTGATATTCTATTGGGGCAAGAAGTGTTTTATGAGCTGCATAAAACAAACCAAACAATACAGTCCTGCGAAGTGGATGGTTTGCAATTTGTATTAACTCAGTTGGGATGGGTACCGTTCGGACAGTTGGGTTATTGTGCGCAAACAAAAGGTGTCCATAGTGTGTTGATTGGAAACAGCCTAACGGTGGCGATGGAGAAGTTTTGGCAGCTAGAGGAAGTAAAAGAAGCATCGAAGCTTACCGATGGGGAAAAGAGAGATTCTAGTGGTCGTTGCGTGGTTAAACTTCCACTGAAAAATGGGTACGAAATGTTGCTGGGTGATTCTAAAGAAACAGCTTTGCGACGTTTGAAGCAATTGGAAAGAAAATTGAGCTGTAACGTTCAATTAAAATCAGGCTACGGTGAAGTGTTACGTGAATATTGCGCTAATGGTTATTTGAAGGAGGTAACAAGTGTAGATTCGCGAGTGGTTTCATGTTTTCTTCCTCATAGGCCAGTGGTGAAGGAGAGTAGTGTTTCCACGTAAATTCGACCTGTTTTCGATGGATCAGCGAAAACCGCAAGTGGATATGCGTTGAACGATCTGTTGCTTCCTGGACCAGTGATACAGGAATCGTTGTTTGCGATAATGCTGCGCTTCCGAATGCATGCGATAGCGTTATCAGCCGACATCGAGAAAATGTATTTGCAAGTGCAAGTGCATCCAGACCACACACCATTGCAAAGAATCTTGTGGCGATCATCAGTGGAAATGCAGCCTAAAGAATACGAGCTGCAAAGGGTGACGTTCGGCTTGGCTCCCTCTTCTTTTCTTGCAACGCGGGTTTTGCAGCAACTAGCAGAAGATGATGGTGCAAGGTATCCTAATGCGCAGCGTGTCCTCAGGGAGGATTTCTATATGGACGATCTTCTTAGTGGTGCGAATAGCTTTCAGGAAGCAAAAACCCTTCATGCTGAGTTGAGTGAATTGTTGAGTGGAGGAGGTTTTCAATTGCGAAAGTGGGTGTCAAATGTATCAGCTGTGCTAAACGATGTGCCTGTAGAAAATCTATCGTGTCCTGATGTCGTCGGTCTTGGTGAAAATGTTCTTGTAAAAACCTTGGGTTTGTTGTGGCGACCGTGCTCAGATGACATAAGTGTAGAGGTCAGGCAACCGGAAGAAAATGAATTTCTTACAAGAAGAACAATTTGTTCGCAAATTGCGCGTCTCTTTGATCCGTTGGGAATCATTGCGCCTGTGATAGTATGGGCTAAGATTCTGTTGCAGCAGTTGTGGATCTCAACAACGAGTTGGGATGAACCGGTTAACAAAGAGATCGAGATCAAATGGAAATCTTTTGTGGAGCAATTGTCGTGTATGCAGTGTATACGTGTTCCGCGATTTGTGCTTTTGCCTGGAAAGTGCAAACTCCAACTGCATTGTTTCTCGGATGCGTCAGAAAGGGCTTATGGTGCGTGTCTCTATGTTCGATCGGTGGATGATAGTGGTTGTGTGAAGGTGTCTTTGGTGGCAGCTAAATCCAAAGTAGCACCGTTGAAACGTGTGAGTTTAGCGAAACTCGAGCTGTGTGGTGCTTTGCTAGCAGCAAAGTTGTGGAAATCGGTTTACAGGGCCTTCAAGGAACCGGAAATTCCGTGTTTTTTTCTGGACGGATTCCACTGTGGTATTGTGTAGGCTCCGATCTCCATCTTATGTTTGGGCTACCTTTGTATCAAACAGAGTGGCTGAAGTGCAGGAAACGTGTAAGGGTTATCCGTGGCTCCATGTAAAGGGTTCAGAAAATCCTGCTGACATTGTTTCTAGAGGATTACTACCTCAAGAGTTTGCAGCACATTCGTGTTGGTTTAAAGGGCCTTCTTGCCTATCTATGCGTGAAGAGCAGTGGAATCGTGCGACAGAGTTGGCTGATCCTGAAGAAGCGTTACAAGAGCGGAAGAAAATTGTGTTTTTAAGTGCGACGGAAAAGGTGTTTGAACCGCATTTCTTGCTAGATAAGTTTTCTTCATACTGGAAAACCGTTCGGGTTGCTGCCTACTGTTCCCGATTTGTGAAAATACGTCTTGGAAAGGAACACGATCAAGGAGAGTGTTCTAATAAGGAATTTCGTGATGCGGTGAAACTGTTGGTGAAAATTCTGCAGCGGCAAGAATTTAGTGATGAACTGCTGGCGTTACGGAAGGGTGACAAAGTGTCTTTGAATTCGCGCTTGAAGTACTTGCGACCGTTTTTGGATCCTGAAGGTGTACTCCGTGTTGGTGGCCGCCTTAAACATGCTACCATCGGGTATGGTGCGAAGCATCCGATGATTCTCCCTGCACAGACGAACTACACTAGAATCTTGGTGAAGGCGTATCATCAGTTGGCGATGCATGCTGGTCCCCGTCAAACTCTGGCTTTGGTGCGGCAGGAGTTTTGGATCCTGAGTGGAAAATCGGTTGCGAATGCTGTTTGTCGCAGCTGTGTGACATGCTTCAAGGCGGACCCTTTGCCTATCGTGCAGCCTCTGGGACAACTTCCGGCTGAGAGGACAACACCATCCAGGCCGTTTTCTTTCGTCGGAGTGGACTACTGTGGACCGGTGTTTCTAAAGCCAACGCATCGTAAGGCGGCGGCTTTAAAAGCTTACATTTCTATTTTTGTTTGTTTTAGCACCAAAGCTATCCATATCGAGCTGGTGGAAGATCTTTCGACTGGAGCTTTCATCGCGGCTTTTCGTCGGTTCATTTCTCGGCGCGGGCTTCCGATCCATGTGTACTCGGACAATGGATTGAACTTTCAAGGCGCGCAGAAGGAACTGTTCAGAGTGAAGCAGTGAAGCTTGGCATAACCTGGAGCTTCATCCCCCCGAGATCTCCCAAATTCGGCGGACTTTGGGAGGCAGCGGTGAAGGCGGCGAAGAGAACTATGCGGAAAGTGCTGGGCGATCGACAACTATCTTTTGGAGATTTTGTAACTGTTTTGACCCAAATTGAAGCGCAACTCAATTCTAGACCCCTTACACCATTATCAGAAGATCCTTGCGAGCTGGATGTTCTTACTCCAGGCCATTTTCTTATAGGAGCGTCATTGTTAGCACTACCCGATCAAAATGTGTTAGAAGTTCCTATGAATAGGTTGAGACTAAAAGATCAGTTGCAACAGATTGTTCAAGATCATTGGAAAAGATGGCAGGTAGAATATATGGGAGAGTTGCATAATTCTTACCAGAAGAATAGGGCAGTGCACCAGCTGAGGAAAGGTCAAATGGTAATGCTGAAGGAAGAGGATAAGGTTAGTGGAGAGTGGTCTATGGCGAGGATAGAAGATACTCATCCAGGGAAAGACAGCGTGGTGCGAGTAGTTACAGTTAGAACAGCGAAAGGGATCTACAAACGACCAGTGTCCAAGATATGCCTTTTACCTTTTGAGAGAGAGATAGGAGATTCATGTGAGAATTAAAAATTATTCAATTTTGGTGGCCGCCATGTTAGGATTCATTCATTATTTGAATTAACGGAATGAGGAACTACCGTTGTGCGGGTTTTTTGTTAGTTGGGAACGGATAGGATTGTGTCCGTCAGGAACGACAGGTTCAAGAGAAGGGTATATAAGAAGTCTGAATTTTGTATCGTCCTCTTTTTACACTGCAATTTCGCTCAAATAAAAACACAACGTAGGAAAACAGACCCAATCTTTTGGTCCCAACACCGCTAATAAATGAATTCCTTCTCTTCTGCCACATACATACTATTGCTATTGGTGCGTTATTTGGACTGGATTGTGGCAATCAATGAATTGCTATGGGTTGGGTGTTTAGCTGCTGCATTGCGGATGCATCTTCAATGAACGCACTTGAATTTTTACATGAGATTTTCTTTGAGCAACTAAATTCTTGAGATGCACGATAAGTTAGCCTTCTGCAATAACTTATTGAACACCTGAAATTGTTTATTGCCACCTGAAATAACGCTATTCTTATAAACAATTAAAGTGCACTACCGGCCAATTGGACGCTCCGGTATAATGTAATATAATTATAAAATGTATATACAAAATGTCCTAACTTTTGAATTAAAAATGCACTGTGTAGCGGATTATTTAAGTTAAGCGTTTTTCGTAAAGTAGTATAATAATTTTACTTATTCAATAAACTATTATTATAATTTGTTTGTACTAGTTAATTTGGCCCGGTTACAGAGTTTCGCAACAGAACCTAAGACGTGTATACTGACTGCAGGGCTCGTTTAAATGTTTTCATCCAAACATGTAGATAAGCAAGTCTGCTCTCTTTTGATGTCTTTTTACTGATACTTTTTATGACCGTGTTACTATTTTGGCACAGGTTTCCAATTCTTATCCCGGTTTATAGCCCTTCAATATTTTTGTCTTATTTACAAATGTTAGTGTTTCCATTACATTAGCAATCGTGGTCCACTTTCTTTTTCAGTATGTTTGAGTATCGGCTGGACTCGTGGTACAGTCGTCAACTCGTACGACTTAACATTCCAATCATGGGTTTAATTTCTAGTATGACTGACTATTATCATGCTATGGGTTATCAAAAAATCACTAAAATAATCGGTGTGGCGCAGGAAGACCTTGGCCGACAACGGTTTTTATGGCAAACCAAATGTTCGACTATTCCGCTATCATTGCCCATCTTTACAACCATATAGGACATACGAAAATTTAATTTAGTCATTTTGAACTTATGGAATAGCTACTATTACATGTTCATATGGCATATGGATCCGAGTCTTCCATCCACAGGGCTCACTGTCACTTATTATTGACCCGTGCCCCATCTTCTGCAAGACTATTTGTGTACTAAGCAGCCATGGATATCCAGGAGTGCTAAATCCGAATAAAAACAATTAAACTAACTTCATTCAACTTTGTTGCTTCATCTGAGCACATGATTAACAAAAACCCCATGACCCAGGAATGTCTTTATTCCGTGTATATTATTGTCCCATTACGCGTATGAAGGCCCGATCCATGGGAAATATAAACTTGTTATATGCATGTTTTAAAGTTGTTTACTTAGCCCCAGTTATGCAGCTCCGATGGTTTCACTATTGCATTGTACCCAGCATGAAAAATTGCAATTGTTAAACGTTCATAGCGTACGATTTTGCAATCCTTTCAAGAAAGCATTTGACTGCACTTGGATGATGGTTCGAAGCAAGTACATAATAGTTCGAAGCAAGTCTTTTATTTAAACGTTTTGAACTATACTACTACGCAAGATAAAATGGAGCGAGGTAGAATCTTTACCACAGATTTATTTAGAATCACTGGGAATAATTTGATAATTTTTATACAACACGTTGGTAGAAGAAAACAATGATGTCTTTCGATTTGAATACCTCAATGATTCAATCAATCTACCATTGCTTGTTGCCTCGAGGAAAGGCATCCCCTTTATGAAAAAAAAATCATCCAAGCACCCATATTTGGTTAGCAACACTGTTCTATAGTGAGTAACTTTTTCGTACACATAGTTTCTATAGTGAGCAAGCGTCACCTATGAGCGTAACGTGAGCGTAACGTGAGCGTCACCTCTTACTTCGTTTTGTATAGGGAGATTGAAAATGTGTTATTATTACTAATAAAAGATATTACACAATATTGAATAAATACTTTAAAGTATTCCATACATAAAGTGAGCAACTAAAAAAAAGCGTAATCATGGCAGATTAGCTTGAACCTGCGCTCCGGGTTTCGTTCTTTTTCTAGATTACAGGATTGTTCCGTTCCTCAATTTTCGGAACTATTTCCATCACTAGTATTGAAATCCCAATAAATGTACAGTCTGTTCCCAAGTTACACGGTTCTCGACTTACTCGGATTTGGAGATACAGTCTGTTCCCGAGTTACGCGGTTTGTGCGTTCTCGAGGAATCCGCGTAACTCGAATATCCGCGGATGTCGAATTTTACGTTTTTTGGCGAATAAACTATTGATTACTTGGAGATGTTGATTTAATTTCGTACTTTTATACACTTTATCATTTATTTGATATGATTCGTGCAGAAACTTCTGATATTTCTGGTTTTGAGGCGGTTTCAATTTGTTAGCAAAAATGCAATTTATACCGAACTTGAAGCAAATTGCACTGATTTGACATGTGATCTGTCAAATTTAGAAAACCGCGTACAGTCTGTTCCCGAGTTACACGGTTCTCGACTTACGCGTATTCGGATATACGCGATAAAAGATAAAAATATCTGAATCTTCTACACAAATCGTATCAAGTTAATGATAAAATGTATAAAAGTATTAAATTAAATAAAAATACCAAGAAATCAATTGTACTTCGGCCGAAAACGGCGAAATTCGACATACTCTGGTATTCAAGATACGCAGTTTCCTCGGGAACATACAACCCACGCAACTCAGGAATAAACTGTATAAATGTATTTATAAATCAAATTAATCACCCAAATTGGGCCGGTCTGGTGGTATAGTCATCAACTCGTACGACTTAACAACATGCCCATCATGGGTTCAAGCCCCGAATAAACCGTGCCCCCATACGTAGGACTGATAACAATAAGTCACTGAAAGCCAAGCTCACTTCACTAGTGGGTACAGGCAGGCCTTGACCGACAGCAGTTGTTGTGCCAAAGAAGAAGAAGACGAATCGCCCGAACATTATTTGAGGGTTTTTTAGAACTTTCGTCGACTGGTAAAAGTAAGGACCTCCACGTTACATAGGAGAAGCGTTACATGCTGTGAAAAATGAGAAGAGTGCTCCTTAATCGCCGGTCTGTTTGCAACTGTATAATCGTTTGTCCCATAGTTCATTACATAATTCTTTAAAAAGTTCATTCGTGTAGTTCGAGCAGTTCATATCATGCAGTCCAAATTAGTCAAGTAGTTTTATCTATATCCTATGGTTTAGTTCTTTCTAATTCGTATGTGTTTTCCTATTTGAATTCATATTCGAAATATTAATGTTAACCCAAAATCCAACACATGCCTTGAAACATTCCCAAGCCACATTTTTATTCTAGTTGTGTCCACGCGACCGACTAGAGTACTTTATTTAAATAAAAAAATAATAAAATAAATAAAAAATGGGATGAAAATAAAAGTTTTATATTTTAAGATTAACCATTATCAAAGAGATTAAATTCTGAAACACAAGTAAAAAAAGAGTTCTAAAAAACTCTGGAAGCTTTAAATTGGAGTAACATTTCCAATAAGCAGAAAATAAAAAATATGTAAAATATATTTAGTTAAGTTAAATATATGGTATGTATTTGTCATCTATGAAATCTACATTTCTGGCCATTTTAAATCATAATTACATTTAGTTTAAAGGCACTATTATAAGGGTGGTGAATTAGGTTAATAAATAAATTTTGACGAGAAAAAAGATTGACGGGTTTTCCGCGGTTGGTTTTGAAAAACGCTCGTACCTGTCTTGCGGCCCTTTTTTAACCTTTTCTTCTGTTACGCTTCGTGCCTTGTTCGTGCCTTGTATGACAGGTAGTTGGAATTCTAACGTTAGATTCCAACATACATATTGATTATAATTTCAATAACATAGTTTTACCAATAGTATATATATATATATATATATATATATATATATATATATATATACGCGTATATAGATATGAAAAATAATTACTACCTTTTCAATCCGTGCTTGTTCCGGCCCATTGAATAAAAATTGCTTTAGATGCAAGGGCTCTTTTTAAAAATGAGGTTAATGTTGAGATACCAATTCAATACGTAGAAACCGTGCTTAATATACTCACGTATACAACTGCACACTTGTAAATACCTTGGACTAGAATCTAGAATAAAAACCTCAGTTGAAAAACTCATGACAACTACTCCAAACCAACAAGCCACCAGATTCTGGACGGACAGGTGCAGCACCATACGCGCACCGTAGTAAACAAATCCAGAATCCTCTTTTGTATGGATTCAATTCAAAATGTTGTTTCCACTTGCTTCCGCTAGCTGAATTAGAAATAAATGTTCAATATATCACACACACGTTTGCTTCGATCGTGTGTCTTTTTAATACCCCCAACAGCAGAGCCGATCGCAAAGATGCCAATGCCAATGGTTGTGTTGTCTCTCAGGTAGCGAGATCGAAAATGCGTGTTATTTTGTAGCCGCAGCTGATGAAAATGTACGAATGAGAATCAAATAGTTTTGAGGTTTCCAAACGCACGCACACACATACACACACAAACACGCGCGCGCAAACTCGCACACACACACGCACGCACACACACACACACACACACACACACACACACACACACACACACACACACACACGCGCGCGCGCACACATGCATGAACGCGCGCACGCCAGTACGCACGCACGCATACACACACGCACGTACGCGCGCCCGCGAGCATGAAAGCGCGCACGCCAGCACGCACCACGAAAGCGCGCTCGCGAGCACGCACCCCGAAGTCGCGCAAGCACGTACTCCCCCCCCACTAGACCACTCCCCCCCCCCCCCACTAGACCACTCCCCCCCCCTCCATGCATGGTCGATTACTTATCGGTAGAACAGTTGGTTCTGCTTTCTTGTAGCATCCTCATCCCTAGCGCCGGGCGGGGTGGGGGATCGCGACATGATAGAGTGAACGGTCACTTTCCCCGCGCTGTGTGTGTGTGTGTCGAGACCCGAAAACTCGAGACAGATTTCGGCACAATAAAAAAAAAATATTTCCACTATACACAGTGCTACATGATGCTTAGAAGGTCGTTGAAGCATCAAACATGTTCAAATTAAAAAATATTAGATTAGTGTTAGACGTTCTCCTACGCTTGTTTTAAATAGGCTTCTTCACCCTCGATTGCCACGGGCATCGAATGGTCTCATCAGCAGCGGCACGAAATAAAATAAACCATCAATACACCGATAACACTTTGAATCCCAATCCAGCTTCTCCCACAGCGTCTCAAGGTCACACACAAATTCATAAATGCTAACACCCACCAATAACAATACACAACCGCAATGCACATATGAGTATCAACGCATACACCACAACAACCAATCAGCTGGCGGCGAAGGCACGGGCTGAAGCGCAAGTAAGGCAGGGCAGGGTGAAGGAGGGAGAAGAAGCGGACGAAAAAATGGGCGCCAATATTTTTAAATTTTTTTGACCGTTTTTTTTGCTCCGCCGCCATAAATAGTTCGTCCATTTCGCCAACAGATGGCGCTAAACTTGCTCGACCCAGCGCAAGAATCGCTGAAGTCCAGCGCGGGGAACGGGCCAAAATCTGCGCTGGCCAGCGCAGATTTTGGTACATTTTCTGCGCTGGAAACTGCTCGAATTTGCGCAGCGGGACGGGTACCGCCTGTTTATCACAAACCCAAGCAACATTTTTGAACGTTTGTTTTAACCGCCGTGGATGAGCAAATTAATAGATTATCATGTCTTAATATTGTTTACTTTTATATGATAATTAGAAAAGCTAAAATTTTTGAACAAACATAAATAAGTACAACAATCGCTAATAAAGATAAATTCATTGATAGCTCATCACCATAAATATATACTTACTTACTTACTTACTTATCCGGTGCTACAACCGCTTTACGGTCTTGGCCTGCCTCAGGAGTGTCCGAAACCGCTCACGGTCTCGCGCCTTCGTCTGCCAGTCCGTTATCCCGGCCTTAATGGCGGACGCCTCCACGCCATCTTGCCACCTCAATTTGGGCCTACCACGCCTCCTGTGTCCTTGTGGACGGCCTAAAAAGACTTTACGGGCTGGGTCGTCCGTTTCCATGCGTACAACATGGCCAGCACACCGGATCCTGGCGAGCTTTATACGCTGTACGACAGTGAGGTAGCCGTACATCTCGTATAGCTTCGTCATTATATCGGTCCCTCCATTGTCCTTCCACACATACGGGGCCAAGTATCCTTCTGAGCATCTTCCTCTCGAACGCGGCTAAGAGGGCTTCGTCAGATTTGGACAGTGTCCATGTCTCAGAGGCGTATGTGAGTACTGGTACTATATAGTCCCAGCTTCGTCCGTCGCGACAGGTTCTTTGAGGTGAACTGCTTTTTCAGGCTGTAGAATGACCATAAATACATATTAATATTATTATTAGCCTATCATTTTTAACAGCAATCAGAGTTGTAACAACTTCAAGATTTATAATTATAACAATCTTATACATAAAAGGGGTAAATAATAAAAAAATATTATTTATTTATTTACCCAGTTATTGATAAAGTAGGAAAATGAAATAATTACAAATATTTATTAACTTCATTAACTATTGAGCGTATGCGAGCGCAGTAAATACAACCGTTGCTGTCGATAGCCAATGTTCAACTGAGGTTTTTATTCTAGATTCTAGTCCAAGGTATTTACAAGTGTACAGTTGTATACGTGAGTATATTAAGCACGGTTTCTACGTATTGAATTGGTATCTCAACATTAACCTCATTTTTAAAAAGAGCCCTTGCATCTAAAGTAATTTTTATTCAATGGGCCGGAACAAGCACGGATTGAAAAGGTAGTAATTATTTTTCATATCTATATACGCGTATATATATATATAAACTATTGGTAAAACTATGTTATTGAAATTATAATCAATATGTATGTTGGAATCTAACGTTAGAATTCCAACTACCTGTCATACAAGGCACGAACAAGGCACGAAGCGTAACAGAAGAAAAGGTTAAAAAAGGGCCGCAAGACAGGTACGAGCGTTTTTCAAAACCAACCGCGGAAAACCCGTCAATCTTTTTTTCTCGTCAAAATTTATTTATTAACCTAATTCACCACCCTTATAATAGTGCCTTTAAACTAAATGTAATTATGATTTAAAATGGCCAGAAATGTAGATTTCATAGATGACAAATACATACCATATATTTAACTTTACTAAATATATTTTACATATTTTTTATTTTCTGCTTATTGGAAATGTTTCTCCAATTTAAAGCTTCCAGAGTTTTTTAGAACTCCTTTTTTACTTGTGTTTCAGAATTTAATCTCTTTGATAATGGTTAATCTTAAAATATAAAACTTTTATTTTCATCCCATTTTTTATTTATTTTATTATTTTTTTTATTTAAATAAAGTACTCTAGTCGGTCGCGTGGACACAACTAGAATAAAAATGTGGCTTGGGAATGTTTCAAGGCATGTGTTGGATTTTGGGTTAACATTAATATTTCGAATATGAATTCAAATAGGAAAACACATACGAATTAGAAAGAACTAAACCATAGGATATAGATAAAACTACTTGACTAATTTGGACTGCATGATATGAACTGCTCGAACTACACGAATGAACTTTTTTAAAGAATTATGTAATGAACTATGGGACAAACGATTATACAGTTGCAAACAGACCGGCGATTAAGGAGCACTCTTCTCATTTTTCACAGCATGTAACGCTTCTCCTATGTAACGTGGAGGTCCTTACTTTTACCAGTCGACGAAAGTTCTAAAAAAACCCTCAAATAATGTTCGGGCGATTCGTCTTCTTCTTCTTTGGCACAACAACTGCTGTCGGTCAAGGCCTGCCTGTACCCACTAGTGAAGTGAGCTTGGCTTTCAGTGACTTATTGTTATCAGTCCTACGTATGGGGGCACGGTTTATTCGGGGCTTGAACCCATGATGGGCATGTTGTTAAGTCGTACGAGTTGATGACTATACCACCAGACCGGCCCAATTTGGGTGATTAATTTGATTTATAAATACATTTATACAGTTTATTCCTGAGTTGCGTGGGTTGTATGTTCCCGAGGAAACTGCGTATCTTGAATACCAGAGTATGTCGAATTTCGCCGTTTTCGGCCGAAGTACAATTGATTTCTTGGTATTTTTATTTAATTTAATACTTTTATACATTTTATCATTAACTTGATACGATTTGTGTAGAAGATTCAGATATTTTTTATCTTTTATCGCGTATATCCGAATACGCGTAAGTCGAGAACCGTGTAACTCGGGAACAGACTGTACGCGGTTTTCTAAATTTGACAGATCACATGTCAAATCAGTGCAATTTGCTTCAAGTTCGGTATAAATTGCATTTTTGCTAACAAATTGAAACCGCCTCAAAACCAGAAATATCAGAAGTTTCTGCACGAATCATATCAAATAAATGATAAAGTGTATAAAAGTACGAAATTAAATCAACATCTCCAAGTAATCAATAGTTTATTCGCCAAAAAACGTAAAATTCGACATCCGCGGATATTCGAGTTACGCGGATTCCTCGAGAACGCACAAACCGCGCAACTCGGGAACAGACTGTATCTCCAAATCCGAGTAAGTCGAGAACCGTGTAACTTGGGAACAGACTGTACATTTATTGGGATTTCAATACTAGTGATGGAAATAGTTCCGAAAATTGAGGAACGGAACAATCCTGTAATCTAGAAAAAGAACGAAACCCGGAGCGCAGGTTCAAGCTAATCTGCCATGATTACGCTTTTTTTTAGTTGCTCACTTTATGTATGGAATACTTTAAAGTATTTATTCAATATTGTGTAATATCTTTTATTAGTAATAATACCACATTTTCAATCTCCCTATACAAAACGAAGTAAGAGGTGACGCTCACGTTACGCTCACGTTACGCTCATAGGTGACGCTTGCTCACTATAGAAACTATGTGTACGAAAAAGTTACTCACTATAGAACAGTGTTGCTAACCAAATATGGGTGCTTGGATGATTTTTTTCATAAAGGGGATGCCTTTCCTCGAGGCAACAAGCAATGGTAGATTGATTGAATCATTGAGGTATTCAAATCGAAAGACATCATTGTTTTCTTCTACCAACGTGTTGTATAAAAAATTATCAAATTATTCCCAGTGATTCTAAATAAATCTGTGGTAAAGATTCTACCTCGCTCCATTTTATCTTGCGTAGTAGTATAGTTCAAAACGTTTAAATAAAAGACTTGCTTCGAACTATTATGTACTTGCTTCGAACCATCATCCAAGTGCAGTCAAATGCTTTCTTGAAAGGATTGCAAAATCGTACGCTATGAACGTTTAACAATTGCAATTTTTCATGCTGGGTACAATGCAATAGTGAAACCATCGGAGCTGCATAACTGGGGCTAAGTAAACAACTTTAAAACATGCATATAACAAGTTTATATTTCCCATGGATCGGGCCTTCATACGCGTAATGGGACAATAATATACACGGAATAAAGACATTCCTGGGTCATGGGGTTTTTGTTAATCATGTGCTCAGATGAAGCAACAAAGTTGAATGAAGTTAGTTTAATTGTTTTTATTCGGATTTAGCACTCCTGGATATCCATGGCTGCTTAGTACACAAATAGTCTTGCAGAAGATGGGGCACGGGTCAATAATAAGTGACAGTGAGCCCTGTGGATGGAAGACTCGGATCCATATGCCATATGAACATGTAATAGTAGCTATTCCATAAGTTCAAAATGACTAAATTAAATTTTCGTATGTCCTATATGGTTGTAAAGATGGGCAATGATAGCGGAATAGTCGAACATTTGGTTTGCCATAAAAACCGTTGTCGGCCAAGGTCTTCCTGCGCCACACCGATTATTTTAGTGATTTTTTGATAACCCATAGCATGATAATAGTCAGTCACACTAGAAATTAAACCCATGATTGGAATGTTAAGTCGTACGAGTTGACGACTGTACCACGAGTCCAGCCGATACTCAAACATACTGAAAAAGAAAGTGGACCACGATTGCTAATGTAATGGAAACACTAACATTTGTAAATAAGACAAAAATATTGAAGGGCTATAAACCGGGATAAGAATTGGAAACCTGTGCCAAAATAGTAACACGGTCATAAAAAGTATCAGTAAAAAGACATCAAAAGAGAGCAGACTTGCTTATCTACATGTTTGGATGAAAACATTTAAACGAGCCCTGCAGTCAGTATACACGTCTTAGGTTCTGTTGCGAAACTCTGTAACCGGGCCAAATTAACTAGTACAAACAAATTATAATAATAGTTTATTGAATAAGTAAAATTATTATACTACTTTACGAAAAACGCTTAACTTAAATAATCCGCTACACAGTGCATTTTTAATTCAAAAGTTAGGACATTTTGTATATACATTTTATAATTATATTACATTATACCGGAGCGTCCAATTGGCCGGTAGTGCACTTTAATTGTTTATAAGAATAGCGTTATTTCAGGTGGCAATAAACAATTTCAGGTGTTCAATAAGTTATTGCAGAAGGCTAACTTATCGTGCATCTCAAGAATTTAGTTGCTCAAAGAAAATCTCATGTAAAAATTCAAGTGCGTTCATTGAAGATGCATCCGCAATGCAGCAGCTAAACACCCAACCCATAGTAATTCATTGATTGCCACAATCCAGTCCAAATAACGCACCAATAGCAATAGTATGTATGTGGCAGAAGAGAAGCAATTCATTTATTAGCGGTATTACATCTTTTAATCATAAAAATCTCTGGTATAGTCAATGGTATGAGCGCGAGCGTTGTTATTCGGTCTAGGATTGTTTTATCTATTGTTGAGGAGTGCTCTTGATGCTGTACTACTTTTTCTGTTTTTTCTATGAACTTTAAGCCTAGTGCGATTGCTCTTTTTGAAGCGTGTCTGCCTAGAGCGCCAGTCGATTGAACGCGTTTTTCTATCCTTAATTTGCACCGTTTTTTTTCTCTAATCATGTGTACCGGTCGGATTTCTATGTTTGTAGCAAATTGTTCTGATTTGGGGGCTGCTAATGTTTTTTGTTTCAAGAAATCTGGACCCTCTAGCCATATCGAGTACCCTTGGTTACAGTGGCGGATCAAGGGTATCGGGGGCCCTAGGCGGAACGACGAGTTGAGGCCCTCTGTAAATGGTAAATTTTGTGGGGGGGGGGGGGGGGTTGTAGCGGCTCTAAAGTTGCTGTTAGGTGATTGAACAGTAAACTTGAAACCATCGGGGCCCCTTCGATCATCAGTCGCAAACTCTTCAATTTTTGCTGACGGGGGGGGGGGGGGGGGTGCAATTGATTCAGCGGGGGCCCCTTCGCAAATCATCTGTCGCAAACTCTAAAATTTTTGCTGACGGGGGGGGGAGGGTGCAAATGTCTCGCCAACCTCGGGGCCCCATCGGCCATCCTTCCGGGGGCCCTTGTCGCTAGTACTCTGTCCATACGGCATACTATAGAATGGCGATCTACGGGGGATCGGGGGCCTAAATCGGAGGGGCCCCAGGCGACCGCCTAGTCCGCCTACCGTTAGATCCGCCGCTGCCTGGTTAGGTTTCGTAGCTTCGTCTGCTGGATTGTCTTTTGAAGCTACCCAGTGCCACTGAATTCTTGATGTTCGATGGATAATTTCTCCTATTCGACATGCCACAAATTGTTTGTAATTGCGAGCTTCTTAATTGATAAATCCTAGTACTGTCTTTGAATCCGTCCAATAGAATTCTTCATCTATATTCAGTCCCCTTTCCTTGTTAATGGTATCGGCAAGTCTGACACCAAGTATTGCCCCTTGAAGTTCTAACTTTGGTATTGTAAGTGGTTTTGTGGGAGCTACTCTTGACTTAGCTGCCAAAATATTGACATTTACTGTGTCACCCTGTATTGTTTTTTAATAAACCACGGCTGCGAAAGCCCTTTCTGAGGCGTCTACAAATGTATGCAGCTCTCTGCGACAGTTTCACTTAATGTTAGAATAGGATCTGACGATCTTAATATCTTCAACAGTTTTTATAGCGTCGAGCCATTCCTGCCATTTTCTTTGGAGGTTAATTGGCAATATGTCATCCCAGTCAACCTTCTCCTTCCATAGTTCTTGCATGAGGACCTTTGATTCCGTAGTGAGATTGATGACCAAGCCCAATGGGTCGTATATTCGCATTATATTTGAAAGTATATTCCTTTTGGTCAATTTTTTAACCTCTAGTGATGGAATTTTTAGTTAATATCTGAAGGTATCATTTCTCGTGTCCCAGTGCATGCCAAGAATTTTCTCGTAAATATCATCCTTGTTTTCGATAAAATGCATCTCTTTATTCGCTCTCCTGTTTTCAGGAAGAGAGCTTATCAATTCATGAGAATTTGACACAAAGTTTCGTATAAAAAAATTAGCCTTATAATGAATTGTCATGATTTCGTTTACTGTCTGGGCAGCATCTTCAATGCTGGAGAAACTATATGTTGGGTGCGTACGTGCAGGGCACTCACGCGCCCTCTACGCGAGATGTTTTCTCTCGCCGGTTGATGGGCACGAGTGTTCTAGCGAGAGATTCGTCCCGATCTGCGAAGATCGTTACTCGTTACACGATCGGGATGCGAGCGGCAGTCGGGATACAAGTAGCAACGAATGTGGTGTAATATTACTACAAGGCGGAAATAAATTAAGTTTATTTATTGTAATCTAATTTCCGTTGTGTCGTATACACTTATCCGGCCACATATCACACGGCGAACGTAAAAGTGGCGACGAGGACAATTTAGTTTAACGTGTGCTCAGTTCAACGTGTGCAAGTGTATCAAACATAGGACCACCGTGTTGCAAGCGTCGTAGGATGGAGCAAGCCGACGCAAACCAGATGGATGTTTTTGCGGACGTTGACCCGCGCCGATTATCGCAAAATCGTGCCAGCGTTCCAGGCGTGTCTATGCCAAATTTCACGCATCGAGAAGGAGCATCAGTAGTACCGCCAACGATAATCCAGCCGCCATCGCAGCCTACGTCGACGCCATCGCTAATCAACGCGTCACCAGCCATCATTAGCAGTGCGGATAGTGCAACGATGCTGCAAATGATGAATTTGCTTCAACAGCAAATGGCACAGCAGCAGCAGCTACTTAACGATTTTCTTCACGCGCGCATGCAGAACCAATGCGCTCCACCCACCACCTTGCAGCCTGAACAAATAATTGATACTCTGTCTCACCACATTTCAGAGTTTCAATACAACAAGGAGACTGGTATAACCTTCAAAAGCTGGTTTTCACGCTATCTCGACCTGTTCCAGAAGGACGCGGCAAGGATCGACGACGCAGCCAAAGTGCGATTGTTGCTGCGCAAACTAGCACGACCATCCGAGCACGATCGCTACTTAAGCTTCATCATGCCGAGCCGCCCGCCGGATTTTTCACTCGAGCAGACTGTGAAAAAACTTACATGCCTGTTCGACACCCAAGAATCGCTGCTGAGCAAGCGGTTCAAATGCTTGCAGATCATGAAGACGTGGACCGAGGATCATCTCAGCTATGCGTGTCGAATTAACAAGGCGTGTGTCGAGTTCGAGCTGAAGAAATTGAACGAGGAAGAGTTCAAGTGTTTGCTGTACGTGTGCGGGTTGAAAGACGAGATCGACGCAGACATCAGGACGCGACTGCTAGCCCGTATTGAGGATAAGGCCTGCGTGACCTTGCAACAGCTTTCTTCAGAGTGCCATCGGTTAATCAACCTGAAAAAGGATAGCGCAATGATCGAGGCACCGGTACCAGAGCGTGTTCTAGCAGTAAACACAAAAATGCATCGCGCACCACGTCAGTTCCAACCCAAGCGCGACAATCCTACTACCCCCTGTTGGTCGTGCGGAGGGCTGCATTGGAGCCGCGATTGCCCGTACAAGCAACACCGATGCACAACTTGTTCCCGGACGGGCCACAAAGAAGGCCATTGCAACACCATAAGATCCCGTAAGCCCGGCAAACGCCCCTGGAAGCAGCGTAAAACACAATTAAGGATGGTGACAGTGAACGTCCAGAGTGTACAGCAACGGTGCAGATTCGTGTCACTTACGATGAATGGTACACCGGTTCGTATGCAGTTGGACACGGCTTCCGACATTACTGTGATAGATCACACAACGTGAAAGCTCATCGGCAGTCCCCAGTTAGCAGCACCATCCGTAATCGCTAGAACCGCCTCATGTGCTAACCTATCCCTGGAAGGAGAGTTTCCGTGCACTGTCGAAGTGAATGGACAGGCAAAGCATTTGTTACTTTTAGGTGCTGATGTTATCGACGCGTTTGTTCAATAGTCAGTTCCGATGGACAGTTTTTGCTGCCACGTTACAGGTACGTCTATCACGCCGAAGCAATGGCAAGAACGGGTCCCAACAGTCTTCGAAGGTATAGGCCTATGTAAAAAGGCAGGGGTTACCTTGACGCTGAAAGACAACTGCCGTCCAGTCTTTCGTCCAAAAAGACCCGTTGCATACGCTATGCAAGAGCCAGTAAATCTAGAGCTTGATAGGCTAGAAAAGTTGGGCATAATAACACCTGTAAAGTTTTCTGAATGGGCAGCACCGGTAGTAGTGGTTAAGAAGGCAAACGGGAAAATTCGACTATGTGGCGATTATTCCACTGGGTTGAACGAAGCGCTAAGACCACATGATTACCCGTTACCACTCCCAGAGGACATATTTTCAAGGCTGTCCAACTGCACCATGTTTAGCAAAATCGACTTAACGGACGCCTTTCTCCAAGTCGAAATTGAGCCACAATACAGACCGCTACTTACCATAAATACGCATAGAGGCTTGTACCACTACAACCGCCTGCCGCCCGGCATTAAAGTTGCTCCTGCCGCCTGCCAGCAACTTATGGATACAATGCTCGCAGGGCTTAAGGGCGTATGGATATCTTGACGATATCATCGTGGGAGGAAGTAGCGAACACGAACATGACACAAATTTGGCAGAAGTATTACACAGACTTCAAGAATATAGATTTACGATACGAACCGATAAATGTGCTTTTAAACAGCAGCAAATCACGTACCTTGTACACGTGATCGATAGCCACGGGTTACGACCAGATCCGTCAAAAATCGAGCTTATAAAGAAGCTCCCTGAACCGAAAGACATATCCGGTGTGAGATCATTTCTGGGAGCAATTAACTATTACGAGAAGTTCATCCCGAATATGAGGAAGCTGCGATATCCGTTAGACAATTTGCTTAAGGCAAATAATTCATTCTGCTGGACGCCAGAATGCAAAAAGTCGTTCGCAACGTTCAAGTCTCTCCTATCGTCCGACCTACTTCTAACGCACTATGATCCAAGATAATCGTTTCTGCAGACGCTTCGTCCATCGGCCATGGCGCAACGACTAGCCACGTGTATCCTGAAGGTGCAATGCGCGTAATTCAACATGCTTCCCGCGCCCTCAGTGAAGTAGAGCGTCATTACACCAAATCGATCGCGAAGGCTTGGCTATCATCTTCGCTGTGAAAAAGTTTCATAAAATGATCTTCGGCAGGCGTTTTGTTCTTCAAACGGACCATCGACCTCTTCTTCATATTTTCGGCTCGAAGAAGGGTATCCCGACCGTCACCGCAAACCGTTTGCAGCGTTTCGCACTCACTCTTCTAGCGTATGATTTCAGCATAGAGTATGTACGCACCGACGACTTCGGAAATGCTGACTTGCTTTCGCGCCTGATCAACACACAAGCCAAACCTGAAGAAGACACCGTGATCGCATGCATAGAAACAGACAGCAAAGCAATGGTGGTAAGTGCGCTTCATAACACTCCACTTCATTTTGCAGACCTTCAGAAAAACACGGAAAGACCCCTTACTGCAAAAGCTCGTGCATTATATACGTGAAGGATGGCCCAGTAATGCAATCTACACAGGGAAAGTCTCGTTTCTTCGCACGTATGGATGCTTTATCAACCGTTGATTCCTCGAGTTCTACAACAGCAATGTCTGCAACAAATACACCACAATCATCCTGGCATACAACGGATGAAAGCATTGGCCAGAAGCTACCTTTATTGGCCATCCTTGGACGCTGACATCACGGAATGGGTCAAAACAAGTAACGCATGCCAAGCAGTTGCACGATCACCCCCTCACTCAAGCCCCGTTCCTTGGCCAAAAGCTGCAGGTCCATGGCAGCGCATTCATGTGGACTATGCTGGTCCACTAGATGGAGATTTCTACCTCATCGTAGTATATTCGTTCACGAAGTGGCCTGAAGTATTTCGAACGAGCAGCACTACATCCGCAGCAACCATCGGCATCTTACGCGAAATATTCGCCCGGTTCGGTGTTGCAACCACTCTAGTATCTGATAACGGTACGCAGTTTACGAGCGAAGATTTTAAGTTTTTATGCTTACAGAACGGCATCGAGCACATTCACGACGGCACCCTATCATCCGCAGTCTAACGGGCAGGCTGAAAGGTTCGTTGATACTTTCAAGCGGACGCGGAGGCGCTGGATGCATTCCTACTGTCCTACCGAAGTACTCCGAGCTCCGTGTTGGAAGGGCTAAAATCACCAGCGGAGATAATGTTTGGCAGACCAATGCGTACAACCTTAGACCTATTACGTCCACCACTCGCCGGAGGGTTAACAGACAGTCGAAACGCAGGGAATTTCGCCCGTCCGACCTGGTATATGCTAAGTGTTACTCTCGCAACGGTTGGAGTTGGACAGCTGGGACCATTGCTAGCCGCATTGGAAACGTAATGTACACCGTCAGGACAGTCGATAGAAAGACCATAAGAAGCCACGTGAGCGCCGTGAACGTCATCATCACCATCATCGTGAATCATCGGAGTCTGACGGTTTACCGCTAGATATTCTTTTGGATTCCTACCACCTAACTCCGCAACCGACGACATCAACAGCCGAACCATCATCAGCATCGCTACAGCATACTACATCTACATACACGGGCGTATCGTCTGCATCACACCCACAAACGTCAGCAGTCATCGATCCGCGTACGGCCTCAAACGCGGAACCGCTGCATCCAACGAATGCCCCAATTCCGGTACAAGCTCCAACCCGAGAACCACGTCGCTCTTCTAGGCATAGAAGACCGCCCAGTAGGTTCTGACCTGTACAGGCTTTTATGGGCAAGTGTCCTAGGAGACGTCCCGATCCGCGAAGATCGTTACTCGTTACACGATCGGGATGCGAGCGGCAGTCGGGATACAGGTAGCAACGAATGTGGTGTAATGTTACTACAAGGTGGAAATAAATTAAGTTTATTTATTGAAATCTAATTTACGTTGTGTCGTATACACTTATCCGGCCACATATCACACGGCGAACGTAAAACTATCCAGATAATCATCTACGTAATGATTATCGGTAATCGCCTTCACTGCTTTTGGGTTTTGTTGTTCGAATTTTAAAGCGTTTTGATTCTTCACAAATTATGCGCATTCTGGGGAGCATGTCGCTCCAAATGTCATTACCTGCATAACGTAGACCTCAGGGTCTTTGTTAGGAGATTCTCTGTACAAAAAACGTTGGGCACACTGATCTTCATGCTTAACCTTTACCTGGTGGAACATTTCCTTTATATCACCAGAGCAAGCAATTTCGTGTTCGCGGAATCTAATTAGTACACCAAATAAAGAGGTGGTAACATCAGGACCGGATAAGAGGAATGAGTTCAGTGACCTTCTTTCGTTTTTTGCGGCTGCATCTAATACTAGACGAGGCCTAGGTGGAAACTTGTTCTTGTTTACTATAGCAAAGTGAGGAATGTAGTTTATCTTCCGGTTATGTTCGAGCAGCTCCACAGGGGTAGCCTTTCGAGCATATCCTTTGTTTAGGTATTCCGCAATAGTTCGGTGATACCATTATTTTAATTCAACATCCTTTTCGAATTTTCTTTCTTGGGATTTTAATCTTGTTAGGGCTTGGGGATAGCTATTTGGTAACTGTGGGTTGTCTTCCTTCCAAAGTAATCCTATCTCGTATCCGTTTTCTTTATATGCCAAAGTATCCTTCATAATTTCTAGCGCCTGCTTTTCTAATTTTGGCATTGGCGCTTCGTTTGACTTAACTCCAAATTCTTCAGTTGAGAAAAAATTCTGCATGAGTGACGACATTAATTTTTCATCTTCTTCTTTTGATCTTTGATTGTAAAGAGAAGACTACACTTATTTATATCATTTTGCCAATAATGTTTTCCTCCTCCGAATATTGTCCATCCCAAACGAGTTTCTTGAGCTACCGGTTGGTTAGGTTTTCCGGAGCGATATCCAATGCTTTGAGTATAATAAGCATGTGGGAGACCTAATAAGACTGTCGGAATGGCATCATAGTAACTTTCTAAATCGATATTTTTTAAGTGTTTGTACATTTTGCTTAATTTCTTAGCATCTACCGTTTGTCTGGGGAGGTCGAGTTCCTTTACCGATCATAGATTCTTAATGTTGAGCATTTTATTATTTGGCCCTCGTACCCTCAAAGAAACAATTTGACTATGTGGTTTGTCTTGCATGTTTCCATTCGTCCACGATAATTTAAGAGACATATTGGGCCCTGTTAGTTGCAGCTGTTTTCTTACGTCATCAACAATAAGACTTGTTGCTGACGCTGGATCCAACAATGCAAATGTTTTTATTTCCGCACATTCGTGATACAATGTGATCAGTATGATTTGATAGTAAAGCTTTCTGTCCTCTTTGTGAAAGTTTAATCTTTGTGGAGGAGTGTATGAAGGGAATTGTTCCTCTTTCCTATGGTGTTTTTGTGAGCAACGTTCCACTCTGCATTGAGGCAGGAAGGCGGCAGCTAACTGCCTTATGGTTTTTGTATTTGCAGCAATTAGTACAAATGCCCTTTTGGGTTAACAGTTTCCATCTCTGCCATATTGGCTTATCTATGAGCTCTTGGCATTGAGTTGTTTCATGAGCCCTTCCACATACCAGACAATGATTGTCTTTCGAATACATCTTGGGCTGTATGTGGGCATTTAGTCGGTGCCCTCAAAATTTCTGACCATTTTCATTTGCTACCAACACTGCCGCTAGGTCCTCGGTTGGTTTTATCCATAATGCCAGATCGCTTAATGTGTGAATCTCTTGGCCATTTAATGTTTTTGCAATCCATTTATTTCTAAGATCTGTTGATAGCCGTGCTATGAGGTCGCTTAGAAGCCTCTGATCATTTAAATATTGTGTTCTCCCCAGTAGATTCATATTATCTACCAAATTATTCAACGCATTGGAAAACTCTATTATTGATGTTGGATTTTCTATTGAAATGTGCCTGCAAGCTGTGAGATCGTAAAGCAAAGAGTTGTAGACGCTTTCGGGGTTACCATAAAGTTTTTCTAATCGGTCGATAATTTTCTCAAGATTATCAGGACTTAACATGAGACCACTGACTGATTTTAATGCATTCCCTTTTAAGTATCGCTGTAGTCTATTCAGATTCTCCGGCTTTGAAAAATTTCCTTTCTTAGTTGTTTCATTAAAGGCCGTTTTAAATGGAGGCCATAGTTTATAACTACCATCAAATTCAGGAAGTTCCATAAGCGTACTTTTGCGAGCAGAAGAACTAGCAGTTATTGCGCTTACAAGTCTGTTAATATTTTCGGTAAGCGAAATATTTTCCTCGCTTGTTTCGGGATTCAGAGCCTTATCGCTTAGCAATTGTTTTGTTTCCTGCTTTTTTGGTTCTATTATTATTTGATCTTCAAGAGTCTTCTGCAATCTTTCAATTTCTTCTTCTTGTTGCTTCTGTGATTCTTTGTTTCGTTTTTCATTATCTATCTTTTCCTGCAATAATTTCTCTGTTTGAATTAATGCTTCGCGCATTTCTTTCCCATCGTTAGCAGCTTCGTTTAATTCCTCTTGTAACCGCTCCAAATCCTTTTTATTGTTATCACTTTGTTCTAATTCTTTCTCTCTTTTTTCCTTTAATAATTCGCAAAGTCTTTGTGATTCTTCTAGAGCCTTTTTTATCTCCTTCCTTTCTTCTTCAGATTTCTTACATTTTGAACATACGAAATTCTTTGGGCTACTCTTTACCCCCAAACAACTCAGGTGAAACCACCTGTCGCATTCCGTGCAACTAACCTGTTTCTCCCACTCATCTTTGTTAGTACAAAGTTTACAATGACCGTTTGGATTAGTAATGAATTCCATTGTTACTCACTCAGCGTTTGAGATGCGGCTGTATGCCGTATCACGGATGTCCGCCTGCTGATGATGCTAGTCGATCTGGTGGGTTCTTCTCTGGTCCGGTTACCGCTGTATAGTCGTCTCTAGCGGGTTGGATGCTTTCTTCAGTCACGTTATTACCGGCCCCGCTTTGCTACTTGGAACGTCTGCGATCGCTGTCTGCTGCCTGAAGTCGCTGGTGCACTGACCGTTATCCGCACGCTGTTTGTTTTGTTTGCCGGCCCTGGCGATGAGTCGCTGCTTGCTGCTTACTGCTTGGAGACGCCGGTGGACTTGCCGCTAGTCGCTCGATGTTCGTTTTGTTTGTCGGACCTGACGATGAGTCACTGCTTGTTGTCCCCGTTCCAAACCGAGTAAGCCTACTCGTTGTTGTTTAATTCGATATTTTTAATCAGCTATTTCGATTGAAACTTAAGCTGTTTGTTCTTACTCGTTGTTTTTATTTCGTTGTCACAGACCTTGCTGTGTAACCACCGAATGGTAACTACGTTGGCGTAGCCTTTTGCTGATTTGGCTTTATAACGTTTTGCCGTTGGTTTGTTTATATCGTTGTCGGTACCCTCCGTGCTCTTGTGTTCGCTAACGGTTCTTGGGTTTTGTTTATGATGTCACCTTATTCTTATGGTGTTTCGGCGGTCGTGCTTAGTTACGCACTTATTTGCCGTTCTATTTCACTCCTGGTATTGATTTTACTGCTTTGTGCACTTTCATTCGCGGTGTTTCGGCGGTCGTGCTGGTTTACGCACCTTATTGCCGATTTATTCCACTCACGGGGCTGATTCTTACTATTTCACTCACTTTCACTCGCGGTGTTTTGGAGGTCGTGCTGGTTTACGCACCTTGTTGCCGATCTATTTCACTCACGGTTGTGATCTTCACTACTTTGCGCACTTTTACTCGTGGTTTTTTTTTTGCGGTCATACTTAGTTTTACGTACTTAGTTGCCGTTCTATTTCACGGTGCCTTGGCGCTTATGCTGGACTGAATCACGTGCTATTCACTAGGAGGAGGTCGTTAGTTCCTCTCTGGAGCCACCATTAATGCTGCTGGCGGATGTGTTGCTCCGTCGCAGCGCCCAACGCCGGTGCTTTACACCGAGTCGGGTATATTTTTCCTTCGTAGACCGGAGAGTGCCTCCGACTATTCAGAAACGAGCGATTCTGAGGTTAGATTGCGCTTTTTTATTTAGGTGTTCATCTCTTATATGCTATTTAGTTGCTGACCACATATAGGTCAGCTAACTGTAATTATAACTATTCTGATAACAAGTTTTATTTATTCCTAATGCGACGTGTACCTATGGTATATGAATTGCGTAAGTTACTTCCTCGTTTGAACCGTGAGAACGGTTGACTACCTGTTTATGTTTGTTGCGTTTCTGGAGCGCGCGCTATTGCTTGGGCTGTGTTTTGCTTGAACTTTGTTTTAACTTGAGGTGTTTTAACTTGAAGTGTTTTACTTCGCTACATCCGCATATATGCTTTTACTTCATAATGAGGTCGTACGCAACAAGCGGTTAACGCAATTGTAAGTGCAAGATTGTCTCTTTAAATTTTGTCGATTATCTTCTCACCTCACCAAAAGTCTCTATCCTTTTTGACTTCCTGGCGCTGGTATTGTACCGTTATCTCTGTGATTGAGAGAGTATGGGTTGCGCTGTTATCAATCACATAGACAGAATGTGTATGCCTATCCATACTAGAAACCAGCAAAAGAGAAGGGAACTATGTTCTATACCGGATCGAAAAGAACGCTGAGAGAAACAGGTTCAGATTTCACCTGCTTGCTTTGTACTTAGCAAACCGGTCCATCGTATGAAAGAGAGAAGATCATCGAGCGTTCCAGACCGATTTGAAAAGAACGCTACGAGAAACAGGTTTATATTGAACCTGGATGATTTGATTACAACAAACCGACTCATCAAATCAAAGAGAACAGAATATCGAACGTTCTAGGCCGGATAGCAAAGAGCACTGAGAGCAACCAGACCAGCACAGATTGTAGATGAAAGCAGCCGGTTGCTTGGGTTAAAATTAAGGATCACGGTCCGGATGGTTGCATGCTGGAACGGATCACACCTGGTAGGTTAAGAACGCAACGCGAATCACTATTCAATACCCTTTTTTGTCAATAGGTGGACAAATGAATAACTAAGCATGTTTTAATCATGTAATCCATTTGTCTGCTTCAATTTGTTATAATAGTATTTTTCTTGACATTTGACAGTTGCCAACATAGCGTGTCTACTGGTAACGCTTCGCATTTATCCACTATTTTATTGGTGTAATTTATTTTTGTTCTAATTACAACAAGTTTTGTTGTGTCCATAAGTGAAGTCTCGTGTTCACTGTGTTCCTAACAGTTAAGTTGTGTGTTTATGGGAGCTTCACACAGTCAACGTACTACTCGGTGGTTTGTCGATCAAAGAGAGAGTTTATTCTTTCTTACTTCTTAACTTAACTCTAATTACATCTATCTTCGCTCTAGATAAGCTGAAATTTAGATCGATTTCGATTAGCTTGATTCCGATCCCATCTGAATCCCTACATGTTCCTGACGACAACTACTGTGTTCACGGATTTTTTGCCTTCTATTCGTGGCTCCTTCGACGTTCATCTGCAGCGGCATCTAAAATGGAGGATGTGTGTTATGCATGTTCTCAAAGTGGGTAGAAAAGAGGTGTCGTCATGTAGAACAATTGAACATCGAGGCTTTAGAAAAAAGCACAAAACCAGGATCGACGGCAGTTCTCAAATGCGACGAATGTTGCTAGTGTACGGGTATGATAAATGAATTGTTTTCGTTTAAAAAATATTTGTATAGCACTAAAAACATGTATTTTGCATCCACACTTTATAAATCGGCTGCTGCCTGTAAACAAATATCGACGGCTGTTGTCAAGCTGAATCTCAAAATGGCAACATGCCACCACCTAAGAAGACACCTCCTCTATATTCCACCTTGGCATGTTCTGAAGCACTGGGCCCGGTTGAAGGGTCAATTACGTGCCTATATTGTGAGGGTGCATACCATCTGGCGTGTACGAAGGTGCCTATAACTGTTATCGACGAAGTGAAAAGGATGTCTTCCATGCACTGGAGTTGGGTGTACTAACGCCATCGAAAATCCGTGTAGCAAGGTGATCAAGGGCATGGGTATACAGGTTGGGTTACAGGCAACCCTCACAGCTGCTGTTGATGCCATGATGGCTAGCTTGGTCCCTACCGGTAATACAGAAGATTCGGGATGGCTTTGCCGGAATCGCCACGGTCCATTCGGCATCTTTGCAGCACAGCAATCAATTGCTCCCACATGCACTACCAAACGGAAAAATACGAAGATTATTACGCGATGTAGTTGCATCCTCAGATGCCGTGTTTGTTGACAGTGCAACAATCTCAAACGCCACAAATACCAACAACGCTCACCGGATCGATCGTGCTTCACTACCACCAATAATCACAGGTACTAATACAACGTCCGCTTCAATACCAACTGTTTCACAGACACCAAGAACCGATTATTGGTGGCTGCATCTTTCAATGTTGGCTGCGTACGTCACCATAGAGCAAGTTGTTACGTTGGTGGATTTGCAGTAGGACACTGCAGACGTAATTGCTTTTAGTCTGCTAAAAGCAGGAACGGTTCCTAGCTCATAGAGCGCTGTATCGTTCAAGTACAGAATCCCTGCTGTCCTTCGTAGTAAGGCACTTAACGCAGTCTCCTGACCGGTCGGGCTTGGTGTGCGTGAGTTCATCTCGCTCCCGCCGCGATCTCTACATTCACGCACACAACACACGAACACTTACACACCGGTACCGCAACAACCCCGTACTCAGCAGACACCGGCACCACTACAGCCTCGCACTCAACACTCACCGGCACCACAGCAGCCTTGTACCCAACACAAAAATCCCCACAATAATTCATACTCACCTGTACATATCCATGAACCCGCACCAACACAAACCGAACAATCACCAACCGATATGAACTGCACTCTCCCTTCATCCACACTTCCGTCCACGTCACGTTCGAAAACACTTCAAACTACATTGGTTCATTTTTTCCGAAGTAACCGCACTACAGCAGCGCAGCCACATGTTGCACTTACGGCTCGAGCAAATACTTCGACAACAAACACAATACACTTACCTTCTACGATAAGCTCGCTCAATTGCAACATCTCAGCACCTACTAACACTTCCATACAACTAGCACCCACTGATCGAGCGGCTTGTATCACTGTGTGCATCAGAATGTGCGTGGCCTGCGTTCTAACATTTCGAGAACACACTGTTCCACACCGAGGACATGCAGACGAATATTTGTTTTATACGTAGAACCTTTGTGTACATCAGTGTACTGAAAACAGCCATTTTTTTTCGTGTTTTTAACCAGTCTGCGCTATCCTGGACATCGGCGTCAGAGGAAAATGGAGCTGCTTTTGGTTTCTATGAGCCTCATGCACGCTATGCGCGCAGTGCTCAGTTTGTTTCTGGCTTGTATCAGAATGGACTATACCAGCTTAACTTCAATAATAACCCATCGGGGCGAATTCTTGACCTAATTTACACAAATTGGCCAGCTGCATCTACATGTTTATCAATACGTGTCTGTGAAAATCCCCATACTACTATCGACAGACACCAGCCTCCGCTTGACTTTGAATTAGACTGAATTATGCTCGTGTTAACCTTCCAAAGTTGGAGCGACTGATTTTTTCTTTTGACAATTCTTTTAACTGTTCGGACTATTCAACCATTGACGATGTCACAGAAGCTTTTTGTGAGTTCATGAGATCTGCTATATGTGAATGCACTCCTGTTAAAACTCCTCGTCGTGGACCACCATGGGGTGATCTCACACTAACTGCATTAAAAAAAGAAAAAAGAAAAGCATATTCTGATCAACGAGCAGAACGAAACAGTACGTCACGTCTTTACTACAACAGAGTCCATTCTCTCTATCGCCGATATAATAGATCCTGTCACCGAAGTTATTTGCAACCAACTGCACGTTCCCTCCGCAAGTACCCTAGGCACTTTTGGAGTTATATGGACAAAAAACGAAAATCTACTGGGCTACCAAGCATTATACGTTATGACGGTGATAGTGCCTGTACCCTGCCAGAAATGTGTAAATTGTTTGCCTTGCGCTTCAAGGACAATTTTGCTTCGCAAACTACTTGTTCAGAAGATATGGCCGATGCTCTTTCTAACACACCTGTTGGTGCACAGCTCCCTATGCTACCAGTCATCAATGTTGATACGATCACCTCTGACATCAAACGTGTCAAATCCTCATATACCCCTGGCCCAGATGCTTACCCGTCCATTATCCTAAAGTGGTGTGAACATGCTCACTCGCTGATGAAGATTTTTCAGGCATCCCTGAGATGTGGAACCTTTCCTGCCACTTGGAAAACTTCCTGGATGACACCTATCTACAAGAAGGGCTGTAAGAATGATGCTCTAAAGTATCGTGGCATAACCTCACTCAGGGTGTGTGCAAAGGTGTTTCGAAATGCTAATCTACGAGCCATTGGCCTCGGCCTGCAACTATCGTTCCTGCCAGGTCGCTCTGGACTCGGGCAATGTTGCTCCTCGACGACAGTAGAACGCAATTTGGCTCCTCTGACTTGTTCCTTCTCATGTGCCGTGCTTTCAACGCCGTCAGCGACGCTTTTGAGCCGAGGATTTCGCCAACTGAGTTTAATGATCGTGTTTCTGTGTTAAATTTTGTTCCATAGTGCACATTTTTATGTCCTATGTTATTGTAATTCATTGTAAAACATTGCTAGAATGGTTCGAGAGGGCATTACTGTCCATCGATAGACAAATAAACATAAACATAAAGTTGTTATAACATTGATAAATGTAAAAAAATAATGAAATAATAACAATATCAGAACTTTTTCCATACTCATGAGTTATCAATGAATCAAATCTTTATAAACGATTGCTGAACTTCTTTTTATTTTTGTTAAAAATTGATACTATCTTCATTATCGCATAAAAATAATCAATCTTAAGACATGATTATCTGTCGATTTGCGCATCAACGACAAGTAAAACAGGCGTTCAAAAAATGCTGCTTGGGTTTGGGATAAACAGGCGTTACACGTAACGCTAGCGTAACGTAGAGGGCTATGCCTTACATTTACCCTAAATTCATCTATTGAAGCTCCACGAATCCTTGAACAACTTACAGGGTTTTCATAACCAATTCGATATTGTAAACTAGCTGTCGGTTTTCGTCAAATGCGACTTTGGCGTCGTAATCCCTCAATTGCACGTAGTGAACTCTATTCTTATGTTGTGAAGTACAGTCATTATCCGATATACGCTATCGTTCGGGACCGAGCGCAATAGCGTATCTCGAGTTTTCGCGTATAGCGGATTCCTATGGAAAAATAGTTTACATTACCGGTTCGAGGGTTGAAATATACCGCCACACTGTTTGAATCCGCCGTACTCAGTATTTTCTAGGATTTTATTGTTTTGCAACCTTAAAGCTAACAAGGAATTGTTTGAGTATTGTTTTGCAACCTTAAAGCTACCAAGGAATTGTTTGAGTGAATGTTTAAGTCATATGAAGTATATAAGCCATAAACCTATATTCCCGGTATACATTACAGAGTTTTAATAGCCAATTCGATATTGTAAACCAGTTATCGGCATTCGTCAATTGTGACTTTGACGTGGTAAACCCACAGTAAAGTAAAGATAAACACACTCATCTCTTTTTTGACCTAGTAAAGTATAAAACAGTCGCTGTGAAGTTTGAATCCGACGTACTCGATATTTTCTAGGGATTTATTGTTTTGTATAACGAAAACTAAAGAATAATTTTTTGCGTATTATTTAAATAACTGTAATTAAATAAAATAATATAATTTTATGGATAATTTTAAGTTACTTGAAATGTATAAGTCATAACCCAATGTTGCCGGCACAAGAAGGAAAACGATACATGTATGATAAAAAATAAAAAATAAGCTATAAATTTATGTAAATCACGTATATATGACACATTTATAATTTGTAATAATTTTTTCGTATTTATATTCACAAAAATATGTATCTGTTATATTATTTTTTAAATTTTTGTATTGTTTAGCTGCTTGTTTCATGTGTTACCGGGAACATATGTTTATAACTTATATATTACATGTAACTTAAACATCAATAATAAAACTATGCTATTTGACTTAATTACAGTAACATATATAACACACAAACAATTCCTTGGTAACTTTCTATCAAAACATCTGAATAGAGTTAACTACGTCCAATTGAGGGTTTACGACGCCAAAGTCACACTTGACGAAAACCGATAGCTAGTTTACAATATAATTGGCTATGAAAACCCTGTAATATGTATAAATGTACCCAGCTCACCCTCGGCTTCACGTTTTTCTCCCGGTTGAGCGCAGCAATTCGCGGTATGGTGAAAATAATCCCATAACATCCAAGTCCCGTAATTTTTAGTTGATTTTTGATTTATACGATTTCGATGTATCTCAGGCCACATTTAGGGAACGTTCACATCAAGCTCGGTTAAGTAAACGTGTTTAGAGTTATTGATTATGAACAAATCTGACTGTGCCATTGAAAAACTCAAATTTCCCCGGGAAAATACCGTTTTACCGGGTAAATACCCGCGATTTTTTCCCGAATTTGAAAATACTCGATTTGGTACATCCCTGGCCTTATCATATACGTCTAACGACTCTCCAATTCGTCGGAAGTCCCAGCATTGAACTGAAAAAAATAGTGGAAAAATTGGAAACCAACCGTTTGAATAGATGAATGTTTCGTCGCCTTTTTTGTTCTTGTTCCAGCGTGCTTGACAGTTGGTCGACATCCTGCGGACGGACTAAGTGTAAACAAACTAATTGAGCACTTCTTTTAAATCAATATTTCATATATTTTGATTACAAACGGGTTAAATGTGAGTGATAAAAGTGTTTAAATACTTTTTTTGAATATGATTACAGATGTAGACAGCGGAACAATTCATTCAATGGTAAATCTGCGTGTTTCCGACAGGTTGAGCCGTCGGGAGAAAGTCACTCGAATCTCCCTACTCGATCGAAATATATGATACCCATTTAAGATTCATCAACTCGAAACTGCTGGCGGAAAACCAACTTGTCAAATGATAGCAAAATAAACAAAATGGACGTTTGAGTGAATTTTCTTGAATGCCGAACGCAATATGATAGGCCTGTATAAGTAGGTTTTAAATGATAGAACTAAAATTCGATAGCTTCAAAATAAACGACAGCTTATTGCAATGCGTTTGTTATACCTTTTCGAGTAGTTAATTTTGACGATCGTTTAATGTGTAGCCGTCACCTACTTTTAGCGGAAAATAAATAGCTATTCATAATTAGGGCTGTTATATATATATATATATATATATATATATATATATATATATATATATATATATATATATATATATATATATATATATATATATATATATCAATAATATAAATTATGTTATTTTAACATTATTTATTTATTATTGATTTTTAACCATTTATTTTATGTTTATTTTAATTATTAATTTTTAACCAAATTTATTATAACTTGCTTTTTTGGAACTAGAATATTTATTACTATAGCTATCGTTTTAACGAATTCAAATGACTATTATCTGTTTTTATGTATTTTTTGAATATATTTTTTAATATTTTGCTTATTGTTAAATATCTTATTACTTTTTGTTTATTTTTATTACAATAATGATTATTTTATCCTTATGATTATTTAAATATTACATTAACTATTTTTACTACTTTAGAAATTTAAATTATTTTCGACATCATTATGAAATGAAATTATTTTTTGTATTTCTTATATTTTTATTATTATTGCAAATATTTTTTGATTGCTATAAATATTCTGTTAATGATTATTGTTTTTGACAATTTTTTAAAATATTTTTTCTTGACATAATATTGGTTTCAATATTCAAGTCAACTTATTGCTCTTTTCATTTCTCAGCCATTTAAACTAGCTACATGGGTTTAAAAAAAGCATTACAGAAGCAAAAACTGCATTACAAAACAGCCCAAAAATATTGATTTTGACAACAGCGATGAAAATCGAAGATTGATTATTCTTCGCCGCTATTGTGTGAGGTTCCTGCTTCTACAAATATTGCCGTTACGAAAAGAGCCATGTCTGGCTTCACAGACCTAATAAAAAGAATAGAAAAAGATTCATCAAGTCGCTGAAACAGCAGTACGATACTGTGGCAATTTCTGTATATTCCAGCTCATAAAAGCAAACCAAGATAACATAGCTACATACGTAGGCATACATCAGTAACAGATTAGACTGCGAAAAGGCTCAAGAGACAGTAAGGCAACAGCAATGAACGTTCACCAATATGCCGTACTCACAACTCGAGCTTCCTTACCATTATTCATACAAGAACAATGGATCTGAGGGATGAATCTTGCCCGAGATACAAAAGCTCAGATCAGGCAAAATAGACCTGCGTGAACGCAAACAAACACGTGAGAGGATTGATAACGGTTAGTTTCATTCGATTATGACACGATAAAAACAATCTAATTTTTTGTTATTCCTCAACTTGTGCTCCGTCGACTTCAAGAGCCATTATGGCGCGACATCGTTATTCATTAAACGGTGAGATAAATCAGACAGCTAGACGAAAATCACGCTAGCACCGCCGACAGATCTAGCAGACTACGTGTCGAACTTAATTTTCTAGGTACCTTCCGTAGTAAAGTGTTGCATAATTTCAACAGGCATGAATTTATTATCAAATCAGAATAGAAAAAAACCATAAACCACTCTGACGTGAATAAACATACTTTATCAAACCACTAAACTAATCACGCTAATAGCCTTTCCCTCATAATAGCCCTCCCTCAGCCTGTTTCAAGACACGCTGTTTTGAGCTGTCGGATTTTGGTGAAATATTCGATCGATTGATAAATCCAAGGATCGTTTTTCGTATATAATTTCCTCTATTGCGCTTAAATTTTAAGTTACAATCCACTCCACAGTGACTATTATACACGATCTAAGACACACATGCTAGAAAGTACTCACCTTTCCGTACCATATATCAACACTTATTTAATGTTTATCGTACAACACTTATTCTTATCAGCGCAAACTAGCAAGAAGATGATCAAACACATTTTATCGAGCTACTATTCAATCTACACATGAACACAAGCTCGTAATTCCTTTTTTTTTCTTGGACAAGCTGGTGGCTTACGCGAGTTAGCTCTATTCATTTTTTTATCTAAGCCACACATTTTTGCCTTCTAGAGCATCGTTTACGTGTTTAAAGTACGCTCCCTTCATTTCTTATCATTATCCATATTTTGACCAAACAGCGATTTGTACCATAGGTATCACAATGAATTAAATGTTTTTTTTTTTTTTTTACTTTTTTACCTACACAGGACGTGACGATTTCGTGGACTAATCAATCAGTTTGTGGACTAATCAATGCATCTTCATTTGTTTCACTTTCCATCGTTACTTGTGACAATCCAACCTGGGGACGTGAGTTTGCTATCAAATCGTGTTTACATTATACTTTTGAGGCTTTTTAAACCGTTTTTTTAATTTAAAATTACTTTCGTATCTTATTGCATAGAACTATTCTGGTTGGATTATCGAAATAGTCTTTTTTGAAAGGGGTAGAGTAAGTATATTAAAAGGTTGCGAAACTAATATTATTTATTATCAAAGTTTCACAGATTCCTTTTAATCGACAAATTGTTGGAAGTTGGAGTTTTTATAATAAAGCAATCAACATATTAATATTATTTTATTATTAAATAAAACATTTGAAAACAATTTAAGTTAATCCCAGTCATGCGTATTCGATAAAAAGTATATATAAGCAAAATATTTTTTAAATGTGATATTGTTTATTATTTCTTTCTGCAACTTACTCTTGTTTAATTTTTTCTTAGAATATTGCTGTAAAAACATCTAGAATGACTAGCCAATCTCGCAACGAAAGAGAGGAGTGATCATCATATTTACACGTTGAACGCATTCACTTCTCAAATATTCCACGCCGTTGACACCTGTCCAGACAACATTGGGCTCTTGTTATTGATTCTGTGATATTTCTACGCTCTCCTAAATCAAGAAAAGATCGACAGTCGACGATAGTACGGACATCACTTTCAGCTTACTGAGTATCGAGTTAATTCTTGAATAAAGATAAATGAATATCATCTCTTAATCTTCTTTTGGGATTTCCTTTTCAAGTGATACAATGCCACTGTAAAAGAAATATTTTTTGGGAAATAAATGAGCCAAACATAAAGAGTTCTCGGTTTTTATAAATATTTTACTGCATTTACCTATATTAAAAATGATGAGCGTAAACTACAGTGCTATGTTTGCTGTACATCGAAAAACAAATGAATTTACATACCTCCTAATGATGTGCTGTGTTGGCGATGCGGTAGTAAGACGGAATTAATTTTTAGCCACGCATTTCACACGCAACATAGTGCTAAAGTCTTCCTGAGTAAACATAAAAAATATCACAAAGGAACAAATGTCATGCTAGGAAGGCCCATTAAAAGAGGAAGTTTCACAAACATATTATCTTTAATTCGTAATTCTCCATCCTCCAAGATCTAAATCAAACGCATCGAAATAAATGTGTCGAATGTGTAAGCTGAGGATGGACGTGTGCATATACTCTTACGTGTCACTTTGAATCTCTTGTCCGCTGGGAAGACTTCAGAATGACGTGATATACTCATTGGTATTGCATGGACATGATACGATATACAACGAACAAGAATCGCCCAATCACACGAAATCAAAACCCAGCGGGTAACCAGTTTATTCTTCGTTCTCACTACTGCTTCCAAAGCGTCCAAGCATCACGGATGAATCTGTGTTACGGAGATACCGGTTTATTTAGAGCTGATGCCTTGTTTCGATCCAATAATAAATGAATATGGTCACTGTAGTTTCGCTAATTGACCGTGTCCAGCGTCAACATAGCATCCAACCATCTGAAGAGCAAGATGAGTTTGATGAGATACAGATTTTATAAGAAATCATTTTATCTTCTGTTAAGAGAGTTTCGTGGGTTTACAGTTTTCATGCTGCACTGTTAGTCATCGTCAAACAAGAATAGAACTTCCTGTATTTCACCGTTTCTGTTTCACTCAAACAACTAAACTCTCATTTCGCTTTTATGCTTCTGATCCTTTGAATGCTACTTTTTTTTTTTGCTGTCGTCGAATGACCGATGAACGGTTTATCATTTCTAGCCTTCATACCTCCTTAATTGAATTTTGTCTATGTTCATCTCATACCGAACAGATGACGTACCACTTAGGCTGTTAATTGGATAAACAATTTAGTGGTATTTACCAACGAGCAAAGTTGACATGTTCATGTTATACCGGAATATACCTTGGTTGAAATTATTCAGGTTCGTGGAAAGTGTTATGGCCATTAAACCGATAGTTTATATTTAATAATTTGGTTGTTGTTTGCTAATAATTATTTTTTTTCCCTAGAAGGCAAAACGAAAAACCAAGATATTAAAACAAAGAAGAGTAGATAATCTAATTAGATAAAAAAGGAATTTGCAACATCAAGCCCTAATGTATGTCTTTTATGTACAAAGTGTAACCGTAAAACATTAACTAAATCCCTTTTTCCCAAACATTTATCTTTAGCAATAATATACACAGCCGGTCTCGTAGTACAGTCGTCAACTCGTACGACTTAACAACATGCTCGTCATGGGTTCAATCCCCAAATAGATCGTGCCGCCATACATAGGATTGGCTATCCTGCTATGCGGGAAAATCAATTAGTCACTGAAAGCCAAGCCCCACAAGTGGTACAGGCAGGCCTTGACCGACAACGGTTGTTGAGCCAAAGAAGAAGAAGAAGAATATACACTTTAGGTATATTTTTAAATGCATTGTAACATTTATCATATTAACACTACAATAGTAATATCCAAATTTATCACAATTTAATTTATAAATTCATTACGATTCGTGATTAACATTACGGAATTATTCTTTATTCTGTAAAAAGTACTGTAATGTAATTTAACATACTGTTTGTTTTTCGTCTATTCTCGATGAATTAGATTTGTTCACCGTAACGTGATGAAGCAGCATTGTAAGTTCATCAATGGTAACAATTTTTTATCCACCTTCTTCATTCATCCTTCCATATAGCCAACAGTACGATATCTAGCATGCTGTCATCCGTTAAATGTACCACTTTCCTGATTCTTACCTCCTGCTATTCCTTCTGTCCATTAATGCAAAGCCAATCGTCTCGACAGTGGTACGACAGCTTGACGTGTTTATATGTTTAAGAGATTATCCTCGTCAATCTTTTACTACTTTTTGTCGAACTTCTTTCTATTTCCTCTTACAAGACAATGTTTTTCTTCTACTGCGTACATGTTTCGAAATAACTGAGACTGCTTCTGCATTATTGCACTTTGCTCCAACAACAGTTGTGGGAGTATCAGCTGGACACAAATCTAATGACTAAAAAAATCATAAATCACACGCGTTACCTGTCCTTTAATTTTCCCAAGGAAAAGAAAGGATTGACTTCAGGTCTTAAAAATTGTACACCTGCCATCTGTTATTTATCCTGGTAAATGTATTGACAAAATCTTTATCTGCTCTTCTATATGCACACAACGCAAGGATTAGCTGCAGAAAAATATTTTTGACCTTTTTTTGAGCGGCTCAGACAAGAAATATGTAATGTGAGCTTAGTTAAAGAAGAGCTCGTCCTATTATGATGATCATACTTCAAAAGAAAAAGCTTTATGAACACAAGCACCTTCTCAGAGAAAACGACAGAAGGTTTTCTCGCAATTTCTGTCATTTTCTAGATATGATCTATTGTAAAAGTCCAGGGAGTCTAAAGTAAATCATTTCAGGTAAAAACAATCTTCATCACAATTTGCAAGAATATGTTTCCTTTGGGGATTTGATGCGATAATCTTTGGTTCATACATACATGTCACCCACAAGATGGTCAGATAGAGGTAAAAAAGATTGACAGTGAACCATTCGACTGTCCATCAAAAATTGCCATAAAGCATCTGGGTATTGAGGATGTAAAATGTCTCTATTGGGCGAAAAAGAAAATTATTAGAATTATAATAGAACTTAGAATAGTTTGACTGGCATTACGCGACATTCTTAACCAAACTTACTGTATTGTGCGTTATCTTGTGTAATTGTTTGGTCATGGCCTGTCGGGTGGAATAGACCGTGCCCCCATACATAGGACTGCTATGGTAACAATAATTCACTGAAAGTCAAGCTCACTTCACTAGTGGGTACAGACAGGTCTTGATCGACAACGGTTGTTGTGCCACAGAAGAAGAAGAATTGAAGATGTTTACAGAGAAGACGTGCGTTAATTTGGAAAAATATTTAATTTATATATTATTGACATTTTAAACACTAAAATGTTATCCAAAGCACAAGAAGCTGTCAAAATAAAAGCAATCGTGTGTATCGAGAATCTCTTACTATGCATGATTGCTATACACTACCCAAAAACATATGGCTTCGTACGTGTTACGTTAAACCAGACGTTATAAATAATATGGTAGTTTGCCAATTACACACCAACGCACTAATTGGGTGCGGTGGTGTACAACACTGCATATAACTTGTTGTTTTTATTTTCATTTATTTATAAAACGTTGCTGAAAGCTAGTATTTTTCCTTACATTTTGAATTTTTCTGTCGCACACTCCATTTTTTAAGACCACTATTTTAAACACAAATAAAAAAAAATACGGACACCGTTCAAACCGAATGGAATTCATAGGTGAAACCGGTCCTAATTGTGTACCACAAAATAAGGTTTTTTCACGCTATGAACAAGCGAACTGTATACTTTAATTGAAATCAAACAAATATAATTTGTGCTCACGGTTGAGAAGCAAAATTTTTACTTTTTCTAGTTAAACAATTGTTGAATAAAACGTTTCAATCAATGAAATATAATCTTTTGAAGCTGTGCCTGTTAGCATTGTTGTGTGGACAAAATATCTTCCCATTTTGCCTCAATTGAAGAATTTTTATGTTTTTTTTTAATATTAAAGAAAATACGCATTAAATTGTCTTGTTTTCTTTGTTTTCTTCCAATTCTTCCACGCATCTCTGTGACATTGTTTAGTAGTAAACATGTGGTCGAAGTAGTAAAAATTACATCAATATTCTACTAAATTTTATTTTGTATTTTTCTTGTAGTACATTTAGTGCCTAGGAATTTATCCTTGCTGTGAAGTAATGTTTAAATAAATGATGCCCATTTTGCCAAAAAGAGTCGAAGAAAAAGAGACCCACGAAGTTTAAAACCCCTAAAATTCTACAACAACAACAAAAGATTTCCCCTCATTTTGCCATTTTATGACATTATGACAGTGGTTTGTTTACCATTGGCGTGGGACAGCAGGTGCAAGTTTGCTACTTATTTTACGGAATCCTGGCTTGAACTTAAGACACTCGTGTAATGTAACAACATGTCGTATTGTCCTAATCACGGTTTAATAGAAAAACAAAAACTTCTTCTTCTTCTTCCTCTTCTTCTTCTTCTTCTTCTTCTTCTTCTTCTTCTTCTTCTTCTGCTTTGGCACAAAAACTGTTGTCGTTCAAGACCTGCCTGTAGCACACAATTAGGTACCTGCATCTATTTGGCGCAAGATAGCCAGCCCTACGCGGTCCATTCGGGGCTTAAACCTATAACGGCCATGTTATTAAGTCGTACGAGCTGACGACTGTACCACCAGATCCGATTTCAGTGTAACAGAAAGTGTACAATAATTAATTATACGAATAAAATAATTAATTTAAAAAGGTAGATAGTGGTAGAATTTTGAGTGTTTATAAGTGTAACAATTTGATTTCTGTTGAATATATATACTATTTTTTTAGTAGAAACATAATACATAACACACCTAACATGAATATTTGCGGTCTCAAGCCAAAGTAGGAGTAGGTATGTATGCTACCAAATAGATCACATATTATTTGATTTTTATTTGTTTATAATTATTATTATTCCATCTACTGTTCCATTCACACACATGTATTTAACAGATATCTTAAATTTATGTTTAAACAACGACATGGATATGGGAAAATCAAGCTGACCGGACAACTGATTATCTCTCTTTTTTAATTACTGTATATGCAAGGCCCTAGAATGTAAAGTTTTTATTTTATTTGTGACTATCCTTCTTTACATAGCACTATATTACTGCATCTTTTTTACGTTTAGATTGGCACAGTCAAAGCTAAATATTTTTATACTTTTTATACCTTTGGCTACTAGAATTTTAGTTGATTGTCAAGGCAAGATATCTCAAAGAATTCAGATTATATGACTGGATACGGTACTTTCATCCACCATAAATACCATATTCTATTTGTTCCTCAGGATCTGTAAATACCTCATCGCTTTTACCACCAAGCAGCTCTCTTCACCCGACCTATATTGACTTCGCATACTGGTTGATGTTTCTGTTAGTGTTTCTGCTTCCGATGCTGCTGTGCACAACGACTATTTCTACCGTCAACTAGCAGGATTGAAACAGACATTTTCAGCAAGCATTGAACGACATACAAAAAAAACTATGGAGGAAAACACCGATCCATCTTTCGCTGTCATGTCACCTTCATATTCAAAATGCGTACATATTCATGTTGCTGTTAAGGTTCATTCCAATTTTTCTGTTTTCCCTTCTTTGCTGGACCCTTTCCTTCCATCCAACGTAGATCGGCTTTGGCTCTATCCCAATCTGTCACTCGTTCCCGTATCCACTCGATCTGTCCATCCGATGGTGTTTGTTCGACTGGTTGCAATATTTCGCACGTTCACATGTTATCCTCACGAACACTTCCAATCCAGCTCATCGCCTTATGTTTCCAACTTTATCCCTCATCATACATGGACTATTTCAACTTGTTTTTTTTTGCAGCAGATAACAACGGCGAATCCGTTGTGACTTCTTTGGTAGAGTATCGCCTACGAAATGTGACGAATTATTATGTTATTTTCGTAAATGTTCACTCATAACGTGAAATAATCATTACTTTCCTTTTGAAACAATTGTAGCACCTAGCTGTTCAAAATATTATTTGGAGCAATTTAATTGACAGCCCATCAAGTTTTAATCAGCATTGCTCACGCGCAATGAGTCACACTAAAAATTAAAGCAATAATTTGTAAGTATGTATATTTGTAATTCTAATTCAAGTATGTCCCTTTTCTTTTATGTATTTAGCCACTTTAGCCGGTCTCGGGGTACAGTCGTCAATTCGAACGACTTAACAACATGCCCGTTATGGGTTCAAGCCTCGAATGTTCCCATACGTAGGACTGACTATCCTGCTACGGGGAGAATCAATAAATCACTGAAAGCCAAGCCCACAAGTAGTGGTTCAGGCAGGACTTGGCCGACAATGGTTTTTGAGTCAAAAGAAGAAGAAGAATAAGAAGAATTTAGCCACTTCAGATAGCCAGAACTCATCAAAACAGATACATAGCAAACATTGCAATATTGAAAAGTATTATTGAAGATTTGAAATAAATCAATCCACTTTCGTAGTCGAATCAAAGAAGAAATAATTCCACACATGGAATGGCGATTTTTCATCATGGTTATTTTTAAATTGAAATTAAAAACTGTACATCAATCTGAAGGTCAAATTTCTAATCAATTCCAGGAAAAGATTATCAAGATACAAAATAACTTGCTGCAAAAAAGTAATTGTGGAAAAAACTGAAATGTGCTCTAATGAGCTATTCGTTTCCTTGTGTAGCGAGAATGGCATTACAAACTTGACTGCCATTCATATCAACGAATAAAATTTTCGCAAACATGGAAAACTTATCAGTTTATCCAAGATCACATTCAGTTCCAATACACAAACATCAGTCTCGTATTCACCTTTATTTATTACTTAATATAATTTTTATTTTTATTCTAGCGTGTTTAATGCTTTACGTTTTATTTTAGATATTTTCTTAAATATTAAATGCCATGTAGATTAAACTTTTGTATCCCTGCACATTTTTCCAAGACGCGATCATTTATTTCTTGTTTTCACTTTGATACCTCAAGTTGTTACAAGAATTTACTGGCAGAAATGAGTATATCCTCCTCGTTATTTGTTTAAAGATGAATGAGAGAGAGAGATAGAGAAAGATAACATTTGTTTCGTTGTTAATTTATTCACATCTGCTAGCTTATTTATTAATTTCATTAATGTTACTACAAAATAACATAAAATCCAAACACTGTAGCTTAAATCGAAGATTGAAAGTCAAAGTAAAAGGTAATGGGTGTTGAAATTGAATAAAATTAAATGAGGAATCCTACTATTTACATAACACTATTCTGTTTTATGGTTGGTAACATACAAACTAAAAATCAGATTTTTAAAACAATTTACCTTAATATGAACATATGCTTCTATGACTTATATTGAACATTGCCAAAATTAATGTTCATTTTGCAATAAACTAACCTATGAACCATATTTATTAACTAACTACTCTCAGATGAATCAATCGATTAATGAATTAATGTACTAATAAATTCCAATGTGTTCATACACTTGTTTCAATTTTGTCATTTGTTCTTTTTGTATGTAACAAAATATGGACTAACCATTTGTTTTACTATTATAATTATTTTATCTTAAGCTACACGATCCGTGAGTGCTGCGATCGGGATTTGCAATATTCTAGTTATGTCAAAGATATGACAATAAAACATTTAATGATCATTTGCACGATAAAAATAAAGATATCGCAACTGTTCAAACGTGAGAATGCGAATTGAAACCAAAACATGAATTGTAACATTCAAGGGTATTCTATTGTGCGCGTGCGCATTGCTCTCCTGCAGCTTATACAATGCAGTATTTTCTTTGTCCGCTTTGCAAGCATAGTGCGTTCATGTGTATCACAGAAAAGGGGAGGAGCTAACACCATTGTAAATTATTAATTAAAAAGGGGCAGAGCAACACGCGAAAGAGACAGTCCGATGCATAATTCACTCATGAACATTATTCACTCGACAGCCAACAAAATTAACACTGAAACTTGAATTTCGTGGTCAATTTGAAATTAGAAGTTGATGGCAATAGATTAATATTTACGAGCCGTCTTGTGGAGAATTAAATGATAAACCAGTTATAAGCGAAATCTGGATTTATTTGGCTTGCATTTTGAAAAAAAAAAACTAAATAGTTTAAGTGTCGGAACCGAATGTTTTTGGTTGGTGTGTTTTTATGTGCTTCTTATCATCGTGCGTAGTGATATTGAGATGAAATATGGTGAATTTTGTGCTTATTTGTGATTGGTGAACAGTGCTAGTTTAATACAAGTGATGATGAATTAATTATTGATTTTATTGAAAAAAAAATAGGAAATAAGTAAAAGAATTCGATAATATAACCACCAATATGATAGACATAAGTATGTACGGAAATCATTCTACGCACACAAATGGTTTTCAGAACAGTGATCTTGGGTCCGGAGGGTACCCTTATTTTACAGCAGGTCACCATCATCACCACCATTACCACCAGCACCAAAGGCAACCTGTGCAACAACAACAGCTTACTAATTCTGCTACTAACATTGTTAGTGGCCCACCTGTGAACAATACCACTAGTAATACCGTAGTGACCTCTAATAGCAGCTCCAACAACAATTCTAATCCGCCCACAGCCAATATCCATCAGACTTCCTATGTTCACGCATCTCACCTATACAGTCCGTCCGCAATCGAATACGGAATAACTACCTCTAGCTCTCCCCCAACTGATTTGTACTTTGAAGCCGATAGCCAAAGTGCTATATACTACGGCCCTAGTCATCCAACACCGGCGGCTCCTTTTCAAGAAAACCGTATCATAAGCGCGGATAACGGATTGAGCTATACTAATTTGGACTATGCCATGTATCATCAGGCACAGGAATGCGCAGATCCTAGTTATCTGGCGCATCATCAAGATAACAAATTACATCTACATCGCTATGGAGCCTTTCCTGGAGCTGTAGCGTCCGATGCCACTGTTGATGGGGATCCTCATCATCATAATCTTCTTCATCAGCATTCGCATATTTCACATCAGCACAGTTCCACATCCCCTAATGATGCACATGGCGGTGGAGCTACCTGGGGACAAGTTTACTCCGATAACATTCCTCAGTCACAACATCAGCAACTGCAGCCGTCTCTTAACCAGCATACGGTGGCTCAGTGCAGTCCTAATGTTTCTTCCGCATTGCTGGACTCGCCCCATGTAATTCTGAGTGCCAGTGTATCCGACGATGGTGACAGTAATGGTAGTGTTGCTAATAGTTTTTCGCGCCTTCACCAACATCATCACCATCCCCATCATCACCATCACCATGCCACATTGCAGCAAAATATGCAAGCGCAGCAGCATCCGGCGAATCAGCAACCGCAGCAACAAACACAGCAGCAACAACAACAGCAGCACGCTCAACAACCCCAGAACCAACAGAATGCACCTACCTACAAGTGGATGCAAGTAAAACGAAACGTGCCAAAGCCTCCATGTAAGTATTTTTCTAGCTAAAGTTGTATTGTTGATGATACAACCCGCACTATCTCCAGATTATCACAATCCCACAGAGGATAGCGTCACACTGAGCTTGCTTTACGGTCTCACCATAAAACGATACAATTCCCACAGGGACTTTGAGTCCCAAAGGGTTTGCTTTCTCAATGGAGGCTATATTTTTTGTCTGTGTGTTTTCCTTTCTATCCAGCAATCACATACAACGACAAAAAAACTCTTTTATATCGATAAAAAATATCAAACGCACCTATTTCGGTTAGCTACCTTTATCAGCATCAAAAATTCATACGCGTTGCATAGTTTAACCCCGTGATGAACTATAAAAATATATCTAACTGGACCAGTAGAGTCATAAATTTTGCTCCTAAAATCTTCAATCCTGCAGCAATGGCAGTCTTGATAAAGGTGTAATAATTCAAATTTTCCGTAAACATCTTACCTTCGCCATGAGCGTTATCGTTTGCATGTTGATAAATATTACATATGACTGCTTTAAAGCAATGAAGACAAAAACAGTAAATATGAATTCTAGCAGACGTTAGATATTACTGTTAATCAGATATCGTTGTCGTATTATGAAGTACTGGCTTATTACTACGTGATAACATTATGATCTCCATATGATTTTTTTTTAATTTAGAGACAATTTTATATAAAAGCAATTACGCTATTCTCGAAATAGATTTAAAAAATTTCGATCCTTTCCATAAGCTTTTTCAGCATACCAAACATTAAACTTATGCTTAGACCACATACTGCTTAAAGAACAACGCAAAACAACCCCGATTTTGTTAATTAAAAACTACCATAGCTGGTGAGGTTAACAAACTCCCCAATTTTAACCACCAACAATAAAAACAACGCTCACTTATTCTTAGTCTATGTTACGGGTCAAAGAGGTTGTACACCGTGCGTGACTTGGGTCGTTTCCATTTGAATGAAATTGCCATTATCGTCCAGAAGTAAGTGGACCCCAACAAAAACGTGTCGAGGACAGACGTTTTTTACTGCGATGCCGTCAAGGTCACTAACGAAAAACGACGGAACGATGACTGAAAACGAAAGTGGATTATGCTAGCATAGAAACAATTCTTTTCGTTCTCTACCCTGTTCAACTTCTTTGGTGGCTGAAATAGATTCTTCTATAATAACGCGCAACAGCAAAAAAAGTACGCCTACGATCGATATTACAATACCAACGACCCCATGCAGACGTGTTGTGGGGTCTCAATTTACTTTCAATTGGCTAACTGTCCACTGTCAAAAATGTCACAAACTGCACTGTACTGCAAAGCTTACCCAATTGGTAGTGAGAGAAAAGACACGAGGCAGTAATTTGAATGTCATAGATAATAAAAACAAATATTAGATTCAAACCTCCCCCTTTGTAGACACTACATTATGGATACAGTTCTGTTATTTCAATATTAACATGCATGCCTCTGCATGCGCATTTGCACTGTACTTGCTGGATATGTAACAAAATAGATTAGTATTGAAATTAATATAGCACAACCACCGGCTTACAAATTAATTTGTGGGTAGCACTACTCCACACTACACTACTCACCAAATTGACTTAATTTCATTCAATCTTTCCGCGATCACTTATCCTTTCTATAATTCCAATGCTTTCATAGTGTCAAATTAAAAATATCTGTGGCATAGCAAAAGATATTTTTTTTAACTTGTAAATTTTCACATGTTGAGGTTCCATTTACCTAACCAAGAAATACATGCAAATACATCAGTGTGGCTTGTAGTCGTAGCCTGTAACTGTAGTCGAACATTCCCTACAACTCAATTTGCATGGTCCATAGTGTATACAGAATAGATTTTATCACAACATATAATTATAATATTTTCACAACAACAACAACAACAACAACAACAGGCAACACGCAACCAATCGGTGAAACCTCTCCCTTAGGGGTTTCTTTAATTATTACAGCAAACCAAACATTTTGCAGTATCAATTGTTTTACATTATTAAAATAATTCTAAGCGATGCCAGTTTAAGCGATTGTATTTGACGGATAAGAAATGCCAGTTAGTTCATAAAAAAAATAAAATCTGACATATATCATTTAAACTATTTTAACACATAGTACCACACAGTAACTTTAAAGTACCATTGTCAAATTTGAATTACTCACACATTTTAAATTTTTATATGACATATATTGACATATATCCTAACTAGCTCTTTATCTTTTCCCAAAATAAATATACGTAATAAACTTACATGTGTTCTAATCCATACCGCTTTGTTAATTACCTACAGGCATAACTTTTAGGAAAAGAAACAACAGTCAACAAACATTCAACTTCTCTGCGATGTCAAAAATTTCATTTTCATTAGCGGTAATTAATGATATATCAGTAGCTACAGACGACGCTGACCATAAAATTGTCATATCTGATCAACTGACCAAACATGTTTTCATGATTTGTTGTATCAAACGTCTCAATACGTTTGACAATAGCTAATGAATCGGTACTATACGGTCGACAATCTACAGTAAGAAGATGCCAACGACCCCCTTGACGTTTATAATTCATTAACGTACGAATTATGTTTCGGTGCAGAACTTCTCAAACTGATTTCTTATTTTTGGTTTTTTTTTATAAATATCACTGCTCTTACTAGACTGGTCAGTCGTGTAACATGATCTAAACTTCTTATTACACATATTCAATGTAAAACCATTTCCTTCCAGTAATGCAATGATGATAAGGTTAATTATATGTAATTTTATATTGAATATTTTTTTATTTAATCCTACAAGAATAAATTTATATCTGATTGTGTACTCCCGGATACTGACCCTGTAGACTTTTTATTTACTTCATACATTTTTGTTAAGCTAGTTAAGCTAGCCATAAATGAGCTAAACTGACAATAAATTTACAGTTACCAAGGAATTTTGCCTTTTTTTAAATGAATGTTGACAATGACAATGAATTTATTAGTTAACCTACAGCAAAATAGCCAGTCCTACGTATAAGGTGTTCGATCCATATGCAGCTTGATCCTATGACGGATATATTGTGCAGTATGACGAAAGTACCAAGAGACCTCCCTTTTTTAATTTTTTAGTGTTTTTTATCAATCATGAAATATTCAAGCCATTAGCGTATTACTTCCTTAACAGACCAAAAAATTTGCAAATATTTACATACAACAGGCCATATCAAACAATATTAATTTTTTTTTATAAAAATCATTTTTATATTTCACATCAGTCTTTACATTATGAATATCGATGCAGGGCGTACTGGACAAAACTAAATTGATTTTTTTCTGTAATGTAGCAATTAATTCCGAATTTGGATGAATCAATTGCGGAGTTTATAAGTAACCTAAAATATTTAGTAGAATGTAATAAACCTCTTCATACTCATCCTTTTTTCTTATAAGTTTATAATTAAGTTATTAGAGCCATTGGTAATGCGTAAACGTAAATGTGTTAATTGCCTTTAACAAATTTACTTAAATGCGTAGCAGTATCCGCTGGTATTTAAAACCGTAAAATGTATCCTGATATTAAAAATAAACTTCAATATATTAGCAAAATGTTTGAACGATGAAAAACACGAGATAAGTCAAAAAATTTAGGGCTTTCTATATCAAATATTAATGGCTAGCATGAGGTATAGTTACAATTTGCCAGAACAATGTAGCAGTAAAACAAACGATAATTTATTCTTGTGGCTTTTTAACTAAAATTTAATATTTAACAATCAAACCTTAATAAACAAAAGCTAGTTTCTTTTTCAATTATTTATATCAGTGAACGTAAATAAAAAAATGTAATAGGTAAATTTATTTTAAAAAAAGTTTTTATAAAAAAATGTTCTTGAAAATAATACGGATGGAATCAATACAAAAGACACTGCAGCATAAATGAATTACTGACCGTCAATAAGGAGTTTATCATTAAAATGATAAATGATAGCAATAACATGTTTTACCCACTTTCTTTCTTACTAACCTACTTTACTACTCACTTACTAATTAGATTACTTATAAAAAGCCAGATTATTTGTCAAAAATTGTAAAAAATTGGTAAAACTTTGCAAATCAAAAGAGTTGCACTTAATTGGGCCTTTCTTATATTTGAACTTGTGAAATAGGCAATGGAGTAATGTGTATAACATTCTTATGTGAATTTGAAAAAAAAACGAATAAAACATTGATTATCATTTTCTATGATATTCTAAGTACAGCGAACGTGTCATTGGAAAACGTTGAAACCGATTACAATAATTGTTCAACAAATTAAATTATGTCATTTCCGGTTTATGATACTATAGATCACCATGCATGCCATCAAAGTATATTAGTTTAATACTTAAATTGTGAGCTGAAAGTGCTGGAACCTGTCGTATGATGAATTAATGTATTTGCGAAACTGATCAGGGATATTAGAGTTAGTACCGTTAACTACACCTATGCTGCCGTAGTCTGAAAATCAATATTAACTTTTTAAATGAACCTCAAATAACATTTTTAATTTAAAAAAAAAACAAAACAAAGTATAATTACAGTTGTGCGAGACAGTGTTAAACGTTAAAATATTTAAAAGCGTATAAATTTGTTCATTTCACAAGTATAACACTTTTGCACGTAATTTATACAATTGGCTATAATTTTAATATTGAGTATAATTTATCTGAAAATAATTGTATATTAAAGTAAATATATTTTGGAAATATGTTGCTTTAGGTATCGAAGAAGTCAAAAATCTATAATCGTGAAAAAAAAATGTGCAATGAGAACGTATCATTCGTTCAAGAGTTTAAGCGGTACGAATATAGACTGTCTTACAGCAGCCACAAGCGTGGTAATTCTATATCATACGTGGTGTTATATTTTATCTTATAGCTTGTCGGTCATGTTACATTTTTATTTACACCGCACTAGTACCCCAACGTTGAAATTCTGTCAACAACTTCTCTATTATGTTGATGAAAATCCTACGATCACATGACGTAACCGAAACTCAAGAAAACTTGCACAGTTCGTTCCCCTAACCGCTTTGGGTAAGTTCAAGCAACACGCGACACGAACGGGTTTATTGTTTATCATAGATCGTCATTCAATATCACAGTCTCTCATCAGCAAGTCAAGTGCCTAAGCGAATCACTGTGCTGTGACTTCTCTTACAAATGTCTAAGTTGAATACAGCTACCTCAGAATGTGTATCGTAGCATCGATGGTTGCAATCGTTTTTCAAGGATTACGGCTTACCGATATGCAATCCATATACCACCGTTGCCCATCAAAACAATATTTTTACTCCCTATCCCTTAGCAATAGTTCCTTTATCGATCAAAGATTACGTTTACCGTGTTGATGCAGCCGTATCTATATTCTATAGGTATCTATTACTGTACAAATAAGAAACGCTTTTAGACTTTTAGTCTCAATGCAACACATTTTGTTTGCGTATGTTGTGTACAATTAAACCAAAACTTTGCGTTAATATCGCTCAACAAAAAAAAAACATGTGCATTTTCCCCCATTCCTATTGTTGTTACATTTGAGCAATCGAACATGTCAAAGGTCATCTTGCAATCTTAACACAAACATCTGATAAACCTACTATGAGCATGATTAAGGTCAGAAAAATATAACACTTCTACGCGTTTTCGCTTTTCCATCTTCCATACAACATAAAAGAAGGCTTGAAAATATGTATTAAAATGGGCAAAAGTTAAACCTCCATGTTGTATCTTCCTTGCTTAAGGAATTCTCCTTGTCTAACCTACCTCATCCTCCGTTATTTGTGGGAGTGATCCACCATCAACGTCCATCTTCGACATAATCCTAACTTTCGCCAGACATCCCTATTATACAGTATAATCTATTAATTAAGCCTGTCAGTTGCCGCACTTGGGTCGCCGCGGGATGGTTGAGTCGTGCGACCTATCTGACTGCCGGCTCGTAAATTAGCGCTTGTTTGAAACTTCAACAAGTTCACAACTCCCTTCTAGCTCCCCCTTTTAGCTTACTTTTGTTTGTTTATGGTTTGGTTAAAAGGTATCACGCATGTCAGTGGGTTGTTCGGGAAATTGTTATATTTGCAAGCGAGACAATTTCCATCGTAGCATAAACAAAAACCCAGGTTTTAAACTGATGTTTTTCTGCTATCAGATTGAGTGCATTTATGTTCATGTAGATTTTATGGTTTATTTTGAAGCGGTAGTAAACTATTTCAACAAAACTTTAGGACATTTCAAATGACACAATTCGCAAATCGAAAACGAAATTGTACAAAAAGGCTGCGAATGTTTATAGTGATGATCAGTGATCAACATTCCTGGACTGATTTCAATGCAAGATAGAGATAAGGGCATAAGCATAAAACTTCAAGAATCATTTTTGACATGAAAGGAAAAAGATTCGCCACATGCAAGAGAAACAATCAAAAGAGACCTAAAGACGTCTAATGCTTATGTTATATGAAGTTATTATATACATTTTCTGTTAATATTAGTTTACTCCAATGAAAATTAAAATCTGTATGAATCAACTTCCAAATAACTAAACCTTAATTTGATATCGAATTACTTTAAAATATAAATCGAAGTGGGAACGATCGAAGCGGTTGTCAAAAATTATATAAAATTGTGGTTTCTTCGGATATTTTAGAGCATTGTGCCATATTGTAGGCATTGCTGAACAGGGCACTGATGAAATAAATTAAAGTAACCATTGTACACTGGCCACTGCAACTATCGTTCATCATCGATGGAGCTTTGGAAAGTGACTGATTGTCTTCTTATGCGTAATGATCTAAAAGTTCAAGCTTATACCACATTTTTAATTCTGTTTTGGAGAAAACATTCCAGTTTTTATTTAAATCTTATTTGGTGTGCACAGGAGACCCTCAAAATACGACCCATGCGGGTTACATGGCGTTAGTTGTTAGTTGGCGTTACAATGATTTTTATAGCTAAAAGTTGTCATTTGGAAGAAATTGTTTTTTTTATTTAATTTTTAATTATTACAGTCACATACACTTTTATGAAGAATTCCAAATATCCAAGCTTGAATATTTATTTAGCATAAATGACTTATTCAATATAATGTTAAACAAATTAATGATTTTCTTTATTAACCCAGATAGCTAATAAATATAATAAGTAGTTCGGGTTTCCGTTTAGTCGCAAGTTTTTTTTTTTTTTATTATAGCTATAGCATTACGTGTACTTATATATATATAGATCATTTTCCAGAAGTTTTTTAACTCTAAATATGTTGCTTAACTGGTATAAATTGAAGTGTTTAGCCATGTAAAGTCAAGAGGACATGGCGGTCTATTAGTGTCAGTTGAACTATTGTGTATTAAATATATGTATCTAAATGCCATACATAATAAAGATATGGCATAAAAATAAATATTTTTACTATACAAACGTAAAATAAGCTGATTTTTTTTAAGTAAAGATGTAGGGGAAGGTAAGTAAAGACGGACACGTTAAGGGAAATGGTAAAAATCTAGGGATATATAAGTGCAACGATCTTGAAAATGTGCATATATTATCTTACACTTATGTTTTATCAGAAAATGTGTTGAAACTTTTAAGTTTCCATCGATTTTTGCGTATTTTTCATGAATGAAAAACATGGTTTTTTTCGTGCGGTTTTGAAATGTTCGGGTAAAACGGACACCTGATATGGGAAAGATGGACACCATTAAGGGTAAGATGGACACCTGTAGAAAACGTTGGAAAGTGAAGAGTTTTACAGTATTTTAACAAATTCTATCGCTTTCCACGTCCTGGTACGTTTATAAACTAATTTTTGGCCTATTGCAACGACGATTCATTCAGCTGTGGTTTTATAAATTGTAAGCTCCGCTTCTAATACACCGTAGAATGCAGAATCTAAAGCATTATTGAAATATCGCGCACTTACAGCTGACGTTGCTCCAGCTTACAGAACAACAGTCTAGAACTGCCTTTAAGGAAATTACTACGCGAAAAGACCACGACCCCAGTAATTTTTGAGGGACTTGTTAATAGTTTAATCCATTTTTCACCATGTCAAAATTCAACATTTGATGTTTGTAATCCCATAGAATTTCTCATCTATTCCTGAACAATGTCGTATAAATGCCTCATCTTTTTATTGCTTAAAGTTGTCTATGTCGTGAGAAGATATTGGATTTCGTGAAGCGCCTCATCAGCGTCGAGCGTGTAATAGCATAACGAATGGCTACTATTTTGACCGGTGATTTAATTCTCGATCATTGAAATACTTTTCTAATTACTGATTGATTTATAGCACCGGAATAGCTTTATTTAAGGTATTTGAAGAAATATATTCATCACCAATTGATATAAGAAGTAAAAAAAAAAAAATTTGGTGTCCATCTTTCCCTACAACAAGGTGTCCGTCTTTCCCGCTTTGGTGTCAGAATGTTTAAACCACCAGAAAACAATATTTTGTATTGCTTTTACCCTCGTTCTTTCGCCAGTTTTTTCATTAATGATCACGACAACCCATTCATGAAATAAAACTTCCGGAAATGTAAACAATACAAGTTTTAGAGCTTAAGATCCGTTGTAGTCAATTTAGATCCACAAGGATGCTCATGATTGAAAGTTTATTTTGTTCGCTGATTTAACCAATTTTGCATATATATTGCCAAAAATGTTTTCAAATGTGTTATTTAACTTTAAGTTAGGATGCTGCATTTTTGATTTTTTCGAAAATTACCATTTTGATGCATTTATGAGAAGTGTCCATCTTACCCGCAGTGTCCGTCTTTACCTACCTTCCCCTATTCATTGTTGCATGAAATATATCTCCTATCCAAATAGGAGCTTATATAAGCAAAGGTGTATTTTTGGTTATAGATACGATTAAAATACACCATATCGTAGGTCTCGATTCTGAAACTTCGATTATAAACTGTTGTCAGATATCCAAAGCGTCACTTTTTGGACTTACACCTTAGATTTGAACATTTTTTGGTGAAGAGAAAAGCCGCGTTTCGACGGAACGATTTCTGCATAAAAACTCCTGTCAATATCAGCGTTTCCCATGGCAACGAATAATCGAGAAGAGTTCAGTGAATCTTATTATATACACTCAGACACTCCATATCTCTCTTGGCAAATCTTTCCCCTTCCTCTAGAAACAAGTTTCAAAAAAAGATTTGCCAATATTTTGCATTTACACACCACGAATCTTTGCAGGGTTCAATTATCGTAAATTAACAAAATATTTCGTTAAACACGGGTTCTTGTTGTAAGAAATGCACAATATACAACCTTTAGAACATTTAGAACTTGGAAGCAATCGAAAATAAATGTTAAAAGACAAAAAAACACGATATTTCTCTCGGCCTATTAAAAATAGCAAGCAAATATTTTTGTTATCCATTCCGCGATGGATAGCTTGGTTTGCTCGAAAAAGATTCGCCATAGACTGCTAGACTTCTTCTACCTCAGTGAACAAGTGTGTTTGAAAGTTATTTGCTAGCAGAATATGCCGTGTCTGAACGCGGCTATTCGCAGTGTGGATGGCACACATCTTTGCTTGTAATCTTTTGGCAGATGCAAAGAAAACTGTAAATTTTGATATTTCAACTTATTTTTGGGATCGCTGTGCATGGGAGAACATTCTTCTAAAGGTTATTGGTGATATCCATGCATTAAAAAAACAATTCGCGAATCTTTTTTGGACTTTTTTTTACTATCCAGCGAGATACCTGTTTTGCTATCAGCTCAAATTAAGCAGAATAAATAGTTTCCAAAATAAAGTCAAAAAATGCTCAAATAGAACCAACAAATAATTCGTTTCTACGAATTATTGAATTCGCAGAAACGAATTATTTGTTGGTTCTATTTCGGAAGAGACCCCAATAGCAGGATATCTTGAACCGCGTTCTAACTCTATGAACGATAGCAATGTGTTGTATAATAATACACATTATTATTTTTGACACGAAAAATTTCTTGAATCAAGAAATAATTTAGACAATAATCAAAATTCAACTAAAGTGTATACGTTTCACAAATCGAAGTAGCATTTTTAGTTTCATTTTGTTTATTAACATTTGCATGCTAACTACACTAATTGCAGGTTATCTTTATATCATAATAATTGTAAATTTTCAACCTTCTTCTTTATTTTGGCAAAAACCGTAGTCGGTCAAGGCGTGCCTGTACCACTGGTGGGCCTGGCTTTCTTTGACTTTAAGGTTACCATAGCCGGATAGCCAGTCCAACGTATGGGGGCACGGTCTGTACCACGGGTTGTTACAATTGTGTATCCGACCCTAAAACTATACCAGATTTCTCATTTCCCGACTTATTGATTCTTCTTGTATTATTTTTGTATTCTTTTTATTCTTTCTGCCTCTACAGGCTCCCGAAATTTCCCGATGGCACTGTGAGCGGGCCTCTACACGTCACGGCTTAGCGTACCGTACCGTTCCTTTTTGCATGCAGAGTTTGACTGTACGGTACACCACACGACCCTGGTACGTGTGGAGGCCCAGTCATGTGCTAATTCGTGCTATATATCGCTTATATATCACAAACTGAATCACATATTTACAAAGGGAAAGAATGTAATATTTTCGCGTTAAAATAATACAATATTCGAACGTACGGTATGAGAGGACGCTAGGGTCTGCCAGTCGGACGGAAAGCCAAAATTGATTCAGTTGAAAAATATTACATCGGGCTAGCTCGCGACGTGTGAGTCCGCTAAGAATTGATGAAGTTATCGAATGTGGGAGCTCATTGATACACAAAACTCATTGATTTAAAATTAGAGAACTGTTATTTTATTAATTTCATTAGCTATTTCCAAAATCAATGGTGTTATCATTTTTTAACTCTGATCGCTATGGAAAATAAGCCTAAATTAACTTCTAACAATGCAATCTACACACTTCCTTTGATTTATATTTGTCTATAGTATCTCTGCCATCGCATTCACAACAATTACACAGACCAAAACCTAATGCTTGCTCAACCTATTACCATTTTTTTTAGTTTATCGTTCCTAATGTGTTTTGTATGATCACTTTTGGATGCCCGATATGGCACTATCAGCGTATGAAAAAAAAATACACAAGCGCTAAGAATCAACCCATCGTGTTCGAAACAGTAGCACCAAGGCTTATCAATAAATAAATGTTTATCGCAACAACTGCAGTACCACACATGGCTGCAGACAGTTTTCAGGTTTGAGGAAGGGTTAAGACTTTGTCACATTAGATACTCGTAATCGCAAACTTGGTACTAGGGACTATGAACAGTGAGGGCTTACAACCGCGTCACATTGCAGTAAGACATAATAAAGTGAACCAAATATTTGATGTGCTTCCTATAGATAAACATGATGCGCAAGCTAGAGTAATGACAAAAAATCTTACAAATGTTCAGGTATACAGTCCGAGTCAGGGTATTTGTTCAGATAGTGAAAACGACTGTAGGAAGTATCGATGTTTCGTGTATCCGATTGACATCATATCAAGATAACGTTCGTGAAGCTTCCTGTCCGCGTTATTTGTTATAATCGATGGTAGGGTGCTAAAACTTAGAGTTGTTCTGTGTCTAGATAACTGTCACTGTATAAATTCTATCGCAAGCCCATTTCAGTCCACAGCTTCATTAAAGTACTTTAGATAAAGCGAAAAGTAATCACTTTTTATGTATCTGGATATATATTTGTACATTACTAATTAAATAAAATGTTGAACATGAAAAATAGCATCCTTAAGTAAAACATATAGTCTGATTAGTGCACTTCTCTTAGTCTTGCTATGAGGATGGTGCAGAATCTTCTAAACGTCAACTGTAGTGCAGCTGCAATTCTTTTGCATTTGTATATAATTGCTGACCTATTGGACAAATGTAAACTCATCAACAAATGGGGCTCTTTGATTCAATGGTAATAGCAATTTTGCAACATTGAAAGTTTATTGTTCAGAGTTTTAGTACAAGGAAGGTTGCAGAACAAGATGTAAGTCGAAATAATCGTGTGTCAAATATCCATCAATACATAGTTCACGCCTCAAGTTGAAAAGTCGAAATCAAGATTATCGGGTATTGCACTTGAAGAAACAAAAAATAAATCTTTCTAAAAAAATGTCAAGCTAGCCACCACCTGCAGCCTTTGAGGTCATCCGGTGCGACCCGCGACCCCTCGATTAAAAACTTTATTTGTAATTCTATTTCCTTGATTATTATCAAAGCCATCAACCAATGAAATTTTAGAACATAAGAGCATTTTTATTGAAAGTAATATAATAATAATTCACTAAAATTTTCTTACGACAAAATTTACAAACGAATGCAATTTTCATATACACATATAAATAAGCATCAGAAGTTTCTTCTTCTTTTTCTTCTTTTTGGCACAACAACCGATGTAGGTCAAGGCCTGTCTGTACCACTTGCGAGGTTGACTTTCATTGACTTATTGATTTACCCCCAGTCAGTCTAGTCCTACGTATGGTGACACGGTCCATTTGGGGATTGAACCCATGACGGGCATGTTGTTAAGTCGTACGAGTCAGCTTCAGACATTTACGAGAAAAAACTTGAGCTCTAAACCTAAGTTATCAAGTATTTAGATTTTAATCACGCGCGTGTGTGTGTGTATGTGTATGGCGCATTATAGTGATGGCCTAAAAAGGCCTGCAGCCAGATTTGGATTGATTCGAATCCAGCTACCCTCGGATTCAAACCAGGATCAACTCCGGAGGGTTTTTTTTTTGTTGAATATTTTCCAATTTGTGTTTGGGGCCATCTGACGATTTATTGTTAGCTGTACGAAGTTATTTGGATTCAATTAGTTTATTTGAACTAGGGTAATGTATCAATAGTGGTGCAATTTGTGGTAGTACATAAGTGTTTTTATTAATGTACAGCGTCAGGAAGGTATTTAATTTTTTTTTAATAAATATTTTAACACATACCAATTTGAATATTTTTTATCTTTACAAGCATTTTTACCATGAAACACATCAAATTTACGAAAAAAATACATATTTTTGTGACTGCTTCGTTGTACCTGTAATGGTGGTATGGTTCCTATACTCGTCGTATCGTGTTCCTATTAATGATGCGCGTTCCGTTCCAAACCTGCCAGGTGCGATCCGTTCCAGCATGCAAGCATCTGGACCGTGAACCTTAAGTTTACCCCATGCAGGCTCAACTTGAACCTGTTGCTCCCACCGTTCTTTGCGATCCGAACTGAACCGGCTGCTCTCATCTACAATCTGTGCTGGACTGGTTACTTTCAGTGCTCTTTGCTATCCGGCCTAGAACGCTCGATATTCTACGCTTCTCTTATGCTGGTTTCTAGGATGGATAGACATACACATTATGTATATGTGAGTGATAACAGCGCAAGCCATACTCTCTCAATCACAGAGATAACGGTACAACACCAGCGCCATGAAGCCAGAAAAGGATAGAGACTTTTGGTGAGGTGAGAAGTTAATTGCCAAATTTTAAAGAGACAATCTTGCGCTAAAGGTAAACGCAATGAATGAATTGCTTCTCTTCTGCCACATACATACTATTGCTATTGGTGCGTTATTTGGACTGGATTGTGGCAATTAATGAATTGCTATGTGTTGGGTGCTAAGCTACTTCGTTGCGCATGCATCTTCAATGAACGCACTTGAATTTTTACATGAGATCTTCATTGTGTGACTAAATACTTGAGGTGCACGACAAGTTTAGCCTTCTGCAATAACTTATTGAACACCGTTTATTGGCCCGTGGAATAACGCTATTCTTATAGACAATTAAAGTGCATTGCCGCACACTCCTGTAGTGCACCGTACAGTATAATGTCAACCCTACGGAAACAGCTTAAAACTCTATATATTTGTTATAGATCGATGTTATTAGATGCTATTTATATTTAAATTTATTTAAAAACAAATCCTACAAAATGTCTTAACTAGTTATTTCAAAATGCACTGTATAGCGGTTTACTTAGGTTAAGAGTTTTTCTTTAAGTAGTATATTAATTTTACTTAAAGAATTCATATATATTTAAAATTATCCATATGTTAGTTAAGTTAGTAACTGAAAAAGCGTAACAATGGGGCCTTTCACAATTCTAGTCGATTTTTTGTATGGAGTTTGACAGTTGGAGGCTAAAATCATGTAAACACTCCATACAAAACCACACGAAAAACTAGCCTGCGATTTTCCGTCTAGATTATTCTAGCCTCAAAGCTAGAATTCGATTCGAGTACCTGCTCGGCAAAACAAGGTGGTGTTTTCATTTATCCCGAGGAGCATTAAAGAGATCTGGTAATGGAATCCAGAATCAAAGTGTATGTAGTCCAGGTGGTCTTTTTATAACCAAAATTGATTATCACTTTTTGACTTGATGGGTGAAAATTTTTGTTCAAACATGCTCTCTAGTGGCTTGACGAATATATAAAACACTCTTAAAATCTTCATTCAGAGCAGAAGCGATAAAAATCTGCCTTCTAAATGCATACACCATGGGATAAGCTCACCTGTATGTTATACCCCCTTAGATAGCGGCTCGAAAACTGCTATACAATGCAAACAGCTGACAGGCTGAAATTTCAGCCTACCAACTTAAAACGGAAAAGACCCCAATAGCAGGATATCTTGAACCTGCGTTCAAGAGAACATTCCGTTCTTTTTCTCCAGATTGGCAGGTTCGCACCGTTCCTCAATTTTCAGAACTATTCCCATCACTAGCTCCCATAGTGGTGGTAAACAAAGTTTCCTCAAACCAGTGTATAATATCAATGGAACTTAGTTTTGAAGCAATTTTCATATGAATAGCAAGGATTACTGCCATAATATTGATTTCTTGCGTAATTTGATCGTAGAAATGTATAAATGTGATTCATGAAATGACTTGTAATCAACCAACACTCGGAAGAGTGTGCTTAATTCGAAGTCGATTTTTCATTCACTAAATTTTGGCCTTTGTTTGGTAAATTACAGAAAACTCATTTCTGTTGCTTATTTTAGTGAAAGCAGTACTACATGTTAAAAATATCCTCTGTGTTGTGGACAGACCGCTGCCTCATCCTGAGGGCTCACTGTTGACAGCAAGGCTGTCATCCTGTGACGTCTTCAGTGAGGATCGCGGCGCGAGCAGGACCAGTCGTCCTCTCCCCGCATTGCGTGTGTGTTGCGTTTATATTATTTATATACGTGTTATTGTAAACGATACCAAAGATAGTGATAATATAATATATTCTGCTTGTGCCGTACACACACCGTCTCATGTTCATTTTGTGCGGACACAACACTCTGATTAAAAAAAAGCAAGATGTCCTGTTTTTACTGATTTTATTTTTGTGTACCTATAATGGCAGTATGATGAAAAGCGCTTAAAAATGCGAAAATAAAGTCAAAAGGAAATGAATTTTAGTTTGTTTGTTTGTTTGTTTTGATCGTTTGTTTTGATTTTTATTTTACAGCCTGGCCGTATTAACCCCTTTCAAGGAAGTGTATTTAATGAATTTTAGTTAATGAATAACATTTTATAATAGATATGTTAAAAGAAAATTTGTAATTGCGTTGTTACGTAGTCATTTCGAAAATAAACAAAAATATGGATTTCATTATAAAATCCTAAGGATTTTGGAAAAAGTGTTTACACATTCAAAGTATTTCAATGTTTGCCAGTCTGGCAATACCACCACTATTGGTACTACCACCACTATAGGTACGTTTACCCTATTCAACAATGCATTTCGCGTTGTTCAAAATCGTTTGAATTATGTGTTTTCAAAAATGTTTGAACAATGTCAATGTATTTATGGGAATGGGTAAAACATATGGGATTAACTGTTAATAAATCGTGTAATATAGGGTTACTGTACCTGTATTGGACAGGTTAGTGCTTTTTTTATTTGCACATTTTAATTTATTTTATAGAGATATTCTTGAAAATTCAAACACTGTTTTTGGCCGTTTGTTCCTATTTTCGGAAGGCTATGCTCCTATTTTCGGCAACGCAAATACGAGTCGGAAAATGTTTCAATCAATACAAATAGATAGACAAAATGTTTAATTAGGTACGTTCTCAAAATCCTTCTTTCTTCGCGAATATTTCCCCTTCCACCAGAAACAAGTGTCAAAAAAAGATTCGCCAATATTTTTGCGTTCACATACCAACAATCTTTGCTATATACAATAATTATAATTTAACCCAATAATTCGTAGTTCCCTACATACTCTTTAATATGCCCATATAATGGATCACTGCATTTAACTGCTCTACTCTGAGCAAAAAAATAGCACTACCATGTTTTTTTTAGTAATTGTAGATTTACCCTAAAGATAACGATGTTTTAGTTGAGAATGTTGGAATAACTTGTATTACACCTTTCAAGCACATTGCTTTAATATATTTATTGAATAATTTATAATTATGGGGCCCTTTCCTTTTTAAGTTCGCTCGCTGAAATTTCAGCCTGTCAGCTGTTTGCATTGTATAGCAGTTTTCGAGCAGCTATCTAAGGGGGTATAATATACAAGTGGGGTTATAAGGTGTATGAATTTAGAAGGCTGATCTTTATCGCTTCTGTTTCTGAATGAAGATTTTAAGAATGTTTTGAGTGTTCATCAAGCATCCAGAAAGCTTGTTTGAGCAAAAGTTTTCACCCGTTTTGTCAAAAAGAGATGCTCAAATTTGGTTATGAAAAACATGATATGAGACCAACTGGATTACATACACTTTGATTCTATATTCCATCAGATCTCTTTAATGCACCTTGGTAAAAATGTAAACACCACATTGTTTTGCCATTTTTCGAGCAGGTACTCGAATCTAACTCTAGCTTTGAGGCTAGAATAATCTAGACTGAAAATTTGCAGGCTAGTTTTATTGGTAGTTTTTCTATGGAGTTTTTTATATGATTTCCACAGCCTCCAGCTGTCAAACTCAATACAAGAAACTGACTAAAATCGTGAAATCGGCCCCTATGTTCGATTATTCCACAGTTATTTTCATTATTTTAATTTCATTTAGTTTTATAATTCTTTTAATATCACGCAGTGTAAGTTTGCAATGTGAATTAATCATTCCAGAACAGTCTGGTAAATCGTATAACACAAAATACAAATAACACAATACACAAATAGCACACATATTCTATTTTTTATATCACTCTAGCGATATATTTCAATCCCAAAGCCAATTATTTTATCATGGTACGATTAATTTTACTGATGGTTATATTTACTGTTTAACAAATGCTTGATGCTTGGATTTATTATTTCATGAAAAGGCATAAATAAACTGTCTATTATGAATTGAATATAATAAAGCAATAATAAAATGTTGTTTGCGTTAATATTTCACCTATTGTAAAGGTAGCGTCAAAATGGCCCTTGACTACGTTAATTGTGACGTAATGCGGCCCGCGAACCTAAAAGTTCGGAGACCTCTGGTGTAGAGTACTTACAGGGTTTTCCAAGGCGCTTTTAAATGTAAACATTGTTATTCATCGCGTGCAACATGTTAATCCACATCAATCTGATATTTCGTTTCCATCATCATTATTTTTGATTTCTTCAGCATAATTTTCAATACGATTGGGTTTGACAGTGTTTTGTTATGTGTTGAAAATCATGTGATGAAACTGCAATTTCATTTTGAACCAAATACACCATTTGACAGCTGTTGAAAAACATCTTGGATGCAGTGAATAATTATGTGCACATTGGAAAATGACTTGGAAAATAAATTAAATTCAATGATTTAATTCAACAAAAATCCGGAATCGCCTCCTAATAATTCCACCAAAGTGGTAGATAGATGTATTTGCTATAAAAACAAAAATACAGTGGTTATGTGACTGTTATCCAATGATGAAATCAAATGAATTACTTACAGGATTTTCAAAGTCACTTTCGAATGTACAGTGCAAGTATGTACGAATGGAAGTGTTTCGAAACACTTCATGGGTCTTCTCCGTCTATCATATTGTCACAGAGGGTTTGAAGCCGGATTTCATCACCCGTTCAAATGTTGAAAATCATGTGGAAGAAATTAAAAATTATTTTAATAAAAATGAAATAATAGAGAGATTTTGAATAATTTCTTGCATGCGGTGAAAAACTATGTTTTCATTTGAAAGTGACTTGAAACCTTGTAATAATTTTTAATTTCTCAAGCACGATTTTCAACACTTCAACGATCTATTGTTGACCCAAAGTCTCTATAAAAATAAAGAAAAAAAAGGTCTATGGCAATCGTTTTTTCGAGGCATAAAGCCGCATCTCATTAGGATTTTGACAACATTTTCCAAATTGATATTACTTAAATTTGTGACTTAGAAAACCCCGTTAGTCTCTGAAATCTGCTAGCGGTACAGGCAACAATTGTTGCTCCAAATATATAAACTATAAAATGTCAACATCCGTTGTATCCGGAAATCGTCTTAACTACAATGCGTCCTATGTTTAGGATCTCCTGTATGGATGTATGAGTGAATTTTTCATCAGACAACGTTTCTACACTATTGAGCGAGAACAATCCAATCATTAAGTTTGAGTCTGCCGCGCGTGATACTTCCTAAAAAACGGAATCACTTGCAAATTTGGAACGCTTGTGTATTTTTTTAAAAATTCACAAGATCATTGGCCCAAAATAAATCAACTTAGCGCTGCTTTTTGGCTTAAACAATTCATATAACAGCTTAAAAGGCATGGCAACATAACGCTTAGAACAACGCAATGTAAGATTGTTTATTTGTTAAATTAACATAATAACTTTTCATCCCTACAGACAATGAGCAGGACATTTTACCATGGTGTGCGTGCACCCGTAAATTCACTAAAAAGGAATACTTTATCCGAGTGTTTTAAAATAAGAGGTGAGGGCCTGAACCAGTACTCTCCAGCTTCCATAAAAAATATACGGTGTGCTCTCAGCGAGAATCCACATGACGCCCACGGGCCTGCCCACGTCCGAATGCAGAGCCGATGGCATACGATTCTATCTTCACCATAAACATAAGAGGGACAGAGCTTACAGGGTTTCACACTTTATCTCAAGACCGCGGGACCCCTTCCCGAATCTGTCTTAGCCAAAGCCAAGACTAGTGTATGATGCTTGAAAACGTTGATGATACCTGAAAACGTTGATGATACCTGAATTCATCGAATCGTTTTCCGAATTCGTGAAAAACACGAAAAGATTAATTAGGTGTTTCCAGTACACTGATGTACACAAAGGTTATATGTGTAAAAAAATATTCGACCGCATGTCCTCGGCGCGGAGCAGCGTGTTCGAGAAATGTGCCGCAGATTCAACATTGCATCCGATGAATTCAGGAATCATCAACGTTTTCAAGCATCACACCGCAGTCTTGGCATTGGCTAAGACAGATTCGGGAAGGGGTCTCGCTGTCTTGAGATAAATTGTGAAACCCTGTCTATGTATCTTTGATAAAGGGCCCTTTAGACGGTAGCAACGCAATAAGCAATGCAATCAGTAACCCCTGAATATATGTAAATTTTGAATAACGTCTTCCCGTATTAATACACGATGCGCAATCTCGGATTGCGCATATATTCATTTTATCAAAACATGTGTCATTTCGCGTAGTCAACCCTGAGCTATAAACGTCATTGCCATACAATTTCAAATTGCGCCAAGATTGCGCATAAATTTTCAAGATTATATGTCCGAGATATATAATTTTTTTGACAGATCAATATCCGTTTGACAGATAAATATATGCGCAATCTGAGATTGCGCATCGTCTATTGCTACGGTTCGATTTATGTCCAATTCAACCCAAGCGAGTGAAAAAGTCACTTTTCGGCTGAGTTTTCGATTGATATTTCGTGCACGATTTGACAAACGAAACAGTGTACGAGATTCAGACTTTTTTCGGCACATAACCACAACAGCGTGCAATGGCATATTTGCTATCTTCATTTCACGTCTAGCGTTAGACATTTTGAGGTTAAATAGTTTTTAAATTGTTGGTATTTATATGAATGATACGATACGAAAGAACACAACTGATTTAAATGCAAACTAAACATACCCAAGCGGAAATTTTCGGACGATAACTCATACACTCTCATAATTTGACAAGCAATATATGATTGTATGTGTGGTTCTTCCATTCGTAACATTTCGCTCTCCAAGCCAAGCGTTGAAGCAGGTTATGTGTATTTCTTTTTGACTACTATGTTTAGTTTGCATTTAAATCAGTTGTGTTCTTTCGTATCGTATCATTCATATAAATACCAACAATTTAAAAACTATTTAACCTCAAAATGTCTAACGCTAGACGTGAAATGAAGATAGCAAATATGCCATTGCACGCTGTTGTGGTTATGTGCCGAAAAAAGTCTGAATCTCGTACACTGTTTCGTTTGTCAAATCGTGCACGAAATATCAATCGAAAACTCAGCCGAAAAGTGACTTTTTCACTCGCTTGGGTAGTAGTCAAAAAGAAATACACATAACCTGCTTCAACGCTTGGCTTGGAGAGCGAAATGTTACGAATGGAAGAACCACACATACAATCATATATTGCTTGTCAAATTATGAGAGTGTATGAGTTATCGTCCGAAAATTTCCGCTTGGGAAGGTGTTTGGATATTAGGAGGTGAAGTACTTCAGAGCAAATTGACATTTCACGACTTGACATAACAATACTGGGGGCCCGGTCAAGGTGGATTAAAAATATCAGGTGGTGGATTAGGGCCTTTGGGGCAAGGTGTTATAAATGACAAGGTGAAGTTGTTCAGAGTCAAATGACATTTCTCGACTTGACATTTCTCTTCCGGGGGCTCCGGTATAAAAATCGGGGAGGGCTGGTGCTGGGTAATGAAATTTGTATGCAGAGAGTGACAGATGTCCCCCACAATGTCGCCCAACAAAAGCGATAAAAATCAACCTTCTAAATACATTATCCTTGCTTTGGGGGGTCGCCATAGTTGAGGGACTTTACGTCATTTTAGAACCGTTGACCATTGGTTTCCGCACACAAAGCTTAGCAAATATAACAGATGTCTTTGTTATTATGTGCATTTTAGTGTGTCTATTGAATTTATCGAAAAAATGAAATATATTAACAAAAGATTTGATGATTTGTTTATGCACGAAATTTTAAATCTTGTGAGTATGAGTTCTAATCTCACGTAAATTGTCCATGCGGCTCGTAGATAATAAGGAATCAATGTGAAAATTGAAAAAATAATGGTTTTCTTAATTTTTGTCTCCAAAAATTTTGAAAACACAAATAATTATAGAATAAATTCACGGAATAAAACAAAATAACACACTTTAATCCATGTTCTAATGTTTAATAAGAACTTGCAAAGTCCAAAATATATTTTTAAAGAATATTTATTCGAAAAAATGAGGTAGATACAGGGTTTTCCATTCCAATTAACAACTGTCCACAGTCAACTAGCAATCCTCGATTTGAAAAACACGAATGTCTACCACTTACAAACAAGTCAAGCCGTTTTTGGTACACTGTCCATTTCAATTTCACAATTGTCGTCTTCGAAAACACACGTCAGATGCGGCACGGGTTTGGCTGGAACGTGTATCACTTGTCTGTAAGAATTGAACCAAGTTGTAAACAGGTCTTGATTGAATATCAGAATATGGGAAAGCTGAGCAATTTGGACATGTTAAACAGTTTTATCATTTGGTTTTAGTTATTCTTGGATCGTTACAGTTTTTAGGTTATTTTGGGAAGTTGTAATTTTTTTTCACTGACTACAAGTAAAAGCACCGATAAATGTCAAAATTTCTGCATTGTGTTGAAAGATTAAAGTATACATAAAATGCCTAACATGTCCATGTTGCCCAGCTGTCCCAACTACAAGTGATACACGTTCCAGCCAAACCCAAAACAAAACGTGCCGCATCTGACGTGTGTTTTTGAAGACGACAATTGTGAAATTGAAATGGACAGTGTACCAAAAACGGCTTGACTTGTTTGTAAGTGGTAGACAATCGTGTTTTTCAAATCGAAGATTGCTAGTAGACAGTGGACAGTTGTTAATTGGAATGGAAAACCCTGTAAATTATGTGAACAAATTTAATAAATTTAAACAAAGTTTGAATCCTGGGGACCTTACGTCAAGTGACGAATTTGCAAAATGCACTAGAGTCCACCACCTGATATTTTTGAATCCACCTTGGGGCCCGGTATTAAAATAGGGAAGGGCTCAAGGTGGATTAAAAATATCAGGTGGTGGATTAGGGCCTTTGGGGGGTCGCCATAGTTGAGGGACTTTACGTCATTTTAGAACCGTTGACCATTGGTTTCCGCACAGAAAGCTTAGCAAATAGAACAGATTTCTTTGTTATTATGTGCATTTTTGTGTGTCTATTGAATTTATCGAAAAAATGAAATATATTAACAAAAGATTTGATGATTTGTTTATGCACGAAATTTTAAATCTTGTGAGTATGAGTTCTAATCTCACGTAAATTGTCCATGCGGCTCGTAGATAATAAGGAATCAATGTGAAAATTGAAAAATAATGGTTTTCTTAATTTTTGTCTCCAAAAATTTTGAAAACACAAATAATTATAGAATAAATTCACGGAATAAAACAAAATAACACACTTTAATCCATGTTCTAATGTTTAATAAGAACTCGCAAAGTCCAAAATATATTTTTAAAGAATATTTATTCGAAAAAATGAGGTAGATAAATTATGTGAACAAATTTAATAAATTTAAACAAAGTTTGAATCCTGGGGACCTTACGTCAAGTGACGAATTTGCAAAATGCACTAGAGTCCACCACCTGATATTTTTAAATCCACCTTGGGAAGGGCTGGAGGGTGGTATAGAAATTTTCTATGCGATTTGACATAACCGGCCTCAGCACAATTTTTCGATCGAAAAAAATCGATCGATCCGGCTGTCATTTTGGTGTCATTTGACACTCATTTCAACGTCAAGGTGTTCATTTTACTGGTCTTTTAGAAAACTGGTATACCATGACACTCACGAGCAAAATGAACTACAGTCTGTTCCCGAGTTACGCGGTTTCTGCATTCCCAACGAATCCGCGTAAGTCAAATTTCACGTTTTTTGGATAAAATTCTATTGAATACTCCGAGTTTTTGATTTAATGTAGTACTTTTATACACTTTATCATTTATTTGATATGATTTGTGCTGCAAATTCTAATATTTCTGGCTTTTAAGCGGTTTCAATTTGTTAGCAAAAATGCAATTTATACCGATCTTGAAGCAAATTGTATTGATTTGACATTTAATCTGTCAAATTTAGAAAACCGCGTATCTCCGAATCCGCGTAAGTCGATAAACCGTGTAACTCGGGAACAGACTGTATGCTACAAAAATTCGATCGTTCCGCTTTGTATGGGGAAAAATCCGCGACGCTTTGAGCTGCGGAAATTATCGAATATAAAAAAAATGCCATAAATCAAGGTTGATGTTTTGAAAAACGTTATGTAAAAGCAAGTTGTTAAATTTGTTGATTGTTTTTTAATATGTTGGGTGATAAAAAAATATTTATTAATTATTTTGAAAATTGTTTACATGGGGGGGGGGGGCAACTTTATGTAGGCGTATAATAGAAATAGTTATACTTTCAGTTTTACGTGAGCGCCTATCGAATTTTTTCGATCGAAAAATTGTGCTGATGCCGAACAATACTCAATTATGGCGCCCGGCAAACGCGCTAATAATTCACCTTCTAAATAAACACACCTTGGTCCAATTGACATCAATGTCACGATGCGTTCTGGATTGCATACGCACAGGCTTAACACTGTTCCAAACGGTTGCATTGCTAAATGCGTTGCTACCGCGTGAAGTACAGTATGTTCCCGAGGTACGCGGTTTAACGTTCCCGAGGAATCCGCGTAACTCGAATTACACATTTTTAGTGAAAATACATTTGATTTCTGGATATTTAAGATTGAATGTGGTGTATTCTGAAACACTTTATCATTTATCTGAAACAATTCGTGTAGAAAATCCTAAAGAGTACTTTACATGGTAGCAACGCAATCTGCAATGCAAACGGCAATAACAGTTTTTAGCCTGTGCGTATGCAATCCACAACGAATCGTGTTCTACATTGATTGCATTCCCGCTGCGCAAAGCGACGGAAGAAATCAAGGCGTTCGGAGAATTTTCTCATGCCTTCTTTTTCTCTCCAACGGCAAATTTGTCAAGCAGCTCGTCGAGCTTCCCGTTCCTGGCTCCGCCTCACACCCCTCGCCTGAGCGCGCTGTCGAAGGTTTGGATGTGTTGGTGCGCCAGGCGGCCAATCGCTGTCAGCCGTCGTCCGTGCTTTTTCCCTCCATAGCGCCATCTCTTTCTCGCGTGTGGTCAATGCTCGCGAGCTGTTCGATCCCTTGGTAGGCTTCTGCTACATAGGAGAGCCGCAGACCAATGATGTTTATATCATCAGCGTATGCCAGGATCTGGGTAGACTTACAGAAGATGGTTCCCGTAGTCTCCACCCTCGAGTCGCGGATGGCCCTCTCTTGCGCCAGGTTCAATAGGAGACAGGCAAGCCCGTCCCCCTGGCGCTGACCCTTGGTGGTAGCAAAAGATCCTGAGAGTTTTCCATCCACCCTCACCTGGCATGTGACGTTGGTCATAGTCATTCTAACTAGCCTTATCAGTTTGGCCGGGATTCCAAATGAGCTCATAGCGTCGTACAGTTTTACCCTGGCTATGATATCTTATGCGGCTTTGAAGTCAATGAAGAGTTGGCATGTGTCGTGTCTGTATTCAGCCATCTTCTCCAAGATCTGCCCCATGGTGAAGATCTGATCAGTGGTTGATTTTCCGTTTCGGAATCCTCTTTGATAGTTTCCTACTATCTCTTCGACGTGCGGGACAAGGCGATACTGAAGGATCAGGGAGAATATTTTATAGGCGGTAATCAACATCGTAATACCCCTGTAGTTGTTGCAGTCCAACCTGTCTCCCTTCTTGTATATGGGGTACATGATGCCGAGATTCCAGTCACAAGTCATCGATTCGCTATCCCACACCTCAGTAACAATTTGATGAATCTCATTTTCTAGTCGTGCACCTCCATTCTTGACCAGTTCAGCTGCAATTCCGTCGGTTGCGGGTTCCTTGTTATTTTTCAGCCGGCGGATAGCCTTTCGTGTTTCTTCTATGCTAGGTGGCAGTAGCATGACACTATCTGCTAGTGGCGCTTGTAGCTGTTCGTTTAACTGGTCGTTGAGTAATTCATCAAAGTACTGAGCCCACCGCGAGAGGACCTCTGGCTGGTTACTAACCAGATCTTCATCCTTGTTGCGACAGCAGGTTACCTTAGGTACAACGTTGTTTCAGTGACCTGCTATCGCTTGGTAAAACTTTCGTGTCGGTCCGTACGCCTCTCTGGTTTGCTCGAGTTCCCGCATGTTTTGCTCTTCCAAAGCATGCTTCTTGGAGCGGTGAACTCGTTTCTCTTCGCGTCTGAGCCGTGAATATTCCTCTGCGCATGCCCGCGTTCGATGTCGTTGCTGCATTGCTCGGTATGCAGTATTCTTACGTTCGGTCACTTGTCTCCATTCATCGTCGAACCAGCCAGATTGGGTGTTGCCACGACGTATATTTCTTGCACAGTTTTTTTTTTGTTTTTAGAGCGTTCCACCTCTTGCTCGTAGTTTCATATCTGTTTTCTGGTAGTAGAGACTCTTCTAAAGCGGCTTTGAATTCCTGTTGGACAGTAATGTCCCTTAGAGAGTCCGTGCGATTCTACAACGTATCACTAAGCCAACCAAGTAGTGATCAGAATCGATATTGGCTCCTCGATATGTTCTGACATTTAACAGACTCGACTGTCGTCGGCTGCTTATTAACACGTAGTCGATCTGGTTTGAAGGATTCGCCATCCGGGTGCGCCCACGTCATTTTGTGGATGTCCCTCCGCGCAAATTTGGTACTTCCTACAACCAGATTGTTTGCTGCGGCTAACTGGACCAATCTACTATCATTATCGTTACTGTGCTCATGCAGACTGTGACAGCCAGTGTATTGGCAGTACATTGGATCCCTACCGACTTTTGCGTTGAAGTCCCCCAGGATGATTAAGAGGTCATGCCTGGGGCACGCATCTATAGTTCTAGCGAGGCCGCCGTAAAAAAGGTCCTTCTCCTCTTCTTCTTTTTCTTCGGTAGGGGCGTGAACGTTAATGAGGCTTCTATTAAAGAATGTGTCTCACATGCGCAGGGTACATAGCCTATCGTTTATAGCCTTGAAATCTATGATTACGGATTTCAACCAGGGACCTTCGGCGAAACCCGTTCCGAGCACGCGGTGGCGGTCGTGGCAGCTGTAGTAAATGTCGTAGCATTGCTTACCACGCCTGTTGTGCACACCGTTCTCTAGCCACCGAATCTCTTGTAGAGCTACGAGGTCCATGCTCAGTGTGACTAGGGAGTCATCAAGTTGTTTCAAGGCTCCGGCTTTGCTAAGAGTGCGTACGTTCCATGAGCCCATTTTGATCGTTGTCCGGGGGCATTGCGTAGGGTCGGTATCGTTAGGTCCGTTTCGTAAATCCCTTCTTCCATGCTTTCTGTAGTCGTTTATTCCGTGAGACTGGGTGACTGGCGCTGCGCTCACGTGGCCGTTTTATTTAGCGTCGGGTTGCTCCCCGACGTTCAGGCACCCAGTTTCTCGGGATACCCACCCCGCTCCTGGTTCGCCCAAGGGGTTGGATCTAGCCCGTGTACCCAAGCTAGGATATATAGAGGCACATGTTACCACTCTGCACGACGAGGACGTGTCGGAATAGGAGTTAGATGGGAGAGCCTGTATTATCCCTCGGAGGGCTTCGGATCTCTTCCCATTGCAGAGTAGTTTAATGTTTTTTTTTAACATATCGTTGTAAAATTAGAATTTTAAAACTCCTATCAATATTTTTTTCAATCAAAAATGTACTCGAACTCCAACACATCAACCGGCCTTGCCACATGTTTTCAGAGGATGCTTATGTCTTTTTCTTTTCTTTCAAATGTTGTATTACAGTGTAACAATATTTTGAAATTAGCACTGAAATCATCTCTTTTATATGATACCAACCACTACACGCAAACGAAATAGAATTGGCTGAAAGATAGCACACACATTCATACTTTTGTCATAGTGTTACTGCCGAAAAGGGATGGGTGTTTTGGAGCGCACCAGTGGCTCCGAAGTCGGCTCTGCACCTACGGCTCCCGGCTCTGGAGCCCACGGCCGCACCAACAGCTCCGGAGCCGGCTCCGTACCAACAGCCCCAGAGCCGGCGACGAATCAATGGCTCCGGACCAACGACCCTGGACTAACGTTTCAATAGAGACGGCATTGTATGATAGCCGAAAAACGATTCTATCTTCTCGCAAGTGTAGAAGCTAACACCCGATGTGTTGTGTGATGTGATTTGAACAATGTTCAACACTTATTGATTTTTTTATAGATTCTTTTCAACATTATTTACTCAGCTAATGATGTATCTTCCCGATTGAAAATTTATTGAAAATGAATTTTTTGGTGCAATCTGTAAAAACCGGCTCCGGAGCCGTAAGTGCGGAGTCGTTGCTGGAGAGGAGTCAGCATAGGAGCCGTGGGTGTGGAGCCGGCTACTTTGGGTTGGAGTGGAGGAGGTTCCGAAGTTGTCTGGAGTCGGTCGGAGCCGGTTTTTAATAAAACATGATGAGCATATTTTATAGATCGTCAACATATATTTTTATACAACAAGCAAAACGATTGAAAAATGTATATAACTTTTGAAAGAAACGTAAGTAAAACTTAGAAAAAGACTAATCATCCACTTAAAACATGCGGCCTGGCCAGTTATGGTGGTGAAGTTAGAACATATTTTTGATTGAAAAAAATCTTGATAGGATTTTTAACATTCTTACTTTATTTATATGTTATAAAACTTTATTATGAACCTTTAAGACAGTTTACATTCAAATCTTACAAGAAATTCAAAAGATATACTCTTTTAACCACGAAAAACATAATTGTTCCATACAAAATGTATGGCCTACCCGGGTAGGCGGTTGTACGATTGCGTAAAGTTTTTTGGTCGTACACAAGACGGTTAAGCAGTTCTGGCGTCTCATGAAAAATGTGGAATGACATTCATTCTACATTTTGTTCATGTCATCGCAAAAGCATTGATTGTTATTGCACAAATGATTGTCGCTTTTGGAAAGTCGTGTCATGGTAGCCATGAATATCATGATCAAAAAAAATGATTTTGGCAGCCGCTTACTTCGAATATCATAAAAAATGTCGACAATTAACAACACTGCCCTTAACTGAGAAAGCTGCTCAAGCAGCTGTTCATCTGACTCTTCAAAACGGCACGGTTTGGCCTGGAAGAGCAGGGTTTGCTGTTTCCTCACTCGTCTATAAGCGAACGATCTTGTTCGGCTGCAGTGCTGATGGCTTGTTCCACCATACGCCAATAGTCTGCGAGGGGCATCGCTGCGATGTTATTGTCGGCCGGTGGCGTTTTCCCGAGCGGTGTCGCGTATCCCTCCGCCAAATTAGCACACTTCAACCGATCCAGGTTGAGCATTGGAGTGGGCTGACTCCGTTGGTTGTTGACCACGGAGAGTTTCTGGTGCAGCTTTATCATGACCAGGTCTGAGTCGACGTTTGCGCCTCTATACCATTTAATGTCAATAATATCCGAGAAGTGCCTCCTGGCAATCAGAACGTGGTCGATTTGAGACATTGAACTACCGCTAGGGTGTCTCCAGGTGTACCTTTGGCGGCGTGTATGCTGAAAGAAGGTGGGGATGCTCATGTGCTTGGAGGAGGCAAAGTTTATCAGCCTGAGACCGTTGTCGTTTGCCAGCTGGTGGACGCTGAAGCATCCAAACGCTGGTTTATATGCCTCCTCCTGTCCGACCTGAGCATTAAGGTCTCCTATGACGACCTTCACGTCATGCTTTGGGCAGCGGTCGTACTCCCTCTCCAACTGCAAGAAGGCCTCCTTCTCGTCATCGGTGCTCCCAAGGTGCGAACTGTGCACATTTATAAAGCTCAGGTTGAAGAATCTGCCATGAATCCTCATCCTGCACATTCGTTCGTTGATCGGCCACCACCCGATCACTCTCTGTTGCATCGCACCTAGCACCATAAATCGAGCTCGCGCGTCTCACCACCGCTCTGGTAGATCGTGCAGTTGCTACGGTACCGGCGCACCGTCACGCCTTTCTAGGACACCTCTTGAAGTGCTACTATTTCGAAGCCCAGACCTCGTCGAACGCAATTCGGATCTTTACATCCGCTGAGAGGGTTACCACATGTTACCGTGCTGTACTACGGGGACATATTTAGTTGGTGTAGGGGTTGGAGATCCTTTGTTAACCTTCTTCGTATCTACCTTTGGATCTATCCTCGTCTCAGCGAGGTAGAGGAAATCGGGGCAAAATTAGCATGTTAAGCAGTTTACTGAATATTCCTTTGAATATGCCACCAAACACAATTTTTCTTTCATTTATGTATGCCTCCACCCTTTATCTATGGATTAAAGTCATCACATAGAATGAAAATAACTTAAAAGATGAAAAAAGTATTAAATAAATGTTGACGTTTTACGAGAAGCTATTTTAACACGCAGGGCAAAATGGGCATATGTAAACATGCTGTGAAACGTCAAAATACTGGGGCAATATGGTAATATAGTGGAACGTCGATTATCCGGACAGTTCGGTACCGGGCGGTTGCCGGTTAATCGATTTGCACGGATAATGGTCCAAGAAATGTCAAATTCATATAAAAATTAAAAAAATCCACTAGTTTTATGATTAATTCACCTTGAATCAATCGATAAATCGTTAGTAGAATATTATTTTAATCAATAACGATAGCTTTAACCACTGTTCATGAACAAAAATAAATTTCGAAAACACCACTAGACACTACAGACCTGCACAAGAAACTGGTTGCCCACTTGACTATCGCAGCAAATGTTCGCTGTACGTTTGAACAGCTATCACATTTATACGCACGGTTAAGCCACCCGCCGTTTTATCCGCCCCCGGATGATCGACGTTCTATTGTATAACTGCGCTTAGATAATGGTCTATGCATTTGCGCACGTTTCGTGAAATGTATTTTCGCTCTATCTTTTGTTTTGCTGTCCAGGAAAGCCCTTTAAATTCTTCCAAAATACGTTTTCAAAATTAAAACAGTTTTTACACGTTTAAAACTACAAAATTGAATGTTTTGAAGCTGTGCCCGTTATCATTATTGAGGCGTCAAATACTACACCATAGCCTCACCAAGCGTCGTATGTCAAAAGCATCTGCCCATTTTGCCCCACCTGACGCATTTTTGTATTTTTTGTTACACAGTAGAACGTCGATTATCCGGGGACGGAATAACCGGCGGGCGGCTTAACCGTGCGCATAAATCTGACAGCTGTTCATACGTACGGCGAAAGTTTGCAGCGATAATCAATTGGGTAACGAGTTTATTGTGCAGCTCTGTAGTGTCTAGGGGTATTTTCGAAATTCATTTTTGTTAATGAACAGTTCTTAAACCTACAGTTATTGATTATAATAATATTCTACTAACGATTAATCGATTGATTCTAGGTGAATTCATGATAAAACTAGTGAATTTCATATGTTTTATATGCGTTTGACATTTCTTGGATCATTATCCGTGCAAATCGATTAACCGCCAACCGTCCGGTAAAATATATCATGTAAAACTTCAACGCGTCCCTGTGACACTGGTTTAAGCTTATTTTCGAAGTGGAAAAAATTAAATCAATATGCCACCAAACCCTAATTTGAAATTTTCTTTTTTATTTGTTATGTAAGGGTTATGAAACTCATATCCCTACCCGCAAATTTCCGTTAAATGCCTTCTAATCGCCTTGTAATTGCCGGCGAATTTAAGGCGATCAGCAGAGCTTTTAGCAGTAATTAAATGCCTTTGAAATATGTCAATGAAAAATTTCGCTTTTAATTTGAAATTTGAAATTGCAACTGTCAAAAGAAAACCTTACAAGCGTCTTCAGCACTGCACTGTTGCACGATTGCTGATAATAAAATCATATAGTTGCTGATAGCACGATTAACGTGTTATGTTTTCTTGCGTTAAGCTCAGAGCTATTTCACTTTATTAATGATGGTCTGCATTAATCGGATGTTAAATACCAACCCGTTGTAAGGTTTTAATATATCAAACTCATTTCGATAACTCTAATAAAAGGAGAAATGAGATACATATTTCTCCCATCCTGATAATGAAAGGTGAACATATTGTTATTATTATGTTTTTAAAAAGATATTAATTAATTTAGCTTCACTTAAATTTTGTTTGTATTCATTTTTTTTTTTCTATTTGGGCTATAATGGTGGTATGGTTCCTATAGTCGTCGTGTTGTGTTCCTATAGTGGTGGTACACAAAGATGCCTCAAAAACTGTGTAATATACATGGAACTAAGTTTTGCAGCTGTTTTCGTATGATTTTTTTTTATTAAACATATATATATACACATATATATATATATATATATATATATAGATATATATATATATATATATATATATATGACGCAGGGAAAAAAATAACATATTTTATAACGTTAGACAACAATTGAGTACGCCTAGATCAATCATACCATCGTTGTTACCAACGATGTGGATGATACAGTTTGCAAACAAACGCAAAACACCTATTCTCTGTTCAGTACTAGCTCCGGCTAGTACTGGGAATTGCAAACAGTTAAAAGAACGAGCACAACCTGGAGCTAGCGCAGTATTTTCTGTTGCAATAGCTCCCAAGCCGCAGAAACTCTTCTGCAACATGAAAATTTATGCTCCAGGGTTTCCACGAACGGACAAAACAAACACGAGTTTGTCACAATTCGCCCCATTCGGAAAAGGAGATCGCATGTTGGAATTTTTCCGTTGACCAACAGGAAAAGTGTCGAACGTTGAAGGGATGATAAGGCTGGACAATTGAGATTTCTCCAGATCCTTCTCCAGCTGTGTTGTCGTGTCTCACGTACTATCTTAGCGTCTGGTAATCTGCTCGTAAGCATACGCCACAACAGCCGAGACGATGGCCTTTGACCGTACTCTGGTGGCACGTACGCAAGTTGTTTGATCACGTTTCTCAGGCAAGGGTATGATGTGTGGCTCACCAATTGCTAGGCACTCTCGTTCTGCAACATACCTGTTCGTCAAGAGAACATTAACTGTAACTGCTGGTATGTGCAGATTCAGACCACCTCGCTTCCGTGGTAGTGCCAGCTGATGAAGTGGGATCCGGATTCCTCCAGTGCCATGCCACAGAAAGGAACCAATAACACTAGTGACCTTCGCAATGTCCAATGCTCTGGCGCCACAAACTGACGCCACGTACCACAGCTTCGGTAGCAGGAAGGTGTTGAGAAGGTATACCTTCTGCACAAGATTTAAATCTCTCATGCGATGCAGCCACACTAGAGATCTAAAGTGCTGGATTACGACGTCCCAATTCTGTCCCATGTCATCTCGGATGTTATTCGAAAATAGAATTCCGAGCAGTCGAAGCCATTGAACAGTGTGTAGCCATGGGACAGATACTATTGTGGAAGCACTAACGATTCCTACGTCGAGTGCGTTAGTTTTGTCCACGTTGAGACGAGCACCAGAGACACTTCCAAATGCCTCAAATAGTTCTCGCACACGCTCGATTTTGTCAGAAGAGGTTGTCACCACAGAGATGTCGTCAGCATATTCGTTGACCAGCTCATCCTGGCCGCAGCAAATGCCTTCTAGTCTTGTGATGAGCGGTTGAAGGTAAAGGATGAAAAGGTGCATGGAAAGAGGGCCACCTTGTCGGACAGAACGTTGGATCGGAAAGGAAGGAGAGAGGTGACCATTAATGAGGATGCGGGATGCTGATCGCACACCAATAGTTCTCAAAAGCCCTATCAACCTCGGATGGAATCCCAAAGAGAGCATGGTTTTGAAAAGGAAATTCCTATTGACGCGATCAAAAGCATGCGAAAGGTCAAAGGAGATGAGCTTACCACACTTTCGTTTCCTCTGCAGATCAATCACTCTCTCCTTAACGGAAAGAACAGCTTGAAAAATAATGCGTGGTTTATTACAACATTTCTGCGCTGCCGAAATAATCTCCCACTTCCCGATGATGCCATCGAGTCTGTGTTTGACCATCCGCAACAGAAGCTTGTAATCTGCGTTAAGGAGTGATATCGGTCGAAATGCAGACATGGTACAGCCTCCTCCCTTCTTCCTAACCAACACTATGACCCCGTCAACGAAACTTTCAGGAATCTTTCCTAAGAGGGCCTCATTAAGAACTAGAAGAAGCTCTCTATTTATGATGCTGAATGCACGGTGATAAAACTCTTTGGGAATTCCATCCGGGCCAGGGGACTTTCTCGAAGGTGACTTTTTAATTGCATCGAAAAGCTCACCATAAGTAAACTCGTCCATGCAATTTTGTTGGCTTCGCAGTCCTCGGGAATAACGCGTGTGCTTGTGAATGTTGTTTCTGTGGTCGTTGTGGATGTGTCGGATGTTGTGTATACATTTCTGAAAAAGCCCTCAACATGAACATTTATATCCTTTAGCTCAGTTAAGGACGATCCGTCATCAACCGTCAGCTTGTCGATCACCGTTCGTCTCCTCCTTTGCTCCCCTAACTGAAAGACCGACATGCTCTCTCCGCATACGCGTGTTTCATTAATGCGGGTGAAGTCCTCGGAAATACATCTCTGAAAGAGAAGCATTTGTCCTTTTATACGATTTATATTCACTAACTCGTTAGGGTCCGTGACATATCGATCATAGGCGGACTTCAACCCCCTGTAGAGCAGTTCATGATGCAAGCGAAAACTTTGGTACCGTTCATTCGTTTTCCAACGGAAAAACGACTTTATTTTAGGCTTCGCGAGCTCAACCCACCACTGCATTCACGAGCCGTAATTTCTACGCTGTCTGGTCCAATATTTCCACTTGCATCCAAACTCCTCCAGGTTTGCGTCAGTTAATACATATGGTCTCAGTTGCCAATAGCCATTGCTGTGCGAACGGCTCGGCGGGATTGGAAGGCAAACACGAACGGTAAGCGCCTTGTGATCGGAAAAGGACAAGACATGCATACTGCTCGCTCTTAACTGTGTTTTAAGTGAAGAGGAGACATAACAACGATCGATACGTGAACCCGAACCACTTGTGACATAAGAAAACTCCACTGAGTTACCTCTGAGAAGCTCCCAGCTGTCGCACATGCCCATGTTGCTTTAAGCGTTTTGCAAAGAAAGGCTAAAATTTCTAGCGCCCGTCACATCTTTCGGCTGCAACACGCAGTTAAAGTCACCCGCGAGAATAACATGGTTACATGCATTCCGCAAATAGAAAGGTAACGTTCGCCCGAAAAAATCCTCCCTCTCCGCTCTCCGCTGACTGCCCGAAGGAGCGTCAACATTGCACAGGGTGGCATTGTTCTCGAGTCGAACGCAAATCAGACGAGAATCTAAGCTGCGCTCGACATGGGAAAATTTTAAATGTTGACGTAAAGCGATCGCCGTACCCTCCCCGTCACATCAACATTGCAAATTACGTTATACCCAGGAAGCGATAGATCTGAAATACATACTTCTTGCAGAAATATGATGTCCAGGTCCATCGTCCTAATAAATGTTTTGAGGGCTTTCAGCTTTGTCGCGTTAGAAATCGCATTAATATTGATAGTAGCTATATTATAGCTACTACCAAGATTACTACTTACCGGGTTAGGATCCATCGCAACAAAACTTAATTAATCTGTAGTGAAGTTGTGTGTTTTTTTGACGGTCGACCAGGCTTACGCTTGGACGCGCTCATAACACTAAATGTTGACGAACATGAGGCGTCACTCTCATTATCCGTTCCCGGATTTTGCTTGCGTTTAACCGCAAGCGGTTCGTCGTGGGAAGGGATGGAAAAGGATGTGGAAGGGATTGCGAGCGGCTCTTTGAACATTAAGGCACCTGAAAGCGCCCGGCATTCCACCCTCATGGGCTCAGATGCAGCCGCATCGTTAGCATCAGTGGCAGCATCCGTAGCAGCGGCAGCATCGGCAACAGCAGCGGAAACAGCGGCATTGATAGTAGCGGCAGCGGCAGCATCATTGGCAGCAGGAGCAGTAAAAGTAGGAGCATCGTCATTTTCTACATGCGTTGCGACGGCACCAACGGCAGCACGCATCTTCTCCTCGGGTTGCTCACCACTGGCTTTCACGCTCCGCTTCGGACCCGAAGGCGGAGCTAGAGTTAGCGGCTCGATCGGGATCACAAGCCGATTAGCCACTTTCGATGCAGTGCTCGCTGGTGGCTTAGTAGTGTTTGTAAGGGAAGTGATTTTGACCTTCCCTTTGCGCCGTCCCGTGGTGTTAGTACCTGCGGTACTAGTTGATGCTGTGTTCGCATCAGATGTTTGTGCTGGTGCTTGTTTAACGGTACTTGCGTACGATTTTGCCGCACCGCTGTTGAGGAGCTGACCCACACGGTTTTGGATGCAGCTAATACCGTGATGCAAAGCTTCATTGCAGTGACGGCAAGTTTGCCGGGCAAGTTCACCCACACAGTAATTTATTTATTTATTTATTTATTTATTTATTTATTTATTTATTTATTTATTTATTTATTTATTTATTTATTTATTTATTTATTTATTTAATGAAGGAAGGGATGGGTTTCGCCAGCTTCATGCGCACTATGCGCACACCCGAAGGAATCCCGGCAAGCCGCGTTTCGGCTCCCCAAACACCGGGCACAATAGTGAGCACTTCACCGAAGCGGTTCAGCTCAGCGGAAACGTTTTCGTTGGGGATTCCTGGCGGAAGATCACGGATTTTCACCTCCATCGCACCATCCACCATCTCGATCGGAATCGGATACTGCTTCCCCTCGTGCGTGATGTAGTGCTTCCCCGAATGCTCCTTCACTTTGCTTTCCGCACGTTCAAGCGTTGGCATAGTGACGTAGACGGCACTTTGCGCAGTGCTGTGTTGCACCATCTTCACATCCACACCCGTTTCTAGCACTTCAAAAAGGAAGTTCACGGTTTCTTCTAGGGTGGGTCGCTTAGGAGCCTCCGAATAGTCGATACGGAAGGTGTTCCTTCCATATCTTTCGGTCGTACACATTATGGCTTGCAAATCAAAACAACAACACGTCCTCTCTCGTTGACGTTTGCAAGCGAACTATAATTGTAGCAAGAAAATATTAATTTAAAAAGAAAAAAACACAAAAAAGATAATAAAAATCAGGATTTGAACACACGTATTCTCGGTTCGGAACTAAAAGCGTTATCACTGCTCTATTTAGCAGTTACACCTGTAAGGGTGTAAAACCAGTATATAAATAAGCTAAGATGGCGGCAAGCTATCTGTTCTCGTTGAATCAAAAAGTTGAAAGATTTCGAAGAGAACCCGTTACAGCCGTGAAAGTTTCGGTTGAAATCTTTATTCGCCTTCCATGGCGACTAAGGCCTTAAATGCCTTCTGAATGCCTTCAAAGCCGTTTAATGCTGGTAGGGATGGTGTTTATAGAACACTCTAATGAATACTTTTTGAGCATTGCCCCACTTTCCCCTATTAATACGGTTAGAGAAATGAGATACATCCTCCTGCGAGCCCTATCCGATTTGCAAGGGCACGTGAGGGCTCGCGCGCCATATAAGTTCACAGCCCCAGAGCCCTTGCATTACAGGGTTTCACACTTTATCTCAAGACCGCGGGACCCCTTCCAGAATCTGTCTTAACCAAAGCCAAAACTGCGGTATGATGCTTGAAAACGTTGATGATACCTGAATTCATCGGATGCAATGCTGAATCTGCGGCACATTTCTCGAAACACACTGGTCCGCGCCGAGGACATGCTGACATCAGTGTACTGAAAACAGTGAATTTTTTTTTTTCGTGTTTTTACCAGAAAAGATTATTTAAACAGTTCAAACTACTTTCTTAACACTTGTAAATGTTTTAATTAAACAAATATGCATTTACTCATTTTATTAAATTGTCTTTTTTTGGTAAAAACGAAAAGGATAATTGAGTGTTTCTAATAGACTTATGTACACAAAGGTTATCCGTGTAAAAAAATATTCGACCGCATGTCCTCGGCGCGGACCAGTGTGTTTCGAGAAATGTGCCGCAGATTCAGCATTGCATCCGATGAATTCAGGTATCATCAACGTTTTCAAGCATCATACCGCAGTTTTGGCTTTGGCTAAGACAGATTCTGGAAGGGGTTGAAATAAAGCGCGGTCTTGAGATAAAGTGTGAAACCCTGTAAAGAGCTTGCGAGCCTAGGCATTTTTATCCCCGTTAAACATTTCCGTCAAACATTCCCGCCGTGCAATTGACTTCAAAATGTAAAATTGAATAATTTCACATTTTATTCGTTCAATTATAAAAATAAAATTAAATAACATCCCAAGCGACACAGATTAAGCTGGAACGACTGGAAAATCGAATATCCATAGAAAAAATGAAACCTTCATAGCGTTACTGGTTTAGGCAGCGGTCAGAACCTCGCCGCATGCGATTTTGCCACAAGCTTTTGTATGGGATTTGACGTTAAAGACAACACTTGCGAATCTGCCGCATGTGGCGATGCGGCAAAATCAAAATCATTTGATTTTGCCGCATCGCCGCATGCGATTTTATTTCAGATGTCAAATGTCTAAAATCATATCAAATAATGATTATCTTTATAAAGAAACAACAAAATATCATTTTAATACCTTGAAAAGCTATAAAACTGAGAAAACTCTTTTTCTCGTTCACCATCTGCTAAACGAAGTTTTACTATATTCCATTTAGGTAGACAGCTTGAGTCGTTTAGAAACCGTTTAGTGGTCGTTTAGTGGATTTGTGGTTCTTGGGCTTAATCTGCTATTATATTGCATAAGTTCATTAATAATTGTTTGAATGATGAAAAATGTATTTAAATGGAAACGGATTTGAATGATCCTCATGAGTTTTATTTACAGAGGTTGTCACCTAAAGTCGGATACCTCATATTTTCACCAATTGTATAACTTTGCACAGTTTTCTAGACCACTTACCGGAAAACGATTTTCATGCATCGTTGAGGACACCTCTTCAGCTACAGGTGGTCCCCGAGATACACGGTTTATGGGGACCGAAAACGGCAGCAAAATACCGCGTAAGTCGAATCTCGTGATTTCCAGCTAAAATATCATTAATATTCGAGTAATTTGGAAGTAGGGGGCGGTTTTAGGCACTTTATGAATTAGGGGAAGGTAGGTAAAGACGGACACGTTAAGGGAAATGGTAAAAATCTAGGGATATATAAGTGCAACGACCATGAAAATGTGCATACATTATCTTACACTCATGTTTTATCAGAAAATGTGTTAAAACTTTAAAGTTTCCATCGATTTTTGCGTTTTTTTCATGAATGAAAAACATTTTTTTTTCGTGAAGTTTTGAAATGTTCGGGTAAGACGGACACCTGATATGGGAAAGATGGACACCATGAAGGGTAAGATGGACACCTGTAGAAAAGGTTAGAAAGTGAAAAGTTTTACAATATTTTAACAAATTTTATCGCTTTCCACGTCCTGGTACGTGTATAAACCAATTCTTGGTCTATTGCAACGACGATTCATTCAGCCATGAATTTAGGAATTGTAAACGGCGCTTGTAATATATCGTAGAATGCAGCATCTCAAGCATTATTGACATATCGCGCACTTACAGCTGACGTTGCTCTAGCTTACAGAACAACAGTCTAGAACTTCCTTTTAGGAAATTACTCCGCAAAAAGACCACGACCCCAGTATTCATGAGGGACTTGTTAACAGTTAAATCCATTTTCCACCATGTCAAAATTCAACATTTGATTTTTGTATTCCAATAGAATTTCTCATCTATTCCTGAACAATGTCGTATAAATGTCTCATCTTTTTATTGCTTAAAGTTGTCCAAGTCGTGAGAAGATATTGGATTTCGTGAAGCGCCTCATCAGCGTCGAGCGAGTAATAGCATAACGAATGATAGTAGCCATTAAACCATTAGATCGGTGTTTAATTTCACACTTATTTCAATACTTTTTCTAGTTACTGATTGATTTATAGCATCGGAATACCCTTATTTAAGATATTTGAAGAATTCTATTCATCACCAATTGATATAAGATGTAAAAAAATCAATAAATTCGGTGTTTATCTTTCCCTACAACAAGGTGTCCGTCTTTCCCGCTTTGATGTCAGAATGTTTAAACCACCAGAAAACAATATTTTGTATTGCTTTTTGTTGTGTCCGCACAAAACAAACATGAGACGGTGGTGTGTACGGCACAAACAGAATATATATTTTGTCACTATCTTTGGTATGGGTACAATTAACATTGGTAATAAATAATATAAACAACACACACGCAATGCGGGGAGAGGACGGCTGGTCCTGCTCGCGCCGCGATCCTCACTGAGGACGTCACAGGATGACAGCCTTGCTGTCAACAGTGAGCCCTCAGGATGAGGCAGCGGTCTGTCCACAACATCTCCCCGTTTTAATTAAGCCGGTACGGCTTAAGCCAACGCAGCAGTTTTAATGTACTTAAAACCGGAGTGGCAAGCGTACGGCTCAAGTAGCGCTGTGTAAAACGGGGGGGGAGAGTGTTGACCGGCCTCCGTGTCTAACGCTCGACGGGATGAGCGTTGCGGGCTGCAACAGGGGGCAGCCGATGTGCTGCGTTCGCTCGTTCCGTTGCAGCCGCTGCGGTGTTGTTGTTGTCGGTGTTGTTGTTGTTGGTGTTGTTGTTGTTGCTCCGGACACCGATGATGCTGATGAGGCAGCTCTCCGGATGCTGTTGCCGTTGGGGCGTCGATGTGCGGCTGAGCAGGGGGCGGCCGTGGTGCCGCGCGCGCTTGGACCGCTCAGCCGGTACCGCTGCACAGGGGGGACCGTGATCTCGCTGCCGGTGAACTGCTGTGCAGGGCGCGCAGGATGATGGTGATGATGATGACGATGCGAATGCACAGCGGGCGACCGTGATGCCGCGCACGACGACTGTGCACTCGGGACACATGTGATGGTGCTGCACAGGGGCGACAGTGGTGTCGCCGTCGAGACGCACCTGTGCAGCTGGAGCGCCGGCGATGAAGGTCCACAGGGGGCAGCCGAAATGCCTCAGCACTGTGCCTTATCGGGCTCCGCGATGATGCTGGTGCAGAAGGGCGGCTGTGGTGCCGCGATGACGATGCTGCACCAGTGTGTGTCCGATGACGCTGCAGCGGGCGGCGGTGATGCCGTGTGACGACGGTCCAAAGCGGAATGTCCCCTCGCTTTGTCCGGTATAGGGCTGCAGCGGAGTGAGGATCCTCTTTGGGGCTTCGCGCAAGCCCGAGCGTGCCTATCCTGCGCGATGGCGGTTGTGCGATGGTGGAACCGCGATGGTGGTCTCGGTGCTGCGTCGGTTCGTTGTAGGATCCCCCCCTACGCGAGGAGGATCCCATCCTCGTCGCCACTGTTGTGTCCGCACAAAACAAACATGAGACGGTGGTGTGTACGGCACAAACAGAATATATATTTTGTCACTATCTTTGGTATGGGTACAATTAACATTGGTAATAATTAATATAAACAACACACACGCAATGCGGGGAGAGGACGGCTGGTCCTGCTCGCGCCGCGATCCTCACTGAGGACGTCACAGGATGACAGCCTTGCTGTCAACAGTGAGCCCTCAGGATGAGGCAGCGGTCTGTCCACAACACTTTTATCCTCGTTCTTTCGCCAGTTTTTTCATTAATGATCATGACAACCCATTCATGAAATAAAACTTCCGGAAATATAAATAATACAAGTTGTAGTGCTTAAGATCTGCAGTAGTCAAATTAGATTCACAAGGGTGCGTACGATTGAAAATTTGTTTTGTTCGTGGATTTAACCAATTTTATATATATTATGCCAAAAATGTTCTCAAATGTGTTATTTTACCTTCAGTTTGGATTCTACATTGTTGAATTACTCGAAAATTACCTTTTTCATGCATTTATGAGAAGTGTCCATCTTACCCGCAGTGTCCGTCTTTACCTATCTTCCCCTATTTGATATGATTCTGACTGAATATAACAGTTTAAAACCTTTTGAAATAGTTTTTAACATTCGATCGAAACGGAAATTATTTGGCAATTTACAATTGATGTGTCAAATCAGTACAATTTGCTCAAAGAACTGTCAAATTTAGAAAACCGCGTATCTCCGAATCCGCTTATAAGAGGTACCGTGTATCTCGGGGACTGCCTGTATATTTCTACTACAAAACAGACCGATATCTTTTCATATCTCGGAACACTATGCATAAACGTGAGAGAAACGTGAGAACATAAATTGATGTGGTCCACTGAAAGATTGACTGTATTCATTTTCACGTATTCAAAATGACCACGTAGCATGCCAATCTTGACCAATATGGTCCTTAAATCACTCAATACCAGTAATACCAATAAGTAAAAGGTCCATCCAGTTTGGGTGGTCATCTGTGTTATGAATTGCTCTTTTACTTTATTTAAACACTTAAAACTTTAACATTATAATAAATACACACGAAATACAAAACGTTAAAACGTAGACCGCGCCAGTCGCACCGAGCGACGCTGCCGAGAGCTCTTGCTCGATCGGCCTTCGTGCACACTCTGCTCGGCGCTCGGCACACACTAAGTCTTGCGCGCTTAGTGTGTGCTACAGTGTGCATGTACACACTGTGGTCCCCGTGGACGTTGACCGGTGGCAATCCCAATCCCAATCCCAATCCCAATCCCAATCCCAATCCAATAGAAATGGGATTAAGCTTTAAAGTAAACCATTTTTTCTTCTCAATACTCAATATAAGTCAACGTCAAGACATCTCGATTGCAAGAATAAATAAGCCTCCTAATAAAATAAGTAGTGAATATAGAAATATTATTTAAATTAATGCTATTTTTCTTTTTTTTCTGTAATAGTGACTAAGTCTTTACAGTTATCAACTACACCAGAATATCATATTCCTACGCATGTACTCGACCCGTTAAGAGTTCCTAATCACACGACAGTTGGTATGTATATACATAAATGTTTTTTTAATGTTTTTCGACAACGAAGTCCTTTTTCACATTGAACTTTGTAGCCTGCATTACTCTTTGCTTCCTAGGGATTTATAATACCAACAAATAATGATTTCAATGATACAATGATAATGATACTCTTTCTTCATTTCAGTAGCCCCTAGTGCTGTATCACCTCATCAATCAAGTTTTATGATAAACAATAACAGCACAGGCCGTACAAATTTCACCAATAAGCAGTTAACAGAACTGGAGAAAGAATTCCATTTCAACAAGTATTTGACTCGGGCAAGGCGAATAGAAATAGCAAATGCTTTACATTTAAACGAAACACAAGTAAGAAATGAAATATTTCACGCAACTGCATATTTGTAATCAGTGTTTATGAAATGATTTTTGTTTTTATTTCACTTAGGTAAAAATTTGGTTCCAAAATAGACGCATGAAACAAAAGAAGCGAGTGAAGGAAGGTTTAATACCTCCTGAAATACAGAATCAATCTCCCAAACACTCTTCCCTGATAAACAGCAATGATTCCTCCTCGGCAAGCTCGTCAACAGCAACGTTAACAGCTATACCTTCTGCCTCTGGAGCTTCTGCAACGAACACGTCTACGTTAAACGAAAGCAATGAAAACAGCCGTGAATCAATTACTATGTAGAACAAATGCTTTTTCAAAACATGAAAAGACTCTCTTTTATTAGTTAGAACCAATTGAAAGACATTAATTTACAACAGAATTTGCAAATTATCAGAACACTTTTAGGGCTGATCGTCTTATTCAACCATACGGTTAATAGATGAGTAATTTTAAAATTATCAGTCATATAATTATCTTTCACATTTTCTTTAAATCACTAAACTATATGACTTCATGGATGGAAGTTATATATTTATTTTAAGACCACCAGGTTCATGACTGCTTGACTTGAGGTATTACGAACAATTTTGAACTACAATATGATTGCATTGTTTTGTTCCATATGCCGCATGCTAGTCTTTTAAATAAGGATTTATACGTCTATATAATATTTACTCGATTAATCTATTAGTTTCCATCCGGGATAAACGATATATACAAAGCAAGAAACACATACAAAAATGAATAGCTCAAAAGATTCCAATGTTCCTCTTTGCTAGATATTAAACAAACCAAATGTTTCCTATTTGATAATAGACTTATTAAAGCTAACCCATGTACATGAGGCAGTGAGCATCGAGAATTAGTAAAGTTTATTTGAGAAACACGTTTTTTCTTACTAAAGCTATTTCCAAAGCTGTGCAGTTGCATTTCAACAAAACCACTAGCACATTTACGTTTCGTTGCACAATAATGTTGAATGCATTTAATACTGTACAAAATAAGAATTAGGATTTATAAAATTGCTCATATTCTGCCGGCACTGGTTATATGGATAATGTTGAACATACAAAACCCCAATTCAGCAAAAAGACAAAACAAATTTAATTTAAGATAATTCCTATCGAATACAAAGATACATTTCAGATAATCAAAATTCTGCTAATACAATATATTTTAGTGAAAATTTAAAATACACCGTATTTGATGTCATTTGTTTAAAACAAGGTGGAATTCGCTTCAACATATACATTTATTAAAATAATATTCAGTGTTGTGTTCAGACCATGAGTTCAAACAAAATCAAAAGGATAAAGTGGAGTGTGATTTTCGAACATATATGTTCGTGCACAAACGCTGCAGTATCTGTTTATCATTTTAACCTTTAAGTTCAACTTTAAACTGCAATAACTTTTGGTTCATTGCTATTATTGCCTTGAAATTTTCCGTAGCTTTTAATTTGCGATTTTTTGGTGTATAAGTTCCACAAGCTGTAAGTATTTTATTTTGATTTATTTTAAACTTTACCGCGAGTTATTTTTCTTTCTTCGAAGCTAGAAAGAAGTGGACCTTTCGAGTACTAGAAACCAACTGACTTTATTTTCCATTATTTGTTACCAACGCTTAATGTGACCGGTCGGCTAACGGTATCGATATGCATATATCGATCAGCAAATCGATACCCAAGTTATTCAACCCGCCGCATCAGCAGTTTGAAGCCGATGTGCTAACTCGCCCTTCCTTATGTTGTTGACGTCCCCGGAACATAGCTACGGTGTGGAAACGTTGTGTAGGCAGGTTTTGCAGGTGCGATCGTCAAATCAACTCTAGCTTTTGCTTTTCTTCTACATACCAGCAAAATTACAATGCATATGACGAGAGGGATCGACGTTCCTCCCAAAAGGCTTATGGATGGCCAGGTGATGGATAGCGATTGGTTCGCTAAACGAATGTGCTCGAGTTCTTTCCTTGTTTCAAAGTGTAGGTCTAGAAGGTGTTCGATAGACATATTGATAACCTCGTGCTGCTTATTGACGACTATTCCGTCCAACTGATATAACGAGAGCTCGCCTATCATTTCTATCACCTTTGATGAGAATTGTACATCATTTATCCATACGTCGCATGAGTTTGTTCTGACGACGAATGATCCCTTTAACGTTCTATTGCTGGTTCCGCAATTGTTGAAAAGCGAGAAATTTTGGATTGAGTGCCTGCGAACAAACGGCGTCCACAGGCCTGCCCACGCCCGAAGGCAGAGCCGATGACATACGATTCTATCTTCACTATTAACATGAGAGGGACAGAGCTTATACCCCGAAACGTACCCGAAAGGTATGCATGCTTTACTCATCAGGATCTAAAGGCAAGGACAAGGCAAAAGAGACACAGAAAAATTTCCTCACGGCTACACATGTCCTTTTGATGCGTTGTCTATGCGTCTCGCTCGGTATCACAGCAGCATACGGCAGGTAAGCAGTACAAATGCTGCTACCTGATACGCACACATGTTTATTGAACACAACTATTCGGTTCGGCTCGGTAAACTTCACGAGGGTGCCGAAACAAAGGGGCGCAGACTTTTTCATGATTTTGTATGACTTCGGCTGTTTTGGACCGTGCGTGTGGGCGCAGACAGTTGATCAACACGGCTTGGTCGCCTACTCAAAACGCTTCAAATGTACGTGGCTGTTTTGTAAAATTGCATGAAGCTTGTTGTCCTCCAATTAACCTTGGTACACATTCTGATCGATCTTGATTGACTTCACTCATGGAATATACGTATTGATTGAGACTGTTTACCATGTAGCTAATGTTTCCGTTAATGACGTATGATGTGTGGTCCAGGTGGATTCGCCCTTGATGGTACAACACAGGATAGATTTTGACTTTACGGAAGATTCTTGGGTCGAGTTTAGGGGTTTTTAGTAGCAAAACTATTTCGCGATTATTGCTGGCGATTGAGGTTTCGATGAACGTGAGAGCTTCAGCTTTCGTTGTGAAGGGTATGTTTTCAGATTGTAAGTTTTTTTCTAGCAAATTCATTTCCAAATCTGACAAAATCTTTTCATTAACAATATTCGCTTTTGTCCAAACTATACTATGTATAATTCCTTGAACAGATTCTATAATTTTTTCTAAGTGCATATATATATATATAACAATCGAATGGGTTTCTAATGAATTTGATTGCTCTATAGCCTTGACTGTGTTAAAAGCTAACTCTTTAATTTTGTTATTAAACTGTCTATTTATTGTTATTTGTTTGTTGTTGTTATCTATCAGGTCGTTTAAACTGCTGTTTATTATTCTAAGGTCATTAGCGTCAGGGTTCCCTGCTAAGTACTTCCAAAGAGTGCCGACGGAATCCCAACGTTTAAAAATTCCAAGCTGTCAAATCGGCATAGTCAGACGTGTTTACGTATAGCTCCGTGATTTATTTTCCGTATTCCGGTTATTTTAACAAACAATCAGTTTTCTCTAAGTAAAAAAGTTGTGTAGTGAGCTTGCCCACAACGTATTATACATACTTTTAGCAATTGTGCTAGTTCTTCTTCAATTGCTCGTCGGTCGCATCACCCGCGTAGTGCGTCTATTAACCGGTCAAGGCATCGACCTGTGAATTCCTTTTCAAAATGGAGCATACTTGCAACTCTTGCGCAACCGAGATCACCGAAGACCTGATTAGCTGTTATATTTGCAACTCACCGTTCCACATCCGCTGTTCGCGCATTCCCGAGAATGCACTGAAGCTAATCAACGAATACCAACAACTCCACTGGTGCTGCCTAGCGTGCAACAATGTGATTATTAATCCTCGCACTAAATACATCAAACAAGCTTTGGCTCAGTCGAGCATACAAACAACAATGGATCCCGTCGCCAATAGTCTCAAATCTGCACTTGAACCTCTAGCAAAAGAAATTCGTACTGGTCTATCGCAGCTTAATGAATCGCAGAAGAGAACACCACTGAGCAGTCACCCTCCTGCCAAATTGCGCAGAGTTTTACCAGCGAAGAAATTATTCTCCGAGGTGGTCAGTGCTACAAACACTTCACCTGCTATCGCCAAAAGAACAACAAACATCAATAATAACAATATCAACAATAACATATCCGTACCGTCACTTGCTGAGCAGCCAATTGCTATTTATGGCACGGATAACGATTCTCCAAACCTTCCAACCGTTCAAAACCGCTTTGTACCCAAAATGTGGCTTCATTTAGCTAACATTGCTCCTGGCACTTCCTGTGAACAAGTCGTGGAATCTGTGAAACGACGGCTGGCCACAACCGACGTCATTGCATTTAGCTTGATGGACAAAAATTTCGACACCACTTTGGCTAGACCGATGTCGTTTAAGGTTCGCATCCCGGCTCACCTTCGTGAAACTGCGTTATCGTCCTCGGTTTGGCCTTCTAATCTACGTGTACGTGAATTTATACTACGTGATAACCGCCCAGCCTCATCCCATACTTTGGCTTGTCTCACACCGATGAATGCACATGAAACCCCACTTCAAAGCATCAATGTAGTGCCTATCGATAATATTCCGAAACCGGCAGAGCAAACCATCAATGAAAAGCCAAATAGTTCATCACCTAGTAATGTACACCCAATAGTGCACGATATGGAGCATTTACCTATCCCAGCTGATCGTACGGCTCAAAACAATGACGTCCATCACGAACACAGCTCATGAAGCTTACGCACACAAGAAGCATCAGCCAGTCGCTATTCGCACACTAACACTTCATGTAATGACCACGCACGCACTAACACAGCAACTCACTTGAAAATGTTTTCAGTTCGCGATATTAAAAACATTTCACATGCCAAACCGACTGACACTGCTTTGAAACCATGTGATATACATTTTCACTACCAAAATGTTAGAGGACTACGTACCAAACTCACAGAATTCGGATTGAACACATTGGACGCTAAATATCAGATAATAATACTCACCGAAACCTGGCTTGACAATTCAATTCCATCATCGCTACTGTTTGACCCGGGCTATTCGGTGTATAGATGTGATCGTAGCTTGTCTAATAGTATGCATACTCGTGGTGGTGGCGCACTGATCGCATGCTCATCCTTATTGAACACCCGTGAACTCACTCTACCTCGTAACTCACTTGAGCAAGTGTGGGTTACCGTTCGCCTATCATCTTGCACGATATTCATCGGGACTGTTTACATTCCTCCTAATCGAGCTAACGACACAGATACTCTTACATCTGTGATTGAAAGTGTAAGTGCAATAGTAAACCATGCAAAAACTAATGATCTAATATTTTTGTTTGGAGATTTTAATTTTTCGGCAGTATCGTGGTCACTATCACAACAAACATTTGGTCACTCATCATCGTTCGCGCACTATGTGGCAAATTCATCATCTTCGGTCAGATCTCGGTTTTTGGATGAAATTAACGCTAGCGATCTTTATCAAATAAGCTGTATCAAAAACTCGCCTAACCGGCAGCTCGACTTAGTATTCGCAAATTTTATTGCCGCAACTTACTGCATCGATTTGCACCCCTGCCCAACACCACTAGTCTCTCCTGACCTGTACCATCCAGCCATCGATTTAACGGTTCGAATTCCAAGCACAATGCCTAATTGTTATTTATTTATTGTTATTTATTTATTAAAATTCAACGGACCGCAATTGGCCCACTTGAAGCGAATTCATTTACATTCATTCATTATAACATAGTCACATTACGGTCATTCATTTGTCACGCTTAGTCTTAAGTAACATAATTAACATGTAAAAGGTCGCACGACACGAATACTATTCAACAATGCGGTGCGCGACATGTCAGGTTGATGACGATCACAAATGACATTAAACTCACGGCACATACGAATAAACGGATCAGAGGAGCCAAAGCGAGTGCGGCGTTCCTCCACGTCAAGTAGCGATCTAGCTCGGAGCGATCTCGGCGGGCCATACATGTTGAGCCTCGAAAGAAGCGCGGGCGAGTCGATCCGATTGTCAAGAAGTCCCGCGACAAACAGCCTCTGAGCGTTGCAGTTCCGCTGCTTCAGCGTCTCGATGCCAAGCAACGCACAGCGTCCCTCATAGTCAAGAACCGCGTGAATTTGCGCTGGATCGACTCTAAACGAGCTAGGGGACGAGCAGCTGTAGGCCACCATACTACAGAAGCGTATTCTAACACTGGTCGCACCAAAGCACAGTATAGCGTCTTGATGCAAATCGGGTCAGTGATGTCTCGTGCTATTTGTTTTAGTAAGCCGATCAATTGGTTACCCTTAGTGACAACGTGCTCTAGCTGGTCGTGGAAGCTCAACTTTTCGTCAAGGAGCACTCCTAGATCCTAATCCTACACTGACTCAAGCAAGTAGACCTAGGATGAATTTTTATAAAACCAATTTTACTCGGCTTGATGAGCTCATAACTAATTTTAATAGCCAGTTCAGAATTAGCCAGTTTAATTCTGTTGATGAAGCTTTATCGATATTTATACGCTTTCTTTTATCCTCGTTTGATTCGTGTGTACCAATTATCACACCAAAGAGCGGCCCTGCTTGGTCTGACCGCCACCTAAAAAAACTTAAAAGAGCTAAGGAAGCTGCATTAAAAAAATACACGAAGTACCGATCACCTGTTAACAAAAGCATATTAAACGAAACAACTCGCTTGTACCGTAGTTACAATAAAATACGCTACGGTGGCTACTTGTCTCGGTTGGAGAAGAATTTCATCAAAAGGCCCAAAGCTCTCTGGAGTTTTCGTAAGAAACACAATAGTACAAATGTGACACCTAAATCGATTTACCACAATGACCGAGCTGGTTCAACTGCTTCAGATATTTGTGATATATTTGCGTGTAGATTCGAGGAGGCATACACAATCTCAACTACTGACGACAATATTATTACCAACGCTTTAATTAATACTCCTAATGATGTCATCGACCTCAATTTAACTAAATAAAGCAGGAATCTGTTCTAAATGTGCTCAAAGCAGTCAAGCCCAAAGCTAGTCCTGGCCCAGATGGTATTCCTGCCATCATTCTCAGCCGATGCTGTGAGTCCATTGCACCGATCTTCACCAAAATTTTTAATTTTTCGCTGCAGCAAGGAGAATTCCCCTCTATTTGGAAGAGTTCATGGATTGTCCCCATATTTAAAAAAGGTGACAAGGAAGATGCAGCCAACTATAGAGGCATAACATCACTCAGTGCTGGAGCCAAAGTTTTTGAGAAAGTGATCCAAACAAGTTTACTCACGGCTTCATATCACTATATTAGCCCTCAACAACACGGTTTCGTTCCAAAGCGGTCGACGATTACTAACCTTGTTGACTTTACATCACAATGTCTCCGTAACATGGATAGCAGGATGCAAACAGATGCAGTTTATATGGATTTAAAGGCCGCTTTTGATAGCATCGATCACAACATCCTTTTAGCCAAGATGAATAAGTTGGGACTTGGGCGAAATTTAATATGCTGGTTAGAATCGTACCTTGTCAATCGATCGTATGCTGTATCTTTCTCACGGTGCCATTCAAGGTCTTTCATTGCATCATCTGGTGTGCCACAAGGTAGCAACCTGGGTCCACTACTGTTCGTACTGTTCATCAACGACCTATCGTATGTAGTACCAGCAGCAAATCATTTAATGTATGCAGATGACATTAAAATCTACATGACGATAAAAAATGACACAGACCACTCCGAGCTACAACAATACCTTCTCGATTTTCACCAATGGTGCAATCGAAACCGCCTGAGCCTCTGAATTGAAAAATGCCGAGTCATTTCATTCACACGAGCACGAGAAATTAAGAACACCAGCTACACAGTTAACGGTTTACCAATAGAACGCACTAATGCTATGAAGGATCTCGGAGTCATACTGGATTCAAAGCTGTCATTTGACCAGCAAACAGAGGAGGTGATTACCCGAGGTAATCAATTGCTTGGCATGTTGTTTCGGATAACAAGAGATTTCAAAGACCCAGTCTGCATTAAAGCGTTATACTATGGTATTATCCGCCCGGTACTCGAATACGCCTGTGTCGTATCGCCTGTGGAAGCCCTCAACCCAAAGATTTTCTGAGAGAATGGAATCTATACAGCGTCGCTTATCCCGATACGCAACACGCTTGTTACCTTGGCCACCTGGCAGTCAGTTACCACCTTATGAAACGCGACTTCTGCTCCTCGGACTGCAACCGCTCCACATCCGACGCCGTAGCGCACAACAACTATTTGTGGCTGGTTTACTGCAAAGTAACATCGACTGTCCTTCCCTACTCCAGCAGTTAAACTAAGCAGTTAAGTTAAAGCGATATTCTCCGGTTGTAATTGTGCTCCTATTAACATTTTTAACTTTAATCTTTTTGTATCTTGGTTTGTGTTTTAATCTAGCCCTAGTCTTTTCATAAATCGTTCTAGCAATTGGTATTGTTATCTCCCTTTTGTTTTTATTGTATAGCAAAAGATCGTGTTTCTGCTTGGTATTTAAATTCTTATAAACATTCTCGCAAATATCAGATGACCGGAAGGAAGGTAGCATAATTTCATATGGAGTATGTTTAGTTCTGGAATGGATTGATGAATTGTATTTATGAACTGAGGATTGGACAAGGTCAGGGATGGGCATATCTTTTTGTTCGGATTTTGTAATACGATAAATTTGGAGTAAGGTTGAGTGAAATCTTTCTATCGTTCCGTTCATCTCGCTTCGACCAGTAGCGGTTAAGTAGGTCTGAATATTGTGGACTTTATAGAAGTTGGTTAAATCCTGAGTGCCGAATGATTTTTCACCATCCATAACTAATATTTTTGGCGGGTGGTACTTTGTTAAAATTTCCTTTAAAGCTGTAACTATATTAACGGCTGCTCGCGATTGAATCAACTTAACTTGGGCAAATTTTGAAAACTTATCGATGTAGGTGAGGAAAAAATGTTTTTCCAAAAAAAGCACATCAATGTGAGCAATCTCAAATGGTGCTTTTGGTATGGGAATGTTTTGTTGAGGAAATTTAATCGGGTTACGATCGTATTTGTTTTCATTGCATATACTGCAATTAGAAACAAATTTTTTTTATTTTGGCTTGCATCTTGGGAAAATAGTATTTGCGTAAAATTTGCGACTTATTTTCCTGGGCTCCACGGTGTGCCCTGTTATGTGCACTGCCGTAATTATATTCATCTGTAGATTTTCGTCCGATACATCTTCCAAGAGCTTTTGTGTAAAACGGATTTTAAGGAGTTTCTGATTTCCATAAAATTTCTTATAAACATCTTGAAATTTACCCATAATTTCTTCGCTCGTTAAAATACCGTTTATTTTTGTTAATATGAAATGATCCTTAAGAATCTGTAAAAAAGAGAATTCAGTTAATGTATCTGTATAAATGATAGTTCGTTTAAAATTTCGGGTTTTCGAATACTGTTTTCGGTTTCCCTTCCTTTAGTATGATCTGATTCTGAAAAACATTTAATGGGGCTTCTGTAGAGATAATGTAGAAATCTTGGCTAGTTTCTGCGGAATGTTGTGTGCCAGACACAGAGAATACTATTCTACTGAGGGCATCAGCCACAACATTTCCTTTGCCAGGCTTGTATAAAATCTCATGATCATGTTCTTCCAAATAAGCTTTCCAACGCTTTAATTTGGCATTCGTATTTTTCGGTGATAGTGCAAAAGTCAGGGGTTGGTGATCGGTTACTATTTTAACTTTCGTTTCATAAAGATAGTTACGGAACGTTTGCAATGACCAAAAAATAGCAAGCATCTCTTTCTCGGGAGCTGAATATTTCTCTTCTGTCCTCGATAAGGTTCTTGAGGCCAAGTGGATTGGTTTGTCTTTGCCTAATTCACCTTGAGAGAGAACTGATCCTATTTCGAAATTTGAGGCGTCTGTTGTTAAAATAAATGGCTTATTAAAATCTGGATAAATCAAAATATCGCTTGATGACAATACTTGTTTCATTTTATTAAAACATTCAATTTCATGTAAGTCTAAAGTAATTTTCTTTTTCGATGTGTCAGATCCCTTCCCCCTTAAAATGTTTGTCAGAGGTTTTGCTATTTTGGCAAAATCTTTGACAAATCGTCGATAGTAGCCCATTAATCCTAAAAATGCACGCAAATCCTTAATAGTTTTGGGCACGGGGTATTTATTAATTACGTCGATTTTGTTCTCATTAGGTTTTATTCCGTCAGTGCTAATAATAAAACCTAGAAATTCTACCTCTTGACGAAGGAATTCTGACTTATCTAATTGAATTTTTAACCTTGCATTATTTAATGTTTTCAAAATTGTATCTAAATTTTCTAGATGGTTATCCAAACTATCTCCAAAAACTATAACGTCATCTATATAGACGTAGCATATCTTTCCAATAAAATTTCGCAAAATATCATCAATCGCTCTTTGGAATATCGCTGGAGCGTTTTTTAAGCCAAATGGCATTCGAGTGAATTCGTATTTGCCATTATTAATAGCGAATGCTGTTTTATCGATATCCGATTCTTTCATCTTAATTTGGTGGAATCCGGAAGCTAAATCCAACGTTGAAAAATATGTTTTCCTTTTAATTGGTCTATTACGTAGTTTATCTCAGGCATTGGGTACTTTTCAGAGATGGTTTTGGCATTTAACATGCGATAATCTACAACCATTCGGAATTTTTTTTGCCCTGACGCATCTGACTTTTTTGGTACAATCCATACCGGGGATGTCCAAGCCGAGTGAGACGGTCTAATAATTCCATCTTCTAATAATTTTTCCACTTGCTTATTTACTTCGTCAGCATATGCAGCAGGGTAAGGATCAACTCTTTGATGAACTGGGGAGTTATCCGTAGTGTGTATTGCACATTCGATATTAGTTGTACAAGTTAATTTAGTATCTGGTTTATAAAATGAATGGCTATTTTTCTCCAACACCTTTTTTAATTTTTCTGACTCTAATTTTGAGAGGTGAGATGTTCGGATTAAATTGTGAGAAGAATGATTATGCGGTGAATAATATGAAATTGGGGCAACAAACTTGTTGCCGTTTCTAGTTAATTTATTGAAGATAATTGCGTGGCGCGCGCAGGGGCCTTTGCAATATTAAAATAAAGTAATACTTAAAAATAACCTTACTGGCTATATATTTGAAAACAGACATGAACATTTAAACGTGGCAACTGTAATGTTGAAGTCAAAAAAGCAGTAGAACTTATTGAAAGCTTTACACATTGAAATAATTGGATCATGAGCTCCTCTGGAAGTACGAGCCCGGTCTATTTTGATCGGAAAATTTCGAGGACGAAGTGCGTGGTCAGGGGCGTACAAATTTATTTTAAGGAGAAGCTCGGGAGCATCAATTTCGCCTTTTATTAATTTTGCTACAAAAACTGCTTGTGCTACCTCCCTAGGTCTCTCTAAGGACTGCAATTCTAGAAGAAGCCGTAGTTTGATAGGTTAGAGGCTGGTCCATGTTCCACCGTAAGGTTCTTATAGCTATTTTTGTGATTTTTTTCTGAATTCGCTCAATTCGTGTGGACCAGTTGTTAGTGTGTGGAGACCATGTTACAACATTAAATTCAAGTACGGACCGGACTAAGGCGACAAACAGTTGTTTTAAACAGAAAGGGTCATTAAAATCAGATGTCAGACGATGAATAAAACCAAGCTGCCGATTTGCTTTGTCGATGACGTACGAATATTGTTGACGGAAGGAGAGTGATGAGTCAAGAATAGTGCCGAGGTCCTTAGTTTCTATGTTACGTGGGATTATACACGAGTCAAGGTTATAGTCTCGCTTGATAGGGTCTTTTTTACGAGTAAAACTAATCACGCAACACTTATTGACACACAAGGATAGCGAGTTCGCAGAGCACCAATTGCTAAATTCGTCTAGGCTGTGCTGGAGTGTCGAGCTGTCCGAATCATTTCTAATGGTCGCATAAATCTTGATATCGTCCGCATACATAAGCAAACATTGATTTGGGAGCGCAAATACAACATCATTAATAAATAGGATAAACAATACTGGGCCAATGTTACTTCCCTGTGGTACACCGGACGAACTAACGAACACGTTGGACAAGCACTTATTGATTTTAACACAATATGATCTTTGGTTTAAATATGATTTTAACCATATGACTAGATTATTATGAAAGCCAAGCCGGCTCAGTTTCGCAAGGAGTATGTCATGGTTAATCCGATCAAATGCTGACATGAAATCAGTATAAATTGCATCAATCTGTGACTTGCCGTCCATTGCCGTAAGGCATTCAGACACGAATTGAACGAGATTGGTCGACACCGATAGTTTGGGAACAAATCCATGCTGGCTTGGACTGATATAATTCAAGCCACCCCTGACTAACGCTTCCTGGACAAGAATTTCGAGTATTTTTGCTGATGCACATAGGGAAGTTACGCCACGATAATTAGATATAACATGTCTCGGACCTTTTTTTATGAACGGGTGTCATCCACGAAGACTTCCACATAGTAGGATATGTAGAACTGTGCAGAGAAAGCTTAAACAGATGGACCAGTGGCTCTGAAAGATAAGTTGAGCACTTCTGTAAGACTATTGCTGGAATCCCATCCGGACCCGGGATAAATGAGGGTTTAATTTGTTTGATTGCATTTTCTACCGATTCATTTGTGATGACAATATCATTTATAGACATATCTAGAACATCCGCGGGTGTGTGCTGCAGGGCAGTTGCAATATTAATTGGTGACGAAGATTGAAGGTCGAAAACTGAACTAAATTTTTTGGCAAAGAGCTGACTTATTTCAAGTTCACTTGAGGCTTTCTCGGTGTCTAGTGACATTACTGACGGGATTTTTGCATTTTTCCTCTTACGGTTAACGAAAGAAAATATTTTAGTCGGATCGGTGGATATACTTCGTTGAAGTTTGTTGATATAGATTCTATACAGATGCCTATTGAATCTTCTATAGTTGCCACTAACAGTGTTAAACAATAGTCTGTTGGAGTGAAGATTAGACTTTACGAGACAATGTAAAGCTCTATTTTTCGCAGATTTAAGTCTTTTTAATTCTCTATTGCCCCACGGGGGACCGGAAGCTGCGCGCTCTTGTAAAGTAGGGCAGCATTTGTGAAGGACTAGACCAACCTTGATTTGAAAGGAGTCGATTGCCGAATCGATTGATAAGGTGGGATTGCTATCAGAATTAAGGAATGACCAGTCAGTATTGGCAAAAGCGTCAATCATTTTTGGGAAATCAGCTTTTCTAAAATCGAGATGTCTCAGGCTGTTCGATCCAGTGACTTCCGTAGCAGCCTGGGTTGTTGATGGAAGTGTAATATTGACCAGCAAGCTCGGATGATATCGGTCTTCCTCAGTTAAATAATCTATGGAACGGAAAATTCTCATACCATTCTCAATTATACGCGGGCTCACGAATATAAGATCAAGTAAAGACCCATGATTGTTTACATTATTATTGACCTGAGATAGTCCCACAAAGCTGAGAGTATCAAGCAGTTGGGAGCAGGCTGGGGATACACGGGATCTCGGAATGTTGACATGTAAAGAACCGTAAGTGTCACATAGCCAAGAAAGGCCTGGTTGATTGAAGTCTCCCAACACGATCGAGTCTTGTGGATATTTCTCAGAAATTTCCATAAGTGATGAACAGTAAGCAGCAACATATTCGGTATTATTACTAAGAATCGGTGGAACGTAAACGGTACCGATTATTACGAATGAAGTGCCAACACGCATGCGGATCCAGATACTTTCGGTTGATGAGCTCGCAACAGTGATTACTGAGGGACGATGCATGGTTTTAGCCGCAATCAGTACCCCTCCCCCTCGGGTTTTCTGGCTATTTGAGGAGTTACGGTCCATTCGGAAAACATCATATCGGTCATCGAAGAGTGCAGACGAGGCAATGTCATCCTTGAGCCAGGTTTCTGTGATCGCGATGATATCAAAAGAACAGCTTGAAGATGCACTGAAGAAACTCGAGAGTTTTCTCCGTAGACCTCGGGTGTTTTGGTAATACACGGAAAGCTCAGATTTGCAAGAATAATTTTGTCGAAAAATAGTGGAGGCAAACCCTGCTGGATTGACATTAGCGCCACGTATTTGTGTGAGTGTTGGATCAGCATTGTTTTGATCGTTCTGCTCATGATTTGTTACGGATTCGTGATCATTTGTGTGAAAGCTTATTTTGCTATTGGTAAGAACATGAGCGCATTCATTCGTTGATGGAGGAGCAATATTCAGGTGAGAGCAATCACTTTTAATCATAGGTGAGCCGGATTCCGTGTTCTTGTGTTCAAGTGCCGTCCTCGTTTGATAAATATGCGTGTGTGTGCGTGACGTTAGAGATTAGTGCAGGATTCGGTGGAGCAGAATGTGCACGCACACAAGCACTGTTGACGCCGTCAACCGTCAATTTAGATGCAAAAGCCTCCTTGCACGGGTCACGCGATAGATGGCGCTGTCGGTCGCTTCGAAATTAATCGGTTTATCGAAAACCGACCAGCGACGGCACGAGCCGAAGCCCTTAGGGGGAATGACCGGAGCAGCAGGATGACGGGCAGATTCCTTCGCGCACCCGAGCATACGCACGTGATTTTTTAGCGCCACCTTGCGAAATAGTAATAAATTATACCATTCAAAATTCGGCTAAAAAACGTTTAATTGATCTCTGGGTAGAAAGAATCGGTTGCATCGCAACATTCTAAAAAGGTCTTGCTGCAAGAGATATGGAGAAGTGGAGCCGGATGGGATGAACCCATCCCAACAGATCTTCAAGGAAAGTGGGTGGAATGGATCAGCTGCCTCCCTCACCTAGAAGCGATTAGAATCCCGCGGTGTTACCGACTTTCGCTACCACTGGAGAAGTGTAAACTGCAGCTGCACGTCTTTGTAGACGCTGGGAAGGACGGATTAACTGCCGTGGCCTACTTTCGCTACTATCGGGATAGCGACGCAGAGATAACTCTCGTGGGAGCCAAGACCCGCGTAGCGCCGTTAAAGTATCTATCAGTGCCTCGCCTCGAACTACAAGCCGCTGTACTGGGTACAAAACTTGCGAAAAGTATAGCCGATGCCCATCGAGAGAAGATTTCGGAACGGTTCTTCTGGACCGACTCGAAGGATGTTATCCTTTGGATCAATTCGGACCATAGAAAATACAGTACGTTCGTGGCACATCGAACTGGCGCAATACTAGAAGCTACAGATCCCCACGAATGGCGCTGGGTGCCCACGAAATACAACGTCGCGGATGAAGGGACCAAATGGTCAAAACTTGGCCACCATCTCACAAGCAGCGACTGGTTTACAGGACCATCCTTTCTTAGCCAACCAGAGTCGGAATGGCCTAAACTGACCATGAGCGAGCGAACAACAAACGAGGAGATTCGAAAAACTGTTTGCAATCATGTCGTCAAGGTGCCGGTGTTCGAAGCGGAACGATTTTCGCGATGGCTTAAACTAAAAAACGCTATGGGATACGTGTGGCGTTTCATCAACAACTGCAAGGTGCCCAAAAGTCAAAAGGATGGACGATCGTTCGGTCCCCTAAGCATCGCAGAACTGCAGCAGACGGAGAGAAGTATATTGCGAGAGGTGCAACAGATGGTATATCCGGAAGAATACCGCATCCTTCATAAAGCCAGAGACAACGCCGAGCCCACACTTTTCGTTCATCGCTCTAGTCCGCTGCGCAAAAGAAGCCCCTACATGGATCGAGATGGTGTCCTTAGGGTCAAAGGTAGAATCGACGCGTGCTCATTCATTAGCGAAGATACAAAACGTCCGGTGATCCTGCCCAAAGCTAATGTCGTCACGGACCTGATCATCGATTTCTACCACCGAAAATATCGACACGCGAACCACCTTGTCCTAATAAATGAAGTTCGCCAACGGTACGATATTCCCGCACTAAGAGCAGCGTGTGGTCGAGTGCGGGCTAGGTGCCAGCTATGCCGAATAAAAAAGGCGAAACCGAATGTACCGATGATGGGAGAACTACCGGAATGCCGCTTGTCGCCCTGCACTCGACCCTTCACCTTTACCGGAGTGGACTATTTTGGACCGTTCACGGTAGTAAACGGTAGGAAAACGGAGAAAAGATGGGGAGTTCTCTTTACCTGTCTGGTGGTGCGGGCGATACACATTGAAGTCGCGCATACACTGTCCACTAGTTCCTGCATCCTCGCCCTCCGCAACTTCATAGCTCGCCGAGGAACACCAAACGAGATAGTATCTGACCGGGGTACCAACTTCGTCGGCGCCAATCGGGAACTCCAGGAAGGGCTAAAAGATATAAACATGAGTAAGATCGTCGAGGAGCTGAACCTCACCAGCGTAAAGTGGACCTTCAATCCGCCAGGAGCACCGCATTTTGGAGGTGCCTGGGAGCGGCTCGTACAATCGGTGAAGAAAACATTGGCAAACATTCAGTTTACCAAACATCCATCAGATGCGGTGTTCAACAGTTGGTTGATGGAAGTTGAATTTATCATCAATTCTCGTCCTCTTACAGATGTTCCGGTTGATCGTGAAGAGGACTCCCCACTTACGCCAAACCACTTCCTTCTCGGATCCTCGTGCGGGGCCAAGCCGATAACCAGCTACGATGTGTCGGCCGAGTCTATAAAAAACACCTGGAAGACGTCACAGGTGTACGCCGATATCTTCTGGCGAAAGTGGGTGTCGTGCTACCTGCCCACTCTTACCAAGCGGACCAAGTGGTTTGACACCGTGAAACCTATTACGGTGGGCGACGTGGTGCTAATCGTTGACGAAACACTCCCGCGCGGATGCTGGCCAAAGGGACGCGTAGTTCGAGCCATCGTATCGAGAGACGGCGCGGTCAGACGAGTACACGTGCAAACGGCATCCGGAAAAATAATCGAAAGGCCGGCTGTCAAGATAGCAGTAATTGACGTATCCGCATGAAAGTGTTTGCAATGTTTACAAACACTGGGGGCCAGTGTTGACGCCGTCAACCGTCAATTTAGATGCAAAAGCCTCCTTGCACGGGTCACGCGATAGATGGCGCTGTCGGTCGCTTCGAAATTAATCGGTTTATCGAAAACCGACCAGCGACGGCACGAGCCGAAGCCCTTAGGGGGAATGACCGGAGCAGCAGGATGACGGGCAGATTCCTTCGCGCACCCGAGCATACGCACGTGATTTTTTAGCGCCACCTTGCGAAATAGTAATAAATTATACCATTCAAAATTCGGCTAAAAAACGTTTAATTGATCTCTGGGTAGAAAGAATCGGTTGCATCGCAACAAGCACTAATTAGTTCGTTTGCGGTGTGGGTGAGGCTCGTGGAGTGTGTGCCGACAGGATTGTTCGGTTCGGCGATTGCGGTGATCGCGTATTTTGTGTCGCAGAAAAGGTTGTAGGGGATGAAAGTCCCATAGGTGGGTGTAGACGAAAATTTGCAGTTGGTTGTTGCAATCGGTAATCAACAAATTCACGCACCGATAGACCAATTGGCCAGGTGTCCGGGGAGAGTGCACATTTTCTTATAGAAGCAGGCACTAACACTTTGAATGATAGGAATGAGAGTGTTGCTGTGTTTGTGCCCCGGCGTACAAGGCAATATGCTGTGACGTCTTCGATGGATAAAGCTTGCTTGACCATTTGAACAATTTGATCAGTGGTGGTGTCCGGAGAAAGTCGGGAAATGTACAAAGCACATTTCTGCACCGAAGGTTGAGCAGGAACTATTTTGATCGCGAATGATGCGGTGTCTTTTTTGTGCCAGTGATTGTGGGTGGTGGGCGAATCTTACGGTTGGGTTCATCGATAGGCTGTGTAGTTTTGTATTGACAATTATTGTTTAGGTTGTTGATGGAAGTAGCACGAAATGTAAACATTGAACGGTTGTCGTTTATGACATCAGAAAACAATCGTTTCGATGGATTTGTGCGGCGAATTTTTGCGGGTGGGTGACTACTTCGTGGCGTATTATGATCGAGCTGAGTCATACGTGCGAATCCAGTTCTAATCTCGTTTGTTAATGGTTCGATCACGGATTTAATGCTCTCAGCAACTGTTGTTAAAGCCGTTTGGAAACCAGATTGAATGGCTGCGTTCTTAATAAATTTGGTGCGCGGATTCAATAAAACGTTGTTACAGCCACTGCAGCACCAGTGAATTTGTTTGTATTCAGAGATGCGCTGGAGTAAGTCTGCGGGTATAGAAGAGCAGCGCCGATGGAATGGAGAGTTGCATAAGCAACAGCTAATGAAAGCTTCCGTGATTTCCGTGGTGCAAGAGTTGCAGATGTTTGCCATTATTAGGGAACGATGTATCTTGGCTATGATGACAGCAATGTTGATTGTAGCGATGACGGCAGGGATGCGCGAAAGCGCGACCAGGTTGGAAAGCGAATTAGCACGAGATTATCGAGAGTTGGCACGGTTGAACTTTATTCCAATATCGCGATGATGTTTATGGATGTAATGGTATTCCCAAAAACTAAAACTTATATGATGAATAGCGTGAATTTTTGCCAAAAACACGGAGCGCTATATGAATGCGACTATTACGTCAAACGTCAAACGTCAAACGTTTTAATGTTATTTGATCTTTTCCTAGGTCTATTATAGCATCTGTTACGAACAGAGTTGAGCGGCACTGACAGTGTAGGATGGCTAGAGCTATGCCATAGGATTGAGAGATCGGAAGCGTGAAATATTAGCGAAGGATAATCGGCCAAAACGATAGAAAAAGGTTTGATGGAAACGGAATGGCGGTAAACGGAAAGATTATAAATAGGAGCGAATACTATACGAACGTTCTTTTCGGATCGAATCTCTGGGTAAATAGATTTTAATTTTGGCGCTCGCCTCAAGCTGCCTAAAATAAGTCTACGGCTTGCAGAAGTTTGAACGACATCCCAAAGCAGTTATAACAGCATCCAAAGCTTTCATCATGCTGTTGCCAATTATACCATAAAAAAAATTATGAAAATGGTAAAGTAAAAAACGATCTTCAAAATCAATTTTAGGATGGAAAAAATGTATATCAATGGCATATGTGGGAACAAATTTACTGTTTGCACTACTAATTTGGCCTATAGAAAATTTGTACGGCTTGCTGTGTTCGTATGAATGTGCTAATTTTGGATCTATTAAATTAATATTAGCACCTGTATCTATTAAGAATGGAAAAGTTCCAATGGTAGTTTTGAGTTTAATAAACGGAAGACAGGGAACTACCAACTCATCTCCCACTCTAAAAAATGGTTCTGATGATTTCTACTTGATCCCTCTTGCGAATCATGGTCGTGCTGTAAATTTATATTTTGATTGTTTTCTGTAATATCATATTCATCAGTGAACTGGTCCCTGATTTGTTCTTGTAAATGGTAGTCATTGCTATCCATTTGATGAGCTTGCAATGGGTGAGCTTGTCTCTTTACCCATGCTTCCTAACTTGATGCAGGTCTTGGTCTTTTTTCCCCATACGAGGGTCTATTTCCATAATTAATATTTCTTGAATTTATTGGGAGGCATATTGGTGATTCGGAACGTAATGTGGAGCTGGATGGTATCGTGGAGCTGGACGTGGAGGTGGAGGGGCTGTTCTGGGAGGGGGTGTTGGTTGGTACACAATTTTTCTAGGTGCTACCCTGGAGAGTTGCGTTTCGTACCCTAGATCTTTTGGCTTAGGAGTATTAGAGGAATTTTGATTACCATACTGATTCTTATAAGGTGCTGATCGAATGTCCATATTAAAGTAATCAAGGCAAAATTGATATGCTTTGCTAAGGGTCTTCGGGTCAGCAGTTTTTAACAGTGTAGATAACGGTTTTTCAAGACCTCTAATAAACGAGTCCAAAGCTTTCTCCCTAGAATAATTTATATGAACGTTCGCGTGGAGGGAATATTTGCTATCCGTTTGAACTTGTGCTATCATAGCGGTTAGTAATTCATTAACTCTGCTATAATATCCGGGAAGGCTTTCATAATAACCCTTTTTTATACACGTTAATTCATAGTCTAGGGTCTTCACGTCACGCTTATCTTTTTAATATAGCATCAGTGTTGATTTTATCTGATGCCAAGCGCATGTTACATTATTTGCGTTTAGTACGTCGGAAGCTTCTCCGCGGACTTTTCTTCTGATTGTTCGTTCAACCAAATGGAACTGCAACGAATCGTCCGGAAGATCCCTATACATGATAAAAACATCTTCTACATCCGAGATCCAATTCATCAGTTCGTTTGGGTTTCCGTCAAAAATTGGAACGTCCCTCAAAAAGTCAGGGGTTTTCCCCATCTCTACAAAAGATCGTAGAACAATTTCGGAGTTGGGATTGGTCATTTTTGTTTTTTTTTTAGCTTCCACTTTACTTTACACTGTCACAATTATAATTCACCGATCACTAATTAAACCGAGGCTTTGTATTGTTCACCAAAATATGCTTATTTCGGAGTATGGTGTCAAGGGAGCGTCTTCTTCGCGATCAACCGGAACATCAGTCAATGGGCGTGAATTTATGATATACTCAACTTCAATCAACCAACTGTTGAGTACGGCATCGGTCGGATACTTAGTGAACTGAATGTTCGTTAACGTACTTTTTATCGACCGAACAAGTCGCTCCCATGCTCCTCCGAAATGCGGAGCCGCTGGAGGGTTAAACGTCCACTTGGTGCTGGTAAGGCTAATCCCATCGACGATCTTATCAAAATCAATTTCTTTTAGGGCTTCCTGAAGTTCGCGGCTCGCGCCTACAAAATTGGTTCCTCTATCGGATATGATTTCATTGGGTACGCCCCGGCGAGCTATAAAATTTCGCAGTGCTAATATACAAGAGCTTGTTGATAATGTATGGGCCACTTCAATGTGCACTGCGCGTATCGTTAAACAGGTAAATAATACCCCCCATCTTTTTTCGCTTTTACGTCCATTTACCACGGTGAATGGGCCAAAATAGTCTATGCCGGTATGCGTAAACGGCCGGGCAAAGGGTGTGAGGCGACATTCGGGTAGATTTCCCATCATCGGTTCTCTGGGTCTAGCATCTTTTATACGGCAAAACTGACACCCGTTTCTTACTCGATGACACGTTGCTCTCAACGCGGGTATATCGTAGATTTGACGTACTTCATTCATTATAGTGAGGTGGTTCATATGGCGGTACTTTCTATGATATCGATCGACGATCAAGTCGGTAATGTAGTTGCCTTTAGGAAGGATGATAGGGCGTTTCGTCTCCTCGCTGATAAAGGCGCAAGCGTCAATTCTACCTCTCACTCTCAAAATTCCTTGTTGATCCATGTAAGGGCTTCTTTTGTACAATTTACTCGCGGGGGATAAGCGAGGCCTAATATCGGGGTGGTCTCTGCAGTGTAGAAGTATTTTATATTCGTCGTGGAAAGCTTGTTGCTGTACTTCGCGTATTTTGCTTAACTCGGACAGTTGCAGCTCTCCCATAGTTAGTGCTCCCACTTCGCGTCTTGCTTTATCTGCCTTCGATATTCTGCAATTGTTGATGAAACGCCAAACGTATCCAACCGAGTGTTGTAACCTTAACCATCTTGAAAAACGATCTAGTTTAAAAACAGGTTCTCGTACTATATGAGCGCATATTGTTTTTCGTAGCTCTTCATTTGTCGCTAGACCGTCTACAGTTTCTTTTGGCCATTCTGATTCTGGTCGACTTAGGAATTGGGGTCCACTGAACCACTCGCTGGTCGTGAGATGTCGGCTTAACTTCGACCATTTGGTACCCTCGTCGGCGACGTTGCTTTTGGTAGAAATCCAGTACCATTCATTTACCTCTGTGTTTTCTAATATCTCACCAATCCTGTGTGCTACGAATGTACTGTACCTTCGATGATCGGAATTGATCCATAAAATTACATCTTTAGAGTCGCACCAAAAGAAACGCTTTACGACTTTTTCACGGTGTGCATTGGTTATACTCTTAGCCAGTCTAGTACCTAAGACGGCTGCTTGAAGCTCGAGTCGTGGGACTGACAAGTACTTCAAAGGTGCCAAACGGGTTTTCCCGCCGATGAGTGCTATCTCGACATCCTCCTCGTTTGAAATTCGAAAGTAGGCCACAGCGGCAAAACCATCTTTTCCAGCGTCTACAAATACATGAAGCTGAAGTTTAGAGGTCTCTAGTGATAATGACTTTCGGTAGCATCGAGGAATGGTTATTGTTTCTAGATGCGGGAGACATAATAGCCATTCATTCCATTTTTCTTTAAGCTCATACGGGATTGGCTCATCCCATCCAGTACCGCTTCTCCAGACCTCCTGGAGCAGAACCTTCAGGTACAATAATAGTCCTGCAATGAGGCCTAAGGGATCGAAAATCCTCATTAACACCTGTAGGACTTGACGTTTCGTCAGGACTATAATCCCTTGCAGAAGCTCGGAGTTTAGCATAGGCGATCGGAAGCAGAATGAATCGGTTTGTATGTCCCACCACATACCTAATATTTTCTGTGTCGCAGATACTTCGTTCATGTTGAGCTCCTTTTGAGTAGATGTGCTTCCTGTGGCATAATTGAAAACCTCTGGAGAGTTAGACAGCCAGTTATGGAGGAGGAAGCCACCTTCGCCATGTATTTTGGTTACTTCATATGCTAAGGTTTTCGCTTCCGTTACAGTCTCTGTACTAATGAGCATATCGTCTACGTAGTGGTCTCTCTTTATAAATTCGACTGCACGAGGATGCGATGTGGCATATTTGTCTGCGTTGAGGTTTTTCACAAACTGCGCACTGCTGGGAGAGCAGGCCGCTCCAAACGTCATTCTTTGCATGACATATTCATCAGGTTCAGTTTGCTCTCTATTCCAACGCCATAGGAATCTCTGACTGTGCTGGTCGTCTTCCTTTACCAAGACCTGGTGGAACATCTCTCTTATATCAGCGGCCACTGCCACTCGATATTCTCGGAATCTTTGAAGTACTGATGACAGAAGATCTGGACCTGTTAGCAGCATCGAATTCAGAGAGACCCCATGAAATTTGGCGGCGGCGTCCCAAACCAACCTCACCTTTCCCGGCTTGTTAGGCTTGACCACAGGAAAGATAGGAAGATACCACGTTTTGGGACCGATCGCTTGTTTTTCTTCTAGTGACAGCTTTCGTGCATAACCTTTTTCTAAATATTCTGTGATTTTTTCATTTAAGGTCGTTCGTAGTTGGACTTCACGCGTCATGCGTCGTTCTAGACAGTCCAGTCTGTTTAAAGCCATGCCTCTATTATTAGGCATCTTCACCATATCGAAGCGCCATAATAACCCCGTTTCGTATCGTCCATCTACCTGCTTTGTATGCGTGCGTAATAGGAGTAAGGCTCGTTCATCTTCTTTGGACATAAATGCCGAAGCGTTGCTGGAGTAAACATCTTCTAACGCAAAGCTTCCCTTGATTGCAGCTTCTACCCTAGCTTCCAGGTCCCGACAATCGCACGGATGAAGTCTATGCATCGATACAACTTGTTGTTTCGCAGAATGGTTTGCTTTGCCGAAACAACCGGACACTAAACAGCCTAATCGAGTTTTTGTTGCCGTTGGCTCGTTTACCTCGCCTTCAACGGTTTTCAGGGGTCGAGACAAACTGTAATTATCGATGCCGATGAGTAGTCTTGGGACGGCAGATACATATGATGGTAGGGGCAGAGATTGCAGGTGTTTATAGCGCGCTGATATGTCGCATCCATCAGCAGACTGAGGTGGAAGACCCAGGGTGCGAACCGTCCGCACAGCGTGCATATCGAAGCGACGGTCTCCCTTACGCGCACCGGAAATTATGATCGATGTCTCTACGGAATCGCTCTCTTCGCGGTTTTGGGGGTCCAGCTTAGGCAAAGGGGCTTCGATTCTCCTTCTAGTCCGAGCTCCTTTAGTAAGCGGTGTTCCATCAAGGTGACGGACGACCCCTCATCGAGTAGAGCTACCGTATTCAACGTTCGTTTCGGCCCGTGTAGTACAACAGGAATATAGCGCAACAACACTTCGTCAGCATTTCCTGTAGAATGGGAAAGATTAGACTCATACCTGGTACCGTTTTGCCCCTCCGGTGAGGGTGGTGAGTGTAGCAGAGGATGATGTCTCTTCGTGCAGCCGTTCTTGTTGCAGGGCCTCGTGATTCGGCAGGTAGTCCGGTGGCGCCTCAAGCATATGCTGCACAGATGTTCACCCTTTACAAGCTTTCATCGGTCGTTGGGAGTTAGCTGCAGGAAGGCCTCGTAATACTCTAGTTGATTGCATCGATGATCATTTCTCTGGTTCGTGTTGAGCAGTCCGCTCAGTCGGGATGTGCACGTTGATGTTCCTCGCCCTCCGTCTATCGTCTGTTTTCGCCGCTGATGGGGAAGCTATAAGCGCAGCTTCTTTAGCACTTTTCATCCAGGTTCCGAAATCGGATAAGCTGGCTAGAGGTTTACCCAAACGCTGCATTCCCCATAAGAATGCGATAATGGGGGGGAGCCGTCCGACAAGTTTCTCTAGCAATGGACCATCGTATCGGTTTTCTAAGCCACCGGTCCGCACTGCCGCACTGATCTCCTCTACCATCAGGGCATAGCTCACAAGGGTGTCCAACTTTTCCATCCGCGGCACCGGTGCATTTTTTATTTGGTCCAGCAGAGTATTGAAGATCAGTTCCGGTCGTCCGTAACTGCTGCATAAGGTGTCTAAAACTTCCTCCAGGTTTTCGGCCTTACGAAGGCGTAGTTGCACAGCCTTCAGCGCCTGACCCTTCAACGCCTGCTGGAGTCGAATGATGTTTTCGCCGTCTGTGAATCCACAAAGGCGGGTGGTTTCCTCATACGCTGAGATGAACATGTCCCATTCCTCCGGATTGCCAGAAAAGGGTGGCAACTTGGATGCACCAGTATGCCTCGCCGAGGCTTGGCTTTGGGACAGCTCTTGGCTGGTCTCAGCGGAACGTCCAAAGACGGTTGAACTTGGTGGTGGAACGCCATAAGAGGGGCGCGGGTCCATGGCGGAAACCACCATTTTCTGCTCCAGTCTTTCCAACCGATCCACTAGTCGTTCCATAACGTTGGTGGATGCCCTCATCCTAGCGACGGTGCAAAGGGCGCATTTCCAGGATATGGTCGATGCCGCCTCGTCCTCGGAGAGACAGGAGATGTGGCACCATCTACCACAAGGAATGCACAGTAGCTTGTTTCCTGCGTCCGTCTTCTCGCAAGCGTAGCAACGCGTTCTGACCTGCGGGGTCTGAGGAGACTCACTGCTTTTCTCCATACGTGCCTTCATTTGGTCGAAAAGCAGGCTGATTTCCTGCATCATATCCCTCTGATGCGTGGGCGTGGAGCTCCCCGGGTTATCACCGCTGTGAAATGACGTGGTTGGCAAGCTTGTCTCCTTCTGGCTGGATCTTGCGGCGCATTTCGGACAGAACCACTCGCGACTTCTAACCGAATCGTCCGCACCAACACACTTGGGATGATAGGCTTCACGACACTCGTCATAAAGCACGCAATCTTCTTCGCCTGGCGCGGCGCAGATTACGCATATAATATCGTTGGGCGCCATTTCACAAAACTTCACTTGCACGGTTCTTAATGTTCTGACTTGCCTCAAGAACTTTCCGGCACGCTAACGAAGCACTGAAATGGCACTTGCACTCGAGTATTTTTTTTAAAATGTTGCCTCGAGCAACAGAATTTTCTCAACTTGAAAGTCCGCGAATATTAAACGCAAAAAAGTTCTTTTAACACTTTATTTACACGAAGGGTTAAAAAAATACTCTCTCTTCCGGGACTTTAATACGCGAGAAAAGGGCGTTTCTTCAGCCGTCGTTCCTTTAAATACCCTTTCGCTGGTTCTCGCTCGGCGCTACGGTCGATGCCCTTTCCCTTCGGTATTCTTCGGTTAATCTTCGTTTTAACTGTCGCAAATATGGCTGAGTCATGGCGAAATATTTCGCCCTACGATCATGGCATCGATGCCATCCTCTCTACGAAGACAGCGCCCTCTATGTTCATCTGCTCAAACTAGCATCACGATGAACGGACCGTTGATGCTTGTCAACAGGCTCCTTTGACCACAGATTTAACTACTGTTAATGTTAGGATTTTTTTTTGACTTATACACTTCCCGTTTAACTTCTTCAGGTCCCTATTCGGGGGCCAGTTATTTTTCTTTCTTCGAAGCTAGAAAGAAGTGGACCTTTCGAGTGCTAGAAACCAACTGACTTTATTTTCCATTATTTGTTACCAACGCTTAATGTGACCGGTCGGCTAACGGTATCGATATGCATATATCGATCAGCATATCGATACCCAAGTTATTCAACCCGCCGCATCAGCAGTTTGATGCCGATGTGCTAACTCGCGTAAGAGAGCGGTCAGAACCTCGCCGCATGCGGCAAGATATGAGTTTTTTCAATTTTCTAGCTTTTTAAGGTATTATTATGATATTTTGTTGTTTCTTTATAAAAATAATCATTATTTGATATTGTAATGTGATCGAACGTACGCGGGGCCGTCGAGCACCGTTTTTTCGGGGAGTCAGTTTTTACTGACATGAGCCGAGGTGGAACAAACTGTTCGAAGCGTAACGAATTGATCGTCCAGGCGATCATGAAAACTCGGAAGAAATTTCCCTTACTGGAAATGTTGGAGTTTAGAAGCCATACCTTGGGTAGGGGGACATAACTAAACTATTGAAATAAGTTGGTACACGAAGTATTAGGAATCGTAACGTCCTATCTTGGCAGTCCGAACGAATCTGATCTGGCGTGATCGGAATAGGTTTTATTTATACTGAAAATAAGTTATGGCATTCGTCGTACATTTGGTTTCGGAATGTGTTTTGTCCTAATTAAATGTTATTGTTATTAGTAACAATTTATAAATTGGAGTGGTTTGAGGTGTTCGTCGATGTGTGCCTATGCTGCGGTTTTACTATATTGCGAAAGAAGGTTTCAACTATTGTTGCTAAAGAAAAGATGTTTTCGTCGTTGAGCTTATAAGCTGCCATGCGTTCTTGGTTCACCTAGTTTTCTGTAGTAACGCCTGACTTGCTTATTATGCGTGTTTCTGGTGTTTTCAGTAAGTGTGTCACAATTGTTTTTATATGAACGGTGTGGCCTGAACTCTTCCAGTTGTCTTATTATGGTATGATCTGATTTGATGAGTGTGTTGTAATGAATGTGTTGCAATAGTGTGGTTAGGCTTTCCGTAGTGTGGTACTTACTTACTTACTTACTTACATATCCGGCGCTACAACCGCTGTACGGTCTTGGCCTGCCTCAGGAGTGTCCGAAACCGCTCACGGTCTGCCCGGTCGTCTGCCAGTCCGTTATTCATCTTGCCACCTCAATTTGGGCCTACCACGCCTCCTCTGTCCTTGTGGATGGCCTAAAAAGACTTTACGGGCTGAGTCGTCCGTTTCCATGCGTACAACATGGCCAGCCCACCGGAGCCTGGCGAGCTTAATACGCTGTACGACAGTGAGGTCACCGTACATCTCGTATAGCTCGTCATTATAGCGGCTCCTCCATTGTCCTTCCACACATACGGGGCCAAGTATCCTTCTGAGCATCTTCCTCTCGAACGTGGCTAAGAGGGTTTCGTCAGATTTGGACAGTGTCCATGTCTCAGAGGCGTATGTGAGTGCTGGAACCGGTTGGCAGCCAGCATCCTTGCGCGCAACTCAGCTTCCATACTGTTGTCGTTGCTGACCTTTGACCCTGTTCCCGTAGTCTCCACCCTCGAGTCGCGGATAGCCCTCTCTAGCGCCAAGTTGAATAGAAGACAGGCAAGCCCGTCCCCCTGGCGCAGACCCTTGGTGGTAGCAAAAGGTCCTGAGAGTTTTCCATCCACCCTCACCTGGCATGTGACGTTGGTCATAGTCATTCTAACTAGCCTTATCAGTTTGGCCGGGATTCCAAATGAGCTCATACCGTCGTACAGTTTTACCCTGGCTATGCTATCATATGCGGCTTTGAAGTCAATGAAGAGTTGGTATGTGTCGTGTCTGTATTCAGCCATCTTCTCCAAGATCTGTCGCATGGTGAAGATCTGATCAGTGGTAGATTTTCCGTTTCGGAATCCTCTTTGATAGTTTCCTACTATCTCTTCGACGTGCGGGACAAGGCGATACTGAAGGATCAGGGAGAATATTTTATAGGCGGTAATCAACATCGTAATACCCCTGTAGTTGTTGCAGTCCAACCTATCTCCCTTCTTGTATATGGGGTACATGATGCCGAGATTCCAGTCACAAGTCATCGATTCGCTATCCCACACCTCAGTAACAATTTGATGAATCTCATTTTCTAGTCGTGCACCTCCATTCTTGACCAGTTCAGCTGCAATTCCGTCGGTTGCGGGTTCCTTGTTATTTTTCAACCGGCGGATAGCCTTTCGTGTTTCTTCTATGCTAGGTGGCAGTAGCATGACACTATCTGCTAGTGGCGCTTGTAGCTGTTCGTTTAACTGGTCGTTGAGTAATTCATCAAAGTACTGAGCCCACCGCGAGAGGACCTCTGGCTGGTTACTAACCAGATCTCCATCCTTGTTGCGACAGCAGGTTACCTTAGGTACAACGTTGTTTCGGTGACTTGCTATCGCTTGGTAAAACTTTCGTGTCGGTCCGTACGTCTCTCTGGTTTGCTCGAGTTCTCGCATGTTTTGCTCTTCCAAAGCATGCTTCTTGGAGCGGTGAACTCGTTTCTCTTCGCGTCTGATCCGTGAATATTCCTCTGCGCATGCCCGCGTTCTACGCCGTTGCTGCATTGCTCGGTATGCAGTATTCTTACGTTCGGTCACTTGTCTGCATTCATCGTCGAACCAGCCAGATTTGGTGTTGCCACGACGTGGTGGGAGTATATTTCTTGCACAGTTTATTATTTTTGTTTTTAGAGCGTTCCACCTCTCGCTCGTAGTTTCATATCTGTTTTCTGGTAGTAGAGACTCTTCTAAAGCGGCTTTGAATTCCTGTTGGACAGTAATGTCCCTTAGAGAGTGTTGAGCCGAGGCTGCGTGTTTTCTCCGCCCCCATTGTCGCGGGAGCGGGCGATTCTACAACAAGGCGATTCCGAAGTGTGTTAGAATGAGTCTATAGCTGGTAGTGTGGTTTATAGTTAAAACTGTATAGTAGATATGCTACAATATGATTTTAAACATTTAACATCTGAAATAAAATCGCATGCGGCGATGCGGCAAATGAATTTGATTTTGTCGCATCGCCGCATGTAATTTGCAAGTGCTGTCATTAATGTCCCATACAAAAGCTTGCGGCAAAATTGCATGCGGCGAGGTTCTGAGGTTCTGATGGAAAATCGGACCTACGTCTGATAGAACTTCTTCTTCTTTTTGGCACAACAACCGCTGGCGGTCAAGGCCTGTCTGTACCCACTAGTGAAGTGGACTTGGCTTTCAGTGACTTATTGTTACCATAGCAGGATAGTCAGTCGAACGTATGGAGGCACGGTCTATTCGGGCTTGAACCCATGACGGGCATGTTGTTAGAACATAGGAGAATAAATCTCAACGTCTGATAGAACATAGGAGGATAAATCCTTTCTCGCCAAAAAAGAAAAAGAAAAAAAGGTTCTGAATGACGTTCTCTAGTTCTTCTTTCTGGTGCACATTGTGCTTATTTTCGAATCAAAGTAAAGCGATTTAAAATTTCAAACAGACCGTTAGTGTTGTATAAAACAACGTAACCGCAGTAAAAGAAGAACGCCGTATGGCACAAATGGTTGCGTTTTCCTGCACAACAGATTGCTTCATGGTGGTCGGAGAACCACAGCCGAAGCGCTGCCTGCCGGAACAGGCGGATACCATATCAGCAACCACCACCAAACTGCGTTAGGGAAGCCGCCACTCTTCCGTTATATTCCGGACACACTTCATTGCAAAGGCTGCGTTTGCGTTCTTGGACGACGGTTCGTCCGCCACTTTCGCCTTTCTAAAGTTCATCCGAAGCCCCTGTGCTAGTGTTAGGGAACCGTATAATATCCCTAAAGTGGTGACCCCGACGTGATAGTGAAATCCAAAAGCTCAAGCTAAATGTTGTGGGTAGCCGTGCCGACCCCTGGACTTGCCGTGGCAGTTGCGCTGCCACTGGTCAACGTCCAGGAGGACGACAGTGTACACGCACACTGTCGCACACACTAAGCAGCGCAAGGCTTAGTGTGTGCCGAGCGCCATACAGGCAGAGTGTGTTTGCGAGCCGATCGAGCAGGAGCTCTCGGCAGGGGCGCTCGGTGCGGCTGGTGCGCGGCCACCGCACTTGTTATTTTAAAGTGTGTTGTATAAGTTCTGTTAATTGTGTTTTATTATTTATTTTGTATGTTTAAATAAAGTACAATAGTGTCTAAACATAACACTAAACATCCGTTCCGCGAAGCGACCGTGTTTTTTTTTTGCGCCTGTAACCTGTTCCGCGAAGCGACCGTGTTTTTTGCGCCTGTGACACGAGATGAATCCTGAAGCAGCGTTCCCTACCGCGCCGAGCGCGGTTCCCTGCACTTCCCATGCAGATGTCAAGACGGACACGGAGGAAAGGCACGTGATATCAAAAATCACTATCCCCGATTTCGACGCGGACGATGTCGATACCTGGTTCCTCTGTCTGGAAGCAGCATTTAGCGTAAACGACGTAAAATCGGGCAGGCAAAAGTTCAACACCATCATCGTGGCGCTTGGTAACCGTGCCAAATACGTTTATGCGGCCATCGCTAAGTGCAACAAAAGCGAGATCACCGATCGTTACCAGACGCCAAAAAACGCCGTACTGGCGTATTTCCAGCCATCGGAAAACCAACGCTTAACCAGCCTCCTATCTTGCATTTCCTTGGGCGACCGGAAGCCTAGCATGCTGCTGTCCGAGATGCGAAGGTTAAGCGGAGAAGAATGTCCAGAAAGTGTGTTTTGCTCAACTTATGGCTCCACGCACTGCCAAGCACCGTGCGGTCCATCATCACTGCCATACCCAACGCAAAGCTCGACGATCAGGCGAACGTGGCCGACAAAATCATGGAGGTGCCACGTACCGACATTGCTGCAATACAACGAGATGAAATCCGTACATAGCCTACAACTTACACAACGCCGGATTACATTGCATCACTGGAATACCGAATCGAGGAACTTTCTCAACGGATGGACGAAATACTAGTTGGCATTGCGAATGAATTGGTTTAAAATTAACAGTCGTTAAAAATTAACCACAGTCGTTAAAAATTGCTAGAATTTGGCATCGCGATCGCATTGAGTTCATTTGTTAATTTTAACGACTGGTCCTATGCCGCCGTTAAACAAATATGTTTAATATGTTTAATATGTTTATTGATTAATCCATCGGGATCTTGAAGATCCTTCATGAATGTACTTAAATTAGTGCTTATAGACTATGTAAGGTACATAAATCGATAGGGGAGAACAGGTGCACAAGAATAGAAAATGTATTTTGAAAATAAAATTATTACGTAAGTTGTGTCCTGAGTCTATCTCTAAAAACATTCTGTAGTATGTTGAAATCCAATAAATCAAAGTTACTTATGAAAGTTTGACACATAGCTGATATAGGATCAGACTGGCCAAAACGAGTTCTATAACGAGGGACGGATATGAATTGACGTGTACGTAGATTCTTAGATGGCGCGTTAAATTCTATCGTAGCTAATAGAGTAGGAGCATCAATATGGTGGTTAAGTAATCCTGATATAAAAAGGCATTTAGCTATCTCACGGCGCTTTTTCAACGACTGAATCCCTAAAAGCAGACACCGGGAATGGTATGACGGTAACATATCGCCCTGTCGCCATGGTAAGAGTCTTACAGCATATCTAGTCGCTTTTCTTTGGATGGCCTCGATTCGATTACTCCATTGTTCGGTACAGGGGTCGCTGCCATATTCTAACACTGATCGAACGTAGGCACAGTAGATGGTTTTTATGGTCATAGGATTACGGAAACCTTGCGTTGATCGAATAATCCAACCCAGTAGTTGGTTCCCTCTGGACACTATATTCTCTAGGTGATCGTTAAATGTTAAACGTGTGTCGAGAATGATCCCAAGGTCGCGGAATGTATCGGTGCGTTCAACGGATATGTTATCGATCTGATAGTTGAATCGTGTGCAAGCCCGAGAACGGTAAAAATACAAAACACGACATTTTTCGATACATAGCACCATTGCATTATCACGACACCATATTCTAAATAGGTTGATGGCGAGTTGAAGATTGATGCAGTCATTGGTATCGTTGATAGGAGCAAACAGCTTAACGTCATCGGCAAACAGAAGAAAACGGTGTTCTGCTAGCAATTGCCCTACATCGTTTATATAAAGAATGAAGAGCAGCGGGCCCAAATTGCTGCCTTGAGGCACCCCTGAGGTTCCAAGCACCTCTCTAGAAATATGATCGTTTACCTTGATCTTGTATGAGCGTTCTGTGAGGAAGGAATGCAACCACTTAACTATTTGTTCCAAAACCCCTAACTTCTGCAATTTGACGATTAAAATGTCGTGTGAGATGAGGTCGAAAGCAGCTTTGAGATCGGTGTAAATAGCATCCACTTGACCTCCGGAGTCGAGATTACGTTTGCAGAAACTAACGAATTCAGTGAGGTTCGTTAATGTTGAACGTTTGGGTACGAACCCGTGTTGGTTACCCATAATGTAATTCGATGTAGCGGAGAGCATAGGGCCGTAAAGCAGAAGCTCAAAAGCTTTTGATACCGCACAAAGTGATGTGATACCGCGATAGTTTGAAGCACATGAGCGATCCCCTTTTTTAAATATTGGTACCATCCACGAGGTCTTCCATAAGCGTGGGAAAATACCGGAACTCAGTGACGTGTTGTATATGTTTGTTAATACAGGTGCTAAGGACTGATAGCATTTACTGATGATGTAACACGGAATGCCATCGGGACCAGGAGCTGTAGAGGGTTTAAAGCTTTTGAGGCACTTTTCTACTGTGCGTATATCAAACGTAGGAATGGTATAATCAATCATGTTTAGAGGTGTGTAAGATGTGGCCCTTGAGATCACCGTTTGATCTACAATTGGGGTGGAGAAGTCATCGGAAAATCGTTCAGCGAAAATGTTGCAAATATCTTCGGGTGACGTGCCCACGGAATCATTATATTTGATTGTGCTTGGAATTACGTTTGAGCGTCGTCTGCTGTCAATGAAGCGCCAAAATTTTCGGGGATGTCGGAGAAGGTACCTTTCGATTGAAGATATATATTGCTTATATCTTGATCGGTTATACTGACGGTATGCATGTATCGCGTTGTTACGATTTTCCCTAGTGATATTACTTCTCATAAAACGGTGTCGACTAATGGCTTTGTTTTTGGCTCGTTTGAGGATGATAAGCCTGTTATTAGTCCATGCTGGAGAGCGTTTCTAGTGCATAATTGGTGTACAGGATTGTAGAGCATCTTTCATGAAAATCGTGAAGGCATGAACAGCGTCGTCAACAGATGGAAAGTTGGAGCAGTTAAAAGTAGAACCGAATAGAATTATTCTTTCCTCCAGTTCGACGATATTAGCCTTTGAATAATCTAATCGTTGCTGATGTGTGTTGCTTGGATGGGAGCTAGACGCATGAGGATCATAGTGACGTATTGACCATTCGAGTGCAGGATCATAATTGTCGAGCTTGAGCAGGGCCGGTTCGGATTTAGACACGGCAGAACAGATCTCAGCGGCGTTGGAGTTAGCAAAAATTAGATCGAGTTGTCGGTCCATGGAATTTCTAACGTTGCCTAATTCATAAAAGCCGTTTGCTGCCATACCATCGATGAAAATATGATTATTTCGAGACTTAGATGACGGTTAGATTAGATAGTGCATGAAAGTGGAGCGCAATGGTACATCCTCGACATCAGCTGGATTGAGTTTGGACCACGTAATGTCCCATTTGTTAAAATCTCCAGCGACAAGCAGGATGCGACAATCTCTCATGCGTGATGAAATTTCGCGTATACTTTCTAGATGTTTGTTAACAATTATGTCGTTATATGCGTTGTACGGTGGAATAAACATGGCACCGATATAAACAAAAATATTACCCAATCGAATTTTGACCCATAACTGTTCCATAGTTCGATCCGTCGGTGTAATTTCGCAAGATGAAAGAGAGCGAGAGCAGGCTATTAGAACACCACCACCGATGGAGAAAGTGCTGTTGGTAGTGGTTCTATCGCATCGGTAAATAGAATAGCGATCGGCGTTGAATAACTCATTGTTTATTTTATTGTTCAACCAGGTTTCAGTGAATATTACGATTTTGTATTCAGTTTCGGAAACTTCTAGTCTTAGATCATTCAGTTTTTTACGCAAGCCTCGAACATTTTGGTAGTACATCGGTAGGTATGTTGTTGTTGTGTTGTTGATATTCAATTGATATTCATCTGACGGACCGGCTTCCACAGTATCAGCAGTCCGTTTAGTGTTAACTCGTCGCGGTCTTTTTTTAGGAGCGGCTAAGCATTCTGGAGGAGATCTGGTAGGTGTAGTGGTGACAAGCATTCGCTCGTTGAGATCCTGCTGTGGTTCAGTTGTAAACAAACCTGCATCTGTAGTGGTCATAGCAGGAGCGGAAATCGGACCAGGCTGCGAGTGCATATCTGTAGTGGTGGTTGATATCGGCGCGCTTATTCCGGACCGTGAGAGTGGATTGTGATAGCTGTCTACAGCGAGAGTGGCAGGGTGATCGTTAGTGAGTTGATGTATCGAGTTAGTATCGATGACGGCGCGTGTGTTGGGATTATTATTGTTGTTGTTCCGGTAGTCACGAAACTCTCGGTATATTAGAGCGGCGGGCCATGTCTCAGGTGATAGAGCCTTACTGCGTAAAGTGGCCGGTATGCCCACTTTGAATGAGATGAATGAGAGTGTACTAGTGTTAGCGCCGAATTTCGTCAGGCGGTGAACAAACACATCCCGCTTGTCAAGCGCTAAACGTACTTGCACCATATGAGAAATTTGCTCAGTGGTAACTGATGGGGCGAAACGTGTAAATAACAGCCACATAGGCGTATCAGTGTGTGGAATGATATCCAGTGTATCTGAAGCAAGCGGTGATCCCGATCCTTTTAGTAGTGGTGTTTGCGGGTTGTTAAGTGGTGTTTTGTTGATGTATGATGACGGTTTGATTGCACTTACACTAAGTGAGGCCGCCAAAGATGGGAACTGTGTTTGTGTTGATGTAATAGTATCGGGAATATTGTTAACTACTGAGTTAAACATTTCGGGGTATGATGTTGCTGGATTGCGATGAATGGGTTGTTGAGTGGGTAAATCGGTTGAGGTGTGTGATGAAAGCAAACAGGAACGCATCTCATCCTTCAGCACTTCGAGGAGATCGCATTTAATACCGGCAGTGATTTGTTTTGGCAGCTCACTATGGAGGCTCGCTTTAAGGTCGGCAATGCTGGACAATAATTCGACAGTGGTGTGGGTGTAAGGGGTAGACGACCTAAGCACAGCCGAACGCGGATCTCTATGAAACTTTACACAAGCCTTACATGCCCAAAAAAGTTGTGCCTAGGACTCTATAATAGACAGTTCCTCAGAGAGTCCACTGCATGTGAAATGAAACTCGGCATTGCACCAACCCTGGCATTTCACAATTCGATCAGCAGGTACGATGTCGTTGGCACAAGCGGCGCAGATACCGGCCATTGAAAAATGATACATCAATAGTTGAAATGGGGTATTGATTGTAGAGCAGGAAAAATGATTGTAGGTGATTGCAGGTGAGCAAATTTGACTGTTAATTGAAACCAGGTCTTGAGGCAGGCAGCACAAGCAAGCAGGTTGCGTTAGGGATAAGTTTTCACTGAATAATTTTATAAAATATCGGAGCGCAAAGAATCTTCGACCAGTCACTATGACGTTTGACGTCTATAAATGACTGTCAAGAGTGTGTGCGATACAAATTAACAGTGGTTTAATTATACTGCTCGAATTTTTTCGCCGTGTTTGCCTATATGCAGTATCGAGCAGCCGTTAACTGTTTTGACGATCGTTTATATTAACAGGAATGAACAACAAATGAACTCAGTTAAACCACAATGAACTTTAAACGAATGTTAAAAAGAGTTCATTTATTCGCGATGCAGGCTACTATCAGTGGATCGACGCCCATCGCAGCACACGTCACGCCCCCGCTACACACCAAGGTCAAGGGACCGAAGGAGTTCATCGCGTGGTTATCGACAGCCGTTGTCATCCCGCAGCCGTAGATGGATATGCTGGTACCACCTTCAGCATGGAGCGAAAGCGGAAAAATGCGAGAAAGAGAAGGAAGGCGACAGCAGCAGCCAATGCATTTTTTTCGAGGAAGGTATGCCGGTATACTCAAGGAACAAACCGTAAGTAGTTCCAACCGGAAACGCGTATCATTTTCTTTCGAATCCGATCATTATAACCCCACAAAAGAACCACTCCGAACTAATCTGCGCAACACATTTATTAATAGGAGCCAGGATCACACTAACCATACTTCCGGTAACACTCCGAACCACACTTTCGGTAACACCCTAAAACACACCACTACACAAGTGCCTATACACATTCGTAGAGTTCACATAGTAGATAATAGCTCGTGCAATCGCTACCTGATCGATTCCGGTGCCGATATTTTGGTCATTCCCTCTACCGCGCGTGAACGAACCAAAACTTCTGAACGAACACTATTCGCCGCGAACAATACATCCATAGCCACCTACGGCACTAAGCGTATGACTGTTGACCTTGGATTATCACGGCAGTTCACATGGGATTTTGTCATAGCGGATGTAGGAAGCCCAATTATTAGCGCAGACTTTCTTGCTCATTTCGATTTGCTCGTTGACGTGAAAAGAAAAAGATTGGTCGATAATAAGACAAACAGTGAAATATGCAACATAAATGCAGTAGATATTTTTTCTTCTTTTTTCTTTTTGGTTCAACAACCGTTGTCGGTCAAGGCCTGCCTGCACCACTTGTGGGGTTGGCTTTCAGTGACTTTTGCATAACCCCCCCATAGCAGAATAGTCAGTCCTACATATGGCGGCGCGGTCTATTTGGGGATTGAACCCATGACGGGCATGTTGTTAGGTCGTACGAGTTGACGACTGTAACATGAGACCGGCTAAATACAGTAGATATACCCACCATAAAAGCTTTCTCCACCGAAAATCCCTTTGTGACAATGGGGCCCTTTCCGTTTGAAGCTCGCAGGCTGAAATTTCAGCCTGTCAGCTGTTTGCATTGTATAGCAGTTTTCGAGCAGCTATCTAAGTGAGTATAATATACAGGTGGGCTTATCCCAAGGTGTATGAATTTAGAAGGCTGATTTTTATCGCTTCTGCTACTGAATGAAGATTTTAAGAGTGTTTTGTGTATTCGTCAAGCCTCCAGAAAGCTCGTTTGACCAAAAGTTTTCACACGTTCTGTTAAAAATTGATGCTAAAAATTGGTTATAAAAAATGCTATGAGACCACCTGGACTACATACACTTTGATTATATATTGCATCACCTGATCTCTTTAATGCACCTTGGGATAAATGTAAACAAACCCGTGTTTTCGAGCAGGTACTCAAATCTAATTCTAGCTTTGTGGCTAGAATAATCTAGACTGAAAATTGCAGGCTAGTTTTTGGTGTGGTTTTTTATGGAGTGTTAACATGATTTCAGCCTCCAACTGTCAAACTCCATATATAAAACTCAAAGTGGGTAGAAAGGAGGTGTCGTCATGTAGAACAATTGGGCATAGAGGCTTTAGAAAAAAGCACAAAACCAGGATCGACGGCAGTTGTCAAATGGGACGAATGTTGCTGGTATTTGGATAGGATAAATGTATTGTTTTCGTTTAATTAACATTTGTTTAGCAATAAAAAATTGTATTTTGCATCCACACTCCATAAATCGGCATTTTACACGTTATAATGCAGCTGCTGCCTGTAAACAAAAATCGACGGCTGTTGTCAAACTGAATCTCAAAATGGCAACATGCCAAACGCTAAGAAGACACCTCCTCTATATTCCACCTTGCATAAAACTAACTAGAATCGTGAAGGCCCCCACAAATTGTTAAGACAAGTTGGCGAAATCGGAAGATTTGTATTATTACATTAGTTTGTGTTGCGTTGGAAAAAGAAAGTTTGACGAAACACAAACTCACAAGCATACTGCCAAGATATGTATTATGAAACACAAACGGAAATCCAAAATTGTCAAACTGCTTTCCGTCAGCTTTTTGTCACGGAAAGGCACCAATCTCAGATTGTATGACCGACACAACACTAGGGTAACTGTACCAGTTTTCGACAGTGTACCTATTTTCGGCAGGGTAGCTAAAAACGTGAAATTCTGCACAAATGCGGTAAAAAATTTCACAAAATACAATTTTGTAGTGAAGGTGTACTTATTTGATATTCACATACGAAGTTTCACACCATTTCATTACGTATTTTCCAAAATATCAAATAAATTGTGTTTTTTTTTCGGCAGCTTTGCTGTCAGCCAATCGTTCGGCAGGTTTTGTGATTAAGAGAATCAGAACAGTAAAACAATGAAAAAGTGGTATATATTAAAGATGTTATGCTTATTTAATTTATTCTAACTTGTTCGGAATTTTAAAATCACGATAAACAGGTTATTTTTCACTTTAAATGCTGCCGAAAATAGGTACACAGTAAATGTTCATTTTTGACAGCTCAATGTTGTGGGCTCCTCAAGGTGGATTTAAAAATATCAGGTGGTGGACTCTAGTGCATTTTGACAATTCGTCACTTGACGTAAGGTCCCCAGGATTCAAACTTTGTTTACATTAATTAAATTTGTTCATATAATTTATCTACCCCATTTTTTCGAATAAATATTCTTTAAAAATATATTTTGGACTTTGTGAGTTCTTATTTAACATTGAAACATACATTAAAGTGTGTTATTTTGTGTTATTCTGTGAATTTATTCTAGAATTCTTTGTGTTTTCGACATTTTTGATGATAAAAATTAAGAAATCATTATTTTTTTTCAATTTTTACATGAATTCCTCATTATCTACGAGCCGCATGGACAATTTACTTGAGATTAGAACTCATGCTAGCATGATTTTAAATTTCGTGCATAAACAAATCATCAAATCTTTTGTTAATATATTACGTTATTTCGATAAAATCAATAGACACACTAAAATGCACATAATAACAAATAAATCTGTTATATTTACTAAGCTTTGTGTGCGGAAACCAATGGTCAACGGTTCTAAAATGACGTAAAGTCCCTCAACTATGGCGACCCCCCAAAGGCCCTAATCCACCACCTGATATTTTTAATCCACCTTGGGGCTCCTGCCGAAACTCGGAACAATAACACACTTTGAATTTGGCTGAATATTCCTTTTAAAATTGATCAGAACACTACAATGCGTATGTCGACACATAATATGACCTTTCTTGTACCAAATATCACCAATTTTGCAACCAATTGCTTTAAACATTTTTTTGTACATATTCACATTGATACAAACATTTTCTGACCCGTATTCGCGCTGCCGAAAATAGGAACACAGCCTGCCGAAAATAGGAACAAACTGCCGAAAATAGGAGCAAAATCAATGTTTGCATTTTCACGAATATTTATGATGTTGTGTCTTTGGCTTGCATCAGGTACTTTATTCAAACACTGATATAACAGTACACATAATAAATATAAACTCACAAGCACAATACACACTAAAATACTTGGCCGCGCGCCAGCCGTACCGTGCCTTGCCGGGAGCCCTGCTCGACCGGCTGCTCGCAACACCTGCTCGTCCGAGCGCACAACACACACTAAGCGGCCCGCGCTTAGTGTGCGTACGACAGTATGCGTGACACACTGTCGTCCCCTGGACATTGACCAGTGGTAGCACAACTACCACGGCAAGTCCAGGGGTCGGCACGGCTGCCCACAACATATGAAAAAGGATTTGAACCGGCAAATAAAAAATATTGTAACATAGGGTAACTGTACCAGTTTTCGGCAGGCTAGTGCAGCAGTTTCACAAAAATTCTTCAAACATCAATATTTTTCATTATTTTTCTTGAAAGTGTTGTTATTCTGGTTGATAAACTATCATAGTAGGGTAACTGTACCAGTTTTCGGCAGTGTACCTATTTTCGGCATAGTAGCTAAAAACGTGAAATTCTGCACAAATGCGGTAAAAAATTTCACAAAATACAATTTTGTAGTGAAGGTGTACTTATTTGATATTCACATACGAAGTTTCACACCATTTCATTACGTATTTTCCAAAATATCAAATAAATTGTGTTTTTTTTTCGGCAGCTTTGCTGTCAGCCAATCGTTCGGCAGGTTTTGTGATTAAGAGAATCAGAACAGTAAAACAATGAAAAAGTGGTATATATTAAAGATGTTATGCTTATTTAATTTATTCTAACTTGTTCGGAATTTTAAAATCACGATAAACAGGTTATTTTTCACTTTAAATGCTGCCGAAAATAGGTACACAGTAAATGTTCATTTTTGACAGCTCAATGTTGTGGGCTCCTCAAGGTGGATTTAAAAATATCAGGTGGTGGACTCTAGTGCATTTTGACAATTCGTCACTTGACGTAAGGTCCCCAGGATTCAAACTTTGTTTACATTAATTAAATTTGTTCATATAATTTATCTACCCCATTTTTTCGAATAAATATTCTTTAAAAATATATTTTGGACTTTGTGAGTTCTTATTTAACATTGAAACATACATTAAAGTGTGTTATTTTGTGTTATTCTGTGAATTTATTCTAGAATTCTTTGTGTTTTCGACATTTTTGATGATAAAAATTAAGAAATCATTATTTTTTTTCAATTTTTACATGAATTCCTCATTATCTACGAGCCGCATGGACAATTTACTTGAGATTAGAACTCATGCTAGCATGATTTTAAATTTCGTGCATAAACAAATCATCAAATCTTTTGTTAATATATTACGTTATTTCGATAAAATCAATAGACACACTAAAATGCACATAATAACAAATAAATCTGTTATATTTACTAAGCTTTGTGTGCGGAAACCAATGGTCAACGGTTCTAAAATGACGTAAAGTCCCTCAACTATGGCGACCCCCCAAAGGCCCTAATCCACCACCTGATATTTTTAATCCACCTTGGGGCTCCTGCCGAAACTCGGAACAATAACACACTTTGAATTTGGCTGAATATTCCTTTTAAAATTGATCAGAACACTACAATGCGTATGTCGACACATAATATGACCTTTCTTGTACCAAATATCACCAATTTTACGTTAAACAATGCACTAACTTAAGAGAAAAATAAATATTTGTAAGCCAGTTCGCACCGTACGCTATAACCATCAAACTGTCAATGGCTGCTCTGTTTAAACGTCGCATCAAAATGGCTGTCAAATCGGGCCAAAATAAGCAACATAAAATTATTAATTAAAATGCTTTTTAACACCAATCTTAGGAAAGTAAGAGTGTTAAATTGCTTTAAACATTTTTTTGTACATATTCACATTGGTACAAACATTTTCTGACCCGTATTCGCGCTGCCGAAAATAGGAACAAACTGCCGAAAATAGGAGCAAAATCAATGTTTGCATTTTCACGAATATTTATGATGTTGTGTCTTTGGCTTGCATCAGGTACTTTATTCAAACACTGATATAACAGTACACATAATAAATATAAACTCACAAGCACAATACACACTAAAATACTTGGCCGCGCGCCAGCCGTACCGTGCCTTGCCGGGAGCCCTGCTCGACCGGCTGCTCGCAACACCTGCTCGTCCGAGCGCACAACACACACTAAGCGGCCCGCGCTTAGTGTGCGTACGACAGTATGCGTGACACACTGTCGTCCCCTGGACATTGACCAGTGGTAGCACAACTACCACGGCAAGTCCAGGGGTCGGCACGGCTGCCCACAACATATGAAAAAGGATTTGAACCGGCAAATAAAAAATATTGTAACATAGGGTAACTGTACCAGTTTTCGGCAGGCTAGTGCAGCAGTTTCACAAAAATTCTTCAAACATCAATATTTTTCATTATTTTTCTTGAAAGTGTTGTTATTCTGGTTGATAAACTATCATAGTATGTTACAATATTTTTTATTTGCCGGTTCAAATCCTTTTTTCATAAATATTCGCGAAAATGCAAACATTGATTTTGCTCCTATTTTCGGCAGTTTGTTCCTATTTTCGGCAGCGCGAATACGGGTCAGAAAATGTTTGTACCAATGTGAATATGTACAAAAAAATGTTTAAAGCAATTTAACACTCTTACTTTCCTAAGATTGGTGTTAAAAAGCATTTTAATTAATAATTTTATGTTGCTTATTTTGGCCCGATTTGACAGCCATTTTGATGCGACGTTTAAACAGAGCAGCCATTGACAGTTTGATGGTTATAGCGTACGGTGCGAACTGGCTTACAAATATTTATTTTTCTCTTAAGTTAGTGCATTGTTTAACGTAAAATTGGTGATATTTGGTACAAGAAAGGTCATATTATGTGTCGACATACGCATTGTAGTGTTCTGATCAATTTTAAAAGGAATATTCAGCCAAATTCAAAGTGTGTTATTGTTCCGAGTTTCGGCAGGAGCCCCAAGGTGGATTAAAAATATCAGGTGGTGGATTAGGGCCTTTGGGGGGTCGCCATAGTTGAGGGACTTTACGTCATTTTAGAACCGTTGACCATTGGTTTCCGCACACAAAGCTTAGTAAATATAACAGATTTATTTGTTATTATGTGCATTTTAGTGTGTCTATTGATTTTATCGAAATAACGTAATATATTAACAAAAGATTTGATGATTTGTTTATGCACGAAATTTAAAATCATGCTAGCATGAGTTCTAATCTCAAGTAAATTGTCCATGCGGCTCGTAGATAATGAGGAATTCATGTAAAAATTGAAAAAAAATAATGATTTCTTAATTTTTATCATCAAAAATGTCGAAAACACAAAGAATTCTAGAATAAATTCACAGAATAACACAAAATAACACACTTTAATGTATGTTTCAATGTTAAATAAGAACTCACAAAGTCCAAAATATATTTTTAAAGAATATTTATTCGAAAAAATGGGGTAGATAAATTATATGAACAAATTTAATTAATGTAAACAAAGTTTGAATCCTGGGGACCTTACGTCAAGTGACGAATTGTCAAAATGCACTAGAGTCCACCACCTGATATTTTTAAATCCACCTTGAGGAGCCCACAACATTGAGCTGTCAAAAATGAACATTTACTGTGTACCTATTTTCGGCAGCATTTAAAGTGAAAAATAACCTGTTTATCGTGATTTTAAAATTCCGAACAAGTTAGAATAAATTAAATAAGCATAACATCTTTAATATATACCACTTTTTCATTGTTTTACTGTTCTGATTCTCTTAATCACAAAACCTGCCGAACGATTGGCTGACAGCAAAGCTGCCGAAAAAAAAACACAATTTATTTGATATTTTGGAAAATACGTAATGAAATGGTGTGAAACTTCGTATGTGAATATCAAATAAGTACACCTTCACTACAAAATTGTATTTTGTGAAATTTTTTACCGCATTTGTGCAGAATTTCACGTTTTTAGCTACTATGCCGAAAATAGGTACACTGCCGAAAACTGGTACAGTTACCCTACTATGATAGTTTATCAACCAGAATAACAACACTTTCAAGAAAAATAATGAAAAATATTGATGTTTGAAGAATTTTTGTGAAACTGCTGCACTAGCCTGCCGAAAACTGGTACAGTTACCCTATGTTACAATATTTTTTATTTGCCGGTTCAAATCCTTTTTCATATGTTGTGGGCAGCCGTGCCGACCCCTGGACTTGCCGTGGTAGTTGTGCTACCACTGGTCAATGTCCAGGGGACGACAGTGTGTCACGCATACTGTCGTACGCACACTAAGCGCGGGCCGCTTAGTGTGTGTTGTGCGCTCGGACGAGCAGGTGTTGCGAGCAGCCGGTCGAGCAGGGCTCCCGGCAAGGCACGGTACGGCTGGCGCGCGGCCAAGTATTTTAGTGTGTATTGTGCTTGTGAGTTTATATTTATTATGTGTACTGTTATATCAGTGTTTGAATAAAGTACCTGATGCAAGCCAAAGACACAACATCATAAATATTCGTGAAAATGCAAACATTGATTTTGCTCCTATTTTCGGCAGTTTGTTCCTATTTTCGGCAGGCTGTGTTCCTATTTTCGGCAGCGCGAATACGGGTCAGAAAATGTTTGTATCAATGTGAATATGTACAAAAAAATGTTTAAAGCAATTGGTTGCAAAATTGGTGATATTTGGTACAAGAAAGGTCATATTATGTGTCGACATACGCATTGTAGTGTTCTGATCAATTTTAAAAGGAATATTCAGCCAAATTCAAAGTGTGTTATTGTTCCGAGTTTCGGCAGGAGCCCCAAGGTGGATTAAAAATATCAGGTGGTGGATTAGGGCCTTTGGGGGGTCGCCATAGTTGAGGGACTTTACGTCATTTTAGAACCGTTGACCATTGGTTTCCGCACACAAAGCTTAGTAAATATAACAGATTTATTTGTTATTATGTGCATTTTAGTGTGTCTATTGATTTTATCGAAATAACGTAATATATTAACAAAAGATTTGATGATTTGTTTATGCACGAAATTTAAAATCATGCTAGCATGAGTTCTAATCTCAAGTAAATTGTCCATGCGGCTCGTAGATAATGAGGAATTCATGTAAAAATTGAAAAAAAATAATGATTTCTTAATTTTTATCATCAAAAATGTCGAAAACACAAAGAATTCTAGAATAAATTCACAGAATAACACAAAATAACACACTTTAATGTATGTTTCAATGTTAAATAAGAACTCACAAAGTCCAAAATATATTTTTAAAGAATATTTATTCGAAAAAATGGGGTAGATAAATTATATGAACAAATTTAATTAATGTAAACAAAGTTTGAATCCTGGGGACCTTACGTCAAGTGACGAATTGTCAAAATGCACTAGAGTCCACCACCTGATATTTTTAAATCCACCTTGAGGAGCCCACAACATTGAGCTGTCAAAAATGAACATTTACTGTGTAGCTATTTTCGGCAGCATTTAAAGTGAAAAACAACCTGTTTATCGTGATTTTAAAATTCCGAACAGGTTAGAATAAATTAAATAAGCATAAAATCTTTAATATACACCACTTTTTCATTGTTTTACTGTTCTGATTCTCTTAATCACAAAACCTGCCGAACGATTGGCTGACAGCAAAGCTGCCGAAAAAAAAACACAATTTATTTGATATTTTGGAAAATACGTAATGAAATGGTGTGAAACTTCGTATGTGAATATCAAATAAGTACACCTTCACTACAAAATTGTATTTTGTGAAATTTTTTACCGCATTTGTGCAGAATTTCACGTTTTTAGCTACTATGCCGAAAATAGGTACACTGCCGAAAACTGGTACAGTTACCCTACTATGATAGTTTATCAACCAGAATAACAACACTTTCAAGAAAAATAATGAAAAATATTGATGTGTGAGCAATTTTTGTGAAACTGCTGCACTAGCCTGCCGAAAACTGGTACAGTTACCCTACAACAAAGTTCTTGCTGTTGCTTTTACGACAAAATATAAGTATTTTATTTCAAAAAATAATCAAATTTTATCATTTTAAACAAAAATATGTGTACTGCCATATCCATACAAATGGCGATAAGCTGGAGATACTGGTTGCGGTATGTGAGAGTAGCAGTGTGCGTGTGCGGGCAGTATGAGGTTGGACGGAATAAAGAGCAGACGTGTGTTACTGTAGCTCCGGTGTTTTCTATGGAATATCACATTGGCGATCCTGCCAGGAGGGATAAAAGCGCTCCTAGGTTGAAGAAAATAAGGAGTGTTAAAAAAAACAACAAAAACATTAAAATAAAGACAACACAGTGTGGAAAACAAATATGCGCCGCGTTCAAAAAAAAAAAGATAGAAACAGGCAATATAAAGGATAAGCCGAGTGGTAGCCAAGTTTAGCTCATGGCCCCTCAAATAAAATGTAAACTCATGGCCCCTCGAAGAAAGTGTAAGCCAGAGTGGTAGCCGAGTTTAGCTCATGGCCCTTCAAAGAAAATGTATATGCGGGTGGTAGCCGAGTTCAACTCGGCTGAAAAAAAAAAACATAAAGCGTTATATCGTTTTTGTTTCGTGAACCCGGCTGATCGGTCCGGTACAGCTGCCCGATATTCAACAATAACAATTCTATGGAACTAGTGATGGGAAAAATGAAGTTTTTGTCGGAAACGATTCCGGCTAGCTCCGCAGTTTTCTGGAATCGATTCCGGATAGTAGGCCCGGAATCAGTTTCCGGAATCGATTCCGGAATCGGCTCCAGAATCGGAATCGACTTCGGAATCGGCTCCAGAGATGATTTCGGAATAGGAATCGGCTCCGGAATCGACTCCGGAATCGGCTCCAGAATCGGAATCGATTCCAGCATCGGAATCGGCTCCGGAATTGATTCCGAACACGGAATCGGAATCAGGTAGGTCCGATTCCGAGCTCCCACCACTATATGGAACACAATGGATGATCGGTCACTGATTTGCTTAGATGGATTCAACCGAACCCGGCTGTTGTCCAGCGTGATGGCGTGCCGTCCGAGATTTGGCAAAAACAATTCCATGAATTTCAATGGATAGCCACTGGTAAACAAGTGTGATCGTATTAGTGACGATCGCACACATAGCACTGCAACGGGTGGGCTGGTGGCAACCTGAGCTATCAGGTTCAGTCGCTTTTGGTGTAACAAGCGGACAGCATCAACACAGAACAAGCGCGGAAGTGGTTTAGAAAAATGGAAAGTTGGACAGTTGAGAACAATTTGGAGTATGCCGTGGAAGTGCGTAGTGAGAGCAAGGAAAAAGATTACGAGGCGTGGGGCTACCCTACCAGCATTAAACGGCTTTGAAGGCATTCAGAAGGCATTTAAGGCCTTAGTCGCCTTAGAAGGCAAATAAAGATTTCAACCGAAACTTTCACGGCTGTAACGGGTTCTCTTTGAAATTTTTCAACATTTTGATTCAACGAGAACAGATAGCTTGCCGCCATCTTAGCTTGTTTATATACTGGTTTTGCACCCTTACTATTGTAACTGCCAAATAGAGCAGTGACAATGCTTTTGGTTCCGAACCGAGAAAGCGTGTGTTCAAATCTTTATTTTTATAATCTTTTTTCTGTGTTTTTAATTTTTTTTTTTGCTATAATTAATATAAATAAAAATTATGTTGAGCAAAATTATAATAGTACCTTTAAAAAACATAATATTTACACTATGTTCACCCTTCATTATCAGGATCGAAGAAATATGTATCTCATTTCTCCTTTTATTAGAGTTATCGAAATGAGTTTGATATAATAACACCTTTCTACGGGTTGGTCTTTAACAATGGAATAATGCAGACCATCTTTAATAAAGTGAAATAGCTCAGAGCCTAACGCAAGAGAACATAACACGTAAATCGTGCTATCGAATCTCACGCTCATATCTGGGAACACTACAACAGTGCAGTGCTAAAGGCGCTTCTAAGGTTTTCTTTTGACAGTTGCAATTTCAAATTTCAAATGAAAAGCGAAATTTTTCATTGTCATATTTCAAAGGCATTTAATTACTGCTAAAAGCACTACTGATCGCCTTAAATTCGCCGGCAATTACAAGGCGATTAGAAGGCATTTAACGGAAATTTGCGGGTAGGGTAGGCCTCTTAGCATTAAACCTGGGGATACAGTTTTAGTTAGAAATCAAAAAGCAGATAAGACAGACTCATCGTACAAAAAAGAATTACATGAGGTAGTTAAAATTTGTGGTGCTGGCAGGGTAACGGTGAAGGAAATGAAATCAGGAAAAATTTACGATCGTAATGTAAAGCACATAAAAAAAATCTCATGCGAAAAGTGGAAGAAGGGTTGACAAGTGGTAGTAGTAGTTCGGAGGAAGTAGCAGGGCTAGTGAAAGAACGACAGGCTAGGCTGATTAAAAAACCAAAACGATTAATCGAATATTAAAGAATTTGTAACCTTATTCCTCAAGGGAAGGATGTGGTATGTGAGAGTATCAGTGTTGGTGTGCGGGCAGTATGAGGTTGGACGGAATAAAGAGCAGACGTGTGTTACTGTAGCTCCGGTGTTTTCTATGGAATATCACACTGGTAACGTGCTGATATTTTGGGTTAAGAAGCTGTTATTTCCTTCCTCTGTTGTTCTTCGATGGTAGTCGAAAGATGAAGGGCTCACGCACCCGGTTTGCGTTCAAAAGCATTAGATTCCAGCAACTTCTTCAGTGAGTGACTGCTTCAACAACCAACAGCATAGGCACATGTAATTATCAAATAATACTGCATACACTTTTAGGAATAACAAAGACTCGGAGGGCTCGATCTCCGCCAGAATTTCAAGGAAAATTTTCTTCGACACACGATTTTTTTTCTTAGATCTTAAATTAACAACCACGAAATGAAACATGTATAACACGGTTTGCACAAATGATCCGCATGCTTAACTCACGCTTGGTTAGAAAGCTGTAACAGGTCGAAAACACTTCGCCGTTGTTTCTTCTTCACTGCTGCTATCATCACTTACGAAGTGGGAGAAAATCATTTCGATGTTTTAAACATGCTTTTGTTAGCTTGATAAACGATCGTGTCTTAAATTAACTTGTTTGTTTACGTTGTTTTATTTTGATTTTGAACATTTTGACACATCGACAAAGGCTTTGACACAACTTTAACGAAAGAAAAAATTTAACGAAACTTGTCTGTCACAAGAACGGTTTCAAAATGCATAACTATTTTCCGTTTGTCTTGACGCAATTGTCTTGTGTCATTTCCGTTTGTGTTTAATAATCGGGCCTAGAATCAACTGACATGTTCGACTCGAGGTTTGACTTGTTTGTTTGTTTATGTCTGACAGTGCACCTCCATATGATAACAGTGGAGCGCCGTTTATCCGGGCTTCTCGGCACTTGACTTCGCCCGGATAAGCGAATAACACGGATAATGAGTCAAATGATATATTTTATCACCAATTCATGGTGATTTTTTGGAAATTTTTCTTATTTTTAATAAAAATAACCCAGTTTTTATTAACTTCATGTTTTTTGAAAGAGAATTTTTAAAATTTGCCATGAATTACAGTGTTTTTTGTTATGACAATGTGCTCTTATAACCGCTTTTTCAAATATCCTCCTCATAACCCAATGTCACTTTTGTATTGAACTGTCATTTCTCAACAGCACGGATAAACGGAAAGCCGGATAAAAGGTACCCGGATAAACGGCGCTCCACTGTATATGGGTTTGTTCGTGTCAGATGTTCGTGTTCGATTGCTGCTAGAGCGCCGCCTCAGCCCTCTACGTTACGCTAGCATTACGCGTAACGCCTGTTTATCGCAAACCCAAGCAGTATTTTTAACGCCTAATTATCGCAAACCCAATCAGAATTTTTGCCGCATGTTTTAACCGCCGTGGATGAGCAAATTAATAAAAAATCATGCCTTAATTTTGATTATTTTTATATGATATTTAGAAAAAGAAATTTTTTTTAACAAAATTAAAAAAGTACAGCAATAGCTATTAAAGATAAAACGTATTGATAATTCATAAAAATAAATAAATTATAATATTATTATTACCCAAGTGCCACAAATCCACTAAACGACCACTAAACGGCTTCTAAACGACCCAAGTTCTCTACCTAAACGGAATATAGAAAGACTTCGTTTAGCAGACGGCAAACGACTCATGCATTCTAAAAATAGCGAAAAAGCTGGTGGCGCCATCTGTTTGTGGGATACCCAACCAGTTGAGCTTCCTCGCTTGGAGGAGAGCTTTCTAATTTCCTCTGTACTGTTGTATGGTTTCGCATTGAAGTTATGCATCGCTAGAACTAGAACGGCGATACGATTGTTTAAATACTAAACTCCAACGGAAACCACCAGCATTGAAGCAAGTGAGATTTGAGTTATGGTCGTTGGTGTTGATACCCACGTATCTGACCACACGACCATTCATTTAGATTTTTGCTCAGAAAGTTAGAAGGCTATATAGGGCATAATAAGATGAAAGTTGTCGAAACACATTGCAAGAAAAAGGAAAGCAATATAATGATGAGTTGTAATACGCCATCTATTGAGCAAACCAATGAAGCTGTGTAGCTTTCATTTTTTTCTATGGATATTCAATTTTCCAGTCGTTTAAGCTTAATCTGTGGCGCTTGGGTAATGTTCCTTAACATATCGTAGTAAAATTAGAATTTTAAAAATCCTATCAATATTTGTTTTACTCAGGCAGCAGTCAGAACCTCGCCGCATGCGATTTTGTTGCAAGCTTTTGTATGGCGTTAATGACAGCCCTTGCGAATTTGCCGCATCGCCGCATGCGATTTTATTTCGGATGTCACGGCCAAGCTACACGTACCGGACGACATCGGTCGTCCGGTACGTGTAGCTTGGTCGTCCGGTACGTGTAGCTTGGCCGTCAAATGTCTAAAATCATATAAAATAATGATTATTTTTATAAAGAAACAACAAAATATCATTATAGTACCTTGAAAAGCTAGAAAATTGAGAAAACTCTTTTCTTGCCACATGCGGCAACATCGCATGCGGCGAGGTTCTGCCCATTACCTCAAAATAGTGCTGTAACTCCAACACCCCAACCGGCCAGGCCGAAAGTATTGCGTAGATGCTTATGTCTTTTTCTTTTCTTTCAATCGTTGTATCGTTGTAATCGTTGCGACGTAGTCGCTCTATGTCTATTTGAACGGTTACTTTTACCCGTGATCGTAGAACAACGTGTATTGTTTTGGTCATAGACACTACGGTTAAACGCATCTTGCATTCCACCACCTTACCTCCATAATCTACCTTGATTTCCACCTTGGACATTTTTCACCTTGGTAAAATTGACAACCGTAATAAACAAAAAAAAACAAAATGATAAAATAGAAAAAAAAACTGTGCGTGTATTTTTCTGCTGCCTGTGAATTCTTCCCTATTTATTCACCCATCGACGGTCAAAATACAGTAATCGATCAAATGTTTTGGTGAAAAAAAATAATATTTTCAAATTCTATGTCGTGCAATTTTATCGATTTTCTATCAGGCGATTTAGTATCCTAAATTCATTTCCATTTTTCGCAAAGCTAGGCGTATCACTGCATAAAAATGGTGCATTTCTGCAAATTGTGCCAGCTGCTGCATAAAAACATGGACTTTATCCAGTGCGATGATTCTAACGTTTGGTTGCTTGAAACGGTATTTTCGGTTAAGGTACGCGAACACTTAGAAGGCTATGCGTGGAGTTTCATCCGTGTTATTGTGCATTATAGATTACTCCCCCTGGATGGACGTGTTGAGCCTATCTGCCGGAAGTGCATACGCAAATACAACAAGGTGATGAAGGATCTTAAAAAGTCCAACGGTGGTTTCCCTGTTTCCCGTCAAACTTTCATCGAACACAACAAAATTCACAACGGAGATGCGGAGTCGCTCTTTCAGTTCCCGAGTGCAGAACAACCGGCGTCGCTCAACGCGTCAAACAGAACTTTGGATCAGCCGTACCTGTTGGATGATGAAAGTAAAGAGCTGATGTTTACAGGACCGGTATCGGAGAAGGCAAATGGCAGTAAGAATGGCATGACTCTGAACATCAGTGGCGAGGCCGCAACAGTGTATCGTATAACAATGGGCGATACACAGGAATCGTCAGAAGATGACAGTTCGGATGGGAAGAGCAGTATAGCCGACGAGGACGAAAGTACTGACGACTCTACCGAAGACGATGAAGAGGACGATTGTTGTAGTGACGATACGGATGACTCGAGCACTAGCTGTAGCAGTACTAGCAGTACCGGTGCTAGCTCATCCGAAACTGTGGCTAGCTTGCGGCTAGAAGAGCATATAAAGCGAGGAGCGGAGGACTCCTCTGTGGATTTATATAGCACATATATGGACGGTCCTTTGATGCAAAATCTTCCCGAAGGAAGCCTCCTGCAAGGAGTTGGAGACGATTATGTTGTTCCCGAAGGGGATCGCATTTTCCCAGAAAAGGAGCTTATGAATGATGTCTTGGAACCACTTCAGATGGACGAGCCGACATCTAAAATTGAAGACAAAGTTGAATTGGCAAAGCCATTACAATGTGAAGAACAGCAAAGGTCACAGCAGCAAGAGCAGAGCCAGCAAGAATCATGTCAACAGGAAAGCGAAGAACAAGAAAAACCCACGCCACGAAACGATGATGACCAACAAGGGCATGAAGAAGATGAAAAAAATGATGGAGTCCCTAAAAAGTCTCGCAAGCGTAAGAAACGGAGCACTGGATCTGCTGCACAAGCAAAAAATTACGTTTGTCTCGTATGCCAAAAGAGATTTTCAAAAGCGATATATTTAAAAGTACATACTCGAACCCATACGGGAGAAAAACCGTACGCGTGTGATATTTGCTTCAAGAGCTTCACGCAGGCGTCTAGTTTAAACACGCATAAGCGACTTCACTTCAACGTAAAGCCGTTTGTGTGCGAAATTTGTAACCAGCAATATACAAGTGCCGGAAACTATAAAGTACATCTTCGTACGCACACCCAGGAAAAACCATACGCTTGTAGCTATTGCGATAAACGATTTAGCCAGCACTCTAGCAAAAAAATGCACGAACGTGTGCATAGCCAGGAAAAGCCGTACCCTTGCCAGGTATGCCTGAAGGCGTTCAGCAATGTTAGCAATCTCACTGTTCATATGCGGATCCACCAGGGTTTGAAGCCGTACAAGTGTGATAAATGCGACAAAAGCTTCGCTCAGTCTCAAACACTCAAAACGCATTACATATCTGCGCATACCGACGTACGACCTTTCCAATGTGATCGATGCCCTAAATCGTATGCAACATTGTCGAATTTAAACAACCACAAACATACACACCTTGAAGAAAAACCGTTCGCCTGCGAAGAATGTGGGAAGCGATTTACTCAAAAATCTTCACTTAAAACCCATGCACTTTCGCACAACACCGAACGTCCCTACCCTTGTGAAGAATGTACCAAATCATTCAACACGCAGGCCATGTTGAATACACACCGTCGAAATATGCACAGTACAGAAAGACCGTTTGCTTGTACAAAGTGCAATAAATCATACGCACAGGAAACGAGACTTCGGCAACACATGTTGAGTCATGCAGAGGTTAAACCTTATCCGTGTGTAGAATGTGGAAAGACGTTTACGACTGCTACCAACCTACGTATACATCAGCGAGTCCATTCTGGCGAAAAACCATACCCGTGCCCAACTTGCGGTAAATGCTTTTCGCAAAGATCCTCTCTTCGAACGCATGAAATTCTTCATTTGCCACCGGAATTACGACCAGAACCGTCGGTTCAATCCGATATACCGCGGGGAAGAAGAAAACAAAAATTAAAATCGAATGTGGCGAATGTGGAAAAGTATTTACACTACGAGGACGCTACCGCAATCACATGAAGCAGGTACACCAAAGAGATGTGCAAGACGTGGATGACGAAAAGTGCATGAGCCTGGAAGCTTCCGAAGAGAGTGACAACGACGCACCCATCGATACGGAAGTAGGTACGAAAGTAGTACAAGAGAAGCAAAACCAGTTAAGATCAGCTTCTGGGAATAATCGATCTGGTAAAGATCTTAGCCAACATCTGTCAGCTGCAGAAGAGGACGAGGACGATGAAACACATGAAGAAGATGATGAAGATTATGAAGACGAATACGAGGATGACGGTAACGACGACGACGAAGAAGATCGTGAACATGAGACAGGAGCAACGCATTTAAACAATTCCGCAGTTCCTTTGCTGGAACAGTACCATTATGGACAAATAATTTCCGAGCAAAACTAATCTGGTCTCTCATTGTATATTCATTTGTTTTGCATTATGAGCTAAGTGATCAAATTGGCCTAAAGTAATGCTTACCTAACAGGATAGTCAGTTTTGGCGGGTCGGAAAGGACACAATTCAGTTCACACGAAACAGTACGTCTATCATTAAATCACTTTGCCATGCCTGTCTAACGATCATAAGTATTAATTTATCTAGGCAAGAACTTAATCGCTTTATCACTTATCTCTAGCTGGTGTTATATGTTGGTCGAACTCGAATTCTGATCTCTTTAGTATTCAAAAGTCGCTTGTATCACTATTGTAGTCACAAGATCAAATACTCCTAAAGTATATCCTTAGCTTAACTTGCTACGCCCGCTTGGTGGCCTTCGGCTAGTGTAATAATAAGGTCTACCGTATTAGGTATACATGTGCAATTTCAATTTTATAACTTACCAATATCGAAAAGAACCGGATCGTTACTTTCGAAGCCGCACAACCCGGGATCCCGTTTGCGTTCGTATTTATTATAAATAATTTTATTTTGTATCAGATGGTATATACCAAAACGAAACTTTTTCTTAGTTTGGATGTATTCACTAACGAAAGAAATTTTCCTTGAAATAAGTCGTGTCCATTTTCGTGAAGAAAATGAGCTAGAAGAAAACTGTTTTTGTGCGAAACGGATAAACTATAGCAGTTTAATTTTTATTCACAATTTGATTGACAAGCTAATAACCCCCAAAACCTTGAAACATTACTACCTCGGCAACATTCACTGTGAAGTTTACCTAACTCCACTCAGAGACTCCTACTTGATATGACCGCCGTCACGCAGTTTGGTCAACAAAGTGTCCACGTCCGGCAGTATGGATCCAGCTTGTCTGACAGGAGGATCTTCGATGGAGACAATTTCGATACGGGGCGTTGTGTCAACTCCCAAATCTTTCGGTGCAAGTTTCTTTATCGGTTTCTTCTTTGCCTTCATGATGTTGGGAAGGGTAGCATAGCGTGGGGTATTTAGACGCAAGTCAGCACTAACTACTGCCGGCATCTTAGTCTTAATGGTTTCCAGTCCACCGTCCACCTCGCGCACGACCTTTAATGTATCTCCTTCTTTTCGACCTTAGAGGCGAAAGTAGCCTGTGGCCAATCTAACACAGCGGCAGTCATCTGCGCCGTCTGATTGCAATCATCATCGATGGCTTGCTTACCGAGAATCACTAGATCCGCTTTCTCATCTTGTGCGAGTTTGGCCAGTATTTTCGAAACATGTATAGGCTGAAGAAGATCAAACTCCTTGCCTGCTACCTCTACATGTATTCCACGATCTGCCCCCATGGCAAGGGCCGTACGGAGTACTTCCTGGGATTGAGAAGGACCAACCGAAACAACCACCACCTCAGTGGCGATTTTTTCTCTTTCAATTTGACTGCTTCTTCTACAGCAATTTCATCAAAAGGGTTCATGGAGTGCTTGACCCCTTCAGTGACGACACCGGATTTGTCCGGCTTAACGCGAATCTGTGAAGAAAAAAAAGAAACCAATTCTACCTTAGACTTCAGCTCATGAATGCAGATAATCCGTACCAGAACGAAAACATGTTGTGTAACGGACGGTATAAAATATTTTCCTTTGAGACTACACAATCGGTCTTATCAGTGACCATCTTCCTGGTGCCGCTGTTTCCATCCTGGCGTATTGTTGTTATCTCTTCCCGACCACAATGCCAGTTCCAGGGTCGAACCACATAATTTATCAACTTACCTTCACGGCATAGTCAATAACACGCTTTACTCCAACTAATACTCGGGACATGGTGAAATTTCTTTCTGCTCACTGGAAACTTCAGCACAAATAAATTGGCGTCAATTAAGCACCCCAGAGCTACCGCAAGTTGGATGTTGGCAAATTGTATGTCCAAAGTCTATTCGCGCAAGATTATCATAGAATGTCGGTGCCCAAAGCTATGATTCGACGCAGAGTGACCAGAATACCGATTTATCTGTACAGGCGGTCCCCGAGATACAGGTAGTTTCCGAGATACACGGTACGTCTTATATGCGAATTCGAAGATACGCGTTTTTCTAAATTTGACAGTTAATTGAGCAAATTATACTGATTTGACACTTAAAATGTCAAATGCAAAATAAATTCCTATTTTATTAAACTTTAAAAACCATTTTAAAGGTACAAAATTGTAATATTCAGTTGAAATCAGATCGAATAACTAATTTAGTGGCAAAACACTTACGATATCAAGCAAACTTATACATAAATTAGTGATGATTCGACTGAAAGGCTCGACATTCGACTTACGGTAATGTGGGAGATACGTTATTGCTTCCGGCTCGCATTAATAGCGTATATCGGGGAATAACTGTATAGTAAACGTGTAAACAGTGATGCATCTAGATCAGTCCACCTGACAGCTGTCATAGCTAACTCATATATATCTTGGTAATGAAAACAACAATATCCCAAACCGATTACTTCGAAGTAGGAAGATTTCCGCAGTGAGCAAATTTGGTGCAATATATTATGTGAAACATTTACAGCGATTGACGCCGTTAAAATACTTAATTCTGCGAAATATTGATAAGCGAAACAGGGATAATATTGCAATGGCGAGTTCTGCCCCGTTGGTAATGCGCTTGGTCGGAAGTTCGATCAAGATTGCACATCGAGCTGGTAATATTATTCGTGATGTGATGCGTCGCGGTGATTTGGGAATCGTCGAAAAAGGAAAAGATGATCTTCAAACCGAAGCGGACCGTTCAGCGCAACGCTGTATCGTAGCATCGCTGTCCAAGCTCTTCCCTAATGCTACCATTATTGGCGAAGAAGGCCCAAGTGATCTGAATGTAATTCGGATAGTATGATTTAGGTCAGCGAACACCCAAATTTCATGCTTACGTATTATTCGAATGTTTTAGGTACCGGAAGATTGGCTGATAACAGAAAGCAATATCGATTTTTTGGAAAAGCATAAATGTCCTGATGCGTTCGTCAACTTAAAGGAGTCGGATGTGGTGATTTGGGTGGATCCACTGGACGGAACAAGCGAATATACGCAAGGATTTCTTGAACGCGTTACTGTGCTGATCGGTATCGCAGTCAACGAACGAGCTGTTGGCGGCATCATACATCAACCTTACTATGAACACGATACTGGAGATATCGGACGTACTATCTGGGGGTTGCATGGATGCGGTACGGGTGGGATTCTGCCCGTGGAACCTCCTTCGGATCGATTTTTAGTCACCACTACGCGTTCCCATTCCAACAGCATTGTGCAGTCCGCTTTGGATGCCATAGCACCAGATGAAGTATTACGCGTGGGTGGTGCAGGTTATAAGGTGCTACAGCTGCTTGAAGGTAAAGCACATGCATACGTTTTTGCGAGTGCAGGGTGTAAAAAGTGGGACACCTGCGCCCCGGAAGCCGTTCTAGAGGCCAACGGTGGGACACTTACAGATATGCTGGGACGTCACTACCAATATGGAAAGGATGTAAGCTTCCCAAACAGCAGTGGAGTTTTGGGTACCGTTGCTGGTGTATCACATGATGATATTCTCGCCAAAATACCCGATAACGTAAAACAGGCTATGAGTATGTACTAGAATATGCGTACATGATAAGTTTTATTCGTTAGTGACATTCCATGTAATAAAAGAATAAAACTAAATCTAGTCATATTATATGTCCATTACCATAAATCACACGTACACAATAAAAAACAGCTGGTCTTAGGATCGAACCTCAGAATACGCAGACATCTATCGTACGGTAAATTAAAGACTCAATGGAACATTTTAAAGCTTAGAAAGCTGTCGGTTTAACATGGCCCGGAGTTCACGTCGCAAAATTTTTCCACTGACGTTCTTTGGTATCTCTGATACGAAACGTACTCCACCATGCAAGCGTTTAGCTGGTGATGTGCGAGCGGCAACGTATTGTTTTACTTCCTCCTCTGTCAGGGTTACTCCTGGTTGTTTCACTACAAAAGCCAAAGGCAACTCCCCGGCTGCTTCATCAGGAAATCCCACAACGCCAGCGTCTTTTATTTTTGAGTTCGTTAGCAAAACAGCTTCGATTTCGGCTGGTGGAACCTGATAGCCTTTGTATTTGATAAGCTCCTTCAATCTATCAATAATAAAAAATTCTTCGTCATTGTCATAGTAGCCAATATCACCGGTTCGAAGCCAGCCGTCCTTATCGATTGTTTGAATGGTTTCCTGCTCATTTCCTATGTATCCTTTCATAATCTGAGTGCCTTTAAAGTATAATTCACCTGCTTCATTCGGACCTAATAGCCTTCCAGTTTCTACATCAACTACCTTTGCCATTGTGCCGGCTTGTAATTTTCCTACGCTGCCCGATTTGTTCGAATCGTTGGACTGTATTAACATTGCAAGAGTTGTTTCACTCATACCGTAGCCTTGCAGAACATGCTTTACCCCAATGCGCTTCTTGACTAACATTTCTGTTTCTTTGCTTAGTGGTGCGGCCCCGCAGAGCAGCGTATTAATGCAACTTAAATCGTAGTTATCCACCAGAGGATGCTTGGCTAAAAACACCATCAAGGGAGGTACCACGAACACAAAGGAACAACGATAGTTTTCAATGCAACTTAAGAACAGGCCTTCCTCAAACTTGGGCAAGGAAACTAGCTTCAGCTTATTACAAATGACATTGATCAACGTGAGGCATCCGAAAGCATGAAACCACGGTATAACACCTAACACAACAACGGGCACTTCAAATGATGCCTCGAGAACAGATAACAACGATACGCTTGCAATTACATTTCGCTGTGTTAACTGCACCCCTTTAGGCAAACCAGTCGTCCCAGAGGAGCACATGATCAGTGCAACATGTTCTTCTACGTTTGTGGGAGCTACCTGGAAGCTATACGGATTGATGGCACTTGTTTGTAAAAGAAAATCATTAAAAGGACCACATCCGCTCCAAAGGAGTTTTCATTGCCAAAGAGAAAAATATGTTTGATGAAATGGCGGTTTTTACGAGCAACTGCAATAACCCGCTCCGCAGAATATGGTGAAACGAAGAGTATGCTTGGTTTGGATAAATTTAGCGCATGGTCGAATTCCCCTGAAACGACATAAGCATAAGCAATCCATTAATGAATGCACAACAGAAAGTAGAATAATATCAGATATAAAACGAGCTAGTATTGTTAATGACTCAATTCAATTGCTTATACAGGGTTATCGTTATCTTTTTATATGTACTATCAGCCTTATCTACACATCCCTTTAATCCACTTACGTGCGGTGTACGTCAAATTAATTGGAGCAACAGCAGCATTTACAAAAAACGATGCATATAAGACAACAGGAAATTCCAATCGATTTTCACTTATAATTCCAACTACGCCATTCGGGGTCACATCGGTTAGACTCCGTAGGCCTTCCGCAAGACGCACAGCGTTTTCTAACAACTCCAGGTACCGCAGCTCGTTGGAGTACACACCGTCGATCTGAAAAGGTCAGCAGCGAGTCAAATATGCAAAATTGTATATTTCTATATTAAATGTCAATAACTTACCACTGCTACACCATCACCGTGGCGCAGTAAACGTTTCATCAAGTACATTCCCAATGAACCACATCCTTCTGTAATGTTTGCCGGTTCAGGCTCTCCAAAAAGAATTAATTTACTGTCATTAGTGCGGCGATTCATTTCCAGTTGCCGAAATATGATGTAAAAAAATGGTCACTATTGGGCTAAAAATATAGGTTTGATTTTTTATTCGCAGCACACAACACGAGTCGCAAGGTAACCAGTTTTTTCCAAAAGCACACACTGCACGCCAATATGTATCATGGAATCCCGTTCCCCGAAGAGTCTTTTATATGCTCTTAAACATACTTCTTCCTCTTCTTCTATTACCGTGCATACATACATACCGAAAAAAGCAACGCGCCGTAATACGGACGTCACACGAGGCGTAAACTCAAAAAGTTTATACGGACGACACACGAGGCGTAAACTCAAAAAGTTTACGCTTGAATTGTATGGTAGAGCGTAAACTTCCTGTCAACAGATTACAGGCGGTCCCCGAGATACACGGTTAATGGGGACCGAAAACGGCAGCAAAATATCGCGTATCTCGAATTTCCGCGTAAGTCGAATCTCGTGATTTCCAGCAAAAATATCACTAATTTCGTGCAATTTTGCAAGTAGGGTATGATTTTAACCACCAAAATAATTATTTGATATGTTTCTACTGAATTGAACAGTTTAAAACCTTTTGAAATGGTATTTCACATTCGATCAATACGGAAATTATTTGGTACAGGCGTCCCCCGAGTTACGACCCCCTCGAGTTACGACGATTCGCAGATACGACGATTTTGATTTTGACAGTGAAAAGTTGTCAGTGAGAAGAAATTGATGTATTTTTTTGGATTTCTGTGCTGAAAATCGTTACAAACACATTTCCAAAGATTCTACAACTAGCCGATCTTTGATATTTATATCGCGTAAACGACTTTCGGTGTAAAATTAATACATTATCAAACATTATTTCAAATAAAAATCACGATATCATAGATTTCGCCTCTTCAACTTCGGTTTTAAACTTAACATTGACAGATATTCGACATACGACTATTTCGACTTACGCCTTGCTTTGGGCCATTTTTTCGGTCCCAAATACAGTCGTATCTCGGGGACACCTGTATTTCACAATTGATGTGTCAAATCAGTGCAGTTAGCTCAAAGAACTGTCAAATTTGGAAAACCGCGTATCTCCGAATCCGCGTATAAGAGGTACCGTATATCTCGGGGACCGCCTGTATAGGGTTGTAGGCTGAAATCCAATTTACGCCAAAGTTTGCGCTTCGTGTGACGTCCGTAATACAACCATAAAATCTTTTGACAGGAAGTTTACGCATGGTGTGACGTCCGTATAAAGCTAGAAGCCAGAATCGATGACAATCGAAGATATTCAATGAGAAGTTCGTACAGTCTTTCCCCGAGTTACGCGAATAATGCGTTGCGGAGACATTCGCGAAACTCTGATTTTTGTGTAATTTGAATATCACGCCAAAATATTGTTGTTAAATGGTTATTAATCTGGCAATTCCATTCAACACGGTAGTACGTGGAGAAAAACCTAACTTGTTAGGGTAACTGTACCAGTTTTCGGCAGGCTAGTGCAGCAAATTGAACTGATAGTAACTCCAGTTAGCGAACCTCCAGTTAAAAAGCACTCCAGTTAAAACACATCCAGTTAGCGGTCACCTACTGTATTCGGTTCGGCTCGGCTAGGTAAACTTCGCGTGGACGCCGGAACAAAAGGGCGCAGACTTTTTCATGATTTTGTATGACTTCGGCTGTTTTGGACCACGCGTTTAGGCGCTAGCAGTCAGTCCGCTTTGAACAGTTCGTTCCACTTCGGCTCATGTCAGTAAAACTGACTTCCTGCAAAACAGTGCTCAACGGCCCCGGGTACGTTCGATCACATTAGGTCAAAAATACACGGACCGGAGTTTCGCGGACACTTTGTATATGTCCGTGTATTTTCGGTGTACTCATATATGGTGTGATCTCCCAAAGGCTTTCCAACACCTGATCACTTTAATTAATAGAGGTTAACAGAGTTGTTGTGATATTTTCAACCCACTTCATAGTAAATTCCGTGATGTGCGGGGCATATCTATATTATGGAACACATTTGGTCAGATTCTTTAACTACATTTCTATTTAAAAAAAATAATTACATTCTTTGTACACGCATATAATAAGCACAATGAATTCGAAAAATACAAAAAACGACCTAATTTATACAAACAGAACTTACTTAACTAACTAAGATAACTTAATTTCTCCATATTATGAAGTTCAATTGAAAAAGCATGTATGTAAACGTGGTCTTAACACATGTGTATATTATGGATTAACAAACAAAAACAAACCAAATAAAAATACATACGAAGGTTAATCAAATATTGTAATCATTCTTTTCCTGCTTGATATGGACTGATGCGAGTGGATATGCTGATGCATTTTCGTCAACTAAATCTACTATTACGGCTTCTTGTGCAGATATCATTACCACGTCGTTATCGTTCAATTGGTTGTTGGTGTCCTTAGTTTCACTTAAATTTGTTGTTGTTTTTGGGTCAAAGTTGTTTTTGTTCTACGAATTTTAACCTTTTTCTTACCGTTTTTTAGGGATCGTTCAGATTTCATGCTGATTACAATATCTTTTTTATTTGGCGGGCGATATTTTTCACCGATAAAACCAGAACATTTACCGGCACCGCATAGACATACCCGTTTGTTATTACCCAAGCTTTCCAAATTGTAGTTAAATGTCAATTCTTCGCCCTGAAACAAAAAAAAAAACACAAAAAATCCGTAGTTATTCGTTGTATGTTTAAAATGTACGTTATACACTTACTGCATTAATGTCCTTAATGGCAAATAGTCCAATTACACGAGTTTCTCCAATTGTCCATTTTTGGGTTTCACAATTCGGTTCGCATGAATGATTGATGAATCTCGAAACGTTTCCTTTCGGTCCCGCATCAATAGTTAAGTCGGGTTCAACCGTAAGGAAATAGTAATTTGTTTCTTTTGCGGCCTGCATCATCATTACTCTTCGATCGAACTCCTCACTATTAATCACTTCGCCAACATATTCGATCACAAATTGACCACTTTTTTAAATCTTCGAGAGCGACCAAACCGAAGCCTTTATCCGAAAAAAAAGCGAACCTCCAGTGCGGGATATATGCGCTTGGTAAACCGTTGATTTGAACAGCTTTCTTTTGCAGGACAAGTCTTAGAGCTACACTCCATCATGATTGCACGATTTAAGCATGCAGAAGTGGGACCACAAGGATCATCATCACTCGGCTGACAACGACACACAGAGTCTTCCACGCCATCCAACTGTCGATTAACCGATGGTGGTTTTAAAGGTGGTATGTACCTGTTGGTTTTAATTTTTTTATATACTGGGACAGCTTTCGAATAACTTAAACTTGCGGATGGTCCTAACATTTTTCTGGTCTGCAGTATCTTGAAGATTTTACTTGCTTCTGTCATCGCAGAGCGATACCGTTTATCCATAGATGATCCGCTTTGTGATCCGTCAAGGCTTTCGGAGTCCTCGCGTTGATACAGATACATTCGTTTACGGTTTAGCCAAGACATATCGTGTGTGTTGAAAAATTTTACACATATATCTGAAGGTTTATGTCGTAGTTGCAACATATTTTGCGGTATTTCGGATGGCGGCAACGTTAAGGCTGGCCACCAACGGAAGGATCCCATCTTAGCGATAACGATCTCGTTGTAAAGTGGTAGTCTACCAGATTCGCACCCTTCACAGAAATATTTTTCGTCTGGCGGCGTGAACTGTAGACAGACCGGATGGCAGGCTAATGGACACGTTTCGCAGCAAATTAAATTGCCTCCTTTGCCACATATAAAACACCAATTCACATTAAGAGGGATTTGCTCAAGAGTGTGCTTAGGACAGATCAGTTGCGTTGTTGTTAGTAGAACCGATCCGGCTGGAATGCAATTACCGGACGGATGATATGATGTCGGACACTTAAGGCAGTGTGCTAGTGTTGTTTTTACCATAGAAGCTGTGCTCCGCGGTTCACTTGCTACACATGTATGGCATGTATGGTATGGACAAATGATAGTACTTGCACTAACTTGACGAACTTGAGGAAACAGTTGCAAGCAAGATATGTGATACGCCTGTGTGCATTTACCAACCACGCAACGGTATATTTGTTCGTTACTCTTTTCAGGGATTTCATCGTTGCAAATGAAACAAGTTTTCTCGACAATAGATGTCGTAGAACATTTTTCACAACAGAGTTTTTTTTGATCAACTAGCTCCTGCATTTTTACTACTTCTTCAGGATCATTGGCCAAACATACAAGATGCAAATGTAGGGTGCATTTACTACACTTTGTAACATTATTAGGACGATTGCAAATGTAACACACAAAGCCTTTAGGAACACCTTTCATAAGATAATTTTTATCCAGTTCAAATATGAACTTCTCTTCCAATGTTTTGGGTTCTTTTTTAATGACAGGATGGGCATTCCTTGTCTTTAGGCTAGTGCTGACTTCTGCCGAAGGTTCAATGCCCAGTATTTCATAAGATTTACGTAGTGCATGCATACGCTGTCGCCCGACAGTACGCTCTGTACCACGGTTGGAGCGTTTTTTTTAGGTTACATATACCTCGCACATACAATTGAAGACCCTTTTCTACTTCATAAGATGTGTGCCCATCAAACATATAATAACGAATGAATGTCAGAATATCATCATATTCGGTGCTATTCAAGTTTTCTACATCGCTCACACCAAGGGTTGTTGCTTTTGGCCCATTTGCTTTGGTTGCACTTCCAGGAGGATTGTCCTCACTATCCATCGAATGCAGCGGGCGATCTAAAGGGCTTCTATTGTCATTCAAGATGCAATTTTGCATGCTGGGAGAAAATTTAATTTTTTTAATGGGATTGTTTTTTTGTTGGAAACACGCCTGGTAGCAATTCGTATTCAGGACTTTCCGGAGATGAAGAACGATCCCTTTTGTTCCAATGTTCTAATACCTCTGAATTGTCGGACGGTAGCAATGCTGGCATTTTCTGCGATGCTCCATTTTTGATTCTACCTTCAATCGCCATACGATGTCGCATTACTTTGTGTCGTGCTAATTCTAGTTTTACTTCATGATCAAAACTTGCGATACGTTCACTCAATGCTAGTGTCATATATCTTTCTGCTATACTGCAAGCGTTTTTCCATCTTTCCGACTTTAAAGCTGATTTTAGGAGCTTGCCATACTCCATATTCTTAGCATTGGTACAATATTCGTCTACGCCTTCAAATGGTAAAATGCTATGTTCCTTAATCCAGGCACGACGTCCTCTATCCCCAAAGTAACTCACATGAACTTCCAAAAATTTATCGCCATACAATCGTGTAATTTGATCGGTTTCCGGATCGACATGGACAATGCATGGCCAATGGATCGACTTTCTTGTCTGTGCTGCCCAATATAAATTGCCTGCCCTGTATATGATAGCAAGATCGACTGAAGACCCTTTTCCGCTGTCCGCATCTGATGATGTCTTGCGTTCAAGCAAATTATTCATAAAGCAATTATTATCGCTGCCTTTATCCGTATAGTAGGGCTCCTCCATGCCAACAATTTTAATTTCCTCCATACTGAGCAATTGTTTCTCCTCAGGTCGTTTCATAATCGAACCATCGATCAGTGGTAATGGGACTACTGTTAATGATAGTGAAATATCATTGGATCCTGTTCGCAATTCATCACTCGAATGAGGTTTAGTCTCCAATGTTTTATTGACTGAGTTAGGGTCATCAGTTTCTGACTTCGTTTTGAATTTGGATGGTGTACTGCCGACATATTTCATTAAATCAACAGGTACATAATCTGAATTGTCTTTTTGTTTTTGATGTCTTCCATACCGACTCACGCGACGGTCCGTATCGATATTAATTTCAGTCATTTTAGGACTCAAAGAACTCGACAATTGTTTTAACAGATATCGGCCTGGGACTCTTACGACAGTATTGCTATTTTCATCAGTAGGATGATTTCGAATTTGATCGGAAAATGCATTCTCCTTTCCAGATTCATTCATTTCGCCACCGCTCATTGGTTCTTGTTTGGCGATTTTTTGGCTTTGTGGCGTACTTTCCTGAGATTTGACTCGTTTTTGTGTGGTGGTAGGTGAAAGCAAATCTGTTTCGAAGTTTGTTGCAGCAGCTGTGGCAGCAAAAAAACATGTTATTGAAGTATTGGAAAGGTTACAATCTTCTATACAGATAGTAATACGATTAACAAAACTAACCTGTTTCTAGTAAATTCTCTTGAGCTTTGGTCTCTTAGAGTTATTTCCGGAGCTTGTTAACACCAATCGTGTGAAGTTTCTATCCGACGCAGTGTCTTTGGTGTTCTTTTTCATTGACTTGTGTCTTTGAATAACTGCTTTTCTTGTAGCATCACCCTGAAGTTTCATCTCAGGCGTCACTCTGAAAATTGTTACACAAATATTTTATTTTATAAAGATGAATCAATCAATTTTTTAATACAGCAAAAGTTTTAGCCTACATTTTTTATGAAACTAAAGATTCAAGCAATATTACAGGAAATTTTCGGAATTCAAGATATTTCGAGTTTAAAAAAAGACCCGCCAAACGCAACGCCACGCATACGCTTGTCAAATTTGCAACCAAACAAGCACATATGATTTACAATACCTGTTGCATGGAGTAATAAAAAATGGAACATTTCTATGTCTTGTAGGCACGATAGCATCGAATTACAAATACTTACACTTCGCGTGATCGAGTATTTCGTGGCATCTTGCGCGGATTGTTTTTGGCGACAACGAGCGCTATTTAACAAAGCCAAGAGAAAAAATCCCACCAAAAGCTTGGAGCTATATTGTACACGTTTGGCTAAACACAGCTCTACAAACATGTATATAAAATGACACACAATCCGCACTATGGAATACACAATAAAGTAAGATATTAGTTAAGTTATCCAACGTCACAAAAATACAATACTTTACAACAATTCACACCAATAATATCACAGTAAACCTACGCAAACTTTTGTGGCGCGAGTTACGCTCGGTGTTTTCCTAAGCGTTTGGACGCTTTATGACAGCGTTTTGCGTGAAAGCAGCTCACTTTGGATTTGGTGTTTTGGCATATGTCAATTTTAGTCCATCTATTCAATGTGGATTAACCCTAGTGTCCATAAGCGCCTAATTGGGTAAGTTTTATCTCTTACCGTATTAAACTTCGTTTCTATAACCACCTACCCGGGTTTGTTTTGCTTATTCTTTTTATGATAACTTTTTATTGGATTATCGAATCGATCAAAAAAAAAATAGCATGCGTAGAGAAACATGTTTTACAAAAGAGGTAAAAAATTCAGAATTTTTCAATGTTTTAAAAAATAAAATCAACTTTTACCTCTTACTTCTATAACCACCTACCCGACCTACCAGCAAATTTCCGTTAAATGCCTTCTAATCGCCTTGTAATCGCCGGCGAATTGAAAGCGATCATCAGTGCATTTAGCAGTAAATAAATGCCTTTGAAATATGTCAATGAAAAATTTCGCTTTTAATTTGAAATTTTAAATTGCAACTGTCAAAAGAAAACCTTACAAGCGTCTTCAGCACTGCACTGTTGTAGTGTTCCCAGATATGAGCGTGAGATTCGATAGCACGATTTACGTGTTATGTTCTCTTGTGTTAAGCTCTTAGCTATTTCACTTTATTAAAGATGGTCTGCATTATTCCATTGTTAAAGACTAACCCGTAGAAAGGTGTTATTATATCAAACTCATTTCGTTAACTCTAATAAAAGGAGAAATGAGATACATATTTCTTCGATCCTGATAATGAAGGGTGAACATAGTGTAATTGTTATGTTTTTAGTGCTTTATTGTACATGTTACAAATTGCGCACTATAAAGCGCGGTGATTCTTCGGACTCGACGTACGTCCATCGCGTTGGAAGTGCGGAAGCAGAAAAAGGATGAAGAACTCAGCTTGACGTCTGACATCGAGTGGGCCAGTGCTGCCAGAAATGGCGCATTTTCTTCTGTTGTTGCCAATCATACACGTCCTCCAGTTATAGGTTGGATGACAAAATCGTGATGCATACGGTGACCTTAGATGACGCTTGGATGACAACTGTAGTGCGTGGATGAGGTACGCTACATGTTTTTAAAAAAGGTATTACAGTGGAGCGCCGTTTATCCGGGTACCTTTTATCCGGCTAACCGTTTATCCGTGCTGTTGAGAAATGACAGTTCCATACAAAGGTGACATTGCGTTATGAGGGGGATATTTGAAAATGCGGTTAAAAGAGCACATTGTCATAACAAAAGAGACGACAATTCAAGGCAAATTTCAAATATTCTTATGGGAAAAACATCAAGTTAATACAAACTGGGTTCCTTTTATCAAAAAATAAGATAATTTTCCAAAAATTAATCAGGAATAGGTGATAAAATATATCATTTGACTCATTATCCGTGTTATTCGCATATCCGGGCGAGGTCAAGTCCCGAGAAGCCCGGATAAACGGCGCTCCACTGTATTTTAATTTCGCTTCACATAAATTTTGTTTGTATTAATTATAGTAAGAAAATATTAATTTAAAAAGAAATAAACGCAGAAAAAACGATCATAAAAAATAGGATTGGAACCAAGGATAAAGTATTTAGAAGGTTGATTTTTATCGCTTTTGCAGGGCGACCAAGGATAATGTATTTAGAAGGTTGATTTTTATAGCTTTAGCTGGGCGACATTGTGGGGGACATCTGTCACTCTCTGCATACAAATTTCATTTCCCCGCACCAGCCCTCCCCGATTTTTATACCGGAGCCCCCGGAAGAGATATGTCAAGTCGAGAAATGTCATTTTGCTCTGAACAACTTCACCTTGTCATTTATAACGCCAGGACTCCACAGAGCATAAGAGCGTTTCTACATACACCGGGACTGCACCTGGGAGATGGCTGTGAGAGAATTGACAACCGGTTTCTCACGCTGATGTCTGTAGAAGCTCCGGAAAGCGCCGAGATGAGACTTTTAAAATTATGTTGTAAAAATCCATTTGAATCGCTAAAATGAAGTAAAAAAAATTCTTTTACTTTTTAGTAATATTTCTACGATTATTAGACTGCAAAAATGCAAACTATAATTGATCGATCGCTATAAACTGCCAATTAAATTTTTTCTCAGCTCCATCGTTCTTTGCATGCCGAGGAGAATTCTCTCACTGAAAATGCTGTCAGTCGCTGTCAAAGCATGCTGTCAGTTATTTTCTCAGCTGCATTCTCGGCGTATGTAGAAACGCTCTAAGGCTGGAAATAGACGAACCGAGATCGTCGCGGTTCCGCGAAATTCGCGCCTTGTTTATAAGGCTGGAAATAGACGAACCGAGATCGTTGCGGTACCGCGAAATTCGCGCATTGTTTATAACAGTTGTATAACAGTAGAGCTGTCAAATCTTCCGCGCCTCCAATCGCGCCTGCTGTTTTGCAGAGATACCCAACTGCGGTATTGCTGAGATTTTCGCGGTAGCGCGAACCGATTATTTTTACTTTTTCTGGCGGATTTGTGTGAAAACTCGTGTCGAGAAATGAGATTTGTATTTTATTTTGCACAAACTATGTGAAATAAATAATTTGATTCGCAAATTGATAGAAAAATATTTCTTCTAGGCACATTCAATCGTCACCAGACCTCGGATGGTTCCATACACGAACCGCGATTATCTCGCATATCTGTCAGATTTTATAACTTAATTGGCAGCTCAAGTCATACGCGAATTTCCCCGTACCGCGACGATCTCGATTCGTCTATTTCCAGCCTAAGATTGTTTGTGTATTCGGCAAGTCGCCAGAAAGCTTGTTTGGGGAAAAATTTTCACCCATGCTGTCAAAAAGTGACGTTCAAATTTGGTCATAAAAAACAGTCTTTGAGGTGTAATGATTAGAATTAATTTGAATTAATTCAATCAACCGATGAACTCAAACTGAGCACAATCCGAAGGCAGAAGAATAAAGGCAGAAGAAATAAACCGACACAGAAAAAGACTGAAGATGTTGCCGGTACGACGATCCGTAAACGAATGACGTTTATTGTTCATTGCCGCGCGCACGATGATCATGACAGCGGTCATGATCAAGTTTGACACACGAAGCACAGTGGCCGCATCGTGGTCATATGTCTAAGATATTAGGCCGAAAATACACGGACCGGAATTTCGCGGCCGCGGAATTCCACCTGCTGTCAAACCCATGTACAAAGTGTCAACAGCAACTTTCCCGAACTGTCATATCCATACATTTTTCAGCAAGCGGAATTCCGCGGCCGCGAAATTCCGGTCCGTGTATTTTCGGCCTTACAGAGACTACCTAGTCCAAGGTGGAATGTATAATGAGGTGTAGTTAGGCCCGTGTCTGTGCTCCATCGCATGCGATTTTATCGCACGTGCTGTCAAACGCTTTTTCGTATAATATTGCGATTAATTGGATGATTTGAATAATATAACGATCATGAAAAATTAAGTTGAGATTGTTCCTACAAAACACCACACATTTAGTTTGACAGATAAAATCGGATGCGGCGTCCGACGAAATCAAAATTTTTTGATTCCGTCGTACGACGAAATCGCACGTCCGACGTTATCTGTCAAATCCCATATAAAATTTTGACAGGCCTTCCGATAAAATCGCATCCGATGGAGCACAGCCACGGGCCTTATAGCGGTTTTGGCGATCCCCCCCCTGGGCACCGATTTTGACAAATGGTTTTCCGCTTGTATATGGGGTAACTGTACCAGTTTTCGGCAGGCTAGTGCAGCAGTTTCAAAAAAATTGCTCACACATCAATATTTTTCATTATTTTTCTTGAAAGTGTTGTTATTCTGGTTGATAAACTATCATAGTATGTTACAATATTTTTTATTTGCCGGTTCAAAGCCCTTTTTCATAGATATTCGTGAAAATGCAAATATTGATTTTGCTCCTATTTTCGGCAGTTTGTTCCTATTTTCGGCAGGCTGTGTTCCTATTTTCGGCAGCGCGAATACGGGTTAGAAAATGTTTGTATCAATGTGAATATGTACAAAAAAGTGTTTAAAGCAATTTAACACTCTTACTTTCCTAAGATTGGTGTTAAAAAGCATTTTAATTAATAATTTTATGTTGCTTATTTTGGCCCGATTTGACAGCCATTTTGGTGCGACGTTTAAACAGAGCAGCCATTGACAGTTTGATGGTTATAGCGTAGGGTGCAAACTGGCTTACAAATATTTATTTTTCTCTTAAGTTAGTGCATTGTTTGTCGTAAAATTGGTGATATTTGGTACAAGAAAGGTCATATTATGTGTCGACATACGCATTGTAGTGTTCTGATCAATTTTAAAAGGAATATTCAGCCAAATTCAAAGTGTGTTATTGTTCCGAGTTTCGGCAGGAGCCCACAACATTGAGCTGTCAAAAATGAACATTTACTGTGTACCTATTTTCGGCAGCATTTAAAGTGAAAAATAACCTGTTTATCGTGATTTTAAAATTCCGAACAAGTTAGAATAAATTAAATAAGCATAAAATCTTTAATATACACCACTTTTTCATTGTTTTACTGTTCTGATTCTCTTAATCACAAAACCTGCCGAACGATTGGCTGACAGCAAAGCTGCCGAAAAAAAGCACAATTTATTTGATATTTTGGAAAATACGAAATGAAATGGTGTGAAACTTCGTATGTGAATATCAAATAAGTACACTTTCACTACAAAATTGTATTTTGTGAAATTTTTTACCGCATTTGTGCAGAATTTCACGTTTTTAGCTACCCTGCCGAAAATAGGTACACTGCCGAAAATTGGTACAGTTACCCTGTATTGATCACAGTCTCATTCTAACAGTGGTTGAAGGATCATCTCTTTTTCTCACAGTGAGTTTGATACGAAGTGACACAAATATACACGAACATTAAAACACTACACAAATTACACACAGTTCCAATATTTCGAAAATATTAAATATACAGAAAATAAGGTGGTAAGAAAGAACATAAGTGACGAAGATGGGGGGGGGACCCCCCCGGGGGGAGTAGGATTTTCGGATCCTACTATGGAATCCTTGGTGAGGATTCCGGTAAAACAAAAAAACGGAAAAAAATAACAGAGGTGAGCGAATTATTATAAACGATTCATATGAACCGGAAGAAATCTTCTTAATCGTGGAAAGTGTAACTGTGGTGTTTGGCAGCCCTGCACTTTAATCAGTGACGTGCAGGTTCAGACAGCTCCGACAACGTCAATCTGTCAAAGCGACAAACCGCATGAAGGTGAAATAAACGGGCATTAGACAGAAGACAACCAAACGGTGTGGTCATCATTTCTATATCACAAGCTATTTCGGCGCTTGATACAAAATGGTGGAATCTGCAGAAATTCGCTTTGTGGATGTCGTAAAGCCCTTTACAGGCGATGGTGATATCGTCGGTTGGCTGGATCGCTTTGATAGGGCTGCAGAATTGCGCAAAGTGAAAAATGTTGCAGAACTGTTGCCGCTGTTTTTAGATGGCGGAGCAGCCCTGGTGTACGATCGCTTGAGCGATGAGAAGAAGAAAGATTCAGAGGCAATAAAGGTGGCGCTCAGAAAAGCCTTTGGTCCGGATCCAGCTGAATCTTACGCATCGTTCATTGGCGCACAGTGGGCTGGCGAACCACCCGAACAGTATCATCAAAAGTTATGCCGTTTAATGAAAGACGCAGGCATCAAAGGCGACGAGGTGTTACGTGCACAATACTGCCACGGGTTGCCCTTGTCGGTCAGAAGCGCGCTGCATGCGATGACAGAAAATTTGACCGACACCGAGAAGCTTCTAGATGCGACGCGATCTCTTCTCCGCGAGTACGGGAAGCGGCAAGCAGATGAAAGAGTGCGCGTGAACGACAACATGGCGGCAGCAGCTATTGTTAACCGGCGGTATACAGGGCAACAACAAGGAGAAACAATGCAGGTATGCCCGCGATGCGGGGACAGCATTCGGCAAAAAGTGTAAAACTCCAAAGCAACCACCTCTATGCTGGACGTGTGGGCAGGTAGGGCATTTTCGGCGTAATTGCCCTGCGGGAAACGGACAAGGGAGTTCTACGGCGCCAGCGGATCTCCCACGACATGCTTAGAGGCGCTGCCTATTGTTCGAGTTGTCGTAAACGGTGTACAGGCGCGGGCCCTTATCGACACTGGCTGTGGAAAATCGATCATCTCGCCCCGGTTCTCCACATCTACGGCGTTTGGACCGCTCGTAACGATAGTAACAATTAATGGAGACAGGGTTTCTTGCCAAGGTTATGAACGTGTACTGGTCGAATGTTCTGGAATGTCAGCCCGCATCGAGTGTCTTGTTTTGGACAAGCTGGTCGATGGCGTTGATGTAGTGCTTGGAATGGACGCGATAGAATTGTTCGGTGGCGTAATGATTACGAGCACCGAAATTTTTCTGGGAACCACTACTGCGATCCGGAGACAAAGTTGTGCGCTAACCTCGAAGCCATCGTGTGGTGCAGCATGTGGAGCGGTGCCAACAGCAGTGACAATAGACGATAGAGATTTTGAGGCGAGCTTTGACGGGAAGGAGTGGACTGCACGGTGGAAATGGAAAAAAGACCCTGCGGTGCTGAGAAACACTACCGCTAGTTACGGCAGCGTTGATGATCCTGTAAAGAAAGATCGGTTCGATGAAGAGGTTCAAACATGGATTGAGAATGGTTGGCTGCGACCATGGAAGTCACAGGTATACGGTAGGCTGCCACTCATGGCGGTAGAACAACCGAATAAGAACAAGATTAGACCGGTTCTTGACTATCGTGAGCTTAACAGCTTTGTTCAATCGAACCCTGGATTGGATGCTCCTGCTTGCGATGAAACGATTCGAAGGTGGCGGAGAATGAAGGGACCCTTAAAGTTGGTGGACCTGCGATCTGCCTATCTTCATGTACGGATCGATCCTAGCCTCTGGGACTTTCAACAGGTATGTTTCAAAAACCGATCTTATTGCTTAACACGCTTGGGCTTTGGGTTGAGTAGCGCACCAAAAATCATGAGTAAAATAGTTGAATACGTACTATCTCAAAATGATAAAATCAGACGAGGTACTGGTAGCTACATTGACGATATTATCGTGGATGAAAGTGTGGTCTCAGCAGGCGAAGTTGTCAACCACCTGAAGCGATATGGGCTAGAAGCGAAGCCACCAGTACATTTGCATGGAGGGCGAGTTCTTGGGCTAGAACTTAGCGAGAACGAAAGGCAAGTGTTGTTTCGTCGAGGGAATGATCTGCCGACTTTCCCTGATCACGAGTTGACGAGGAGGGAATTTTTCTCTGTGTGTGGACGCCTGGTGGGACACTACCCAGTGGCTAATTGGTTGCGCGTCGCGTGCAGCTACTCGAAAAGGCATTGTCAGGGGCAGCGATGGGATGATGGTGTTGGAGAAAAGGCAATGATGATCCTCCGGGAAATATTAGAAAGAGTGCAACGCGATGATCCGGTTAGAGGTTGTTGGATGGTGCCACCAGATGCTGCGGAAGGCATTGTTTGGTGTGACGCTAGCTCTGTAGCATACGGTGTAGTCTTGGAAATTGGTGGCGAGATAGTAGAAGACGCAGCGTGGTTGCGAAAAGAAGCAGATGCTGGCCATATTAACATTGCGGAGCTAGACGCGGTGATGAGAGGAATCAACCTTGCACTGAAATGGGGCTTGAGTAAGCTGAAAGTGATGTGTGATTCGGCTACTGTGGTTAGCTGGCTTCGATCGGCCTGTGATTTGGGACCAAGAGCCAAGGTTTCTGGTGCTTCAGAGATGTTGATCAGAAGACGTTTGGGCACAATACGAGAACTCATGAACGAATATGCACTGGAGTTGAACGTGATTTTTGTTCAGTCTGAAAAGAACAAAGCAGATGCCTTGACGCGAGTGAAAAAATCATGGCTCACTAAACCGATCACACGTGAGTTACACGTGGCGTGCGCAGCAAACGTGAAGAGGTTGCATGAACAGCATCATTTTGGCGTAGATCGTTCACTCTATCTGGCAAGACTGGTAGATCCAACAATAAATAGAAATGAAATATCGCAGTGCGTACGCGAATGCATACAGTGTCAATCTATCGACCCAGCACCGACCACACACGAGCAAGGTGATCTCGAAGTAAAAAGAATATGGCAACGATTAGCTGTAGACGTAACTCACTTTGAATCATGTAAATATCTTACAATAGTAGATTGTGGACCAGGACGATTTGCGATATGGCGCGAGATAAAAACAGAGAGTGGCTCAGAAATAAGTCAGGTGTTGGAAGGAGTATTTCGTGAAAGAGGACCTCCTGATGAATTGCTAATGGATAACGGATTGGCATTCCGCTCTAGCTATGTCGAACTGCTGTGTAGGAACTGGAATGTAGTGAGGCGATATAGAGCAGCTTATCGCCCATCCGGTAATGGTATTGTCGAACGTAACCATCGAACAATTAAAAGAATAGCTGCCAGAAGTGCCACGTCACCTCTCCAGGCCGTGTTTTGGTACAATCTGGCGTCGGATTGTAGTCGAGAGGAATCTCCAGCAGATGCCATCTTCCGTTACAAATGGAGACATCCTTCGGCAAAACCTCGAGAGCCTTCAGAAAAAGGCATCGAGGAATGCCCCTTCAAGCCAGGAGATTCAGTATTCGTTAAGCCACCCCAAGTAACCTGTACAACCAAATGGAAGCCTGGTACAGTGACTGGTGTCATATCAAGAAACACTGTAGAGGTGGAAGGCACGCCGAGACATGTGCTTGACATTCGAAGAGCTCCGAGTACATACGGGGGAAGAGATTTTTTGACAACCTCACACATTGCTTTACCATCATCTGCAGCTGAGGACGAGATAGATCTCTTTCTTGATGCGAGGTCAAACCCGAATGATTCTATAGACGCTTATGTCGAAGTTGATGAGGAGCAAGAGGAAACAAGCGTTGAGCAATATGCTGAAATTCCTGCCCAGTTTGATGAGCAACCCATAGAAATGAATGAAGGTCGACCGGCGCGGAACCGACGGCCGCCACAGGCACTGGCAGATTTTGTTGTAGACATTAAGTGATGAGAACATCATGGGGGCGTGTGGTGTTTGGCAGCCCTGCACTTTAATCAGTGACGTGCAGGTTCAGACAGCTCCGACAACGTCAATCTGTCAAAGCGACAAACCGCATGAAGGTGAAATAAACGGGCATTAGACAGAAGACAACCAAACGGTGTGGTCATCATTTCTATATCACAGTAACAAAAGGCAAAAGCTTAGCCACATACAACCCTTTTCTTTTTGCAAAGGCGACAGAAAACGCCATTGGAAATGCGCCATTGCAAACTACATTACTTAGAGATGGGAAGATTCTCATCAAGGTGAAAAACAGAAAAGATGCAGAAAAATTAAAAAAAATAAAGCTTAGTTGGGGAAAAACGGAAATACAAGTAAAAGTAGAAGAACACAAAACCCTGAATTCTTGCAAGGGTATAGTGAGATGTGATGCCTTCAAATTTATGACGGAAAATGAATTGAAAGAGGGATTAATCAACGATCATGTGTCAGACGTATATATTTTCAAAAGGAAAAACTTTAATGGTGAACTTGCTAATACAAGAACAGCCATCATAACATTCGAAAAAACTAAACCACCCAACGATATACACATAGGATACTTTAAGGAAAAAGTGGAATTATACATCCCTCTACCAATGAGATGCATGAAATGCATGCGACTCGGTCACATTAAAGCGAAATGTTTTAGGGAAAAAAAATGTGCCAAGTGCAACGAAAATTTTCACGAGACATGTAACAATCCCCCCAAATGTGCAGAATGTGAAGGCAACCACTCTACCCTAGACAAAGAGTGCCCGATATTTAAAGATGAATATGAAATAAAAAGAATACAAACTATAAACAGAATCACACTCAGAGAGGCTCGAAAAATACGCAGAGACGCAGTGCCTGCAATTCCTAGGACGTACCTAAAAGAAACTTTCGCGAATACAATAGCTAGAAATAATAGGGAACATACCAACACAACAACTAACAACCAACCAGAACCAGAAAACGAAGAAGAACAAAACAACCAAAGAATAATCATAGAAAAAGTAACACAGACTCCAAAGAACCAAAAATCAATACAATCGATCGAACAAAACGAAACGGATCACATAACAACAAAATACATTGTAAACAGAACAGAAAATAACACAGAAAATGAAAATTACATAACAAACAACTACCAAGAAAATGAACAAACAATAAGAAAAAGAACAAGAAGCGAAACAATAAATTTCAGTGACACAGAGGTATATCTGAGTGAATCAGAAGTATACCAAAGTGACACTGAAAATTCTAGATACTTAAATGCAGCAGAAGAGTTAACCCCACCAAATAATTAATAATTTGATTTGACAAGGTGTGAGCAGGAAAAATGAATTTTTTCAATATTATCCAAGCAAACATACAATCACTGAGAAAAAACAAAGAAGAACTTAAACATCTCACGCAAACACAAGACATTCATGGAATATGCCTACAAGAGACATGGACCAAAAAAAATAAGAACATTAAAATACCAGGGTACAACACCATTAAAACAGATAGGTCAGATGGCTATGGAGGAAGCTGTATCCTTATAAAAAAAGGAATAAAATACAAAGAAATCAACATCACAAATCAAGTAGAAACAATTCAAACCACAGCAATAGTAACACTCAAAACAAAAATGACTATTATATCAATATACATAGCACCACAGGCAAGCAATATAGAGATAAAAAATACAATAGCCCAAATAATACACAATACCAAAGACATGAAAAAAGTTTTAATAGCGGGCGATTTCAATGCGCACCACAGATATTGGGGAGATGATAAAACCGATAAAAAAGGTGAAATCATCCTGGAAGAATTTGAAAATTCAGAATTAATAATCTTACATAACAATACATACACATGCATTCCAACAGACAAAAACAAAAGAAAAACTTCAATAGACCTATCAATAATATCAAAAGATATATTCCTAGAAACAAACAAACAAATCACAGACTATCATATAGGAGGCAGCAACCACAAAGTAATAAAAATTACCCTAAAAATTAAAAACAGCTGCTCACCCACATTCGTTATAAATAAAAATAAAACATATAAACAAATAAATGAACTAGATCACACAAAAATTAACACAATAAAACAATGCATCAATAAAATCAAACAGATAACTAAAAATAATACTCACCGAACAAAACATAATCTAAAAGTATGGTGGAATGAAGAATTAAAAACTGCCTTTAAGAATCGAAACATAGCCAGAACTTCCTTTAATAATTCACGCACTATAAAAAACTCAATGGAATGCAAGAAAAGAACAGCTATCCTGATTTACAAAATAAAAAAACATAAAAGAGAACTATTTTACCACACTCTAGATAGTATAAACTCCCAAACTAATACCAAAGAACTATGGGACTTAGTATACAACATTAACAATAACAAAAATCATGCCAAAGAATCGAACATTATACACAATGATAATAAAATAGCCAAAGACTTTTTAGACTTAAACTTCGAAAAAAATAGATTATCCAAATTTAGAACAGATACAAACAATGCAACCCAAATAGACATGGAATTAATTAATAAAGAAATATGGACGGAATTACTAAAAAACAAGAAAAATACAGCACCAGGAATAGACAAAATAACTTACGAAATGCTTCGTAGCATAAACGAAGAAACACTCAAGATCATCATAAAAGATGCAAACAATATGTGGATGAAAGGAAAAATACACAAAAATCTAAAACAAATCAAAATTATAGCCATACCAAAACCAGAAAAAGATCCAAACAATATAAACAATTACAGACCAATCGCATTCATTCCGACTCCTACAAAAACTCTAAACTCTGCAGTACTCCTCAAACTAAATAGACACATAGAATTAAGAAAGATTCTACCAGAAACCTCTTTTGGATTTAGAAAACACAAAACAATAAATCAATGCATAAATTACCTAACAAATCAAGTATACCAAAACAAAAGGAAAAATAACATGACCGGGGCAATATTTATAGATTTAGAAAAGGCATATAACAAAGTCAAAACCAAAACACTGATACAAAAATTAATAGACGCTAACACACCAAACCAAATAACTCTATGGGTTACTAATTTCCTTAAAAATAGAACAGTAGAGATAGAAAGTAACACAAAGATCAAAATGCTAGTCACTAACGGATTACCCCAGGGAGATGTAATGTCCCCAACTCTATTCAATCTATATACCAAAGATATACACAATAAAGTAACAAATGAAAACACAAAATTAATACAATATGCAGATGACTTTGTGATAATTGCCAGAGGAAAGGACCAAAACGAATTGAAGACCAATCTTCAAACATCTTTAAATTCATTCATAAACGAAATAGAAGAACTAAATCTCCCCATAAACACGGACAAAACTAAATATATGATATTTAACAATAAAAACCAAAATTTAAACCTCAACATACGAAACACACAAATAGAAATAACCAACACATACAAATACCTCGGCACCATAATAGACAATAAGCTTAAATTTCATAAACACATAGAATACCTGAGAAATAAAGCCATAGATAGACTAAACATTTTAAAAATACTATGCGCAAAAAATAACAATCTAGACCCACAAAAAGCTCTAATAGTATACAGGTCAACTATGCGAAGCATATTTGAAACGGGCTCATCATAATTAAACAATAGCAACAAAAGCAATAGGAAAAAAATAATTACAACAATTAACCAAGCGATACGCAAAGCTACAGGATGCACAAAAACGACACCCATCAACACCTTGCACGCTATTGCACCCGAGATCCCATTCCAATTCAGATCTAAATTCATAGCACGTAAAGAACTAGCAAAAATAATAGTATATTCACACATATTAAGAAAACAAATAAATAAGATAAAAGATAATAACTACAATAATAAGTCAAAATCATACCAAGAGAAAATATATGAAGAAGACTACAACATTTTAAAACATCTATCCATTAGCCAAATGAACAACATTGCAACAAAAATAAACATAGACACAACACTTAATAAAGAAATAGGTACCAAAGCAAACAAAAATAAAGAGACGATTAAATCAATAACCTTAGAAAAGATGAAAAACTACAACAATAATGGACCAACAATTTTTACGGATGGTAGCTTAAAAGATAATCAGGCGGGAATAGGAATTTACATAAAAGATAGAAAACATAACATATACAAAGAATATAAAATTAAAAACATAGCATCAATAGCAACAATAGAACTGATAGCCATCGAAAAAGCTCTGGAGATAGCTAAAAAATATAAGATGAAAAACATAATCCTATATACTGATAGCCTGACCTCATGCAACATCCTAAAAAAAGCACAAAAAGAACCACAAATAGAAGGAATTATATATAAAATATTACAAAGATGCACCAGCACTAACACACAAATTGTTTGGATACCGTCGCACGTAGGTATAAACGGAAACGAAGTCGCAGACGAATTAGCGAATAAAGGATGCCTAACAAGTGTAGAATTAGACAATAAAATAAGGTTTACTGATGCCAAAGATTTGTACCGTAAGGAAATGGAAAAACAGGCTACAGAATGGTACACAAATGAGTCCATTACTAAAGGACAGAAATTTCTAAATTTCCAAACTGAATTCAAAACTGAAATTTGGCACAAAAACATAAAAATTAGCGGGAAACAAATAAAAATAATGAACAGAATATTATCCGGGCATGACTATTCAGATTACTGGCTAGCTAAAATGAAAATAACCCAAAAAGGTGAATGTGAAAATTGCAGAAAATCAAATACAGGATGGCACATGATCTTTGACTGTCCCAAATACAATAATAATAACAATAACAATAACAATAGAACAAAATTTGAAGATTTCCGAAAAACATGGAGAGAACCCTCTGGAAAAACAATAAGGCAAATTATAAATTTCATAAAACAAAATCACATAGAAATATGAAAAGAATGAGAGGAAAAGGAGAAACATCTTTTATCTCTTCCTGCAATGGAAGATCATTTAAAGAAAAAAAATCTCTCTAATACCTCAAAAAAAAAAAAAAACAAACAAACAAACAAACAAGAGAAAAAAAACAATAGCATAGATAACTATAATTAACTAGAGAAATAAATGGAACAACACAAACAGATGGAAACTAACTGAATTTTGTTTTCAAAACCCAGTATAGTTACCCACACACACATACACACCAAATTCAAAAAAACGGACACAAAAACAACACCCAACAGACAACACAAAACAATCTGAGTATCAAACCCCGTGAAATAAACGATGTGACAACCAAAGACTGAAAGGAGAGAAAAAAAAATAAAAAAAAAAAATAAAGAGAAATAGACTGTAAGGCCGCAAATACACGACGCGCGTTTCCGCGCCCGCGGAAACGCGTATAACAATCCAGCCATAGAAATGAAATGTCATTCGAACGCGCTACCGCGGAAACGCAGAGATGCTCAGCTGGATATCTCTGCGGAACTGTTATACGCGTTTGAACGCGCCCGCGGAAACGCGCGTCGTGTATTTGCGGCCTAAGGTCTCTCTAACAATCAAGATGGTCAACCTCTGATTATGGTGTCCCACAACATCATAGGAGGACAAACCCCATCACCCAAAGAAGAAGAAGAAGAATATGTATTGATGGATTTTTTACGTTTTGCATGGTCAATATTTGGTGGAGATAAATTTGGATGAATATTTTAGTTTATTAGAACACAGTCCGTGATTTAAAATGGAAATTTTTCTTCGAGAACTTGAAGCGTTCGCCAAAAGCGGAAAACTAACTGTCAGTTTTCTTCGTCGATTCTTCTTCCACCTAACAAGTTTTCTTAGAGAACTTGAAGCGTTCGCCAAAAGCGGAAAACTAACTGTCAGTTTTCTTCGTCGATTCTTCTTCCACCTAGCTGTCAAAACGGGCTTATAGGGTTTTCCATTCCAATTAACAACTGTCCACAGTCTACTAGCAATCTTCGATTTAAAAAACACGATCGTCTACCACTTACAAACAAGTCAAGCCGTTTTTGGTACACTGTCCATTTCAATTTCACAATTGTCGTCTTCGAAAACACACGACAGATGCGGTACGGTTTTGGCTGGAACGTGTATCACTTGTCTGTAAGAATTGAACCATGTTGTAAACAGGTCTTGATTGAATATCAGAATATGGGAAAGCTGAGCAATTTGGACATGTTAAGCAGTTTTATCATTTGGTTTTAGTTATTCTTGGATCGTTACAGTTTTTAGGTTATTTTGGGACGTTGTAATTTGTTTTCACTGGCTACAAGTAAAAGCACCTATAAATGTCAAAATTTCTGCATTATGTTGAAAGATTAAAGTATACATAAAATGCCTAACATGTCCATGTTGCCCAGCTGTCCCAACTACAAGTGATACACGTTCCAGCCAAAACCACCCTACCAGCATTAAACGGCTTTGAAGGCATTCAGAAGGCATTTAAGGCCTTAGAAGGCGAATAAAGATTTCAACCGAAACTTTCACGACTGTAACGGGTTCTCTTTGAAATTTTTCAACATTTCGATTCAACGAGAACAGATAGCTTGCCGCCATCTTAGCTTGTTTATATACTGGTTTTGCACCCTTACTATTGTAACTGCCATATAGAGCAGTGACATCGCTTTTGGTTCCGAACCGAGAAAGCGTGTGTTCAAATCCTAATTTTTATAATCTTTTTTCTGTGTTTTTAAATTAATTTTTTCTTGCTATAATTAATATAAATAAAATTTATGTGAATTAAAATTAAAATAGTACCTTTAAAAAACATAGTAATTACACTATGTTCACCCTTCATTATCAGGATGGGAGAAATATGTATCTCATTTCTCCTTTTATTAGAGTTATCGAAATGAGTTTGATATAATAACACCTTTCAACGGGTTGGTCTTTAACAATGGATTAATGCAGACCATCTTTAATAAAGTGAAATAGCTCAGAGCGTTTCTACATACACCGAGAATGCAGTTGAGAAAATAACTGACAGCATGCTTTGACAGCGACTGACAGCATTTTCGGTGAGAGAATTCTCCTCGGCATGCAAAGAACGATGGAGCTGAGAAAAAATTGCAAATTTGCATTTTTGCCGTCTAATAATCGTAGAAATATTATAAAAAAGTTAAAGAAACTTTTTTGATTTCATTTTAGCGATTAAAATGGATTTTTTCAACATCATTTTAAAAGTCTCATCTCGGCGCTTTTCAGAGCTTCTACACACACCAGCGTGAGAAACCGGTTGTCAATTCTCTCACAGCCATCTCTCAGCTGCAGTCTCGGTGTATGTAGAAACGCTCTCAGAGCTTAACGCAAGAGAACATAACCGTATTAATACACGATGCGCAATCTCAGATTGCGCATATACAGGCGGTCCCCGGGATACACGGTACCTCTTATACGCGGATTCGGAGATACGTGGTTTTCTAAATTTGACAATTCTTTGAGCAAATTGTACTGATTTGACACATCAATTGCAAATTGCCAAATAATTTCCGTTTTGATCGAATGTTCAAAACTATTTCAAAAGGTTTAAAACAGTTAGATTCAGTCAGAATCATATCAAATAATTCATAAAATGACTAAAACCGCCCCCTACTTGCAAAATCACACGAAAATTTGTGATATTTTAGCTGGAAATCACGAGATTCGACTTACGCGGATATTCGAGATACGCGGTATTTTGCGGCCGTTTTCGGTCCCCATTAACCGTGTATCTCGGGGACCGCCTGTATTCGTTTTATCAAAACATATGTCATTTCGCGTAGCCAACCCTGAGCTATAAACGTCATTTCCATACAATTTCAGATTGCGCCAAGATTGCGCATACATTTTCAAGATTATATGTCCGAGATATATAAATATTTTTTGACAGATAAATATATCAAACCCAAGGATAATGTATTTAGAAGGTTGATTTGTATCGCTTTTGCTGGGCGACATTGTGGGGGACATCTGTCACTCTCTGCATACAAATATCATTATCCCGCACCAGACCTCCCCGATTTTTATACCGGAGCCCCCGGAAGAGAAATGTCAAGTCGAGAAATGTCATTTTGCTCTGAACAACTTCACCTTGTCATTTATAACACCTTGATCAAACCGATCCGTTTGACAGATAAATATATGCGCAATCTGAGATTGCGCATCGTCTATTGCTACGGTAACACGTAAATCGTGCTATCGAATCTCACCCTCATATCTGGGAGCACTACAACAGTACAGTGCTGAAGACGCTTGTAAGGTTTTCTTTTGACAGTTGCAATTTAAAATTTCAAATTAAAAGCGAAATTTTTCATTGACATATTTCAAAGGCATTTAATTACTGCTAAATGCACTGCTGATCGCCTTCAATTCGCCGGCGATTACAAGGCGATTAGAAGGCATTTAACGGAAATTTGCGGGTAGGGCAAAACAAACCGTGCCGTATCTGACGTGTGTTTTCGAAGACGACGATTGTGAAATTGAAATGGACAGTGTACCAAAAACGGCTTGACTTGTTTGTAAGTGGTATACAATTGTGTTTATCAAATCGAGGATTGCTAGTAGACTGTGGACAGTTGTTAATTGGAATGGAAAACCCTGTATAACCTGACCTGATATCTTTACGGTCCTTGACCTAGCCTTCATACACTTTGCTCCCGTGGCCTTGCTCCTTTTGATAGTTGCAGAATCGAACCCTTCCTTACCGTTCAAATAGACATAGAGCGTTTCTACATACACCGAGACTGCAGCTGCCCAATCGAATGAAAATGGCACTTTTCGGCTGTGTTTTCGATTGACATTTCGTGCACGATTTGACAAACGAAACAGTGTACGAGATTCAGACTTTTTTCAAATCTATTTTTTGCTTTTGGCATTAATCTGGCTCGTAAAAAAAACTTGATAATTCGATTATTTCGGATGAAGCAGAAATGCCGCACGAGACGAGTAGCTCTGTTTGCAAAATTGAGCTACTTTATGTCGCGCGCGACCTTTTCGCTGTATGTTTATTTGAACGGATCGAGAAATGGTAAATCAACTGTCAATTGTCAAGCAGCCAATGTGACTTTTCTGATGTAAGCGAAAGAACGACCGAACGAACAACCTAAGCAGGGAAAACAAAAGGACTTTATCAAAACGTGAGTTAATTAACCATACTAATTTATCTGCATTTCTCCTAATGCGGTATAAGTATAATTGTGCTGCTATAAGTAGCTTCCCGGAAATTATGTAGTTCGTAGAAACTTTAAGACTGGAACTGTGTATTAGGCAGATACATTACATGAGGTGCCGATTTGCGTAATAGATTCAAGGGTGTTATATACGTTCACAATCGGCAAAGGTACGATGAATGTTCAACTAAATGAGAATACTTCTTGTTTTGTCTTTTGTACATAATAATTAATTAGGAACACGCTTCATCAACAACCATGGAAGAGTATGCCCGTGAACCATGTCCCTACCGTATAGTCGACGATTGTGGAGGAGCATTTGCTATGGGTTGTATTGGAGGTGGTGTTTTTCAAGCTATTAAAGGATTCCGAAACGCTCCATCAGGATTTAACCGGCGTTTGGTGAGAATTTCTAAGAAAACCATGTAAGGCTAAGCTACTTTTTTATTTAGACTTTCGGTGTATTTTCAGCTGGGAAGCTTAACAGCAATAAAAAGCCGGTCTCCTATTATAGCCGGAAATTTTGCTGTATGGGGCGGAATGTTCAGCACAATCGATTGTACACTGGTCCATTTTCGGAAGAAGGAAGACCCGTGGAACTCCATTATTAGTGGTGCTGCCACGGGAGGAATTTTGGCAGCCAGAAACGGCGTTCCTGCTATGATCGGTAGTGCGGTGATAGGTGGCGTGTTGTTAGCTTTGATTGAAGGTGTAGGTATCATGTTTACGCGTATATCTGCTGAACAGTTTCGCAACCCTACTCCTCCGAGTGATGATCCATCGGTGCTAGGAGATCCAAATCAACAGCAGATGTCTTCATCTGCACCTTCTACATTTGCGTTTGGTCAGTCTGGACAGAACTATCAATAATGAATGTGCGAAGGATTGTGTGAAATCAGCAGAAGCCTCTCCGTTTTATTTTTCATAGAATTAAAGCAGAACATGAAGTAGATTTGTTATTACGGAGTAAGTGTACATTTAACCATAATTTTAAGGGTTTGGTTAAAAAGCTTCTGATGTTCCACTAGTTTCAAGACAAAAGTTTATCCGTCAATCACTTTGAAGCGATTGAAATTAGGCTGCTACCAAGAGCGATTGATAGATATGAGAAAAGAAAACACTGCATCAAGCGTAAAGTGCATAGGATAACATCCATGTACGAGTTGTTCGACACTACAGATCTAAGAATTATTTCTATTTTGAAATTAATTAGCTTTTTATCGATGGCTTTATTCGATGCTACAAAGTGAAATGGAGAATTATTCGGGTTACACTGGTCCATGGATACGGCTTGTGCTACGGAAATAAATGTTCATGTTCATGTTCACGTAAACACAAATTGACAAGTTATGAACATCTGGTGTAAATAGAATACTTCTACTAGAATAAAAAGAATACAAATCCTGAACAATATTGACGCATAAAACATTTTTGTTTATTAAAGCATGTTGTCAATTAGAGAAAACCTGCTCCAAATAGCTAATTTCTAAAGCTAAATAGCTAATAAATAGCTAATTGGGCGGACCCGTGGTACAGTCATTAACTCAAACGACTCAATAACATGCACGTCATGAGTTCAAGCTTAGAATGGACCGTCCCCCCGTAGCAAGAATTGACTTTCCAGCTGCGTAGTAATGAATTCGTTCTCGAAAGTCTTATAGGCCGGCCTGTCCACATAGGACGGTACACCAAATAGAACATGCTAGAAACACATTTATGAAACCGAATGGCGAATTCGGCTCGAATCGAAATTCCGACTGTTTGAATGGGAAACATCAATAACACCAGCAACAGTAACTGTACAGACGACAAGGTAACTTCGCCATCTATCAAGCAGTTTAAGAGCAATAAGTCTGCTGGCAGTGATGAGCTAGAGGCCAAGCTCTTCAATACAGGGCCGGTGAGGCTTACCGTCGAAATGGTTGATGCATTCATGATTATAAGAATCTGGGAACAGAAATAACTGCTAGAAATGACTAGACGCTGGGTTTCATTCACCCATGACATTTAAATTAAAAAACAGACGACAAGCTGGAATGCTCGAATTTTCGTACCATCACAGTCTTTAATGCCGCCTACAAGATCCTGTCCCAGACCCTGTTCTGCACGTATGCGTCCCTAGCTACAAATTTCGTCGGCGGCTACCAAGCAGGGTTTGTTGGAGGCATATCCACCACTGACCTATTCATCGACTTCAGGCAACCTACAAAACTTTAGTCCGGTATGAGTTATAGAAAATCATGCAGCGGTACCACTTTCTTGGAAAGTTGATCCGGATGGTAGAAGCCACTATGAACGAGGTGCAGTGCAAGGAAAGAGTATCAAACTTGATGTCGGAATCGTTCGAAACGCACAGGGTACTGTTGACGAACACAGGTTCTGAGACAAGGTGACGGACTATTCTGTCTGCTCTTCAAGATCGCTCTGGAAGGTGTCATTTTTTATGCAGCCGAAGAAATTGTGTCATGACTTGGTTAATGTTTCATTATTGAGAAACAGCGAAGGTGTGTGAGGCATATAAACGCAGGTGACTCAAATGCAAATCAACAATCATTGATCAGACTCAGACCAACTAAGGAGCAGTTTATCAGTTGACGGCGACAGTCTCGAGGTCGTAGAGGAGTTCTTCTATCTTGGTATGGTTGTTTCTTCGAACAACAACATCAGCAGCAAACTCCGTGCAGGGGAATCGTGTATACTATGGGCTTCATCAACTGCTGAGATCCAGAAAACTCAGCCCGCATGAAATGTGAGATATAACGCACATTGATGCGCCAGGTGGTCCTCTATGGACACGAGTCCTGGATCATTCGAGCGGAAGACGCAAACGCTTTGAGCGTGTTTGAGTGACGCATTTTTCCGACCACCTTTGGTGGTGTGTTCGAGCATGAAGTTTGGAGGAGAAGGATGAACAACGAGTTTGCTGAGCTGTACGGCGGATAGAGCACCCTGAAGATGGTGAAGGCTGACAGGATACGATCGCTGGGGCATGTTATGAGGATACCGAACTCATGTCTCGCCAAGAAGGGGTTGGTAATCTGGATCAGATAAAGTAAGTTTTGTCGGAGAATGGGTATCTACAAGGTTAAGATGCTGCAACTAGGGACCAAACATCACGGAGAATTGTTATTCAGGCCATGTAAGGACGATGTGCTCGATCGTGAAAGAAAATATCGATAAAGATAGGAGAAACAGGACTGCATGTGAAGGTGTTTGAGTACAATCTCGAGTGATACAAAAACATTCGGGATTCTGTTGCAAAATCCTGTAACCGGGCCATCTTAAACTAGTCTATCTCCCTATACAAAACGAAGTAAGAGGTGACGCTCACGTTACGCCCACGTTACGCTCATAGGTGAAACGATTGCTCATATAGGATCTTCCTTCCACGAAAAATTTACTCACTATAGAACGGTTTTGCTAATCAACTATGGGTGCTTGGATGATTTTTATGTCTATGCGGTGTTTCCATTCTCCGAGGCAACAAGCAATGGTAGCGTGATAGAATCATTGAGGCTTTCAAAGCAAAAGACATCATTGTTTTCTTCTCATCAAATCTCCCTATACAAAACGAAGTAAGAGGTGACGCTCACGTTACGCTCACGTTACGCTCATAGGTGAAACGATTGCTCATATAGGATCTTCCTTCCACGAAAAATTTACTCACTATAGAACGGTTTTGCTAATCAACTATGGGTGCTTGGATGATTTTTATGTCTATGCGGTGTTTCCATTCTCCGAGGCAACAAGCAATGGTAGCGTGATAGAATCATTGAGGCTTTCAAAGCAAAAGACATCATTGTTTTCTTCTCATCAAATCAAATAAAAAATCAAATTATTCTCAGTATTTCTAAATAATTCTGTGCTAGAGATTCTAACCCATTCATCATATCATGCCATATCATGCGTAGTAGTGTTTATTTGTGTAGTTCAAACTTTTAAATAAAGTTTAAAGACTTGCTTCGAACTATCATGTACTTGCTTCGAACCATCATCCAAGTGCAGTCAAATGCTTGCTTGAAAGGATTGCAAAATCGTACGCTATGAACGTTGAAAAATTACAATTTGTCATTGTACATTAACCCAAAAATGCGTGGTACAATGCAATATGGTGAAACCATCGGAGCTGCATAACTAGGACTAAGTAAAAAACTTTAAAACATGCATATAACTGGTTTATATTTCACATGGATATATATTTCACGGGCCCTCCATACGCAGATCGGTAAATGCTCAGTACAAATTGTGTTAAACATGTGAAAAAAATGAATAATGGAATGTTTATTCATCCATTGAAAGTATATCTTGCAAGAAAAATAATATTATGGTTCAGCAGTGGCATTACAACTGAACTGCACTGTAAAACTGAAATGAACTGCAACTCCTATCGGGAAAAGTAATGGGACAATAATATACACGGAATAAAGACATTCCTGGGTCATGGGATTTTTTTATATGAGCACATGATGAAGCAACAAAGTTCAATGAAGTTAGTTTAATTGTTTTTATTAGCATTTAACACTCCTGAAAATCCATGGCTGCTTGATACACAAATAGTCTTGCAGACGATGGGGCATGGGTCAATAATAAGTTGTGACAGTGAGCCCTGTGGATGGAAAACTCGGACCCATACGTCATATGAACATGTCATGATATTTAATAGTATTCCGTAAGTTCAGAATGACTAAATTAAATTTTCGTATGTCCTATATGATTGTAAAAATGGTCAATGATAGCGGAATAGTCAAACATCTTCTTCTTTGCCATAACAACCGTTGTCGGCCAAGGCCTGCCCGCGCCACACCGGGGCTTGGTTTTTTTTTGTGATTTTTTGATAACCCATGGCTGAATAATAGTCAGTCATACTGGAGCTTGAACACATGATTGGCATGTTGTTAAGTCGTACAAGTTGACGACTGTACCACGAGCCCAGCCGATAGTCAAACATACTCAAATAGAAAGAGTACCGCGATTGCTTATGTAATGGAAACACTAACATTTGTAAATAAGACAAAAATATGGAAGGGCTATAAACCGGGATAAGAATTTATTTATTTCATTATTTCATTTAGAATTGGATGGAAACCTGTACCAATATAGCAACACGGTCATAAAAAGTATCAGTCATCATCAAAGTCATCATGGAGTATTAAGACATCAAAAGAGAGAAGGGTTGCTTATCTACATGTTTGCATGAAAACATTTAAATATGCTCTGCAGTATCTTAAGGCCGGGCTACATTGATCGTACTCTCTGGCGTAATTTTGATTTTCACTAGCGCATCTGGCGGCGGCTGGTGAAAGCTTTTTTTGGTTGTCGGGGGAATGGTCGTGTTGGATCTCAAAATTAATTAGTTTTTTCACCGTTTTTTGATGCGAAAACTGCTGAAATACTTGCACAATATATTTATCTATCAATTACAAAGCTTTTCCAGTCCAGCTAAAGTAAAAAACATGGAAAAATAACGTATTTTCTGAAGCGGCTCCAAATTGTTTCGCAAAATGCTTCGGTCAGCCGCCGCCAGATGCGCTAATGAAAATCGAAATTACACTTGCGAGTACGATCAATGTAGCCCGGCCTTTAGGTTACTAAGGGCGGTGGCAACGCTCATCGGATGCGATTTTATCGGACGAGATTTGTATGGGAGCGTTTCTACATACACCGAGAATGCAGCTGAGAAAATAACTGACAGCATGCTTTGACAGCGACTGACAGCATTTTCAGTGAGAGAATTCTCCTCGGCATGCAAAGAACGATGGAGCTGAGAAAAAATTTAATTGGCAGTTTATAGCGATCGATCAATTATAGTTTGCATTTTTGCCGTCTAATAATCGTAGATATATTATTAAAAAGTAAAAGAAACTTTTTTGGCTTCATTTTAGCGATTAAAATGGATTTTTTCAACATCATTTTAAAAGTCTCATCTCGGCGCTTTTCAGAGCTTCTACACACACCAGCGTGAGAAACCGGTTGTCAATTCTCTCACAGCCATCTCTCAGCTGCAGTCTCGGTGTATGTAGAAACGCTCTGGGATTTGACATGCATGAACATGCATGTACGCGCGCCCGCGAGCATGAAAGCGCGCACGCCAGCACGCACCCACGAAAGCGCGCTCGCGAGCACGCACCCCCGAAGTCGCGCAAGCACGCACTAGACCCCCCCCCACCCCCTCCACGCATGATCGATTACGGCTACCTTATCGGTAGAACGGTTGGTTCAGCTTTCTTGTAGCATCCTCATCCTTAGCGCCGGGCGGGGTGGGGGATCGCGACATGATAGAGTGAACGGCCACTTTCCCCGTGCTGTGTGTGTGTGTGTGACGAGACCCAAAAACTCGAGACAGATTTCGGCACATTCAAAAAAAAAAAATATAGCCACTATACATTGTGCTACATGATGCTTAGAAGGTCGTTGAAGCATCAAACATGTTCAAATAAAAAACTATTAGATTATTGTTAGACGTTCTCCTACGCTTGTTTTAAACAGGCTTCTTCACCCCCAACTGGCAGGGGCATCGAATGGTCTCATCAGCAGCGGCACGAAGTAAAATAACCGATAACAATACACAACCGCAATGCACATATGAGTATCAACGCATACACCGCAACAGCCAATCAGCTGGCGGCGGAAGGCACGGGCAGAAACGCAAGTAAAGCAGGGCAGAGTGAGGGAGGGAGACAGCGCAGATTTTGGCTGGTCTCCCGCGCTGGACTTCAGCGATTCCTGCGCTGGGTCGAGCAAGTTTAGCGCCATCTGTTGGCGAAATTTTTTTGTTGGCGATCGAGCAACAGAAGCTCGATTTGGAAAAGACGCGCCTTAGTTTGAAAGTTATGCAAAGCATGCGTGTAGATTTCTTAGGAGAAACGGCCGAAAATCCTGTGGAACGTGACTTCGAGAAACTACAAAGTTGGACGGCTGCGACGGAGCGTTTAGGCAGATCGTTTGGGACACCCAACGGGCCCACCCCAGCTGCATCCACCGCACTCCCCCCGTACCATCACCCAGCGGAACCGATGCACAGTACAAGCCGTTGCACCGCTACCTCACCTAGACGAAATGTGTTCAGCGGCCGGTACGACTTTTCGGATGGTCACACCATCCCAGCTTTGAATCAAAGCCTACGCCCGTCAAGGCAATTCAAGGGACCTTCCCCCCTTTTCTGGAAGACCGGAGGAGTGGTAACTTTCGTGTCTAATTTGGAACGTACAACGATTATGTATGGGTACACTGACGAGGAGAATATAGAGCGTTTGTCGAAGGCTCTACATGGTAAGGCTCGCGAAATGGTGGGACACAGATTAACCGCTAACAATCTTCCGCAGATTATGAATGTGCTTCGGCGACACTTTGGGCGACCAGAAATCATTGTACAGAGCCTCATCCGGAAGATTCGACAGCCTCCGGTACCGAGGTTAGAGCGAATCGCAACCCTCATCAGTTTTGGCAACACCGTACAGGAGATGGCGGCAATGATCACATCGTCAGGGTTGTTTGAATACTCATACAACGTGACTCTACTACAAGAGATAGTCGAAAAACTTCCCCCAATTCTACTTCGCGACTGGTCACATCATCGATTGCGGTTGGGTGTCACAACGATTGAAGATTTTAGCCGCTGGATGGAAACCGAATTAGAAGCAGCTAGCTACAACTCTGTTCCTTCATTTGATGAACACAGAACCGAAGAGGCGACGTCTGAAAATCGCAAGCGTAATCCTACCACCTACACGAGGCTACATACGATAGTGAAGGATAATACAACAGGTGCGATTCCCAAGAGACGAGCTGACTGCACCATCTGCCAAGGGACATGTACTAGTTTGGCGCATTGTTCCGACTTTGCGATGATGACCTTAGACCAGCGTTGGGATATTGTAAAGGAACACAGGCTGTGCAGGAAATGTTTGCGTAGCCACGATACCATTTGTCCTGAACGAAGGTTATGTGGCAAAAATGGTTGCGGACTGTCGCACCATAATCTTCTACACCGCGAAAGACCGTTGAGAGACACTACGCCACTGACAGCCCAGGCAGAGTCGCTGAATGCGCACAACTCGGCGAATGATGGTGTACTATTTCAGTACATTCCTATCGTCATTCACGGTAATGAAAACACTGTGGAAACCGTTGCATTTTTTGATAGCGGATCGTCAGGAACCTTTGTGGATGAAGAGCTAGTTGCGGGATTGGGGTTGAAGGGAAATCCTCGTCCGTTGTGTATCCGCTGGACTGGAGAGACGGAGAAGACGAGGAACTGGAGAGACGAGAAGGAATCAGTTCAGCTCGCGTTGAAGATCAGTGGAAGTGGAAATGATGGAAAGGCATTCATGCTCACGAAGGTACACACGATTCGACATCTCGCACTACCACGTCAATCCATATCTGGAGAACAATTGAAAAAGAGGCATGAACATCTAAAGAACCTCCCTCTTACTTCGTACACCGATGCAACTCCCCGCTTGATTATCGGAATTGACAACTGTCATCTGATGAAACCTCTTCGATACGTGGAGGGTAAAATGCACGAACCGGCTGCTGTAAAGACCCAGCTAGGATGGGTAGTTTTTGGATCGTGCGCTAACTTTTCTGTTCCTCGAAATCTCTATAATTACCACATCTGCATGTATGAAACGAATAATGAACCGGCTCTGGACACAGCGATCAGAGACTTTTTCTCACTCGAATCCCTAGGCATACTGAAGACACCCGCTAATCTGCTGTCGAAAGATGATGAAAGAGCCATGGCCATGCTCACCGACGGTAACAAGTTTGTTAAGGGTCATTACGAAACGTGTTTATTATGGCGCTTTGATGACGTTCGTCTTCCATGCTCGAGAACTATGGCGCTCAAGCGCTACGAATGCTTAAGGACAAGGATGCGGAAAAATCCTATTCTTGCTGGCTCCATTTGCGAAAAAATGCAAGACTACGAGGACAAAGGCTACATCCGACGACTTCAGCCAGGTGAAATCTCCGCACAAGATCTGCTGGCAGGACTCTTATCCGTTCTGTACAAATTTCGTGAACATCGTATAGCGATCGTAGGCGACATAAGAGAGATGTTTTTCCAAGTAAGGATGAGAAGCGAAGATCAACGATCTCAACTACTTTTTTGGGATCGTGAGGAGGATAAAAGTCGCCAACCAAGTGTATACGCGGTTGCAGTTACGACATTTGGTGCGACGTGTTCTCCGAGCAGTGCACAATTTGTTAAAAATCTGAATGCTACTTGTGATAAATTATCACTAAAAAAAGCTGGTTGTGATATACGGATTACCGAAAACCGAAGAGAATGGATAAGCCGTTGTGTCCTTTGCGCCAATCAATTTGCTACTTTTTATTCACTTGTCATTTCATTACATAGTTCATTTGCCTTTCATCCTAATCCTAAGAGTTCATTCTCCAATTCCCATCCGTAACTGATCTAGCCCAACCCGCAAAATCCGGCAATGCTATAAAATTTTCGACGTCGTGCATAAGTCGTGTGAACGTCCACCCCTCGTCGGGGCTACGTCGCTTATAAGAGGTTACTCGACGAAGCGAATTTTTTGAAATAGATTTCACGGCGAAAAACAGCAAAATAGGCTCAAAAGTAAAATCGACTCGCTCGACACATTCGTGTGACCGCTTAGGGCCTGTACACCTGTTAATCCGCCACTGGGTGGGGGTCGACCTACCGGGTGGGAACCATCCGTAAACGATCCGGATCATTTGAGCCGACTCGAACTCGTTGCTCCCACGGGACGGGATGGTGGCTGGCGAACTACATACTGCACTTGCTGACCACATACCAGCGCTCCGTGGAGCCACGTGATCGATTGCAGTCCGTGGCCGATAAGACCCCACAGCTCCCTGCCATCTTCCTGATCTCTTTGTTGTACAGGTGATCTTGCCTCCCTTACGAGCCGAGGCTGAGCGCAGCAATTCAAGCCACATCCTCCCGTACAAAGTTTCTTCTTCTTTGACGTAACGACCAATACTGTGGACCGGGCTGTAACAGCTTCTTCTTTACCTTACTAAAACCACGTTATCGGATAGTCAGTTCTTCATACCTGAGGAATGGTCCGGATGAGAATCGAACGCGTATAGCCTCGTAGGAAACGGTTTAATCACATCATGCGTTCAATGAGTCTGTGTGCATGCCAAATAGAGCAGCAGAATGACGTTTAAATCGCATTCTGCCGCTTAGTTTAAAGGGTATACAATATGCGGCATTTTATTGTTGCCCGTCCGTGTAAAATGTACCAAATCTACACACAACATCATACATGTGCTTTAGGTTTTTTTTAAATTCAGGACCAAAGGCCGGGCTGTGTTGCTAAATTGTGTTGTTGTGCTAGCCAAAACGTTGTCCGTACAGTGTGGCACATAAACGTGCACGAATTTGTGCAGCATTGGGTGTGCCAGAGCCATTGCTTCTAACAATTTACATTTAACTAACTAACGGATCAGGAGGATGACGATCGTTCCCAGCCGATGCCACACATGGGAATAACAAGGAGAAAGAAAACTCCCTCACGTGCGAGAAAGAGCAGCAACAACCACAGCTTTGCGCCTATAACATGGTGAGAATGCGACGGGACACCATCGTTTGTGAGCGTGAGCGAAACAGAAGTCAGAACCATAATCTTCCCATCCATAATCAGCCACCATAATTTGTGTGTGTGTGTTCGCCCCATACAAATGGTATAATTTTTATTTTCGCTTGGTCGTAAATCGCGGCGAAAACCGCCTTTTGCGGGTTGGGCACTTACTGCTTCTCACTCAATGGAACGCAACTACTCACAGGCTCCACTACTCACAACGCTTGATGAAGTTAAGCATGGCATCAAGGGGCTTGATCTCATGCACCGTGAGTTTCTCACTTCGTTCAACTCACTAATGAACAAGCTCAACTCTCATCTTGCCACGTATACTACTGCATCGAGTGCTCACCATTCCGCGGTTCCTGCTACGCACTCAACGACCACGAATCCAGTTGCGGCCTCTAAGCTCACCCATCAAGCTGTTGGTGAGAATCCTTCCAAACGTCGATTGATGGATCGCTCTCCCGACCCGTCGCCTACCAATACCGTTACACGCGCTATGCTGTCATCGGGTACAGGGTTGTCCTGCAACAATATTACGACCGTTCCTGAACGCCTACCCCATACTTGGGTCTTTATCTCCCGTATTGCTCCTGATACTCCGATTGAAGCGATCCGTGAAATGGCCTGTTCCAACATAGGGACAGACGACATCTTGGTATACAGCCTTGTACGACGCGACCGGGATCTTTCTACGCTCTCCTACGTATCTTTTAAAATTGGTGTACCGGATTCGCACCGGGCTATTGCTTTGGCTGCTTCAACCTGGCCTCGCGGGATCTCTTTTAAGGAGTTCATCGACCTTAATCCCCGCTCCGTCAATGTTTGGCGACCCACTACTGCAGCATCCCATACACCTTGTAACGAACGTCAAAACACGAATGTCGTGTTAACGGTAATTTTGAAAACGATCCAACCTTGCAACGATCCAACCTTGCCGTGAATATGAACTACAGAGAATTGACAGAAGAGAGCGAGGAAGGATGAGACCGAGGAAAGACGCCAAGAAAGCAAGAACGCAAAAACGAACGAAGCGGAATTGTGAAGTTGTGGAATTAAGTATAAATAAACGACAATAAATGTTTTTATCCGTCGATAAACTGGCGCGATCAAATTCATAAAGTGTGAAGTAAATTTAATTTCAAACATTATAAAAACATTTATTCCAGCACCTCGTGCCGTTCGTCACTAAGTGAGGTTAGGTGAGATGTCGACAAGCGAGCGTATGACACGAAGTAAGGCGAAGGCTGAGATGGCAGAAAATACAATCGCGCAAACTATATCAAGCCAACTGGCCTTGGAACAAAGTCAAGATCCTTCACCCACCACGCCGCAAAATATGCCTAACGATCAGCAGGCTTCGGCATCGAACATGAAAGGCAATGAGCTACTATGTAAAACGGTGAAACCTCCGCGTTCTCGCTCTTCAAAAGCATCGTCAGTACGGTCGACCGCTAGAGAAAAACAACTTTTACTTGCAAAGCTAGAAGAAGAAAGACGATGCGAGATGCAATTTATCGAAAAGAAGTACGCCCTTCTCACTGAAATACCCGATGATTCAGATGACGAGTCAAGCATTGCAAGTAACATGGAATGTTTAAGAGTAGAAGACTCGGTAGAAGAAAACGCGCAGTCACAGAATAGATTCGTGAAAATTGAACCAGTCCATGCGGTACCACCGCAAACATTACCACAACATACGGTTCTAAACCCGACACAGAACATCAATACAATACAAGCGGAGTTATCATCTGCACAAAAAGATGCACGGAAATCGTTTGCGAAAGATCTGCCACGATTTGCCGGCAGTCCGGAAGAATGGCCGTTATTTATATCCGCATACAACAACACCACGGAAATGTGTGGTTTTACCGCCCATGAAAATTTGATACGCTTACAGAACTGCCTCCATGGGAAAGCGTCAGAAGATGTAAGAAGCTTATTAATGCATCCTGAGAACGTCGGCACAGTTATCGGAAGTTTGCGGATGCTCTACGGTCAACCCGAACGCATTGTTCAAACGATAACCGATAAAATAACTGTGCTTCCAGCAGTCGACGAAAGTAAGCTGGAGACTTTTGTAGAATTTTCAGTAGCCGTACGGAACTTTTGTGCCACCGTACGGGCATGTAAAGTGCCCGATCATTTATATAACATTACTTTATTACATCAATTGGTGCACAAGCTGCCACCGCATTTACAATTGCGCTGGGCAGAATATCGTTTCAATCTTCAGGACATAAGTCTCGCCACATTTAATTCCTGGTTATATCAACTGGCCTCGGCCACCAGTGCTATAGCGTTTTCGAATATAAAAGAAAAAACCTTCCAAACCCTCTAAAGTACCATATGGAATCAATAACGGTAGACAAGTTAACGCGCACTCATTATCTAATTATGGACGTTTTTCAAATAAACAAATTCCAAGTGGCCATCGTCGAGAAAGTATCGTAGCACATGACGTGTCAACCGACTCTCATCAAAATAACCAACAAATAACTAGAGAAGAAAGTCATTGTGTGGGTTGTACTGCTAACTGCAGTTCCTTGAATTGTTGTGAAGGGTTTTTGCGCATGGCACATAATGAACGATGGGCTTTAGTGAAGAATAATGGAATATGTCGTATCTGTCTAAAGAAACATCTCCCACCGTATTGCTCTGATAAAATATGTGGAGTGTCCGGCTGTGAGTATAAACATAATCCTCTGCTACATTACGAGCAGAGAAACAATGGAAATTTACCAATTCAAGAGCAACAGTTGTCTCCTACCTCTAACAATAGGACAGCAAATAACACTTACTTCGGTGATCAAGGATCGGTACTCCTAAAATATGTTCCGGTGGTGATTATAGGACCAGAAAAACAAATTTCGACTTATGCATTGCTCGATGACGGTTCTGAGATTACACTAATTGATCAAGCACTAGCAAATGAATTGCAGCTTACTGGAACACCCCGCCCTATGGAACTGCAATGGTCGAATGGAAGCATTCGAAAAGAACCAGATTCATTAATAGTGAATTTACAAATTCATGGTGAATCAGGTGGAAGGCAAATGTGTTTACGAAACATAAGAACGGTAAGCGAACTAAACCTTCATTCGCAAACACTGGACATAGAGAAGCTTGGACAGCGTTTTAAACATCTTAAAGGACTACCGATGGTCTCATATACCAACGCCAAGCCTCGTATTCTCATTGGTTCACAACACTCAAGTTTAACTACTCCATTGAAAACGCGAGAAGGCCGATTTGGAGAACCGATTGCCGTAAAAACAAGATTGGGTTGGACGATCTATGGCCCTGTGAACGAAGAGACGCAAACGTATACAAGCAATCAATTGAACCTGCTTCATGAGCCTGATGACAGTGACCTTCACCAAGCAATGAAAGAATATTTCGATCTAGATAGTCTTGGGGTAGCAACAAAAAACAACTTAGCGTCTAAAGATGATGAACGGGCGATAACAATGTTAAAAAATAACACACGTTTTAACGGAGTTCGTTATGAATCCTGTTTACTATGGAGATTAGAAAACGTCGGTCTACCAGTAAATAAAGAGATGGCTTTACGTCGTCACCGCAACTTAGAACGACGAATGAAAAGAGATGAACAGCTAAACCACACTCTACATAATATGATAGCAGAATATTATCATAAAGGATATGTTCGAAAATTGGATTCAAATGAAATCTCCGAAGTAAAATGGTTTTTACCTATCTTCCCTATTAAAAATCCCAACAAACCAGGAAAGATAAGAATTGTTTGGGACGCAGCAGCGAAATCTTCGCATGGCCTATCGTTGAATTGTATGTTATTGCAAGGACCGGATCTTTTATGTTCTCTATTGAACATATTATTATGCTTTCGTTTGGGTCAAATTGCGATCGCAGGTGACATTCGTGAAATGTTTCACCAGATAAGCATGCGTAGAGAGGATCAAATGTATCAATGTTTTTATTGGACAGAACAAGATGGAGAACTTGCCGTGTATGCTATGACCGTGTTGACCTTTGGTGCATGTTGTTCACCTTGCACTGCCCAGTTCGTTAAAAATCGGAACGCGGAACGTTTTCAAACTACTCACCCCAAAGCATACGAAGCTATCGTTCATTCTCATTACGTTGATGATCTGCTTGTGAGTGTTGAAACAGAAAGTGAAGCCTTACAATTGATAAACGACGTAAAAACTGTTCACAGTGCTGGAGGATTTGAAATGCGCAATTGGATAAGCAACTGTAAATCCGTTGAGGCGTATGTTAATGGAAGTGTTTCTACCGAAAAATGTATGAACTTTTCAACAAAAAGTCACGTAGAAAAAGTTCTAGGCATGTGGTGGGACACTGCCCTAGACGTGCTGACGTATAAAGTGTGGTGGCATCGTTATGATACATCATTGTTAACGGGAAATCGATCACCAACTAAACGAGAAATGCTACAAGTCCTTATGTCCATATTCGACCCTCTCGGGCTAATTGCACATTTTTTAGGATACCTCAAGGTGGTCTTACAGGATGTTTGGCGCTCAAGAGTTGATTGGGATGAACCAGTACATATTGAAGAATTGAAGAAGTGGATGATATGGATAAAACTTCTACCACAAATCGAACAAGTAAAAATAACCCGATGCTATTCCCAGCAATATTCCATCAATGATGCTGAAGATGTTCAACTACATACATTCGTAGATGCTGGAGGGAGCGGAATGGCGGCCATTGTCTTTCTGAGAGTCGTTCATGGACAAAACGTTCGCTGTTCTATCGTAACATCAAAAACAAAGGTGGCACCATTGAAACTAACGTCAGTCCCGAGAATGGAGTTGCAAGCAGCTCTTATTGGAGCTCGACTAGCAAGCACAGTTGAAAAGGCTTTAAAGATCAAAATATCTCGCAAAATTTTCTGGAGTGATTCAAGAGACGTATTATGTTGGATTAATTCCGATCACCGCCGATATAGTCTTTTCGTTGGCTTCCGCGTAACTGAGATCCTTGAGTTGTCGGAAAGTAAGGAATGGCGATATATACCCAGCAAGCAAAATGTAGCCGATGATGCTACAAAATGGACTCACCCGCCAAATCTATCTAATGATAGTCGATGGTTCAAGGGACCCGATTTCTTATATGAAGACGAACATAAATGGCCTTATGCTGATAATGTAAATAACTCAACAGATACTGAACTAAAAGCTAATGTGTTAGTTCATACGGTTTCTGCCACACCAACCATACATGTAGAGAAATATTCTAGCTGGCGGCAAATAACAAAAGTGGTGGGATGGATTAAGCGATTTGTACATAATATTCGTAACAGAGTACATGTCAATCGAGGGCCATTGCGAACGAGGGAATTTGGCGAGGCGGAAAATTATATTATACAATTAGCGCAGAGAGAATGCTATGGCATGGAGTATAATGAACTTAAACGATTCACAACATCCGAAAAGTGATACACTATCTGAAAATAGTGATACTAATGCGCTAAAACAAGCGCATTATATAAACTCTCTCCTTGGCTTGATCGAGAAGGAGTTATAAGAATGAAATCCCGAGTAGCAGCATGTCATTATGCCACAGAAGATGCAAAATTTCCTATAATTTTGCCTAACAGACATTACGTTACAAAACTAATAGCTTTACACTATCAAGTTAAGTACCACCATCTCAATGTTGAAACAGTCATAAACGAATTATGTTTATGTTTATGTTTATGTTTATTTGTCTATCGATGGACAATAATGCCCTCTCGAACCATTTTAGCAATGTTTTACAATGAGTTCTTTACATTGGTTTACAATAACATAAAACATAAAAATGTGCACTATGGAACCAAATTTAACACAGAAACACGATCATTAAACTCAGTTGGCAAAATCCTCGGCTCAAAAGCGTCGCTGACTGCGTTGAAAGCACGGCACATAAGTATGAACGGGTCAGAGGAGCCAAATTGCGTTCTACGGTCGTCGAGGGCCAACATTGCCCGAGTCCGGAGCGGCCTGGCCGGAACGTACAGGTTGATGGCAGCCAGTAGTGACGGAGAGTCAATACGGCCGTCGAGAAGTCCCGTGATGAACGACAACCTGGCTTTTCGTATTCGCTCACTTAGGGTGGGTAGCCCGAGTAGTAAACACCTAGTCCGGTAATCGAGCCTTTGGTTCCATGAGCGAAGTGCAAATCGTGAAATTTTGCGCTGGATTGATTCCAATCGAGCTAACGGACGCGCTGCAGTTGGCCACCATACGATATTTGCATATTCCATCAACGATATTGCATTTTCGCACCAAGGACTGTCCATCAAGCGCATATTCATACAATGATGGGCAGCGAGAACGACTGAAAGTGATGACTTCACATTTATCTGTGCATAGGGATAAAGCATTACGGTTGCACCAACACTGGAACTCATGCAAGGAAGTTTGCAGTCGGGCGTGGTCTTCTGGTTCACGAATAACACGAAAAATTTTCGCGTCATCTGCGTACAGTAGATGATTATCAGCCGGAAGGATCAATGTCGCGTCGTTGATGAAAAGAAGGAACAGCAAAGGACCCAGGTTGCTGCCCTGCGGGACTCCAGAAGATGCATGTACTGGACTTGACATGTACGGGCCTAACTTCACAGAATATTGACGATCTGTAAGGTACGATCTAAGCCACATTATCATAGGGTTTGGGAGACCAAGTAAGTCGAGTTTCGCTAGCAAGATGGAGTGCGATACACTGTCGAATGCTGCCTTGATATCCGTATAAATAGCATCTAGTTGTAAACCGTTATCGATAGATTTATGGCATTTGCTAACAAATTCTAGTAGATTAGTCGTTGTAGATCGCCTGGGTACAAAACCATGTTGATTCACACTAATATAGTTGCAGGCCGAGGCCAACAATGGCTCGTAGATTAGCATTTCGAACACCTTTGCACACACGCTGAGTGAGGTTATGCCACGATAGTTTACAGCATCATTCTTACAGCCCTTCTTGTAGATGGGTGTCATCCAGGAAGATTTCCAAGTGGCAGGAAAGGTTCCACACCTCAGGGACTCCTTAAAAATCTTCATCAGCGAGGGAGCAAGCGCAGAAGCACACCACTTTAGGATAACGGCCGGTATACCATCTGGGCCAGGGGTATATGAGGATTTGACACGTTTGATGGCAGAGATGATCGTATCGACAGTGATGACTGGTAGCATAGGGAGCAGTGCACCAACAGGTGTGTTAGAGAGAGCATCGGCCACATCTTCTGGACCAGTAGTTTGAGAAGCGAAGTTGTCCTTGAAGCGCAAGGCAAACAATTTACACATTTCTGGCAGGGAACAGGCACTGTCACCGTCATAACGTATAATGCTTGGTAGCCCAGCAGATTTTCGTTTTTTGTCCATATAACTCCAAAAGCGCCTAGGGTACTTGCAGAGGGAACGTGCAGTTTGTTTCAAATAACTTCGGTGACAGGATCTATTGTATCGGCGATAGAGAGAATGAACTCTGTTGTAATAAAGACGTGACGTGCTGTTTCGTTCTGCTCGTTGATCAGAATAGGCTTTTCTTTTTTCTTTTTTTAATGCATTTAGTGTGCGATCAGCCCATGGTGGTCCACGACGAGGAATTTTAACAGGAGTGCATTCACATATAGCAGATCTCATGAACTCACAAAAAGCCTCTGTGGCATCGTCAATGGTTGAATAGTCCGAACAGTTAAAAGAATTGTCAAAAGATAAAATCAATCGCTCCAATTTTGGAAGGTCAACACGAGCATAATTCAGCCTTCAGAATTGCGTCAAAAGTATTGCATTAGTCGGCTCCGCCCACTGTTCAACAACGTACGTAGGAATTGCCAACATTGTAAAAATGAAAAAGCAGAACCGAACCCACCGCGCATGAGTGATCTACCACCAGGACGTCTAGAAGTTTTTTCCAGACCATTCACACATACAGGCATCGATTACTTTGGACCCATAGAAGTCGCAGTGGGCAGAAGTAACCAAAAGAGATGGGTAATGTTGGCTATCTGTCTCACGACTAGGGCTATACATCTTGAGTTAGTTAAAACTCTAACAACGAGCTCTTGTATAATAGCTCTAAGAAATTTCATCTCTCGGCGTGGCCGCCCAAGAAAATTTTACAGCGGTCGCGGAACAAACTTTATTGGTGCACAGCGAGAACTAGCGAAGCTAGATAAAGAATTCAATGGAAAGGATATTGCAAAAGAGTTTGTAGACGCCGATACGGAATGGGAGTTTATTACACCAGCAGCACCACACATGGGTGGCAGTTGGGAAAGGTTAATACGCACAGTAAAGTCAAACCTTATGGCGGCGTGTACTTCCAAGAAGTTATCAGATGAAATTCTCAACAACCTTCTCATTGAAATTGAAAACGTAGTAAACTCAAGACCACTTACTCATGTCTCTATTGATCACGATGCTGCACCTGCCCTAACACCCTACCATTTCTTACTAGGCTCATCCAACGGAAGTAAACCATTAGTGCAACTAGATGATCATGGACCTAGCCAGCGACAGAACTGGAGTACTTCTCAGATCATAGCCAATCAATTTTGGAAAAGATGGTTGAGTGACTATCTGCCAGAGATAACCCGACGATCAAAGTGGTTCACTCCAGCTACTCCAATCAAAATCGACGATATCGTGCTGATAGTTGATCCAAAGCTGCCAAGGAACTGTTGGCCAAGAGGAAGAGTGGTAGCAAGAAAGATTAGTGCAGACGGACAGGTCCGCTCAGCAACAGTAAAAACATCAACTGGAGCAGTCTACGAGAGACCCGCGGTAAAACTAGCGGTGCTAGACGTTCGCAGGAATACTGACGAGTAAGCCAACATACATTGGCATACTGGAGGGGAGTGTAACGAACGTCAAAACACGAATGTCGTGTTAACGGTAATTTTGAAAACGATCCAACCTTGCAACGATCCAACCTTGCCGTGAATATGAACTACAGAGAATTGACAGAAGAGAGCGAGGAAGGATGAGACCGAGGAAAGACGCCAAGAAAGCAAGAACGCAAAAACGAACGAAGCGGAATTGTGAAGTTGTGGAATTAAGTATAAATAAACGACAATAAATGTTTTTATCCGTCGATAAACTGGCGCGATCAAATTCATAAAGTGTGAAGTAAATTTAATTTCAAACACACCTTCTGCGCCTGTTACCCGTGAATCGGATCATCATTCATCGCCACCTTCTATCAACCACACGACTCAACTACGAAACGCTGATTTCACTATTTCGCCCGATCATGGTCCTATGAGCTTGCCTTATACGCAGTACTTTCAGCAAGCGTAAACCGGCTGATCCGGCTGAAGATTTTCATGAACTACCGACTTTACCCGAATTGATGGAAGCTAACCCTGCATCTAATACACACAATCTGTCCGACTCTCTTCCGCCGTTAATAACTTGCAGCGAGAGCACTCCCGGCGCATCTCGCTCTCTCATTCCTTCGATCGATCGACTAAACATCTACTATCAAAACGTAAGAGGAATGCGCACAAAACTAGACGAGTTACGCCACTCTCTATCTGAGCTTGATATGGATGTGTTGGTGTTAACTGAAACATGGCTCGATGCCTCAATTCCGTCCTCTCTTATCTCGGAGGATGCGTATGTCATCTATCGCTGCGACCGAAATTCTCTCAACAGTAACCGTTGCCGTGGTGGTGGTGTACTCATTGCCTGCTTTTCCGTGCTGAACACGTCAACTTTATCACTGCCGTTCGACTCGCTGGAGTCTGTTTGGACAATTGTTAAGCTTCAAAACCTTGCAATCTATATCGGCGCCGTTTACATCCCACCCGATTTGCGTTCTTCCGAAGTAGTCCTTGACGATTTACATGAGAGTGTTAGTTTCGTTGCTGGCAAACTTAAACCAAATGATCTTATGGTGTTACTTGGTGATTTTAATTCACCATCACTCTCCTGGCAACCGTCGGCATCGTGCGTTAATCAGTTCATTCCTACTGGTGTATCTCGTGAAAATGTTTCTCTGCTTGATGGAATGTCGGTAAACGGTTTGCTGCAATTATCCGGCATAAAAAATATACGCGGAAGCAATTAGATCTTCTATTTGCCAATGCTGCCTTCTTGGAGTGCTGCTCCCCCGTCATAGCTTCACCTGTACCACTCGTCGCGCTAGACAATCATCATCCTGCTCTTGAGACAAGCGTGCTCCTTACGCACTCTCGCCCTGCATCCTGTCAACGAATACCTACGGCTCGTATGTTCAATTTTAGGAAGCTGGACTACCAAAAGCTTCATCGTATATTAGCCGATACCGATTGGTCCTTTATTGATGCTGACTGTGACATAAATCAAGCTGTAGTAGCGTTTACTAATGTAATCACTTCCGCCTTCCCTTCCTGCTGTCCTCTCCTTAAACCCGCTCCTAATCCTAAGTGGTCGAACAGACCTTTATGTCTATTAAAATCGGACAAAAACTGCGCTCATCGCGCCTACCGTTTAAATAATACTTTACACAGTCTTTGTGTATATAAATATGCGGCTAAGGCTTATCGTCTTCTTAATCGCCATCTGTATCGTCGCTACGTTCGGCGTCTTCAAATGCGCTTCACTATTGATCCTGGGTCATTCTTTCGTTTTGCGAACTCTCGGCGAGGCTCTGCTAGCCTTCCATCCACCCTGTCTCTTGATCTGTCCTCTGCTACGTCAAATCCTGATATATGTAACCTGTTTGCCAAACATTTCTCTAGTGTATTTGTCGTTCCTAGTACTTTTAAGGTTCCTTTGGACGTAGGCTTGTCTTACACGCCCTCTGATGTGATATCATGTAATTCAGTCGTTGTAAGTGAAAGCCTAGTAAAATCCGCTTTATCCAAACTTAAAACTTCGTTTTCACCAGGCCCCGATGGCATCCCTGCCTGTGTTTTGAAAAAATGTGGCAATACCCTCACTCCTATTCTCACTCGTCTTTTTTCTCGCTCGCTTAGTGTAGGGATTTTTCCTAGTCAATGGAAACTAGCTTGGCTTGTTCCCATTTATAAGAAAGGTGACCGCACACTAGCATCAAACTACAGAGGCATTTCTATTATTTGTGCGTGTTCTAAAATCCTCGAGTCAATTGTCCATTTATCTGTAATGCCTTGTGTAAAAAATTATATTTCTACGGAACAACACGGCTTTATGCCCAATCGCTCAGTGTCCACCAACCTAATGTGAGAAATGTCAAATTATTTGACTGCAACAAACTGCAATATTAGCATGGATGAGCCAACCCGATCCAGCAGCGTTACGACAGGCACGTTAGATGGTGTGAGTTAACGCATATATACACGCATAACGCCTGTCTTAATGCATATATATAGGGACAGGCACAACCAGCGGCATTCAATCGCAAGAACTCCAGAAAGGCTGTAATAAATTTTGAACTTTGCTTATAACAAACGTTAAAAATATTACTATTTTCACTCTCCTTTCAAATACATTGCGTACATACACATGTGCACGTCTTACATACACGTTGTTACAGCCTGTTCCAGATCGGTTTGGGAAGGACACAATCTAAACACAGCTGCAACGATCCTGGGAAGTTGTTGAAGGTAACTTCAGACCTTTCTACCGTGAGAGCTGGCAGACTGCCAAAACATTCGAATCAGCTCTCTGGTCAGGATTAGGTTGGACACTTTTTCCACCTGATAAACGCAACGCGGCACCGCGTTTCATCCTTAGATATTGTCCAATGAGAATTTTACACATTGCTGGGAGACTTCCGCGTTCTGGCAACCTGGCGCTGGAATTGCCCTTACGAACCGGAATTCATTATCCCCTTTCTCGATTTTGCGACAGTATGCTTGGTGAAATGAAAGATCTTATCAAATAAACCATGCTCATTGTTATGTTTTAATGTGTTTTGTTCGACGTACTGTCGGGGAATGATCCCGAAATAAGGATTGAGTCCCTTTTATACTAGTTCTAACAATAGCCAGAAACAGTCCGCACTCACATTACTACTCTGACTTATACTCAAATAGTGTCTATCGTATTAGTAGTAGTTCACTATATAACACTCGTTATAGGCTATTTAATAAAACTGTCTGAAAATTAGTTTTTTCTAGCTTCCATAAGCATCCGGTGCTTCTTTTCACACACACACACACACACACACACACACACACACACACACACACACACACACACACACACACACACACACACACACAAGTAACGTGGTAAAACAAGTGCACGGTGCGATAAAAAAAAGCCCTATCTTATTGTCCGATACTGTAGCAGTAGTAGATCATGTGGGGGGAGGGGGGGTGGTTGGTCTGGTGGGTGTTGCGCGCTCGTGTGAGCGCGTTTGTGGGTGCGTCTTCGCATGCACGCGTTCGTGGGTGCGTGATCGCGTGCGCGCGTACGTGCAAGTGTGTGTACGTGCGTGTGTGCGTGCGTGCGTGTGAGCGTGCGTGCTGACGTGCGCGCGTACATGCACGTGTGCGTGCGTGTTTGTGCGTGCGTGTGTGCGTTTGTGTGTGCGTGCGTGCGGAAACCCCAAAACTGTTTGATTCTGATGCGTACATTTTCATCCACTGCGGCTACAAAGTCCATGCATTTTTGACCTCGCTACCTGAGAGACAACACAACCATTGGATTGGCACCACCATCTTTGGGATCGGTTCTGCTGTTGGGGGTATTAAAAAGACACACGATCGAAGCAAACGTGCGTGTGATATGTAGCGCGCTTCTTTCCAATTCAGCTAGCGGACGCAAGTGGAAACAAAAGTTGAATTGAATGCATACAAAAGAGGATTTGTTTATTACGGTGCGCGTATGGTGCTGACCTGTCCGTTCAGAATCTGGTGGTGTTATAACTCGTGGAAGGAAGACACATGTGTTTCGTTCGTAGTTCAGACACAGAGTGCCGTTTATTCTCACTGACAGCTGTTTGCTACCCAACTAGCAGTTTCTGTCGATGGACAGCTGTCAGACGTATATGACAACTCTCTCCTCCTAACAATATAAAGTGATTACTTGCTAAAGTGTGAAAGACAATTCATATTTATATTCTAAATTAAAGTAATAATCCCTAATCACGGTATCGAATTGGTGGTTGTCGAGTTCTTGTTGATCTCCTAACTTGAGTTTGAGATTCTTCTCCACAAGCTAAATCTTCATTGATATTATCAGATCTAACCATCTCCGTTTCTGAATCATGAGGGAGTTGAAACTCTTCCATCCTATCTGGCAGATAAACTGATTCATCTATCCAAGGTTCTATGTTTTGGTTACTACTATGGTGGATTGATATTTCTTCAGGACCAGATCTCATTTGGTTTATGTGCCTTTTCCACATCCTTCCATCGTCTAATCGTATTTCGTAATGCAGTTTTCCTAGCTTCTTTGTAATCGTTCCAAATTTCCACTTTTCGGTCTGGGAAAGGAAATCTCTTGCTGCTACTCTTTCGTTTACTGCAAATGATCTTGTCGTTTTGTGTACTACTTCGGGATTGGATTTCTTTTCGATTTTTGGTACCATAACATCAAGCCGAGACCGTATCTGTCTGTTTAACATTAACCGCGAGGGACTTTCCCCTGTGCTTGGATGAGTTGTTTTCCTGTACGCTAGCAGTATGTTTTGTAACTTTTTGGAATTTCAGATTTATGGCATTGCATAGTTTTAATTTTATCTTTAATTGTTTGTACATATCTTTCTGCCTGACCATTTGTTGCGGGATGGTAAGGAGCTCCTGTTTTATGGGTTATTCCGTTAGATTTTAAGAATGTTTGGAATTTTTCTGACATGAATTGTGTACCTCTATCGGTCACTAAAATTGATGGCAAGCCAAAAGTGGCAAAAATTTCTCGCATTTTGTCTATAGTAGTGTCTGTATTCATATCCGGTGTTATTTTTACTTCAGGCCATTTGCTGTACGCATCTACTAGAATAAGAAAATATATACCCATAAATGGCCCAGCGTAATCCGCATGTACTCTTTCAAAAACTGATTGTGGACGCTTCCATACATGAGTTGGTACTTTAGGAGGATCTTTTCTTACTTTTGCACAAGAAACACAGTTTTTTGATAATCTTTCTATGTCGTTATCCATATTTTTCCACCAACAATAAGATCTAGCGATATGCCGAAATGGCCTTCATGAAGTTCGTCTAAGACTCGATTTCGTAATTGAGGTGGAACGTAGACCCTAGCGCCTCTCATAAGACATCCCTTTTGAAGAGAAAATTGTGTCTGGTCGATTCCAAAACGATCGTTAATGGATACTGTTTTCCCTGAATTTAATCCGTCTATTAGTAATTGAACATTTATGTCTTTGCTAGTCTCTTTACTAAGTTCTTCTACTGATACGGGAAGATTTTCTATTTGATTTAGTTCAATTTCATCGGGTTCTTCTGTATCCTCCAGCTGAATGTCTCGGATTGGCAATCGTGACATTCCGTCAGCATTTCCGTGTTCTTTTGATGGTCGATATCTAATCTCAAAATTGAATGATTCTAGAAATACAGCGTAATGTTGCATGCGAGTTGCTGATAGCGTTGGCAAACCTTTCTGTGGTGATAGAATTTGAGAAACTGGCTTGTTATCGGTTATTAAGATAAATTTTCTTCCATAAAGATATCGGTAAAACTTTTTAACTCCGAAAATAATCGCATATGCTTCTTTATCCACCTGAGTATATCTTTGTTGGGTTGGTGATAGTGTTTGAGATGCGTATTGAATTGGATATTCTTTGCCATCTGGATAGATGTGACTTAAAACGGCGCCAACTCCGTAGGGCGAAGCATCTACTGCTAGAGCTATTGGTAAGCTAGGATCGTAGTGTACCAAGATCCGTTCAGATTGCATTTCCTTTTGATCCATTCAAATGCGTCCTGGCAACCTTCATGCCATTCGAAAGGAATTTCGTTTTTAAGTAAATTATTTATGGGATAGATCTTTTCACTTAAATTTGGGATAAATCTCGCGTAATAATTCACAAGGCCTACAAAAGCTCTTACCTCATCTTTGTTCCTTGGTTTTGGCATTAGTTGAATGGCAGTAATTTTCTCCTTCATTTTGTGAATACCGTACTTGTCGATCCTGTATCCACAGTATTCTATGCAATCTGCAAGGAAATTACATTTGCTTTCATTCACTCTCATATTATGGTCTTGAAATCGTTTTAAAACAGTGCGCAGTCTTTCCACATGGGTCTTGTCATCAGGAGCTGTTATTTTGACATCATCTAAAAATACAGAAACGCCTGGAATTCCTTGGAGAATCTGTGTGATTTCTCTTTGGAATATGGCTGGGGCAGAAGCAACCCCGTACATTAACCGTGTTGGTCTGAATAGTCCCATGTGAGTGTTCAGTGTTAAAAATTCCTGATGTTCAGGTTTAACTGTCATCTGTAAATATGCCTGCGCTAAATCTATTTTCGAGAATTTTTCTCCCCCAGCCATGTTAGCAAAAAGCTCCTCTATTGTGGGCAAAGGAAACTCGTCTATTACCAAGTTTTTGTTCACCGTTAATTTATAATCTCCACACAATCGTACACGGTTTCCTGATTTTTTTACGGGTACTATTGGTGTAGCCCATTCACTGCGATTGACTTTTATTAAAATTCCTTGATTTACTAAATCGTTAATTTCTTTCTCGACACTTTCTTTTAATGCAAATGGTATAGTACGATTTTTTAGAAATATTGGCAACGCATTTTCTTTTAGGATAAGAGATGCTTGAATATTTGAAATCTCTCCTAATGACTTACGAAAGACTACCTCGAATTCTTCTTTTAATTTTTTTATCACTTCTTGATTAGTATTAGAATGGGTGACAATTTGATTTACGTACGAGTTCCCCTTACTTAATAATTCGTTCCAATCAAATTTCAAATCTCGCATCCATGTTCTTCCTACAATAGGTCATCTTTTAGACTCTACCACAAATAGTGTTAATTTTGTTTTAGCATTTTCCACTATAACACTAATTGTACCAAATAACTTTATAGATCCTCCACAATAGCTTTGTAATTTTATATCTGATTCTCTAATAGGGATATCTTTAAACCATCTTTGTTTGTCGTTCATACTGATAATAGAAAACGGGGATCCTGAATCTACTTCAAATTGAATTTTAGTATTATTGACTTTTAGTGTTATGTATATTTTTGCGGTATGGTTTGCATTTTGGTATAAATTGTTGATCAAAATTGAGTTTACCTCTTCGTTCTCCTCGCTGTCTTGATGTTGTTCATCAATTAACCTCACACTTTTGCTTCTATTGTTCGTGCGACAGACGCGCTGCAAATGTCCAATTTTCCCGCACTTTTTGCAGACGGTTCTTTTGTGCTTGCATACATATGCAAAATGTGATTCTCCACATCTATAACACTCGACGTTTTTCTTCGTTGTGTTGCTCACGATGTTTACTTCTTTCACTTCAGCACCTCTGCTATTCAGCACTTCAGCACTTCTGCTATTCAGCACTTCAGCGCCATCTCCGGCGGCTTCCATGGCTAAAGCAATTTGCTTAGCTTTTTCCAGTGTTAGATTTCTTTCTTCAATCAGCCGGTTGCGTATTCTTGGATTCCGTAAACCAAAAACTAGCTGGTTCCTGAGCGCCTTTGTCAAATATTGCCCGAAATCACAATTAGCCGCCACTTTTTGCAAAGCCGTGATGAACTCCGTTACAGTTTCGCCTTCAGTCTGAAGTCGTTGACGAAACTTCCATAGTTCCACCATTTCGAGGGGTTTCGGGTCGAACAGCTCATCCAGACACTTCACTATTTGTTCGTATGTTTTGTCTTCTGGTTCTTCCGGAGAAATATGATCACACAATAAATTGTATGAATCAACACCCATGTAATGCAGAAGCATGGCTTTTTTATTATTCGATTTAACCTCAAATACCGACATTGCTCCTTCGAAGCGTTTCACCCAGCGGGCCCATTGCATGAGCCCTTTGTTAAAAGGTTCCATATCGAATTTTGCCATTGTGGTGCGTTGTTCACTCTGTGCGATGTTCTGCTTTGTACCACTGCTTGTTGGTTTCTCTTCGATCATGACACTGTCTCCACTTATACCCGATTGTTTCAGCTTTTCTTTAACTGCGTAGCGCTAGCGTTCCAGGGTTCTCAGAATTTGTCACTCGTCGCCAATTGTTATAACTCGTGGAAGGAAGACACATGTGTTTCGTTCGTAGTTCAGACACAGAGTGCCGTTTATTCTCACTGACAGCTGTTTGCTACCCAACTAGCAGTTTCTGTCGATGGACAGCTGTCAGACGTATATGACAGGTGGCATGTTGAGTTGGAGTCGGTATCATGACGCCGATTGACCGGCAATGCCTTGGAATGGGTTCGGATCGGTAGGTTCATGTTTTGGTCGATTGCATTCCGTTGATTTGTCCGGCCGTAGCGGTAGATCCTGCAGCAACAAAGTCAAGACAACCTCTTCCCCGGGTGGTCTACAAGTGGGCAGAGTATTAGCGACAAGGGCCCCCGGAAAGATGGTCGTTGGGGCTCCGTGGCTGGAGAACCATTTGCACCTCCCCTCCCCCCATGTGTCTCAGTATCCCCTCCTCCCGGTCATCAGTTACCATTGACAGGGGCCTCAATTCGTCTTTCCGCCTTTCATGAACACCTTCCTTTCTTTGACCGATGGATCATAACATTCCGGAAGATGGCTGAATACAGAAACGACACATACCATCTCTTCATTGATTTTAAAGCCGCATATGATAGCATAGCCAGGGTAAAACTGTATGACGCTATGAGCTCTTTTGGAATCCCGGCCAAACTGATAAGGCTAGTTAGAATGACTATGACCAACGTCATATGCCAGGTGAGGGTGGATGGAAAACTCTCAGGACCTTTTGCTACCACCAAAGGTCTGCGCCAGGGGGACGGGCTTGCCTGTCTCCTATTCAACTTGGCGCTAGAGAGGGCCATCCGCGACTCGAGGGTGGAGACTACGGGAACCATCTTCTATAAGTCTACCCAGATCCTGGCATACGCTGATGATATAGACATCATTGGTCTGCGGCTCTCCTATGTAGCAGAAGCCTACCAAGGCATTGAACAGGCGGCAGAGAGCCTCGGATTGCAGATAAACGAGGCAAAGACCAAACTGATGGTGGCAACATCAGCGGACCTACCAATAAATAATCCGAATCTACGTAGGCGTGACGTGCAGATAGGTGATCACACTTTTGAAGTCGTCCCACAATTCACCTATCTTGGGTCAAAGGTCAGCAACGACAATAGCATGGAAGCTGAGTTGCGCGCAAGGATGCTGGCTGCCAGCCGGGCATTCTACAGCCTGAAAAAGCAGTTCACCTCAAAGAACCTGTCGCGACGGACGAAGCTGGGACTATATAGTACCTATATAGTACCGGTACTCACATACGCCTCTGAGACATGGACACTGTCCAAATCTGACGAAACCCTCTTAGCCGCGTTCGAGAGGAAGTTGCTCAGAAGGATGCTTGGCCCCGTATGTGTGGAAGGACAATGGAGGAGCCGCTATAATGACGAAGCTATACGAGATGTACGGCTACCTCACTGTCGTACAGTGTATGAAACTCGCCAGGCTACGCCAGGGGTGGGCTGGCCATGTTGTACGCATGGAAACGGACGACCCAGCCCGTAAAGTCTTTTTAGGCCGTCCACAAGGATGGTAAGCGTGGTAGGCCCAAATTGAGGTGGCAGGATGGCGTGGAGGCGTCCGCCATTAAGGCCGGGATAACGGACTGGCAGACGAAGGCGCGAGACCGTGAGCGGTTTGGGACACTCCTGAGGCAGGCCAAGACCGCAAAGCGGTTGTAGCGCCGGATAAGTAAGTAACTAAGGCAGCTTCATCGCCGCAATGTTTGTTAACGGCTTTTTTAAGCGCCACAGCAACTCATGAGCTTTGTCCACACGCGAGAAAAAGATAGCGCTATGGAGGGAAAAAGCACGGACGACGGCTGACAGCGATTGGCCGTCTGACGCACCAACACATCCAAACCTTCGACAGCGCGCTCAGGCGAGGGGTATGAGGCAGAGCTCGACGAGCTGCTTGACAAATTTGCCGTTTGAGGGAAAAAGAAGGCATGGTAAAATTCTCCGAACGCCTTGATTTCTTCCGTCGCTTTGCACAGCGGGCAATGATTTCTTCCGTCGTTTTGCCCAGATTGCTGGATTTCCAAAACTAAAAATCATGTTTTGTAAGTGTAGTGACCATTTTAAGCAGAATTCGATATGATATACATCGTAATTAGTATATAAATGACTTATGACTGCGGATTGTTCGAGGTCTCCCCATAGTGTAGTGATACAGGCAGGCGTTGACCGACAACGGTTGTTGTGCCAAGGAAAAAGAAGATAATGAGAAGATAGGGTAAGCGCTGTGCGATTGTTCAAAATGTTTCTAACTGTAATTTTGTGTGGTGTACGATCACCTTAATCTAGAAACCGGGTACGCTGTATGTAAAAGCGTAATAAATATGCGACACAAATACTAACATGCGATACTCACGCGTACGTACACTTATGTACTATTTATCCTCAGAAAGGATACACTAACACCCTAAAATGTATGGGCTTCCGGGGGCATAAAAGGGACCGAACTTTTAATAAACAAACCATTCGGATTTTGCAACTCTAAGAAACCTCGTTTTTTTTTAATTTTGCATATTCGGATCACGAAAGAAATCTCTCTTCCCTCTTCACCCCCTATCTGCGGCATAGGCTAATCAAATTATTTGAGAGAGCAACTAGCGGGAAGGTTAATCATTGGTGTCGAACGGTTGAGAAGATCGCTGTTACGGAACAATTCGGCGCCGAAGCCTTTACTCGGCAGTCGAAGGCATTGAGATTGCCAACATCGGTGAGACCAACCAGAGCCATTTATAACTGCAGACTAGCCGCTCCGTACGATTACCGATTACATTTTTTGATATTCGATTGGAGCCACTTCTGTTTTTTTTCATAACCATGCCATCATAAAATGTTAATATCTAATATTTATGACTCATTGAAAGCGATTGTAGCCGAGTAAAAATTATTTGCACTCCCCTTCTACAAGATGAATCAATGTACAGTCAGTCCAAAAAGTATTCGTCTAGCTGAATATTTCACAGAAAAAGGCAAATTATGGCCGCAATACGTATGGGGCGATAAAAGTAATGATGAGGTTTGATAAAGGGACCATCAATACACACGTTTTGCTAAAAAATAAGCATTTAAATAGTGCAATAGCAACCAAAATACTTGAAAACTAAAAAAAAGTCGTTTGAAGGGCGCGCAAAAGTATTCGTCCATCTAGCTTTTTAATTATTTACACTGGACAAACACTACGTAGACGTGAATTAAATTTATTATTATCAATCTGCTAGTGACTTCCTTCTAAATTAATGCATTTCTGTTGTTTCAATTGCACTTCAAGCGGTCAGAGAGGCACTAAAGGCGGGGGAGTTAAATGATTGGAGCATGATGGCGAAATTCGTATCTTTAACTTATGCATAACCTATCCTACCCATTTTTGAAGGTTACAAAATGTGTGGTAGGCTTCATTTGATCAGCGTTTGGCCATTTTTCTGACACTAATTGTGTGACAAACTGCCATGTAAGCAGCCATATTTGACGGTTAATCTAACGAAGGAAGCAGTTTAATGTCCAAAAAATCAAATTTTACCAAGGAATAAGTGCATTTTGTGATGGCCAATAAGATCAGGACAAGAGATGGGTCACATTTGGTTGATGGGTCATGCTGCATTTCATCGTAGCTGGTCATGTAATAGCTTCAATGAGTGAGTTGTTACAAACATGTTTTGTTTGAATAATACCGTACCCAGAAAGTGGCCAAATCTGTTAAGGTGCAACAAATAATTCAGGAATTTGTTTCAAATTAGGCTGTACTAACATATTAAAACATGTTTAAATCGCCAAGGTCATATGGCCGACGTCTACCATAGCGAAAACAGTCTACTTAGATGCATCAGCCAGATCTCGTGTAACGGTAGCATCATGGAGTCATGATACTAGGGCTCAGTGAGGTAAGGTGAGCTAGAAAAATGGTTCAAAATTATAGGAGACGAGGTGGAGAAAAATATTAATGCAGTTTTTAAGTACTTTGAGTCTCATTTCTGAGAAATTTTACTTAAAATGTATCACATGTTTCAAGAACAGTCGAGCTGGAGAACATACAGGGCATTGTCATTTGCCCGAAACTCCAAACAAGCTGAAACCAAACTGATGAAAATGATTTAGTAGACTCTCAATATGATATCAAATGCCTTTTTTCAATGGAACTTGGCCACGTAGTCCGAAAATGCAATATTTCTACCAGAGAATAATTGGAACAAGTCTTTTAGGATGAGTCTGTCAAAAATACGCCTTTTTAAAGGTTCAAATGAGTTCTTGCGTTGTGCAGGTAGTCACCAATAGGCATAAATGCAATAAAAAACACGATCAGGACATTTTTTGATTCCATAACGTTTGTTTTTATACGCATATTATGCCAAAAGTCTGATGGACGAATACTTTTTGCGCGCTCATCAAACGACTTTTTTTTAATTTTTTAAATAATTTAGTTGTTATTGAACTCTTAAATGCTTATTTTTAGCAGTACTTGTGTATTGATAGTCCCTTTATCAAACCTCATCATTACTTTTACCACCCCATGCCTATTGCAGCCATAATTCGCATTTTTCTGCAAAATATTCAGCTAGACGAATACTTTTTGGACTGACTGTACTTTCCAACCTCCCCTCAAAACCAAAATGAAATGATTACGCTTAAGATAGAGGGGTTTAGATTAAGGATTCAAATAATCGATAGCTTATTAATAGATAAGCTCACACAGTCCATACCTCAATTCGCGAATCATTCAAGACACTTCAAGTGCTAAAAAATATTTGCCGAGCTTTATGCGATCACACATCACGAATCTTCGTCAGATAAAATTATCGTAATTTACCAAAAAATTTCGTACAATACGAGTTCTTGTTATAAGAAATGAATATACCACCACTTGGAACTTGAAAATTAGTGAAAAATAATGTTTAAACACGTTATATTACAAATTTTCTCTTGATCTGCCGAAAAATTGCTGGCCAATATTTTTGTTATTCATCCTGCGATGGATAGCTTGGATTCCTTGAAAATGATTCGCAACAGGCTGCTAGACTTCCCCTACCAAAATGAAAAAAGTGTGGTTGATATAACATAGCAAATTTGTAAAAAAGAAACGAGTCAATTTGTTTAACAATAATGTTTTTAAACATTTTTTTTATAAATATTGGGGTATAATTTTTATTCTCAACTGTGCGGCCCGCGCATGACTGAAAAACTGTACTTGCGGGCCACTGATCAAATGAGTTTGACACAGCTGATCTATAGCAATACGGTCGTTTTGTACCGTTCCTCCTGAATAAAAAATATATCTTTCGAGCTATGTCAATGTTCTGTTCAATTTGGAATTAAAATTTTATTAAATAATTTCGGCCATAATTTGTCAGATAATCTAAGCCTTGAAGATTCTGAAATTAACTGACATAAAAAGTACTTGAAATAAAATGATGTTTTAGTATTGTTGAGACGTTATCAACAAGATTCTTTCTTTCACCCGAATGTACAATAAATTTGAGATACACAAGCGTCTTTTAAGCAACGTTAGTTTATTGTGGCTAAAAATCAGTCGCTTGGATCGGGGATCGGTGAAAGAATGGCTAAAGATCGTAACCTTTGCCACGTTCGGGAATTTTCGTGCTATCGGGACTGCTCGGCCCGATCGTTATCAGAACGACTCCACTTCGATAGTGTCCTCTATTGGGATTGAAGGAAAACACGACTGTGCCATCGAATTAACCATTAATATTTATTTTAATTTTTTACACTGGCCCAGTGTTTGCGAGCCAGGCAAACATTCTTAATAGTACAATTCGATGATGGCTGTTGAGTTTTTTGTTCACGACCGTAAATACTTTTTTTTCTAGCTCTTTTACGCCTGAATATTTTCTTGCGCACTAATAGGTTTACATCCCCTGTCTGGTTGAAGTGCACTGCATGCCCTTTTTGTTCCCCCGATAGAAATGGCGATTCACTTCTCGCTAAATCATTTGCAATGATTATCCAAAACAACTTTAACAACACAACACTTATTGGAACAACATATGTCATATCCGCTTGGCGAAACGTAATAAATTCGCATAAACTATTTAAGCACTACGAATCAGTTCTCTGTATGGTTCACTTCTCCTGCTGCAAGTTCACTTCAGTACAACTATGTTCCGAATTTCCTCAGGAGCTTTATATCGCTGGCAACGGGAGAGATGCTCAAGGAATCAACACAATCAACTTAACTTAATCCGTAGTCCTTTTCTTAAACACGCGCGTAATCCTTATAACCTATTTCCTTGCACAGTAATTTGTCTTTTCTTCACTTCAGCACGGTGATTCCGATTTGCCTCAGGAATCATTATTAACCAGCAACGGGTGAAGCAAGGGATCACAATGTGGAGAAAATTAATTATTTGAAAACGAACGAATTTTTAGAATGTTAAGACATTATCAACAGGATTCTTTCTTTCACCCGAATGTACAATAAATATAAGATACACAAACGTTTTTTAAGCAACGTTAGTTTATTGTAGCTAAAAATTCATAGAAGGAAAACACCACTGTGCCATCGAATTGACCGTTAAAATTTATTTTAATTTTTAACAAGTATGTTGAATGGTAAAATAACTGAAAGAGATTCTCATTTAATTCATTTATTTCTTTCTTGATTGAAATGATCACTAGATATTTAAATTTGAAATATATTTTTTACATTTATATTGTTATTTTATAATCCCTGCTTACTGTCTAAGTGTATTTACAATATTAATTGTGTTGGTGAGGGTTTGTTTTGGAATAACAGTGCCCGTATTATGCACGGAATAAACGGTTGGCGTACGCCAACAACGCATCCATAAAAGCACGTTAATGAATGTTCTTCATATGCTCTGGCATTTTTGTTTCGTACATAAGTATTTTGCAAATGAATATCTATCACCAAACCAGCCACTGATGAACCTTGCCAAATTTCGAGCTCTAGTGCAAACAGAAGTAAAGTTTGGCAATATTCATCCACTGGTGATAAGATCGTCATTTACACGTTAATACTATCATTTTCCTAGCAATTCATGCTTTGCAGGCGCATGAAGCCATGCGAAAGATGGTGGAACAAGCGATAAAATTCAACGATAGTACCCGATTATGGGCTTACACCTAATCCAAGGGCATAAAAATATACTCTTTGTATTGTGTGTCACGAAATACACTACTTGATAACGCAAACTTGTGATCCCGCTCTGACTTGTATGTCGCTGAATACAAAAATTATATATATATATATCTGGATTATATATATATAACTGAATTTTTGACCGATTTCCCTTTACCCCAGACAATGGCCGCTCTTTGACTGCTTGCAACTTGACGTTATCATTGAAATGTTACGTTAGATTATTGATGGAATCATTTTATGCAAATAATTTATGCGTTTAGCTGGGTCGAGGATTTATTGTTATCAGTCAACAGCTTCCGATTGAACTGCGTATTTTTAAGAAATGCATCATTGTCTGACAACCTTGCCGCAGCTGCTACGGCTGCATTAGTTAGCAATATTTGACTCACGTCGTTATAATTTGGTAAAAATCGAGCAATGTTCGCATTGTCTTCGAAGCCATTATCTGAACTAGTATATCGATGATTTGCAGCAATAGATTGCGTCTTTTTATTGTGGTGGTGATCTTTACGCAGTATATTAGGGACGGCAACTGCCGTTAGAAGTTGCTCATCTTCAGGTGGTACATTTTGTTCCGTTGATACAAGGGATCTCAAACTGTAATATAGGTGTTAAAAAATAAAGTGAATACATTTTTACATTAAAAAACTGTAAATTTTTGTTTTCTCTTAATTTTTTCTGTAATAGTTGGTTCTTTTGCTATAAAATAGCTGCATTTTAACCATATTCTTAGTAAGTTACATGCACATAATTTTACGTTACTCGTTACGTTTAAATTATCCAACAATGATAAAAATTTTGTACAAAATTAAAAAGAAACAAATTATTCTTACTCATTGCTATTATCCGCTAATTTTCCTTCTGCACTGCTGGGTGACTCTGAACCAATCCTCAAGGAATCCGATTCAAATGAGCCTAAACCGTCGCTGTATACATACGTAGATGATTCCATAGCTGGTGATGGGTATATGATCTTGTTAAAAGGGTAGTATGCATTCTGTGTGATTACAAAAATTAAAACGCCACATTATGAAATGAATTCATGTGCTTGGCATGTTTGTATGCGGTTGGAAAAGAGCGTACCTTTTCTGGCAAAACTCTTATCAAAGCCCATCGTTCCGCGCCATTTAAAGCAGCTGGGAGTGGGTGAGATTGGTCCAGCTGCTGCTGTGGTTGAAATTGTACAGCTCCCGGCACATCACTGGAAGCCATATGCCCCGGTTGGCCCGCGCGTTTGCCATGAGCTGCAAGAAATGTTCATAAGAGTGTGTTGTCCAGCGCTACTCGGTTGCACCATAGTTTTGTGTCTAACACTTACCTCCCCAGCATGAATGTCCGTAGCTCAGGCAGGATCCTGCAGGGCGCATAGCGTGATGGTAGGATGAGAAAAAAGGTGAAACATTGGTTAATTGGTTTCTGTTTTGATCGTCAGACTGTACAAAAATATTGATACATGATTGGATACGCTAGAAAGCTCAAGTTCGATTCCACCGAGTTTACAGTCACGCATATAGGAAATCCCAAATCAATTTTTTACATTATAGCCATTGTATGCCCTCTTGGGACCGAATGTGATTATTTACCAAGTTTAAAGTTCAAATGGTTAAACATTGAAGTTCATTTTAAATTATTGAAAGTCAAAGAAGTCCAAGGATCTTTGTTTGTTAAACTACAGTATTCACTATAAGATTCAGTCGTCACCTAGAACGATTAGACAACATGCTCGTCATGGGTTCGAGTACCAAATGGACTGTTCCCCCATACTTATTATTAACTATCCTGCTACGGGTAATCAATAAGTCGCTGAAATCCAAACTCACTAGTGGTTCAGTCAGCTATGGATCGACAACTGTTGTTGTGCCAAACAAGAAGAAGAAGAAGAAGAAGAAGAAGAAGAAGAAGAAGATATTATTCAGAGCCGAATGTGGCCGTCAAAGGACTTTAATATTAAAAAAGAACAACAACAAATACCTACTACATATTATATGTGTTTGCGTGTTTTTTTTAATTAATAGAACTCTTTTTGATCTGATCTCGTGATCTCGTAGTACAGTCGTCAACTCGGACGAATTAATAACGTGTCCGTCGTGGGTTCAAGCCTACAATGGACCTTTCCCCCCGTAGCAAGGATTGACTATGCAGCTGCGTGGTATGGATTAAGCATCGATAGCATTATATGCCGGCATGTCCGCGTTGGACGTTACGCCGAATAGAAGAAGAAGAAGTAGTTTACAGGCGGTCCCGAGATACACGGTTAATGATTATTTGGCATTTTACAATTTATGTGTCAAATAAGTATAATTTGCCCAAAGAACTGTCAAATTTGGAAAATCGCGTATCTCCGATCCGCGTATTACAAATACCGTGTATGTCGGGGACTACCTGTAATTCGTCCATACGGGGCTAAAACCCATGACGAGCATGTTATAAAGGGGTGCTAGTTGACAACTGTGTCACGAGAATGGCTCCGTGGATTTTGTTAGTGGGATTTTAAAAAAATATTCAATTCTGTGGGTTTTTTGTAAACAGTCTTCCGGTGTGTCTGGTAGCCTTTTTATTTTATTTTCTCACTATCCCTCTTGCCTTGTTTGCTCTCAAACAGAATGTTATCGTTGAAGTTGACTGTCATTTGAAGCATCCTATGGCCCTGTAAATATATCGTCATATATTGCCCGCTCAATACAGTGAATGGATTCCATGAAATGACTGCGTTATTTAAAATAGTGATGATTTTGTTTTAATCAAACATGTTTCCACGACAATTAATTTTAAACTGTCATGTAGCGTTCCATTAAAAAAATCTGTAATATTTTCTTCCCGTGGCATAAACAACTTCGCGTTGATCGTGTCCGCGTTATACGCGTAATATTTAGTAATATTTAGTAATATTTAATATTTGGTGTAAGTGAAAGGATCTACGCGATCCTGTAAACAAATATTCAGTCCAGCCTTTGAAACATTGAAACTACCTGTTGCTGATGGGAGAACGTTAAAATTTTGTTTTGATAATAAAAAACAAACTGAATTAATCAAATTTCTGTATATTTGTATTATTGAAGTTTGATTTTCTTCTTTGAAAAGTAATAATTAAATGTTTTGTTAGTATTGTCAAGATAACGCGTCAAGAGGACGCATCGGTCCATTGATGTCCTACAGAGTAAATGTATTGTATTAAAAATAAAAACAATGTAATAATTATAAAATGACTAAAACAAAAGTGTATATTTTTTCAGGCATAAATTAAGAGAGTTACGACCGTTCCTACGAGAAATAATTGAAGCGTTACACGGTTTGAAGCATTGTGTATAGTTAAATGTAAGTATAATTATATATTATAACCTGTAAACTAATAAAACGCTAGAGAGTACTATGGTTTGTCATGATTTTTTGAAGAGATAAACCTGTTTCTTTTAAAACTGCTTTGTGCTATATCAAAATGGTTACGAATGAGTTTATTACCTTGCTTGGATTGTAAATATATTACGTATATTGGTTAATGATTCAAGGTTATATCTTACCAAATCTCACGGTTACGATAGGCATCAAAGCGTACGACCTAACAACAGGACTGTCGTTGGTTTAAATTTTGAAAGGAAGCAACCTAATAACCATAGCTGTTACAGATAGGTCATAACGAATAGTCAATTTTATAGGTGGAAATAGTCAATTTTAAAGGCAACAAACCGATAACCTGCGTCTTGGGTCAAATAAATCTAATAACAATCAATTGTTCATGCATATTGAGTCTGCTTTGCAAATTTTTCATCTTAGTATCGTATCACCGGCAAGCGAATGAACTTCTTGTGCAAATTCTTAGTATAGGAGAAAAAAAGGCCAAAGGGTATGAAATAGTATCTGATGAAACGTATGAAACTGCTTCTGCAAATTTGCTCCAATTGAAATTTTGGAAGTTCAGCATTACGAATGGATATATGTATCCTTTTATTGTTGTCTGTAGAATCTTTTGTAAAGCTGACGCACATGAGTCCATATTGTTAGGTTTAATGGACAGTTGAATGACGAACCCGTCATCAATTAACAAACAATATTGACGGTGTGGTGTTACGGACTATTAGATTGTGTGTGCGTGTATCAGTTATCACATGTAAACGGGTAAAATAAAAAAAAATGAAACACAGAAGAAAAAAAAAAACAATCCAAAAACCAAAACACGTATATTATTTCAATTTTATTTTTTTATAGAAAATGTAATGTGTTGAAGATATCTGAAGGAAGATGATTTTGTCTATTTGTGACATGTTCGAGAATGGTGAAATTACTAATAGGAGAGATCGTTAGGAATATTTCAAAAATATAATTGTCGAGGAATATAGTTTGAGCATCGAATTATTATAAAGTCTTGCTTCTACCATTTAAATTTCTAATAGTTTATCAAATAATGATTTTTGTTTTCACTAAAAGTTATTTTATAAAACAAAATATAGCGTTTGTTCAAGCTGTATTAATTTTTAACCAAGGTTTAATGGACAATGTATGGCGGAAAAATGTCGCAATATAAATAATCCTCAGGCGGCTGGCATTTTTATTGTTCTTTTTCTTAATGTCAAAAGTATGCTAGATGGGTTCAGAAAGGACTCGTTATTTACATTTTCTTATAGATTTATGATACACACAAAAGGGTTTTTCTTATGGGAGAAGTAAACTGAAATGCAAATAATTTTATTTGCTTCAATCTGTGAAATGATAAACGAATGCGATTGTGCTCGCCTTATACGTGACCATGTTTATCTGTCCCTTCAACAAATTGGTCGAAAAATGTGTGTACTTTATGTACCCCTTAAGGTATTTTTTTAGCGTAATTGAAGTAAAGCGTTTGTGAAGACGAATATGTATAATGTTATTAAATTTTCAGAACAATATATCGTGACGTCATCGATCGATACCATCGTTGGTAGCAGAAATTCTAAATACAACAACGTATAAAATGAGTGACGCAACAGTGTGTCAACATGTTTTTTAGCTTGGTTTCTGGCTCGGAGAAGGAAATGGAAACGAATATGCCTTTCAGCGATTGTTTTACGGAGGCTTTGGCACTTTGTGTACTTGATGCAATGTCAACGATGCGCAACTTATCATCACAGCCCTGCAGCTTGGCCCTTCATCTCTAAACAGAGGAAATGCTTTGCAACAAAAGGATTACGGAAAAATGGAATTCTTTCACATAGGAAAAGCTGGTTGGTTAATCAAACAGCATGTTTGTTTTCCTGAAATACGTAGAAAACAAGTCATACGGATTGAAAAAACACAGGTGAAATCACACAACAATTTTAAAAATCATTGCAGGTTCTTTCCAACTATGTATTTAGATAAACTCTGAACTGTAGACAACCTACAATAAACACATAGACGCGTATAGCTGAAAAAAAATCGGGATACAGAATTTGAAATTTTGAGAAATTGTTTTTTTCGTTTTTGATTGAATGAATGATGGGGCTGTGTTTTTGATTATTAGCAATCGTGATATCTCTAAACGGAACTGCTTATTTACCGCGCTATTGAATTGTAGAGAACTGAAATAAAGCAAATACTGAAAAATAAGAAATATTTTCACTCATTCCAAAGAGTTGAATTACGTTTCGTTTTTGATAGAATTATCGACTTGTATCTTTTTTTTTCTTTGGCACAACAACCGTTGTTGGCCAAGGCCTACCCGTGAACTAATGAAATGAGCTTGATTTTCAGTAACTTATTGTTACCATAGCAGGATAGTCAGTCCTACACGTATGGGGACACGGTCTGTTCGGGGCTTGAACCCATGACGAGCATTTGTTAAGTCGTACGAGTTGTCGACTGTACCACCATATCGGCCCAATCGACTTGTGTAACACATGTAATTAATTTGATGTTAGACTTGCTGTTACATTTAACTGTTGGACCAAAATTGATACCAAATCTATGTTCCAAAATGTATTATTTATAATATTAATCAGGTAAGACATACCGCACTCAACACGACCAATTAGTAGTATGACGAGTACAAGCCATAAGAATCAAGCGCATGGATCGCGCTTAAGAAAAAATGCGCTTTTAAATAATGCATCCAGCTTTATTGTTTCACACTTCATTGAATATTATGCATTTTTTTATGTTTACTTCATTTTTTCAACAACTGTTAAGGAATTGCCGAAGAAACTGTATTATATTTAAAATATTTTCATTATCGGCATTTCCCCGTTTACCTTAGCACGGCATTTACCTTAGCAATTTTGTGTCTTATTAATATTTTTTAACGAGCAAAACGATCTATTTAGTCATGAATGCTTTATGTCGGATTAAGCTGTGTAAACTTTTATATGCTAGCCCACTGTATTGTTACGAACAGCTGGATCAGTCCGCTCGATGATAGCTTTATAGACATTCAATAATGATTTAAGGATTTCTTTGAAATTTCTTTAATTTATATGTAAAACTGTTCATGAAATATAGTTTTTATTTATTTTCTCTAGATACTATTTTTCATGTTATAAAAATCAGCTTTTAGCAATACCGAAGCCGTTCATACTGAATAAAAAAAACAATCGGATTTTTCTGTTTAAAATTCTAATGGACTGTCTAGTCTGTATCTTATTTGTTTATACTTATGCCTTCGAAAATTGCTTACTACTACTTCATTTTTTGGATATGATGCTTCACGCATTGCTATTTTATATTTTAACATTAACATACCTTTGATTTGTTTTGAACACACACTGACGAGTATAATAAAAACAATGAAACCTCGAATTTGATAGGCCATATTAGATTTTACTGTGAGCAGGAAATAATGCAGCTTGCACAATATCAATTTTGCTAAATACTTTAATCTCGTGATATGCAATTTTTAAAATTTGTCACTCAATGAAATTAGCAAAGACCATCATCACTGCTGCGTTTTATCTTATATTATGTAGCGCACTGCACAGCTAAAGTAAAACAACGCAATTCCGTTCAACTAAAGAGTAATGCTTTCACTTAAAAGAAAAATACAACAACAAACGCTGACTATTTACGGCGGCACACTGGATCCACTAGATCTTCACTTCAACAGTAAAGTTGGTTGTTTTTAGTTGTTAAAACGAGTTATCGAGGTAAAGTACCGGGAGCTACTGCGAGTTTCTCACGTCAGCTTCAGTATATATAGGAACAACCGAAAATTTACAACCCTATCGACCCGACGTATGATCCATCCCGTTCTCCTCATTGATAACAAGGTATACGCGGGTTTCAAAGTATTCAACATGCGCAGAAGATGGATAGAAAGAAGAACGTTATTTCACTTAATGGCGAGGTAAATTATGTAGTTTGATGTTAAAATAAAATTATTTTGGTGGATATGTAACGTGGTGTTGTAGCTATGTCGAGTTTTAAAATGATAATATTTTGTATACGTCTGGCTTTGTTTGGTATTGGACTTATGTGATAATAAATGTAAAGAATTTGTAAATGTTAATAGTTTTAATCTATATTTCATCTGTGTATGCGTGTATATTTGTATATCTGTATGTATATTTGCATATATGTAAAACTATATCTTTATATAAATAATAAAAAAAATAATGTTGTATAGTAAAATTTTGTATATATATATATATATATATATATATATATATATATATAAATATATATAAACTATACAACATAATTTGTTATATATAAATACCAACTGCATAAACACGAACTGTCACATGTGTGTGTGTGTGTGTGTGTGTGTGTGTGTGTGTGTGTGTGTGTGTGTGTGTGTGTGTGTGTGTGTGTGTGTGTGTGTTTGTTTGTTTGTTTGTGTGCTTTGAAACCGTAACTATATTACAGCTTGTATTGTATAAAATATTGCATGATCAGGTTTGATCATAAATTTACCATAGTCTACAACTAATCGAGAATAACTGCATACCAGGTGCATTTCCTATCGGTGAAGGTATGATAAGAGATTCATTGTGATTATTTTTGACGCTGAGGTGAACGTAGGTCATGTGAAGGCAAGAACTGGTTCAAACAATTCTATATGGCGGAGAAGGCTAGCATTGAGGTATCCTTATGCTAACTATGAGGCGTGAGGCATGTGGCTAGTAGAAGAAATAAATATTTTTAAGCAGTTTTACATGTGCATCATGTACTTAAATCTTTATAGTGTCATAGTTCACGATAGCAATAGTTCTTATTTATTTATTATTCATTTCTTCATTTCAAATTATAAATACGCGCCACGTGATTGCCGTATACGTGGCTGAGCATCTGGTTATCTGGTTGACATCTGGTTATGCTTTTTAAGAATATGCTTGAAGAACGTTCACAAAAATAGCTCTGACACAAATTTCAATTCAAAAGCACCTTTAAAAAGAAGAAACCTGAAACACCTGCGACATGATTTGTTTTTCTATGTCGACAAAATGCATGTGCCGGTTTCAAAACTATGTGCTCTGTATGTAGCAGATTTAATGTACACTATTTACTTTTGCTATAAGCAAATGTTTTATTGCAGTATCTTTTTTTTACTCTGGAGGAATGGCCCGAAGAGGCCGTATTGCTTTTTTAAATTCATAAAACATAAAAATAAATACAGGTTTCTTGGTAAAACAGTTTTTTTTTATTCTTATATTGTTGTATAAATTGTATTCGGTTTAAGCTATGTCATGCTATGTTTGTGAATGCAAATTTAAATAGTGTCAATTTACAGGAAAGCTGGTATTTAATGGACAATTAAACGCTACTTAAATGAACAAGGCAAGTGTGACTAGTGCAGGGTCAATATTTGTAATGATATATCAGTCATGTCAATCATCATACATTATATACTATTAACTAACTAACGAATGCTAAAAGCGGATGACGAGGTTGCGTATGTGTAATTTCACTGGCAAACGGTACTGATGGGCATGATTTTAACGCTGTTCGAATACATTTTATGCGTGCTGTGCAAATATTTGGTTTGCCTAGGGAAGTATCTTGGACGAGAAGCTTTGCTTAGCAGTGTCCATTTTTTCACTTTATTTTATAGCCGAGCACTTATTTAACGAGGACGAGCATGTACCGCGAGAGCGTTTGATCGAACGGCTATTCCACTGCATTAAATCTTCAATTAGGAGGATTGGTTAAGCACAAATAAAGCGGTTGGAGTGAATTCGAGAAATCGACGAGCAGAGGCGGATTTATCCATCTCAGGGCCCTGAGCGGGGGTCGAAATATGGTCCATAGTTTCCATAAAAGTCCCCCACATATATCAATATCAACAAACGTCACACTGTTCACACTTTTAAGAATAGTTTTTACAAAAATCAAATACATAACTCTGAATTCGTTAGGAATTAATTTTCTTCTGTCCTTTTATATGGAAGTTATTGTATTATTTCAAAAACATCTATAGTCTTTGTGTAATCAGGCTTACATATTTTACATATTTTTAGGTTGTCCTGGATGTTTCCCGTAGCGAAATTTTTTCAAAACTGCATTCAAATACTAGTGTTTTGGATAAGAAAACTTTCATTTTCTACAGAAGTCAAACAATCAAATGATGAACTGTCGTTTTTATACTTCAGATTTTCCAAATTGCAGCACTGATATAGTTGGTATTGATTCAGTTGTCCTGACCTTGGCCAATTTAACCATTGTAACAACTTGATAATTGGTCTGATACACCTAAAAGGCATATTTTGAAAGCCTACAAAAAATGAATTTTACCTAACAAAAAAAAACCGAAAAAACCGGAATCAAATGCATTTCCTATTTAACGGCATCCGCTTTGTTAACGGTGAAAAAAGGTTATCTGGGAATCACAAGGAAATGCATTGTTTCAATATGTTTTATAGTCTCAATAGTTGGGGAATTTCCTATCTTTTGGTGTGCAATAAGTCATCTTCTGTTAAATATGTAATGAAATACAGTCTTTTCCCGAGTTACGCGGTTTTTGCGTTCCCGTTGAATTCGCGTAACTCGAATATCCGCGTAAGTCGAATTTTACATTTTCTACTAAAATACTTTTGATTACTCGGAGTTTTTATTTAATTTAGTACTTTCATACACTTCATCGTTTATTTGATAAGATTCGTGCAGAAAATTCTAATATTTCTGGCGGTTTCAATTTGTTACAAAAATGCAATGTACAGGCGGTCCCCGAGATACACGGTTCATGGGGACCGAAAACGGCCGCAAAATACCGCGTATCTCGAATATCCGCGTAAGTCGAATCTCGTGATTTCCAGCTAAAATATCACTAATATTCGTGTAATTTTGCAAGTAGGGGGCAGTTTTAGTCACTTTATGAATTATTTGATATGAGTCTGACTGAATATAATAGTTTAAAACCTTTTGAAATAAATCTTCACATTCGATCAAAACGGAAATTATTTTGCAATTTACAATTGATGTGTTAAATCAGTACTGTTGGAACATTTATAAGGTTCCACGGCACTGTCAGCGTTATGAGGGACAAAAACATATAAATAGGTGAAAGGTGTCAACTTTCGGCTCTTTCTCTAACACGATTTCGACCAGTGTAGAATAAAACTAATTTTTTGACACTCGTCCACCAGCCTAAAAAATTTGGTTATTGATTTCATGTTAGAATTTCTAACATTAAAAAAAAATATTTCGAGCGAACTGCCTTTATAACCGCGTAACAACACCGAAAAATCCGCGTTCGCATTATTCCGTGTAGTGGCAAATTTGCAGTGCAAGTAAGACAAGATGGAAAACCAGCAGTAGGTGTGCAGGGCAGTACAGGAGTGCAACTCTACACCCATCGTGAATCCGGCTACGAGGCGTGAAGGAGTTCAAGTAACCAGGGCGTCAACGAGCTCGATTCCGGAAAGTGAGAGTACGCGGCAATCCCCTTTGGAAGCGAGCACGAGCCAGAGCAAATTGGAAAGGCAGGTGCAGGGCGAGACAATGAGGGATGCTGAATCCAAGATACCAGCAGTGCACACGGGCTGCTCGGGTGAGTCTTACCATAGCCACGAAGGCGAGACGGGAAGCGAAAGGAGGATAGTGAGTGAAAGTTTACGCATGTCTATGGACCAACGACGCCAACGAATGGCTGAAATCGAACAAGAATTCCGTGAGCTTCGCGAGCTTCTCGAACTCGAGAAAGCGAAAGAATGGTGCCAGGAAACGGATCGTTTGGGGGCGCCAACATCAAAACCGCTGAATTCCGAGGGTCACGCTGATCGAGAAGCGTTTGAAGAATGGATTCTTACCATGGAAAGTTCGATGAGGCGAACCCCACAAAAAGAAAATGGCTTGGCTAGAGGTCAAAACCCTTCAACCCGAGGGCAACGAGTGACGTACTGTGATGGCTACGGAACGACGTCACTAGCGCAAGGGCCGTGTGACAAGCGCACGCCCTACGGTGTGATGCCCTATGATGAACGCACCATGTGTCATGAACGCGCGACGTATGATGACCGTGCCACTTACAATGAACGCGTTACCGCTAACGAGCGCGCGGCATATGATGACCGTGCCACTTATAATGAACGCGTTACCACTAACGAGCGCGCGTTGTATGATGAACGTAAGGGTTATGGTACCAGCGATATTTTTGAACGAAGAGGAGCGGGTGTACCCCGCGAATCAGGACCATCCTTGTACACTACACACACTGAACCGCACACATCATACGCAAACTACACACAGCACGCACCACAAAACTCTTTTTTGAACCACTCACAAATACACCTGTTCTCACTTTCCTCTGAATCGTTATCCGGTTGCTATGGATCGCAATCCATGAGAATGGATCGCAATCAACTACGTCTGAATCGTTGTCAGCTACGTTTGGATCGTTTTCAGCTACGTTTGGATTTTACGTTAGCTCGCGCCAATTTTGTTGCGGCGCATAGTTTATTTAGTGACCGCTTGGCGTACCTCACGATTCACATCATAACAGACGATATGAAAAGCAACAATTTCATATTGTTCTATGTTTGAACCCAATTGAGAGCTTCTCATTGAATTCTGAAACCCCATTTTTAAGCAATGAATAACATTTGACAGATTTATTGGCTTCTATGCATCAGAATAGATTCCCAACCAGACCGTCCCTCCATAGCAAAGAAGGAATATCCGGCTAAATCTTGAAAGCCTAAACAGGACTGAATGACTACGTATGTCGTCACGCCAAAAAGAAGAAGATTGTGCATGTTTGTTTGGAAAAGTTTGGTCAAATAAACAATAAAGTATGAATGGTGATGTAAGCTTCACATAAAAAAGTGATTAGATTTTACAATTGAATGCATTAATTATTTAATTCTTTCCTTGGAATGCAAATGTGTCCCGCGGTCACTGAATAAACGGTTGCGCTGCAATGAAATTTGCGCGAGCTACCGCTAAATCCAAAGGTAGCTGAGAGCGATCCAAACGTAGCTGAAAACGATCCAAACGTAGCTGACAACGATTCAGACGTAGTTGATTGCGATCCAATCTCATGAATTGCGATCCATAGCAACCGGATAAAGATTCAGAGGAAAGTGAGAACAGGTGTAACTGCACGGCAGGGTTTCCCGCGGGATTTACGTTCGCAGGATCAGTTGAAGAGTGGCCACGTTTTATCTCCACCTACACCCGTACCACCATTGCCTCCAATTATTCGGACGACGAAAATTTAGTGAGGTTACAACACTGCCTGAAAGGTGCAGCACTAGACGCTGTCGGGCACCTGTTGCTGTTCCCGGGCGGGTTGAGTGAAGTAATCAGCACGTTGAAGGCCAGGTATGGAAGATCAGATTTGATTGTGGATCGAGCGGTAGAGAGTGTTAAACGACTACCCGCCCCTAGAATGGAGAAATTGGACACGATTGTAGAATTCGGGTTCGCAGTGAAGCGTTTGATCGCGACGGTCCAAGTATCGGGACTGGTAGGCTACATGTACGACGTGGTGTTGCTTAAGGAGCTCACGAGGAAGCTGCCTCCAGTACTGTGTATTGAGTGGGCTCGATTGAGAAAACGATCACACGAAGTGAACATCTTCTTGTTTGGACGATGGATTGGAGAATTGGCGGGCGATCTCTGTGGGGTCATTGATATGCCTGACACTGATGTGGGCAAAGGCATTCATCAGGCTCGACCCAACCAACAGCAACCTCCACGCACGACAGCTGGGCCGAGCTATCGATCCGGAATGGGACGTCCAAGCAACGCGTACTGCAACACTAACGTTGTGCAGGTAGACCGCTCTACCGGCAACTCTTTGGTTGACCTTTCATCGTCCTGTGCGGAGGTACATGTGGTTCGCTGGCCAGTTGTAACAAGTTCCTGAGGACGTCGGTAGCATCAAGGAGGGCGTTCGTGAATGAACGCAAATTATGCCGCAAGTGCCTCGACCATCACTACGGCAGATGCCCCGTCACGGCCTCATGTGGTGTTAATGGGTGCGATCTTCTACATCACGCGTTACTGCATCAATTCGAAGGCTCACTCGCAGGACCCGGGACGATGGCGCATGAAAAGAGAGGTACACACGTTAACACACATTCAAGTACTAACGAAAGCGTTCTTTTAAAATACCTTCCAGTAGTCCTGCATGGTCCGAAAGCTAATGTCGAAACATATGCATTTTTTGACGACGGCTCCACATCCACCTTCATGGATCACGACCTGCTCGAAGAACTAGGTTTGAAAGGTACGCCACGTCCGTTGTGCATTCAGTGGACAGGAAATGTCACGCGGGAGGAGCACGATTCGGTACAGGTAGCAGTGCACATATCGGGGAAGCAGAAGAAAACAGCGCCCTAAGAGCTGTCAACTGTACGCACAGTTCACAAACTGGCACTTCCTAGGCAGACCATGGACGCATCCCAACTCGCAGCCGATTTTGCACATCTGAGGGGCTTACCGCTGGAGTCTTATGTCGATGTAGCACCACGCATCTTGATCGGCGTTGATAATTGCATCCTGGGACAACCGCTGAAAAGTTTAAAAGGAAGAAATGACGAGCCAGTTGCGTCTAAGACCCGTTTGGGATGGGTCCTGGGAGGGCCGTGCTCGGTAGCGACCGCCACGCCAAAAACATCCCTACCGTTGTTCCATATATGTTCATGCGACGACTCTGATGAAACACTCAATGCTGCAGTAAAAGAACACTTCGCTTTGGAATCTATCGGCATCGATAAGACTGTGGACGTAAGGCAGTCCAAGGACAACGAACGTGCCCTTTTGCTATTGGAGCGCGAGACAAAATTCGATGGCCGGCGTTATGAAACTAGTCTCCTGTGGCGCTACACCGACATCAAGCTGCCATGCAACAAAGCTGCCGCGTTAAAAGGTATGAGTGCCTGCAACAAAAAATGAAAAAAGATCCCATTTTAGCAGAAGCAGTTCGTGAAAAGATGGAGGACTACAAGAGGAAAGGCTATATAAGACGCTTAACCGAAGACGAATTGGGCAAAAGATACGACAACGATTGGTACCTGCCCATCTTCCCTGTAACCAACCCGAATAAGCCTGGAAGGATACGGATGGTTTTCGACGCAGCAGCAAAGGTACGTGGCGTCTCACTAAACTCATTCCTTCTAGCTGGGCCAGACATGTTAGCCGGTCTGCTTGCTGTCCTGTACAAGTTTAGAGAGTATCGTGTGGGGATAGTAGGAGATATCCGCGAAATGTTTCATCGCGTGGGCGTAAAAAAGGAAGACCAGAGAAGCCAAATGATATTTTGGGAAGGCGACGATAACGAGGCTAACCCAGTTGTTTACGTCGTTACCGTAATGACGTTCGGAGCATCTTGTTCGCCGAGCTCTGCACAATATGTGAAAAATATGTGAAACGCAGACCGGTTCGAGAAGGAGCATCCCCGCGCAGTCGAGTGCATCAAGGGCGAACACTACGTTGACGACATGCTGGCCAGCGTAGAAACTGAAGAGGAGGCTAGCGATTTGGCAAAAACAGTCCGCTACATCCACGCCAGCGGATGCTTTGAAATCCGCAACTGGGTTTCGAATTCGTCGATGGTTGTGGTATCGTTGCAAGAAACGTCGTGTACTGAGAACAACGTAAACATGGAATGCGGCTCCACAACAGAGAAGGTGTTAGGTATGTGGTGGGATACTGTATCCGATTCATTTACCTTTCGGCTATCTCCGAAGTATGATCGAGACCTATTAACGGGAGAAAAAACGGCAACAAAACGAGAAATCCTTCGAACACAAATGAGCCTATTCGATCCGATGGGCCTGCTAGGTCATTTTATCATGTATTTGAAGGTTCTCCTTCAAGAAATCTGGCGTAGCGCATACACCTGGGATCAGCAACTCGACGGGCGAATAGCCGAAAAATGGGCAACATGGTTACGAGTTCTGCCGGAAGTCGAAAAGGTATCAGTGCCAAGGTGCTATCGAAAACTATGCACAACACAGGCAAATGTACAACTGCACGTATTTTGCGACGCGAGCGAAAGCAGGACGGCGGCGGTGGCATATTTCCGTTTTGAAGAGGAGGGGAATGTAGAAAGTATCATCGTGGGTTCTAAGACGCGTGTAGCACCACTAAAGTTCGTATCCATTCCTAGACTCGAGCTACAAGCAGCGGTTATAGGTGCTAGATTGGCTGATACCATACGTCAAAGCCATAGAATGGCAATAAGTCGGACGACCTTCTGGACGGATTCACGAAATGTGCTTAGTTGGCTACACTCCGATCATCGACGGTATAGCCAGTTCGTGGCGTTTCGTGTAGGGGAACTCCTCGAAACCACAAATGTCAACCAGTGGAGGTGGACCCCGGCCAAGCTCAATGTTGCAGACGACGGCACCAAGTGGACTAAGGTACCAGACTTATCGCGAACTAGTCGATGGTTCTCTGGCCCTGAGTTCCTTAAACATCCCGAGTCTGATTGGCCAGCAAAGGAAACACCGATGAGCGACACCAGGAGGACAGTCAACCAGGAGGAGCTAATGACAGCATTTTGTGGACCGAACATGAAGTGGACTTTCAATCCGCCGGGAGCCCCACATTTTGGTGGGTGCTGGGAGCGGCTAGTTCGGTCTGTAAAATCGGTGCTGGAAAAATTCGACCTGCCACGACGACCAACGGACGAGGTATTAGCGTCAACCTTTACGGAAATTGAAACTATTATTAATTCCATACCCCTCACGTACGTGCCGCTGGACAACGAGATGGCTGGACCGATCACTCCTAATCATCTACTGCTAGGGAGTTCGAACGGAAGCAAGCCCTCTAATGCCTTACATGAGGGACCAGCAGCGGTGAAGTCAGGATGGAAGGCGGTTCAACTTAATGCGGACATATTCTGGAAAAAATGGGTTGCGGAATACTTACCAACGCTTACACGAAGAACGAAGTGGTGCCAACCGGTCCGGCCCATCCAGGAAGGAGATATTGTTATTGTGGTTGACAAAACGCTTCCGCGCAACTCGTGACCCAAAGGACGCGTCATTCCCGTCGTGTGCGCCAAGGACGGTCAGGTCAGACAGGCGACCGTGGAAACAAGCAGCGGAATTTATGTGAGACCTGCGCATAAAATAGCAGTATTAGATATAGAACGAAAGTAATTACTTACCTCGCAAGCAGACCGCATTACGCAACCACGTTATCAGAACGGAAGGTAAACAAGGCTGACAGTTAGGATATCGTGAGACAACAGCATAATTAATCTAGATCAATATAACAACGTTTCACTCGGGGGACAATGTTGGAACATTTATAAGGTTCCACGGCACTGTCAGCGTTATGAGGGACAAAAACATATAAATAGGTGAAAGGTGTCAACTTTCGGCTCTTTCTCTAACACGATTTCGACCAGTGTAGAATAAAACTAATTTTTTGGCACTCGTCCACCAGCCAAAAAATTTGGTTATTGATTTCATGTTAGAATTTCTAACAAGTACAATTTGCTGAAAGAATTGTCAAATATAGAAAACCGTGTATCTCCGAATCCGCGTATAAGAGGTACCGTGTATCTCGGGGACCAACTGAGTACAGAACTTGAAGCAAATTTTACTGATATGACATTTAATCTGTCAAATTTAGAAAACCGCGTATCTCCGAATCCACGTAAGTCGAGAACCGTGTAACTCGGGAAAAGACTGTATTGCAGAAAACCCAACATTTTACGTTCAATTTCACTGGAGCTGTAGCCCGGTGTATGATAAGCCATATTCTTATAAATATTTAAAAAAGTATAGCAGAAAAACCAAAAATCTCTTGCTAAATTTCACTGGAATCGTAATCCGGGCTAAATATGGAAGAATGCGAAACTATGTTAAGTTTGTCTAGGCCTTCCAAAATTATCTCCAAAATTCGTAAAAACCTTTGAATTCTCTAAACGTTATCAACACATTCCACACAATTGCTTGTAAGAATGTACTTCTTAAGACGGATTTAGTTATCCGTTCATAAGTGCAATTATAAAAGCAAACTAATATGAGGGTTAGCCATCGGCCCCCCGCGGCCGCTCAGTCCGCTTATAGGAATATCCGCTTCTACCCTTCAGTACTCTAGCTGCGGCGTCTGCAATTATCGCTCTAAGTAAGATGGATATCCGTTTTCCATTTATGATAACTTCGTTGTCCAGGACATCATTTAATTTGATACCAGGCGGCAAAGATAATCCTCTGCATTGTCCGGTTCAAAGGTTCCACAAAATATTCCAATAGTAATTATTGAAACTTCAGGAACACCATGCAGCTGCATCAAAATAGGCCATAACCGGGTAGTTCCGCTATTATGCAGAGGAATATCATCCATAGAAATATTCAATTCAAATGAATCAACGGGAGCCGGAGTAGTGCTGTAATAAACAAATACATTATAACAAACGTTTCAGAGATTTCGCTATTCCTTTGCACCACATTTTTACACCAGCTAAATTTTATTTTTCTTTTCCCACGTCTATTGAAGTTTTTAAATATGTCCTGCAATCTTTAGGAGCAGAAAATTAGTTGTTTCATGCATTGCTTCTAGTGGCATGCATTAATTGCAATAATAGTGGCATGCGTGTTTTGATGGTTTAGAGCCCACAATCGAATACGGCTAATCCAAACTAGTGATAGGAATAGTTCAGAAAATTAAAGAACCGAACGAACCTGCCAATCTGGAGAAAAAGAACGGAACGCAGGTTCAAGATAACCTGTCATGTTTACGCGTTTTTTAGTTGCTCACTTTATTTATGAATAACTGTAAAGTATTCATTTAATACTGTGTAACATCTTTTATGTACAATAATCACACAGTTTCAATTCAAGCAGAACTAAACAATAGCTTATTGAATATGTAAAACTATTCTGCTGCTAAAAGAAAATCGCTTAACCTAAGTATCCCGCTATACAGTGCATTTTGTATTAAAAGGTCGAGACATTTTGTTGTTTTTGTTTTTAACTAAAATTGATCTTTTTTCTTTTCTTTTTATTTTTCTAATTAATGATTTCAATTAGACACGTTTTACAACTCACACTACATTTATTGAATTAATATTTCTCAAAAGAAGCAGTTAGCATCGAGTCATCGGTCTATGATAGTGACGGGCGGGTCGACCCGAACCTATCGGGTCGGAGCCAACCGTAAGCGACCCGGAGTCGTTCGGGTCGACCCTAAAAGGTACAAATAGGTTCAGTGGGTGCAACGACTTCGATAGGTGCGAGAAATCATAAGCGACTCCGACCCGTTGGTGCAACGAGTTCGGGTCGGGTCGGGTCACGGTAGGTTCAGTTTGACCCGAGGGTGTAGCAAGTTCGAGTCGACCCGATAGATCAGTAGGTGCGAGAAAGCATAAGCGACTCCGACCCGTTGGTGCGGCGAGTTCGGGTCGGGTTGGGTCGGATTGAACCTATCTTGACCCGACCCGACCCGAACTCGCCGCACCAACGGGTCAGAGTCGCTTATGCTTTCTGAAATGAATCATATGACCCAACACTAGTCTATAACAAATGCATAGAGTGTTAAGTTCTTTCCGTAGGGTTGACATTATACTTTACGGTGCACTAACGGGGTTTCCAATTGTCCAGTAGTGCACTTTAATTGGTTATAAGAATAGCGCTATTCCATGGGTCGACAAACGGTGTTGTTGTTGTAAATTATTGCGGAAGGCTCCTGGCTGATCCTGGATGCTTTGTTTGCAGCAAATCGGCCCATCAAATCAAAGCGCAACTTTCTCCGTTGAGCATTCTTGGCCGCATCGCAAAAGCACTGAGAGCAACCGGTCCAGCACAGACTGCAGAGAACGTTGAGAGTAGCCGGTTGACATCGGATCGATAAGAACGTTGATAGCAGTGGGTTCATGTCGGATCGCAAATAACGGTGGGAGAAACAGGTTCAGTTTGAACCTGGTTAGGTTAAAAATAGGGATCGAATTTTCGAATTGCTGGTTGCAGTAGTGACGCTATTTCCTTAGCTTTATACACACTTTCGCATGCTATTTATTGAACTTCCTCTTTCCTTCACTGTTTCCAAATATTGCGGTAACTTTCCGTTACCCTTTTTCTCTCGTTCCTTCTTCCACTCACTGCGCTAGAATATCCTCGACTGATGCTGCGCATGTTCAGACGGCGCCTGTCTAGAAATGAACTTGAAATGAACTCCAGCACATCGAAAGCGACAGCGAAAGCTCTGGACAGACTCGCACGGGCCAAAACAGCCTAAGTCATACAAAATCATGAAAAAGTCTGCGCCCTTTTGTTCCGACGTCCTCGTGAAGTTTACCGAGCCGAACCGAATAGTTGTGTTCGATAAACATGTGTGCGTATCATGTAGCAGCATTTGTACTGCTTCCCAAGTAGCAACCGAAGCCTGTTTCTCCCAGTTTCAACCCCCTCATGTCCATGCTCTTTTACATCCAGTGTGCTCTGAACCGTGAACATGAGAGTATGTGTTTGTGTGCTACGTGAAGTATTTTTCCTGCGTAAAACACTTTCCTGTACTGCACCATTCGCGGTGTTCTTTTTGCTTTATCGGAGGACGAATTTTTATCATCTAATTGTTTCGGTAAGTGTCCTTTTCTAAGTGTCTGAGAGTGCTATGTGATATTTATTCTAATTAAAACATTGCATTTCACAAGTTTCAGATGTGTGGTGCTACCGCTAGCTGTTCTCCAAACCTCTTCAAATTGCGACACTGTGTGCACAGACGTTCAAGGTTTAATTGATCCTCAAGCACAAAGGTAAGTTTGTCACAGGGGCGTAGAACAGAGAACGTAAGCGTGAGTCGTCGCGTGTGTGTGTACGTACACTCGAGAACTCATTTTTTGCTCTTTCCTGGAACCCACATGTTCTACATTTTTCTGACTCTAAGCAACCAAAGTAGAACGGGAAGTAGAAGGCTACTACATATTCTATTTTCCTTACTACTTTCTAGCGTTTCGAATCGCTTGGGTATCGGGCGTTGTGCCGTTCAAAATCTAGAGAAAGACGACAGGCTCTCTCGCTTTGGCACAGAGGAAAGTTTTCCAATAGCTTCGGTTTTGCTGGTTTTGCCTGCCCACGCCCGAATCCAGAGTCGATTAAATACGATTCTATCTTCACCATTAACATGAGAGGGACAGGGCTTATACCCCGAACGTACCCGAAAGGTTATCATGCTTCATCATCAAGATCTAAAGGCAAGGATAAGGTAAAAGAGACACAAAAAATTTCCTCACGACTACACATGTCCTCTAGGCGCGTTGTCTATGCGTCTCGCTCGGTATCACAGCGGCATATGGCAGGTAAGCAGTACAACTTCAGCTACCTGATACGCAGACATGTTTATTGAACACAATTATTCGGTACGGCTCGGTAAACTTTCATGATTTTGTATGACTTCGGCTGTTTTGGACCCCGCGTGTAGGCGCTGACAATGAATCTGTTTTACTACCGTGCTTCAATCATGGGAAAACAGCCAAAACTGAAAACCCCGTTAGCACTGTATAAGTGATTTAGGGCGGTACAATCTATATGAAATTATTTATATGAATAAAAAAATCTGTGTGACTCAAAAACCCTTTACAGTGTTGGTCATCATGTTGGTACGAACCGGATGATCGCACTGCCCACTAGTGTTGAGAAATTCAGGATTTGGACGATTAGAAGATTCACCAAGCTGCATTAAAGAGATCAGGTGATGGAAACCAGAGTATTTTGAAAATCCGTCACTTGACATAAGGTCTCCGGGATTCAAACCTTTTTTACGTGTTTTTGTACCACGGGTACCACGGTTCTCTCCCGCTCCCATATAAAATACACGGTGCGCTCTCTCAATGCTGGGTATCCTTTCTCGTCACACAGTTGGGTTTCTTTCACTCCCTCCGACTCTCTCATGCAGGCGCAGCCGATGGATGAATCGGAGGAGGGCTTTACTACAGTGAAGCGAAAAAGTTCTGATCCAGACAGAATGCGAAAAAAGGGCTAGTAATGAGCGCTTACCTTCAACGTCCCGTGATCAATTCATGGGTCAATCGTTGAAAGGGAATCCCAGATTTCGAACGTATCCCGCATTTTATAACGGGATACATGATGTATTCCGGCATGATGTGTTTTCATGCCGAAAAATAAACAGCTAGATGTAAGAGCAATTACGGCATCCGTTTATGAAAAAATATACAGGTGTCTTCGACATTATTCGCCCGCGTCCAAACAAGCTGCGGGTCACCGCAAAAGACCGGATGCAAGCCAATGCTATTGCGTCCGATTCGTCCTATACGGAGGATTACCGGGTATATATTCCCGGTGGATTGGTGGAAGTCGTCGGTGTCATTGATGACTTAGATTACCCCTTAGAGGACATCCTAAAGTACGGACAAGGGGCTTTTCTACACCAATCCTCCCCTCGGGTAAAGGTCCTTGAAGTTAAAAAAACTTTACGCTTCAAGTGCGGTCGATGGAAAGAAGGTGTTCCGTGAGACTACCTCACTCCGGATCACCTTCGAGGGTACAGTCCTGCCAAACACGCTGTACATTGAAGGGCTCAGAGTGCCCATCCGTCGACCATTTGTGAAAAAATAGCCAGACAAGTGATACACGTTCCAGCCAAAACCAAAACAAACCGTGCCGCATCTGACGTGTGTTTTCGAAGACGACAATTGTGAAATTGAAATGGACAGTGTACCAAAAACGACTTGACTTGTTTGTAAGTGGTAGACAATTGTGTTTTTCAAATCGAGGATTGCTAGTAGACTGTGGACAGTTGTTAATTGGAATGGAAAACCCTGTAATATTATTCGTCAAGATCGACATGAGATATCGATCACACCCGAGGTAATCGAAAACGTCGCGATCCAGGCAAAGCTAGGGGATCTTGACGTTTCTATTGCCTCAATTTATATCCCACCGGGGGCCAATTTGGATTCAAAGAAGATCAACAAGGATCTTGAGACAGTAGTAACGGTAGTACCAAAACCATTTTTCATCCTGCGCGACTTTAACGACCATGGATCAGATTGAGGTTGCACGCATGACGATAATCGTGCACCATTAGGGACATTAGGGATAACTGCGACACACACAGTTTGACAATTCTAAACTCTGGTGAAGCATCTAGGGTGCCCTCACCTATGGCACGACCCAGCGCAATAGACCTATCTCTTTGTTCATCGTCTTTAGGGCTGGATTCTATGTGGAAGGTAATCCAAGACCTGCTTGGCAGCGACCATCTGCCAATAAAGATCTCCATTATCAAGAGGAGTCGCACAGTCGATCAAGTTCCCGTTAATTGTGACTTAACGAGGAACATCGACTGGACGAAATACGGCGACCAAATGACCGCTTTGCTAAACCGCGTAGAACCCAGTTTCTCCGTAAATGAGGAGTATACAAATCTCGTGATGGTGATAAACGAGTGCGCCATTGGTGCCCAAACGAGGCCGCCCCCCTAGGCAAGGATTTTTTAAAAACCACCCACTCCTTGGTGGGATGCGGATTGTAAAGCGGCATTCTCAGCGAAGCGGAAGGCTTTGCCAGGTATAGAGACACCGGCTCCATGGAACTATACGTCCATTATAGAGGCCTGGAGCGTAGGTGCAAAAACTTGCTTAAAACAAAAAAAGGTCATACTGGCCGAGGTATGTCAAAAACCTCAAGCCTTCCACTTCGCTAACGGAGCTTCACAGCATGGCGAAAAGGATGCGCAACAGCAAAGCAACTAACGAGAGCGAAAGGGTTTCTGGGGCATGGCTAGAGCCATTTGCACAAAAAGTCTGCCCTGATTTCGCTCAAGCATCACCATTTGAACAGAGTGCTCATGGGAGTGATCCTCAAATGGATTCACCGTTCACAACCAGCCGTACCGGCGAACTCGTTCGACGAGAAACATTCGTCGCTCATGAGTGGACAGGGTTGTACCGCTAGGTTGGCCAGTACAAAATCTACACGGTTTTCTAATTTTTGATCTAGAGGGCTATGAAATGAGTGAAAATGAGCGTCGCAGCGAACATTCCCAGGAACGAACGAGTTCGCCGGTACGGTTGAATGGTTGAGCTATCGCTTGCTCTGTACTCCAGCAATAATTCGTCTCCAGGATTGGATCAGATTCGGAACAAATTGCTCCGTAATCTGCCAGATCTGGCGAGGAAACGCCTGTTGAGATTATTCAACATTATGTTGGAGCTTACATAACACCGTCCCGTTGGAGTGGAGAGAAGTGAAAGTAGTCACCCTTTTGAAACCTGGTAAACCGGCATCAGAATTCAACTCATATCGACCGATAGCAATGTTATCTCGTCTGCGATTTTTTTTTTTGAGAAAATGATTCTTTTTAGATTGGACAATTTGCTTGAATCCATAGGCCTCTTGTCAAGTACCCAATTTGGCTTTCGCAAAGGCAAGGGTACCAACGATTGCTTGGTGCTGCTTGTGTCCGAAATCGAGATGGCTCATTCTCGTAAAGAAATAGCATCTGTATTTCTTGACATCAAGGGGGGCTTTTGACTCAGGATCAGTCAATGTTCTGGGTCAAAAGTTAGAATCTGCGGGCTTAACCCCAAGACTGAATAACGTCTTATTCAACCTCCTTTCGGAAAAGGCAATGAATTTCGACAATGGCTTCATGAAAATTCGGAGAGTCAGCTTTAATGGACTACTACAAGGGTTCTGTTTAAGCCCCTGTTGTACAATTTTTATGTCAACGATATAGATACTTGCCATGCACCTGGCTGTAGCCTTAGGCAATTGCCGGACGACGGTATTGTATCAATCGCCAGCAACAACATCGCCGACCTTCAAAGTCCTTTGCAAACCACACTCAACAATTTAGAAGTGTGGGCCACAAACCTAGGTATCGAGTTTTCTCTAGAGAAAACGGAAATGCTGATATTCTCTTTCTTTTACAACACTGAGAGTAATAGACGCTTGAATTTGGTTGACCCAAAGGTCGATATCCTTTTATATGGTAAAAAGATATCCATTGCCAGATCTTTTCGATACCTAGGGTTTTGGTTTGATAGCAAAAATGTATGTAGGACACATATTGACTATCTGGTACAGAAGTGTACAAGAAGAATCAATTTTCTCAGAACGATTACCGGACTCTGGTGGGGTGCACACCCCAAAGACGTCCTTAACCTATATAAGACTACGATACTGTCCGTCTTGGAGTATGGTGGCATATGCTTCCACTGGGCAGCCAAGTCGCATTTAATCCGACTTGAGAGGATTCAGTATCGCTGTCTTAGAATCGCGCTAGGTAGCATGAAGTCGACTGATAACATGTCACTCGAAGTGATGACGCAAAAGCTACGATTTTAGGCTACTATCGCTTCGCCTTTTCGTCCGCTCTACAGTATTAAATCCCTTGATAATCGAGAACTTTGAAACACTGAAAGAGATAGTATAACGTCAAACGTCATAGTAACTGGTCGAAGATTCTTTGCGCTACGATATTTTATAAAGTTATTCAGTGAAAACTTATCCCTAACGCAACCTGCTTGCTTGTGCTGCCTGCCTCAACCTGGTTTCCATTAACAGTCAAATTGCTCATCTGCAATCACCTACAATCATTTTTCCTGCTCTATAATCAATACCCCATTTCAACTATTGCTGTACCATTTTACAATGGCCGGTATCTGCGCCGTTTGTGCCAACGACATCGTACCTGCTGATCGAATTGTGAAATGCCAGGGTTGGTGCAATGCCGAGTTTCATTTCACATGCAGTGGACTCTCTGAGGAACTGTATGCTATTATAGAGTCCTGTGCACAACTTTTTTGGGCATGTAAGGCTTGTGTAAAGTTTCGTAGAGATCCGCGTTCGGCTGTGCTTAGGTCGTCTACCCCTTACACCCACACCACTGTCGACTTATCGTCCAGCATTGCCGACCTTAACACTTTGACCGCCAGCCTGACGTCACAGTTTTGAGTGAGCACGTAGCGCATGGCAAGAGAGCGATGAGAGAGACAGTTTCTCGTGCGATTGTTATCACTCTTTTGTTTCATTGCGATAAGCTGCGTAGCACATGTCGTTCTCGTTATCTCTTTCCTACCTCATTCGTTCTCAAGAGAATCACTGAGCGTCAGATGCAAAGCTGAACGGTGAGCAAAAACGTAATGCGAATTTATATGACACGGCGCTTAAAGTGTTAAAGCGAGCCTCCATAGTGAGCTGCCAAAACAAATCACTGCCGTTATTAAATGCGATTTCCTCGAAGTGCTGAAGGATGAGATGCGTTCCTGTTTGCTTTCATCACACACCTCAACCGATTTACCCACTCAACAACCCATTCATCGCAATCCAGCAACATCATACCCCGAAATGTTTAACTCAGTAGTTAACAATATTCCCGATACTATTACATCAACACAAACACAGTTCCCATCTTTGGCGGCCTCACTTAGTGTAAGTGCAATCAAACCGTCATCATACATCAACAAAACACCACTTAACAACCCGCAAACACCACTACTAAAAGGATCGGGATCACCGCTTGCTTCAGATACACTGGATATCATTCCACACACTGATACGCCTATGTGGCTGTTCTTTACACGTTTCGCCCCATCAGTTACCACTGAGCAAATTTCTCATATGGTGCAAGTACGTTTAGCGCTTGACAAGCGGGATGTGTTTGTTCACCGCCTGACGAAATTCGGCGCAAACACTAGTACACTCTCATTCATCTCATTCAAAGTGGGCATACCGGCCACTTTACGCAGTAAGGCTCTATCACCTGAGACATGGCCCGCCGCTCTAATATACCGAGAGTTTCGTGACTACCGGAACAACAACAATAATAATCCCAACACACGCGCCGTCATCGATACTAACTCGATACATCAACTCACTAACGATCACCCTGCCACTCTCGCTGTAGACAGCTATCACAATCCACTCTCACGGTCCGGAATAAGCGCGCCGATATCAACCACCACTACAGATATGCACTCGCAGCCTGGTCCGATTTCCGCTCCTGCTATGACCACTACAGATGCAGGTTTGTTTACAACTGAACCACAGCAGGATCTCAACGAGCGAATGCTTGTCACCACTACACCTACCAGATCTCCTCCAGAATGCTTAGCCGCTCCTAAAAAAAGACCGCGACGAGTTAACACTAAACGGACTGCTGATACTGTGGAAGCCGGTCCGTCAGATGAATATCAATTGAATATCAACAACACAACAACAACATACCTACCGATGTACTACCAAAATGTTCGAGGCTTGCGTAAAAAACTGAATGATCTAAGACTAGTAGTTTCCGAAACTGAATACAAAATCGTAATATTCACTGAAACCTGGTTGAACAATAAAATAAACAATGAGTTATTCAACGCCGATCGCTATTCTATTTACCGATGCGATAGAACCACTACCAACAGCACTTTCTCCATCGGTGGTGGTGTTCTAATAGCCTGCTCTCGCTCTCTTTCATCTTGCGAAATTACACCGACGGATCGAACTATGGAACAGTTATGGGTCAAAATTCGATTGGGCAATATTTTTGTTTATATCGGTGCCATGTATATTCCACCGTACAACGCATATAACGACATAATTGTTAACAAACATCTAGAAAGTATACGCGAAATTTCATCACGCATGAGAGATTGTCGCATCCTGCTTGTCGCTGGAGATTTTAACAAATGGGACATTACGTGGTCCAAACTCAATCCAGCTGATGTCGAGGATGTACCATTGCGCTCCACTTTCATGCACTATCTAATCTAACCGTCATCTAAGTCTCGAAATAATCATATTTTCATCGATGGTATGGCAGCAAACGGCCTTTATAAATTAAGCAACGTTAGAAATTCCATGGACCGACAACTCGATCTAATTTTTGCTAACTCCAACGCCGCTGAGATCTGTTCTGCCGTGTCTAAATCCGAACCGGCCCTGCTCAAGCTCGACAATTATCATCCTGCACTCGAATGGTCAATACGTCACTATGATCCTCATGCGTCTAGCTCCCATCCAAGCAACACACATCAGCAACGATTAAATTATTCAAAGGCTAATATCGTCGAACTGGAGGAAAGAATAATTCTATTCGGTTCTACTTTTAACTGCTCCAACTTTCCATCTGTTGACGACGCTGTTCATGCCTTCACGATTTTCATGAAAGATGCTCTACAATCCTGTACACCAATTATGCACCAGAAACGCTCTCCAGCATGGGCTAATAACAGGCTTATCATCCTCAAACGAGCCAAAAACAAAGCCATTAGTCGACACCGTTTTATGAGAAGTAATATCACTAGGGAAAACCGTAACAATGCGATACATGCATACCGTCAGTATAACCGATCAAGATATAAGCAATATATATCTTCAATCGAAAGGTACCTTCTCCGACATCCCCGAAAATTTTGGCGCTTCATTGACAGGAGACGACGCTCAAACGTAATTCCAAGCACAATCAAATATAATGATACATTCATGTAGGATCTTCAAGATCCCGATGGAATAATCAATAACTATATTAAATACATATTAAACATAGGTTCTAAATGCAAAATCATGACGGTCTATCATGTATTTGTTTCCTTACAGGTGCACCCTAGTACTTCTCAAAGTATGACTAGTGCCAGCTTACCAGAGTCCTGCAGTTCCATTTTAAGTGTAGATACCTCATGGAAGGAGGAAATTAAAGGTGTCCCCGATAACCTTCGCTGGATGACAATTCCCAGCAAATTTGTGGAGAAACATGGCCATGCTAACAGTAACCATTTTTATACTGACGGATCCTCATCAGAGCAGGGCATTGGATTTGGTGTATACAACACGTACTCCGAAGCATTCTTTAAATTACGCCAACCATGCTCAGTATATGTAGCGGAGCTCGCCGCAATCTTTTATGCCTTATTATTGATAAGTGCATGCCCTGCGGATCAATATGTATTTTTTTCAGACAGCCTAAGTGCTAATGAAGCATTAAAATCCGTAAAGGCTGTTAAGAGCCTAGACCATTTTGTGAAAGAAATTGTAAAGGTTTTAAGCTCACTGTTTGAAAAGTCGTTTCGCATATCTCTGGTATGGTTGCCTGCTCATTGTTTATGTTTATGTTTGTGTTTATTTGTCTATCGATGGACAATAATGCCCTCTCGAACCATTTTAGCAATGTTTTACAATGAGTGTTTTACAATGGATTACAATAACATAGAACATAAAAATGTGCACTATGGAACCAAATTTAACACAGAAACACGATCATTAAACTCAGTTGGCGAAATTGCGTTCTACGGTTGTTGTTGCGAACTGCAACAGGATTCTTTCTTTCAGCCCAAGTAAATTGTTTTTATCAAATCAAGCGTTTTTTAAGTATCGATATTTTTATTTGCGAAGCTTAAAATCCGTTGCTTGTCTCGGGGTTAGGAGAAAGAATGAACTTTGTTCTCTCCTGCAGCTCCGATCGTAAGCGTTCGGGAATACTCGGCCCGATCAGCGTTGAACGTTGACCACACTAAACGCGGGCCGTGTCGCCCTCTATCGATAATTACTGGGAACAACACCTTGCGATCGAATCGGTCGTTAATAATAATTAACAGTCGTCGAGGGCCAACATTGCCCGAGTCCGGAGCGGCCTGGCCGGAACGACCAGGTTGATGGCAGCCAGTAGTGACGGAGAGTCAATACGGCCGTCGAGAAGTCCCGTGATGAACGACAACCTGGCTTTTCGTATACGCTCACTTAGGGTGGGTAGCCCGAGTAGTAAACACCTAGTCCGGTAATCGAGCCTTTGGTTCCATGAGCGAAGTGCAAATCGTGAAATTTTGCACTGGATTGATTCCAATCGAGCTAACGGACGCGCTGCAGTTGGCCACCATACGATATTTGCATATTCCATCAACGACCGGATAAGTGAGCAATAGAGCGCCTTGGTGCAAGGTATATCATTAAGCTCGCGAGTCATATTGATAACTAGTCCTAGCATTCTATTGCTGGTGGCTACTACGTGATCCAGCTGATCCTTAAATGATAGTTTTGTATCGAGCAAAACGCCTATATCTTTAACACATTGTTTTTCGCGCCAAGGGCTGTCCATCAAGCGCATATTCATACAATGATGGGCAGCGAGAACGACTGAAAGTGATGACTTCACATTTATGTGTGCATAGAGATAAAGCATTACGGTTGCACCAACACTGGAACTCATGCAAGGAAGTTTGCAGTCGGGCGTGGTCTTCTGGTTCACGAATAACACGAAAAAAATTTGCGTCATCTGCGTACAGTAGATGATTATCAGCCGGAAGGATCAATGTCGCGTCGTTGATGAAAAGAAGGAACAGCAAAGGACCCAGGTTGCTGCCCTGCGGGACTCCAGAAGATGCATGCACTGGACTTGACATGTACGGGCCTAACTTCACAGAATATTGACGATCTGTAAGGTACGATCTAAGCCACATTATCATAGGGTTTGGGAGACCAAGTAAGTCGATAAGATGGAGTGCGATACACTATCGAATGCTGCCTTGATATCCGTATAAATAGCATCTAGTTGTAACCCGGTAACGATAGATTTATGGCATTTGCTAACAAATTCTAGCAGACTAGTCGTTGTAGATCGCCTGGGTACAAAACCATGTTGATTCACACTAATATAGTTGCAGGCCGGGGCCAACAATGGCTCGTAGATTAGCATTTCGAACACCTTTGCACACACGCTGAGTGAGGTTATGCCACGATAATTTACAGCATCATTCTTACAGCCCTTCTTGTACATGGGTGTCATCTAGGAAGATTTCCAACTGGCAGGAAAGGTATACCGGTATTGCGGTATACCAGGAAATGAACAGGCCGCAATACCGGTGGTATTGCGGTATACCAGGATATGAACAGGCAGATTATTTGGCCAAAAGGGGAGCTGCAGAAGAGTCCTTTTTTGATAGGCCTAGCCTTCCTCATGAGTTCTTACAGGCCTCTCAGGCGTTTTGCAAGGCACGTTGGCAAAATCTGTGGGACTCGGATGAACTCGGAAGATTTCTATATTCAATCACTCCTCGTGTATGCTTGAAGCCTTGGTTCCATAACATCCCTGGCGATCGTGCATTGATTCGAATGATGTCTAGACTTAGGTCTAATCAATTCGCATTGGGTGCACATCTCCAGCGTATAGGACTGGTCGACTCCAAGGTATGTGGCTGCGGGCTTGGATTCCACGACATGGATCATCTTTTGTGGTCCTGCGTGGAATACGAGTCTGCTCGACCTGCCTTGCTGGACGCGGTCGAAAAACTGGGAAAATGTACTGATATTCCGATTCGGGATATATTAGCAGCATCAGACTGGGAATTCCTAAAGGCCATATTTGATTTCTGTAAGAGAAACGGCTTAACTGTGTGACTTTCCTTAAGCAAAATGTCTTTGAACCAACCAACATTATTGGCAACAGCAATCTTGCATCCTATGTTATTCCCTCTTGTTTGTCTATGTGTTACATGTTGTACATCGCTTGTATGTTTGTGATGGATGAATGTATGCATGAATGTAAGAATGAATGAGTGCAATGTGTATGGCTGAGTAATCGGCATTGACGGCAGACAGAAGATCTTTGCTTGTACGATGTTCTTGCAAGAATTTACAAGATAACTGGAACGATACAGACCCACGCCACGTCACTCGGACCACTGAAGGAATCCACACGATACAGACCCCGGCAATGCCATTTGGAACACTGAACTGGAATAGACAACCTCGAAACCCAAATGATGTAGACCTTCGCCACGCTCATAGTACCGCAAAATCATGGACTGGATTGATTAAAACCAAACCGTCCGAGTACACCCGGGATAAGATGCCCTTCCATGGCTCAGAGAAGGAAATGTCTCCCAGCCAGTATGGATTGGAGCGCTATGAAATATATTTGTATACTCTACTTTTAAGCAATACGGCCTTTTTGGACCGTTACTCCTGAATAAAAAATAAAAAAATAAATACTTGTTAAACTAATATTGGCCTTAACGATTGATTATTTCACGTTTAACCCATTCAGTGTTAATTGCACGAGTGCGACTCGGGCAGTGCTTTTGTTCTTCGTTTCAATTAAATTGTAGCATAGGGAGAGGGGGAAGGAAATAAAAAAATGATAGTGAAACATTTTGTACATTACCTTTTGTGTAAAGCAATGGTTTGCAGAATGGGCCAAAATTATTTTCTTTTATTAACTTTATGGCATTATTTCATAACCGTGGGACTGTCAAAGGATTAAACATACATACAGTCAAGGATCTTGCAGTTTACCATAATAAAACCAGTTTTATTCCGTAAATACATTGTATAATACACTATTTTTTGACATATTTAAGGAGAGCAATACACAATGTTTTACAGTCAACCGTGTTTTATTTGAGAACTGGTGGGACTGCGAAATAAGTGCGATTTTTCTGATTTGAGAATTTGCCGATTAGAGGGAGTTTACTGTTTTTAACTTAAATATTTTCAAATTCTCGTATTATCTACAAAACCAATAAACAATTTAATTGAAATTAGTTAGAAATTAGTATTAGTGTACTCTACTCGCATGAATAGCAGCAGTGAGCAAGTAAAAGAACGGTGTTCTAAGAATTATTGTGGTTGGTAAAGACCCCATCCAACACACAACAGTATAGAATACAGAGTAGAGTTTAAATTATAGCGAAAAAACTTATTTTTCTACATGCCTGTTTGGTTCCACTGCTTGCGTTCTAGATGCCGGCGGAACGGAAAGTTTATGGAAATCATTGCCGGGCTGAACGTGAAGAAACCGCGTGTCTCGAATTTACGAAGTCGAATCACACAATATCCTGTAAAAATAAAGCAAATGTTCGTGCAATGTTTTGTTCAATCATAAATTATAGTCACTAACAAAATTATTTGATTTGATATTGAATAAATGTGTGCGTATCTCAGGGACTACCTGTACTAATTATGATGTAAGCATTGAAATGTTATATAATTATGAGTACAACAGAATGACCTCATATTCCACTTTAACGAATACTCCTTAACACTCCCCCCCCCTCCCCCTCTGTTGCAAACCACAAAAACCGTATCTCACATTGGGATTGGGCGTCGATCCTGATTTTGTGCTTTTTTCTAAAGCCTCGATGGCCAATTGTTCTACATGACAACACCTCCTTTCTACCCACTTAGGGAGCAAAATAATCATAATAATCAATAGTATTTTATCATTAACTTCTCCACTCATCGAGGAGTTTAGATGTGTTTTTGTGCCGCTCTTGCTTTGCACTTTGGACTGGTTGTTTTTGCGTGCGTGGATCGTGAATTGAAGAGTCACCGTTGAAACGGATTGTTGCTGCTGTTAGTGAGCTTGCTGTTCCTCCACTCAAGTGAATTTAATTCTGTAAAAGCTGCTAATTTGCTGTGCGTTCGTGCGTTCGGTTGCTGTTCGCCATCTCTTGATAGTGTCGTTGCCCCGAGACCGCTCTCACTACTACACCTCACGCATTGCGTAGAACACGCTCTCTCTCATCGCAATGGAATGTGCCATCTGCTCTTCTACCATCACCAAGGATCGAGTTCTCTGCTGTGGAAATTTGCCTTATTCGAAATGCAAGGCTGCGTTTCATCCAGAATGCATTAAAATTGCTGCAGCTTGTGTCAAAGAGATGGCCCGTAATCGTGGCCTTTGCTGGATTTGTGAAAAGTGTCGTGAATCTAGAGCCGACTTCGTTTCTTTTATTTCTGGTTTGGTGAGCGATCTGAAAAATGAGATGAGAAATGAACTGTTTCATGAGCTAGATAAACGGTTCAATCACTTGCCTTCATCCAAATAACCATCCACTAAACCTACAAATACAGCTACAAGTGCACCAAATCAAACTGGTATCCCCACTACAAGTTTATTATCCGTTAACGCATACCACACTGATCCTGACAATATAGAGTCATCCACGCCTGAATCCGTTAAACTAGACACTATTTCACGCACACACCCATCAGAGCATACCGATACGTCGATCACTGAATTCTCTCACCCAGCTCTTCACATTGGCACTTCTAACGACTTAACCATGAACAGCGCTATACAGTTTATACCAGCACCAGAACCAAAAACATGGATTTTTATTACGAGAGTTGCACCAAAAGTTACCGAAGAAAGCATGAAAACATTTATTCAAGGGAGATTGAATTGCACTAACTGTTCCGTGAAACGTATTTTGCCCAACGGCCGCGATCCAAACGCTCTCACATACATATCATTTAAAGTTGGTGTCCCTTCTGAACTAAAAGAGATCGCGCTCTCTCCCACGACTTGGCCGTGTGGTTTTGTTTACAGAGAGTTTAACTTTCGCCCATGCGCTCCCAAAATATCCACACCATATTCGGGATTCACCTTACCTGCACCGTTTTATCCTCAATCAGTTTTTCGGAAACCTGCGAAAACAAACACTACTCACCAGGACATGAATCTCACCAACACTATCACATCACCACAGCCGTCTACTTCTTACTCGATCTCTACCGCGGTTATACAAACGGTCCGGATCACCTTTTTTACACAAACAATAACGTGTCCGCGCCGACACGATGTATCACTAAAGGATCCTTTCTATATTTTCTATCAAAATACTAGAGGTTTACGCACAAAAAAATACCGAATGCTTTACCAGTACAGCTATTTCCGAGTGGGATGTGATCGTTCTCACCGAAACCTGGCTCACCGATAGTTACCCATCTTCTCTATTGTTTGACAGCCACCGCTACAATACCTTCCGATTGGATCGCTCTGCCATAAATAGTGATAAATGTATTGGTGAAGGAGTTCTCATTGCCACGAATATCAAATATGCGGCTTCGCTGTGCACTACTAATACATCATCAATTGAGTGTCTTTAGGTGCGTGTTAAAGTTTTGGATGTTTCCCTAGTCATCAGCTCATTCTACTTCCCTCCTGACCAAGCTGCCAACCCCGATGTTATAAATACTTTCTGTACTACGCTACATGAAACTAGGGAAAAATATAAAGACGATCATTTGATTATTCTCGAAGATTTTAATCAACCCTATCTTAAATGGATTACTCGGAACGAATTTCCTTCGCTTGACTTCAGCAACTCCCGAAAACATCCTACCTGCCAAATTCTCCTCGATGAAATTAATTTGGCCGGCCTCCAGCAAGTTAATTCAATCACCAACTGTAACAATACTATACTTGATTTAATTTTTGCGGATGACCAGACCGTTGAACGATTGAGCCCATTAGAACTGAGTTTAGAATCCATAGTTGAACCTGATCCACATCACCCTGCTCTACTTACCAGCTTCATGGTTCCGCAACAGAATTTGTCGTCTTCTGAGTCCCCAGAACGGAGAGATTTGAACTTTAGACGTACGAAATTTGATGAATTAACAATAGCGCTAACTCAAACCAATTGGGAATTATTAAAGTCTAACCACGATATCAACGATAGCGTATTAAGCTTCACAAATAATCTAAATGGATTATTCGAACAGTTTGTTCCCTGCTTTAATCCTCCATCGAAACCACCGTGGGCTAATAATGCACTACGCGTCGCCAAACGCTGGAGATCTAATGCCCAACAAAAACTGCGCAGTCTTCGAAACAGCACCAACCAAGCAAACTTTGCTCGCGCTGCTCGGATTTACAAACAGTTAAACCGTTTTGCGTATGCTGACTACGTTAGAAAGATCGAATTCAGATTCAAAAAGGATCCACTAGCATTCTGGAAATTCATACGGAATAAGAAATCCTGCGACCGTCTTCCAGCTGTAATGAACTTCAAGGGAAACATAATTTCGGGTGAAGATGACCTCTGCAAAGGTTTTGCAGAACATTTTGCTTCCGTGTACACCTGCAATTCTTCGAAACCTCTCAACCTATCTTCACCACTTTCCGCAATCAACGACGCAGTTGACTTATCCACATCTACTATCAGTGAAGATGAAGTCGATGCTGCCATATCGCAACTGAAGCTTTCGTATGCCTCTGGGCCGGACAACATTCCCAGTGCAATTCTTATTCTCTGTAAGGCTGCTCTTTTGCCTATTCTGACTCAACTTTTCAACAAATCCTTACAGTCGAAATGCCTCCCGCAAATATGGAAATCTTCTTACATGTTTCCTGTCTTAAAAAAAGGAGACAAATCTGATATATGTAATTATCGCGGAATCTCTATGTTATGTGCTTGAAGTAAGCTGTTTGAAAAAGTTATGTTCCGCCACATGTCCTACGCTTTCCTGCCTGTTATATCTGTTATGCAACACGGCTTCATGCCTAAACGTTCGATTGAAACTAACCTGCTTCATTTGCTTCAATTTTGCTATTCCAATATTGACAAGGGCCTCCAGGTTGATGTCATTTATACCGACTTCTGCGCTGCATTTGACAAGGTCAACCACTACTTATTGCTTGCTAAATTATTAAATTATGATGTACACTCAAATTTTTTAGCATGGTTAGAAAGCTACCTAATGAACCGTTGCATTAATGTAAAAATTGGAAAAACTTTTTCTGACCCTTTCTGTAACTTTTCTGGTGTTCCACAAGGAAGCATATTAGGGCCATTATTATTTATTATATTTATTAACGATATTGTGTTTGCTGTTCCCAACGTCAATGTTTTACTATATGCAGACGATCTTAAGATATTCCTTGCTGTTGAAAATTCAAATCACTGCGAAATACTTCAAGATTCCATAAACCGTTTTTTGACGTGGTGCCATGATAACGAAATGTTTGTGAATGTACAAAAATGTAACAGCTTTACTTTCTCTTTACGAAAAGGATTCCAATAACTTTTAATTACAAAATAGGTCAAGACAGTGTGCCGCGGTCATCTGTAGCTCGTGATTTAGGAATAATGTTAGACAGTAAACTTATATTATCGTGCCATTTCCACACAATCGTCTCAAAAGCATTAAATATGTTAGGTTTTATTCTACGTGCTTCTTCCGACTTTAAAGATCCTTTCTGTCTTAAATCGTTATACTGTGCCCTAGTCCGTCCTATACTAGAATTTGCTTGCGTTGTTTGGTGTCCAAACCAAGTGACCTATATAGAAATGATAGAAAAAGTTCAGAAAAAGGCGACACACGCTATATTTTATCGTCTTCCTTGGTCAAACCAAATGCCACGCCCCCCCGTACCATGTCAGGTGTCAGTTATTTGGTCTCGAAACTTTAGAACACAGGAGAAAGAATGCTCAATGTATTTTCATGCATAAATTATTAAATGGGCTTATTGATGCACCTGAAATAATCAGAATCCCATTTCGATCTTCCTCATTTGGCGCTAACGACCCTTTAATTAAAATGTGTGTCAGCTACAATAGACTTGAATCATCTGCAGATTTTCATATCCCTGTTTCTCACCTTCGTCAGTTGTAAAGGGCTAGTGTTATTTATGTTTAAGTTGTTTACTAATTAAGAATTTGTATCTGTTATTTAGGCCTATTGCCCGGTAACGTTAATAAATAAATAATAACTAAATAATAAATAAATAATCGTTTTTCTTCCTCTATCCTCTATACCGCGCTTGCCTGCACTCATGCGCGAGCGCTCGAGTATATTCTCTCAGAACTGAGTACAGGTGTCCCCCGAGATACGACAGTATTTAGGACCGAAAAAATGTCCCAAAGCAAGGCGTATGTCGAAATAGTCGTATGTCGAATATCTGTGAATGTAAAGTTTATAGCCGAAATTGAAGAGTCGGAATCTATAAAATCGTGTATTATATTTAAAATAATGTACGAAAATGAATTAATTTTGCTCCAAAATCCGTTTACACGATAAATATATTCAAGACCGCGGAGTTGTAGAATCTATGAGTTGTAGTTGTAGAAATGTGTTTGTAACGATTATCAGCACAGAACTTCAACATAATACATCAATTTCGTCTCAATGACAACTTTTAACTATCAAAATCAAAATCGCCGTATCTGCAAATCGTCGTAACTCGAGGGAGTCGTAAGACAGCGCGCTAGCAGCAATCGAACACAACATCGAATATGAAAAATATATGGGATTTCACATGTTCGATTTGATAACCAACAAATAGAACATGTCAAATCCCATAGGGGAAAGCGGGGCAAAATGGGCATGTTGAGCAGTTTACTGAATATCCCTTTGAATATGCCACAAAACACAATTTTTCTTTCATTATTGTATGCCTCCATCATTTATCTATGGATTAAAATTGCCACATAGAACGAAAACAACTCAAATAGATGAAAATAATGTAAAATAAAAGTTGATGTTTTACGAGAAGCTTTTTTGACACGCGGGGTTAAATGGGCATAACCCCGGGGCAAAATGGGCATATGTAAACAAACTGTGAAACGTCAAAACACTGGGGCAAAATGGGCCACAACAACTGCGCTTAGGTAATGGTCTATGCTTTTGCACACATTTCGTGAAATGTATTTTCGTTCTATCTTTTGTTTTGCTGGTCAGGACAGCCCTTCAAATTCTTCCAAAAATATGTTATCAAAATTAAAACAGTTTTTACACGTTTAAATCTACAAAACTGAATCTTTTGAAGCTGTGCCTGTTATCATTATTGAGGCGACAAATACAACACCATAGCCTCACCAAGCGCCGTATGTCAAAAGCATCTGCCCATTTTGCCCCACGTGAAGCATTTTTGTATTTTTTGTTATATTAGTAAAAATACGCATTCAATCGCCTTGAGTTCTTCAGACAAATTGTAAAGAAATATCATATCTTTAAAAACATATCATGTAAAACATCAACACATCCCTGTGACAATGGTTTAAGCTTATTTTTGAAGTGGCAAAAATTATATCAATATGCTACTAAACCTGATTTTGCATTTTTCTTGGTTATTTATTATGTAAGGGTTATGATACTTACATGGTGTTCATAGAACACTCTAATGAATACATTTTGAGCATTGGAAAGTATTTTTGTAGTCAAATAATGCTTAAATAGAGGGTGCCCATTTTGCCCCACATGCCCATTTTGCCCCGCTTTCCCCTACATTTTTCATGTTTGATTTCGTGTTCGATTGCTGCTTAGCTCGGAGGACTCCTGTTGTTGCAAACTTTTGCAACAGCACTCTTTCTCTTCGCCCGTAGTAGTATTAGGTATTGAGTAACAAGCGTTTTCTTACGAAGTCTTATATTATTATTTTATAGCGACGCTAAAAAATCAATCGCTTGACTCGGGCTACCGCGAAAGAGTCTGGCCTTCGGTCATTGCCTTAGCCACGATGTTCGGGAGCCTTTGAGCGATCGGGAATATTCGGCTCGATCGGTATCGGATGCTTCCCACACTACGTGTTTGTACCGCGCTCTGTCGGGAATCACGGTAGATAAAACCGACAGATCGAATCTAACGTTGATTTTTATTAACATTACCCCCCAGTGTTTGTGAGCCCTGCGAACAGTGTTGCGAACGGTGACGTTCATCGACATAAAATTGTAAACATTCATTCGATTTGAAGCTTCCCATTCCCATCTCTCTCTCTGTCATTTGACATTCCCGTCAAAAAATGTCATTTGACATGAAGACATTTTCAAGATAGGGGAAGGTAGGTAAAGACGGACACTGCGGGTAAGATGGACACTTCTCATAAATGCGTGAAAAAGTTAATTTCCGAGTAATTCAACAATGTAGAATCCAAACTGAAGGTAAAACAACACATTTGAGAACATTTTTGGCATAATATATGCAAAATTGGTTAAATCCACGAACAAAATAAATTTTCAATCATGTGCACCCTTGTGGATCTAATTTGACTACTGCCGATCTTAAGCTCTACAACTTGTATTGTTTATATTTCTGGAAGTTTTATTTCCTGAATGGGTTGTCGTGATCATTAATGAAAAAACTGGCGAAAGAATACAGAATGCAATACAAAATATTGTTTTCTGGTGGTTTAAACATCCTGACACCAGAGCGGGAAAGACGGACACTTTGTTGTAGGGAAAGATGGACACCGAATTTATTGATTTTTTTTACTTCTTATATCAATTGGTGATGAATATATTTCTTCAAATACCTTAAATAAGGGTATTTCGATGCTATAAATCAATCAGTAACTGGAGAAAGTATTGAAATAAGCGAGAAATGAAACACCGGTCAAAATAGTAGCCACTCGTTATGCTATTACTCGCTCGACACTGATGAGGCGCTTCACGAAATCCAATATCTTCTCACGACTTGGACAACTTAAAGCAATAAAAAGATGAGGCATTTATACGACATTGTTCAGGAATAGATGAGAAATTCTATGGGATTACAAAAAATCAAATGTTGAATTTTGACATGGTGGAAAATGGATTAAACTTTTAACAAGTCCCTCATAAATACTGGGGTTGTGGACTTTTCGCGGAGTAATTTCCTAAAAGGAAGTTCTAGACTGTTGTTCTGAAATAGCCGGTCTCATGGTAAAGTCATCAACTCGTACGACTTAACAACATGCCCGTCATGGGTTCAAGCCCCAAATAGACCGTGCCGCCATACGTAGGACTGACTATCCTGCTATGGGGGGTAATCCAAAAGTCACTGAAAGCCAACCCCACAAGTGGTACAGGCAGGCCTTGACCGACAACGGTTGTTGAACCAAAAGAAGAAGACTGCTGTTCTGTAAGCTGGAGCAACGTCAGCTGTAAGTGCGCAATATTTCAATAATGCTTTAGATGCTGCATTCTACGATATATTACAAGCGCCGTTTACAAATCCTAAATGCATGGCTGAATGAATCGCCGTTGCAATAGGCCAAGAATTGGTTTATAAACGTACCAGGACGTGGAAAGCGATAGAATTTGTTAAAATGCTGTAAAACTCTTCACTTTCTAACCTTTTCTACAGGTGTCCATCTTACCCTTCATGGTGTCCATCTTTCCCATATAAGGTGTCCGTCTTACCCGAACATTTCAAAACTGCCCGAAAAAAAACATGTTTTTCATTCATGAAAAAAACGCAAAAATCGATGGAAACTTTAAAATTTCAACACATTTTCTGATAAAACATGAGTGTAAGATAATGTATGCACTTTTTCATGATCGTTGCACTTATATATATCCCTAGATTTTTACCATTTCCCTTAACGTGTCCGTCTTTACCTACCTTCCCCTACATTCATTTGACATTTGCCAACCTGTATAAATCGTGAACTGTGTCGTATTGCAAACGGCCGTATTCATGTCAAACTACAACAGAGCGTGCGGTGCAAAGGCTTTCGTTTCACTAGTTTTTGCTATTTCACTAGAATCCCCATATTCAGCGACGATATACTTCATAATCCTCCGATCGTATCGATTTGTGTTGTTCAAAAAATGTCAAATGACATTCAGACTACATTGTTTACATTTCATGTCATTGGATCAGCCCTGACGGTAGCGACACGAATAAATTTCGTTTAATGACAGTCGTGTCGTGGAAGCATTGAATGTCATCAGCCAAAAATTATTTTGACCGGCTGTTTACGGTGACTGTCATGAAAAATGTCAACAGTTAACAACACTTCCTACGAACACTCTTCCTGGTTTGGTTCAATCTTAACAGCCGGTGCTTCCTATTTCTATACGAACGCAATACTGGCTTACGAAATTTGGCTGAAAAATAGTTTGCATCTTTCGCTTAGCCGGTATTGGGATCCTTCAGGAATGCTCAACCCGATCAGTGGGCAGACCATTCCGATGCACTGATAAAACATAGCAAAAGCTCCTTGCACCACTTCTGAACGATCGAAGCCTTATGGGCAGGAGGTGAATCCTGTTGGAAGCAAAAGCTGTCGTTGCCAAAAAGCTTCTTAGCTTATGGTTTCAAGTGGCCTTGAAAAACGTGTTCTAAATAGTACTCCTTGTTGATCTGTTGATCTTCAGCAACAAGTGAGATCTAGTCACCCTTTCGGTAATAGTTTTGCTGGTTAAGCCGTGAATTTTTTGCTTTTTAAACGCTCTGTAACCAAGGTCCTTTTTCAGAATGCTTTGCATGGAAAAATGACTCACGTTCATTTAACGCGCCATTTTTCTTCCCGCGCGAGCTGGATTTTGCCCCACACGTTCCTTTACCGCTTTGATCACCGCTGGAGTCCGGACACTCCGTTTTTTGCCCAGTTTCTTATTCATTCTATGTTGGAATAACCGTGCCTGTCTCCTCGTATCGCTTGATGGTCCGGTAGACGAATAGTCGACTTAAATTGAGATGAGACAGTTTCTGCCTAATCTGTATGTTTGTCAATCCATGCAAATGCAAGATTTTTATTTGTTCGCGACATGAATCCGTTATAATATATGAGAAAACTGAAGTGAACACTAAGTTTACGTTTTTCACGATAAATAGTAAACAAAGTAAGCAGTCAAAATATGCTCATGAGTTTGACACACAGTGACAAAAAACACAATATAGGAGCACTCGAATAGGTGTATCACTTTTGTTTATATGTTTATATGTAACCCACATGTTCTACATTTTTCTGACTCTAAGCAACCAGAGTAGAACGGGAAGTAGAAGGCTACTTTATATCCTATTTTTCTTACTACTTCGCAGCGTATTGGATCGCTTGGGCATCTGGTCCAGGTTAGCTCCAACCCAAGCGAAAATTTTCGGACGATAGCTCATACACTCTCATAATTTGACAAGAAATATATGACAGTATGCCCAAGCTCCCGACCACGATGGTTTTCGCTGGTCTTTTCGGGGATAATTCGTTAACGAATTATCCCCGAAAAGACCAGCGAAATACAGATCATTTTCGGGGATAGTGAACACACGTGAAGGATGATCCCATGCAAAAAAGAGCTAAAAATAGAAATGAACATTTGGATTCACTCCCTTCCCTCATATTCCAATTCATGCTCATGCCTCATCCTTGATGCTACCAACCACATCGCTAATTCTACTTCGAATCACTTTGCCAGTTGCGCCACCATATTATTATTCATGATCGTGCTATTTGCTTGTTTTGTTGTATGAAGGGGTACTGATACTAAATGAATTAAAAGAAATAAATAAAACAATAAAAATAACACATTGACTATTAAACACGCATTTCTAACAATGAGTAAAGGGGTCTGAAGTTACTGGAGCTGCATGTTTTAAAAAGAAATCAAAACTTTAAATCATCAATGAAAACAATAAAAATGGAATTGAACTCATGTCGACCATGGTGCAAACATTACACCATTACCATTTGACCATTACTAGTTCATGAACATGAATCGTTATCGATCAGTTTTAAACCCTTCAAATATAGCACAATGAACAAGAGATGTGTAAAAGTTCATCGATGCGTGTGAGAGAGTAGAGCTGATGAATTGAAAGAGATGGCATGAGTTTATGTTCATTATCCCCGAAAAATTTCGCTTGGGTATTGCCCCAGTGTTTTGACGTTTCACAGTTTGTTTACATATGCCTATTTTGCCCCAGGGCTATGCCCATTTTACCCCCCGTGTCAAAATACCTTGTCGTAAAACATCAACTTTGATTTTACAATATTTTTATGTTTTTCAGTTGTTTTCATTCTATGTGACAATTTGAATCCATAGATATAAGGTGGAGGCATACAGTAATGAAAGAAAAATTGTGTTTTGTGGTATATTCAAAAGAATATTCAGTAAACTGCTTAACATGCCAGTTTTGCCCCACTTTCCCCTACTTACTTACTTATCCGGCGCTACAACCGCTTTGCGGTCTTGGCCTGCCTCAGGAGTGTCCGAAATCGCTCACGGTCTCGCGCCTTCGTCTGCCAGTCCGTTATCCCGGCCTTAATGGCGGACGCCTCCACGCCATCTTGCCACCTCTATTTGGGCCTACCACGCCTACTCTGTCCTTGTGGACGGCCTAAAAAGACTTTACGGGCTGGGTCGTCCGTTTCTATGCGTACAACTTATCCAGCCCATCGGAGCCTGGCGAGCTTAATACGCTGTACGACAGTGAGGTCGCCGTACATCTCGTATAGCTCGTCATTATAGCGGCTCCTCCATTGTCCTTCCACACATACGGGGCCAAGTATCCTTCTGAGCATCTTCCTCTCGAACGCGGCTAAGAAGGTTTCGTCAGATTTGGACAGTGTCCATGTCTCAGAGGCGTATGTGAGTACTGGTATTATATAGGTACTATATAGCCCCAGCTTCGTCCGTCGCGACAGGTTCTTTGAGGTGAACTGCTTTTTCAGGCTGTAGAATGACCGGTTGGCAGCCAGCATCCTTGCGCGCAACTCAGATTCCATGCTGTTGTCGTTGCTGACCTTTGACCCCAGATAGGTGAATTGTGGGACGACTTCAAAAGTGCGCTCACCTATCTGTACATCATGCCTACGTAGATTCGGATTATTTATTGGTAGGCCTGCTGATGTTGTCACCATCAGTTTGGTGTTTGCATTGTTTTTCTGCAATCCGAGGCTCTCTGCCGCCTGCTCGATCCCTTGGTAGGCTTCTGCTACATAGGAGAGCCGCAGACCAATGATGTCTATATCAGCGTATGCCAGGATCTGGGTAGACTTATAGAAGATGGTTCCCGTAGTCTCCACCCTCGAGTCGCGGATAGCCCTCTCTAGCGCCAAGTTGAATAGGAGACAGGCAAGCCCGTCCCCCTGGCGTAGACCTTTGGTGGTAGCAAAAGGTTCTGAGAGTGTTCCATCCATCCTCACCTGGCATATGACGTTGGTCATAGTCATTCTAACTAGCCTTATCAGTTTGGCCGGGATTCCAAATGAGCTCATAGCGTCAACCGATGATTACCGCCTGAAAATGTCGCGGCCAAGTGACTGACCAAAAGCTGGTTTCACACAATGTCACCAAGCATGTGATGGTCGTACTGACTGTTTGAGGCTCGCCTCGGATCATTATAGTAGAGTTCGTGACGCTGAGATGATTTTGTTTCAGCCAGAATTTGCCATGACTATGTCTGTTAATAATTATTAACGTTAGATTCGATCTGTCGGTGTTATCTACCGTGATTCCCAATAGAGCGCGGTACAAACGCGTAGTGTGGGAAGCATCCAATACTGATCGAGCCGAATATTCCCGATCGCTCAAAGACTCCCGAACAGCGTGGCTAAGGCAATGACCGAAGGCCACTCTTTCGCGGTAGCCCGAGTCAAGCGATTTATTTTTAGCGTCGCAATAATAAAATAATATAAGACTGCTTAAGAAAACGCTTGTTATTTAATACTTAATACTACTACGGGCGAAAGAAAGAGTGCTGTTGCAATAGTTTGCAACATTCCCTTCGAACATGCGAACTTGCGAACATTCCTTGAAAAGTCCCTTCGTGTAAATAAAGTGTTAAAAGAACTTTTTTGCGTTTACTATTCGCGGACTTTTCAAGTTGAGAAAATTCTGTTGCTTCTGTTGCTCGAGGCAACAATGTCAGTAACATTTTGCAAAATTGATCACAGTGTTATATTAAGACACCACTTTTCGAGAAACGGTATTTTATTGTACTTGTTACCGCTCTCACGTTACAACAGAAGAGCAGAGCGATACCCACCACGTGCACACTTATATATCCTGTTGTGAGTGCCCCGCTTGGGCACTCTCTAGCTAATGAGTGTTTTATACTTAACGAAAACTACTCACAGTGCTACCTAAATTATGTCGACACAACACGCCTTATCTTTTTTTTTTTTTTTTAGTGGTAGTTTTGGTGGCTTATTTGATTTATATAATTGGCATTTTTGCATTTGGCTATCATTTCTTTTACATCTTTATCAATCCCTGGCCACGTATACCTTTGCTTGATCGTATTGACAGTCCGATGGAATCCTGCGTGTCCTGCCGTTGGTAAGGTATGAAAATCGTTCATTATTACCAGCTTTTTCGCTTTTTCACAATCCTTTACTACTTCAACCTTTTCGTTGAGTACGATGATTTCTGGCATTCCCTTCTCATTCAGGGTTTATAATTGTTTCATAAATTGTTTAGTAATTTCATCATTTGTTTCTATCACCAAATATGTTTTATGTTTCAGTGCTTTCACATGGGCTTTAATCCTAACTATCATACCCCGTAGGTGAACGATAGTGTAAGATTTTGGCAAAATAATGTTATCTTTTGAAATAACAAGATCTTTTGCATCGTTACAAAACTGCAGCTTAATATAATTGGCTTTAGATACTGCTGAATTATTATTGTTTTGGCATGTATCGTTGCTGACAGCTTTCGACCTTGTTGTAATTAGTATTTCTTCCTGTGCACTCATGGTTTTTAGATCAGATAATGGTAATCTTGATAAGGTGTCGGCTATTACATTTTCAGTCCCTTTCTTATAGCAAATAGTAAAGTTATACTCTTCCAACGCTAGCCTAAATTTGGTTAAACGGCTTGAGGGGTTGTTCATAGTAAAGAGATAGACTAGAGGCCTATGATCAGTAAAAATGTTGAAATGCCTTCCATAAAGATATAGACGATAATGTTTAACGGACCATACTATAGCCAAAAATTCTTTTTCTATGGTTGCATAATTAAGCTCGGCTTTATTAAGGGCTTTACTGGCAAACGAAATGGGTTTCCTGTTTTGGTTACTTAGTACTGCACCTACTGCACTGTTAGAGGCATCGGTATGTAGAACAAAAGTATTGTTTTCACTAAAATCAGGGAAGTCTAAGACCGGAGGATTAACACAATGTTCTTTAAGTGTGTCGAACGCGGTTTGACAAGTGGGAGTCCAATCAAATGGAATTCCTTTTCTTGTTAGCCGGTTTAATGGCATGCAAATAGCGGCAAAATTCTTGATGTGCTTTCTATAATAATTTGCGAAGGCTACAAAACGTTTCACTTAATCAGAGGATTAAGGGGGTTGCCAATCGTTGATGCATTTCAGTTTCTGTGGATCGGGTTTTATCCCTTCTGCGGAAATATAATGCCTCAGATATATTAATTCCTTCTTCAAAAAATGTCATTTTTCCGGGTTTAATTTGAGGTTCACTTGCCGTAATCGCTCAAAGACATTCAATAAATTTTTATTATGTTCCTGCATGTTTTTTCCAAATACGACGATGTCGTCCAAGTAAATGAGACATTGTTCTGCGTTTAAGCCTGACATTGCCACTGTCATCATTCTCGAGAAAGTAGAAGGACTTATTTTTAGTCCCATTGGCAATCTTGTCATCTGATACTGACCAGTTGGGGTAGTAAAGGCGGTAATTGGTCGATCTTCTTTTCTTAATTTGCATTGATAGTACCCTTGAGATAAATCTAGATGTGAAAAATATTTAGATCCTGATAAGGTATCTATGACTTCATCAATATTCGGTAAAGGGAATTTATCATCTTGCAATACATTGTTTACTTTGCGATAATCGATTACAAGCCTCCATTTCTTTTTATCAGCATTAGCCTTTTTGGGAACCAATAAAATTGGGCTGTGCCATTCTGACTGTGTGGCTTCAATTGTTTTATTTTTTAACATTTTACGGATTTGGTTATCAACTTCTTCTTTTTGTGCATACGGTAACCTGTATGGTTTTGAATATATAGGCATAGTATTATTTTTTATTTTTAAAGACGCTTCATAAACTGTAGTGGTACTTAGTTTATCATTTTGCAAACAGAATATGTCATTATATTTGAGACAAATCTTGGCAATAACTTCCTTTTCATCTTCGTGTAGATGTGATAAATCAAGTTCCTTCAACATTTGATTAGCATGATCAATATTATGTTGCGGAGTTTTAATTTCCAAGATGTTGAAATCTGAAGCGGGTGTAATAGTTGGTTGTAGTTTGGTTATTGTTACTGACTTATTTTGAAAATTTGCTATGCGCATTGGTAATTTACCATTTTTTGGATTCGCTATTGTGTTAGCTATGTACACATTTGGTTGATTTTTTTCATTAAGCACTACACTAATACTAATACTTATTAGTGTGTGTAGTATCGATAAAGGTAACAAATTCTGTTCTGGGTGGGATTATAAAACATGTTGGTTTATGGTTGGCATTACAAGTCAAACCCATATTTTCAAAATTTATATTAGCTTTATGTTTTCTCAAAAAGTTAGCTCCTATTAATCCTAAAATGTGGCATGGAAGTGTATCTACGACATGAAATATGATTGGAAAATTTTGCGTGTTAGCATAAATGCTTGTTTCAATGCACCCTAAAGATTTAGTAGTTCCGTTGATACCGTGAATACTTATTGTATAAGTTTTATCTATGACGGCTTGCTTGGGAACATAGTTTGAATTTAATACGCAACATGTAGCTCCGGTATCAATCACTAGATCGCGATTAATTCCGAATAAACAAAACTTGGCCTTAACGCCCGTATCAAATTGTAATTTAACGAAATAAATTAATTATTTCATCATGCTCTTCATTTGAGTTTGGAACTGTATCCTGAAAATCTTCCAAATCGTTAGCATTTCCCAAATGCACTCTATTATTGTTATTGCTTCGCTCAGTGGATGTTGCGCTTGGCATTCGCTGTTGAAAGTGGCTGTTCGAATAATTTCTGCTCCTATATCCACGTTGATTGTTATTTGTAATATTTCGTGGCTGGTTTTCATAACCTTGATTACTAGAATACCGCTGGTATGGTCTACCTCTATATGCTGGGTTATACGATTGCCTAGGGTAGTATGAGTTTTGGGGGCGTCTCGTATAGCGTTGCGATGGACGCGGGGTTTGATACCAAAGAGCCGTTGATCGCTCTGCAATCGGTTTACATTCTAAAGCATCTGATATGGCTTTGCAAAGTGTAAGCGGATTGCGTGCTTGCAAGAAAAATCTTGTGTTAGCTTCATTCAAACCTTGCGTAAAGGCGCGTACTATAATTGGATTAACAATGCTATGTGCGGCAAATTCCGTAGTAAAAGTTCCTACAGCTACATGAGCTGCGGATAATTTAGCTGCCATTTTTTCTAACTCTTTCCCAAATTCGGAAATAGTTTTTGAGCCTTGTTTCAGCGCGGTTAATTCTTTTTCTACAGCTAGCGGCGTTAAGTGCACGCTGAATCGTGTACGAAGAAGACTGAAAGCTTCTTTTACATTGCATGCTGTGTCTATGACTCCATGAGCAGTACCAATCAATGTGGTTTTCATAAATTTAACGATGTCCACTTCAGGCACTTTTTCAGCATAATCTAAAAGTAGTTCAACACTTTCAATATATGGATTTAATAGCGTATTGGTACCATCGAAAGGTTTGACCAGTTTTAGTGCTAAACTAATATCCAACTTGGCTGCCATTGTGCAAGGTTCACTGCAGGTTACTTTTGTAATGGTTTCGTTTATAATGGTTTTATTTGCAGTGATACCAGTAGTTTTATTTATATTGGTTTTAATCGCAGGGGTAATATTTACTTTTTTTTATTTATTTATTTATTTACATAACTGCTGTCTGAGTTGAATTCTTAACAACATACCTATTAACTAAACTTATTAAATATTTGCTCGGAGGATGGATCGGAAGGATGGTAAGGAGAGGTGATGGTCAAACAGGTGTGCGCAGGAATTAAACAATCTCACAGCACGTAATAAAGGGTCATTTAAACCAACTGAAGTGCGTCGATTTGGAACAAATAAAGGAGCACGAGGGCGTAAGGAACGAATTGGAACATAGAAATGCAGGGATGAAAGAATGATATGTGAATCCACAGCATTAGATATGAGCGAGGCAACAAACATTATTTGGGAAATGTGACGGCGTTTCTCCAATGAGTCCAGACACAACAGCTGGCATCTTTGCTCATAGTCCGGTAGGGTATCTGACGTGAAGCTGGGCATTTTGCTGACAATATACCGAGTAAATGATCTCTGAACTCTTTCTATGCGGTCAATCGATGTAAATGAGGTGGGACACCAAACAACAACACAGTATTCCAAAATCGGTCTTACTAACGAACAATATAACGCTTTTAAACACAGAGGGTCGGTTATGCGGATTGAAAAACGTTTTATCATACCGATTGTTTTACGAGCCTTATTAACGGTAACGTCAATGTGATCGAGGAATGATAACCTGCTATCGAAAGTTACACCAAGATCTTTTACCGAGAGTACACGATTTATTGCTATACCCTCAAAGTTAGTTAGTTAGTTAGTTACCCTCAAAGCAGTCGTAACGGGACAACGTGAACGACTGAAGGACATGACATGACATTTTTCGGGGCATAGAACTAGCTGGTTCGATGAGCACCATGATGCAAATCGGTTGAGGATGTTTTGGAGCGATACGTAGTCACCAACAGACGATATAGATTTAAAAATCTTTAGGTCATCTGCATAACAAAGAAAACAATCGTGTGGAATGACTGAGTTAACATCATTAATAAATAAAACGAACAATAAAGGACTCAACACGCTACCTTGAGGCACTCCCGATTTGGATGAAAAGGATTTGGAAAAACAGGAGTTTAGTTTAACACGAAAAGAGCGATTGCTGAGAAACGAATCAAGCCAACGAATGTGTGAGTCAATGAAACCCATTTTGGATAGCTTCGCAAGAAGGATAGGGTGAGGAATACGGTCAAAGGCTGCTTTAAAATCAGTATAAATGATATCAACCTGAGAACCGCTGTCTAAACTGGAGGTGATAACGGAAGTCAAGGAAATAAGGTTTGTCAAGGTAGAACGTTTAGGAAAGAAACCGTGTTGCTGAGGTATAATGCAGTTTCTTGCAATAAAGAGGATATGTGAGTGGACTATAGATTCAAATATTTTGGAGCTTGCACAGAGGATGCTTGTTCCACGATAATTGGTAGCGTTTGCACGATTACCTTTCTTAGGGATAGGAGTAATATGAGCTAATTTCCATGTGTCCGGGAATGAACATAATTTAATGGATATACGGTACAGTTTTAATAGGAGAGAACCGAGCACAGTATTGCATTTCTTATATACTGCTGCTGGAATACCATCTGGACCGGGATTATATGACTGTTTCAGATTTTTTATTGCTTGTAAAACTGTGCTAAGGTGTAAGTTTAGATTACTGTCATTGATTACATCGGTGGGAGTGTTATGAGTGCTATTAGAGATTGATGCTTTGGTGTTGATTGATTCAGCATACACACTTGAAAAATGTTCAGCTAGAAGGTTGCAGCAGCCGTCAGTACCGGATACAGAGAGATTGCCAAGATTCAGATGAGAAGGGATATCATTAGATTTACGACGTTTATCAGCATATCCCCAAAAGGCTTTAGGATGAATTTTAAACTGTGCTTGCACTCGGTGGACGTAAGATCTAAAGCAAGCCCTGTTATATATGCGATATGCATTAGAGGCGTATTTGAATATGCGCTTATGATGAGGATCTCGCATGTCTTGATAATTACGTAGTGTGCGATTGCGATCTCTTTTGAGGGAGCGGAGTGTAGAGTCAGACCAGGGAGGGGAGTTGGTAGGTTTATAGGTAGGACAGCAGGAGGGGAAAGCCGAGATAATATTAGCATTAAAAGCAGTAACCGCATCATTAATTGAAATATCTGTATCTAAGAACGACCAGTTCATATTCGAAAGCATAGCTGAAAGTTTAGAGTAATCCATTTTTTTTAAGTTATATCTACGAATATTTGACGATACTGAGCGCGGAGCCTTTTGAATATTTGCAGAGAGAGAGAGAATTCTAAAGCTGGATGATAATCATCTGGTCTAAGTAAAGGTGCTACAGCCGATAGCACCTGAGAGTTTATATCAACTGCGCTCTCATTAACAAAAATTAGATCTAATTGACGTCCCAGACTGTTTTTGATCCCTGAGATTTGACGGAGACTACACTCTGTTATTATGTCGCAAAATACATTATGTTGAGCGTTGCTTGATGAGTGTGCATTACTTGAAACATAATAGTTTTCAATGGGCGTCCAAACAATAGAAGGCATATTGAAATCACCTAAGAATAACATTGAATCGTTTCTTTTTAGGCAGTGTTGAACCGCATCAATACTATCGCTAAGGCTATTTAACAATGCGTTATTTGCTATCATACCTGGCGGGATATAAATGCCGTCTATAAATAGTGATACTCTCTGCATCCTAATCTTTACCCAAACTATCTCGATGTTGGCTGGAGATGAAATCAATTCGGTGATCAGATCCGTTGCACATGCAATTAGTACACCACCACCACGAGAGTATGCGCTGTTATTAGGAGAGCGATCGCAACGGTAAATGTTGTATTTGTTACCCGAGAAGAGCGAAGACGGTATTTGTTCGTTTAGCCACGTTTCGGTAAAAAAAATGACGTCATAGATGTGATCGCTGAGCACGAGAAGTAACTCGTCCAGTTTCGTACGAACGCCACGCACATTTTGATAATAGATCGTGTGAGTATTGCGTTTCGGCGAGCGATTATTGCGATTGACATATCCTGTTGGAGTTCTCTCAGTTGTTGTAGTTATTGATGTCGAGGGATCGTATGTGTGGGTTATAAATTGGATGTGTGAGCAGTGGCCAGCGGTGATGCTATTAGTGTATGATTATTGGTAGTGGTTATGACAGGTTTCACGCGTAAAACCGATGTTGGTATTTGTTGTTTGCGATTATCAATAAATTCCCTGTAGGTTATAGTGCATGGCCAAGTGGACGGAGAGAGTGTTTTGTCCCTTAGTGCTGACGACATCCCAACTTTGAAGGATACAAATGTTAGTGTGCCAGTATCACGATCTTTCGGAGTCAGCTTGATGATAATGACGTCATCAGTCCCTAGTTGTTCCTTAACGAATGTCTCAACCTCGGATTCGGATACCGAAGGAGCGATACGAGTAAGGTACAACCAAAATCTTGGTGGTGCTGGGGGTACCGTCAAAATAGGGTGAGACGATGTTGGCGGTGCTGCTGTACCCGAAAGAAGTGCAGGGATTACATTCGAGGAAGGCGGTGAACGATCGATGAGTCTACGTTTCGATGTGTTGGACAGGTCTTGTTGATGTGTTGTGTGTGCGGTGAGTGATGGTCTGCGTAGTGACGTTGTCGGTGCAAGTGGAGTGGAATGGGTTTGGGCTATTTCTCGAGGAACCATATCACCAAGTGCAGTGGCTAACGCTTTTTTAGTTTCGTCCAAAGCCGAAGCCACGCGCCGCTCAAATTCCTCTATTAATTGCTCTTTGAGAGATGAGAGAGCAGATGACAGCTCTTGTAGCATAAAGGATCGACCAGTACGTCGTGACTCTAGGCAATCCAAACAAAACCACAGGCACTGTGTGTCTGTTTTAGTGAGTTCCTTGTACACGGCACTTGTTACACTAATACAGGAGGTGTGGAACCGGCGTTTACAAACACCATCACACGTGTATGTCGGGTTATCTGAGGTCACAGGGCGCGAACAAGTTACGCAAATATCGGTCATTATGAAATGCGTTTACACTCGAAAATTTACCGAACTATAACAAGTGTAACAATTCACTGAAGCAGGAGATACTTGGGAAACTGTTGAGTTTATGTGGCGACTATCGGAAGTGATCAAACAGAGTAGTGTAGATTATTCACGACGATAATACTGTGGACGAAATCGGAAGGACGTTTGCACTCGATGACGTGTGAGATGTGAGTGAATGAATAAAAGTAATAAAACATCCTATCTAGCTTAAGTTACAAAATCACAATTATATATATATATATATATATATATATATATATATATATATATATATATATATATATATATATATATATATATATATATATTTTTTTTTTTTTTTGTGGCACTTACTTGTGGGGGTATCACGTACCTTTTATTGCGTATAGGTTATGCGTCTGCAGCTGGCTCGAAGTGGTTCATCAGCGCGATGGCGGCGCTAGACGTGCTGGTGTGGCTCTCTCGTTCAACGCGCTGGCGCAGCTTGCTCTCGATGTAACGCGTTCTGTTGCTCGGCGCGATGATCCTCTCGGATGCTGGATTTCTTCTTCGCTCGGTGCATGGATGTTCTCGGATGTTGTATTTTCGTTATTAGCACGCTTTTGGAGCACGGTGCCTTGATGTCACTTTTTTTTTCGATCGTTGCGATGGCGAAGTTCGATGCCCTGACGTCCCGTGTTCCGTTGGTTAGTGCGATGGCGGTCAGCACGCTGCTGTAGCTGTATTTAGTTACAGGTGCTGCTCGTTGTGCTGATTTGGTTTGTCGGTCAGCGCAGATAATTCTCTTCTGATTTGGTGATTTTTTCTGGCGTTACCCAATGGTAATGGTGATGCTCGGTTTTGGGTGTCGTATGTCGTCACGCAATATGAAGGTGAGGCTTGTACGCTTGTATTGCACGTATTGCTCGGTGCATTAATATAGCTATTTTACGTAGCTTTTTCGTTTCGTGTAGCAATGCGTGATTATTTGGTAGAGTTGGCCAAATTTGCAACTATTATTCACTGCACTTTTTTATATTGTATAGCACGGTACGAAGCACACTTTGAGTTGGCAGGATCGCCATGTTATATTAAGCCACCACTTTTCGAGAAACGGTATTTTATTGTACTTGTTACCGCTCTCACGTTAAAACAGAAGAGCAGAGCGATACCCACCACGTGCACACTTATATATCCTGTTGTGAGTGCCCCGCTTGGGCACTCCCTAGCTAATGAGTGTTTTATACTTAACGAAAACTACTTACAGTGCTACCTAAATTATGTCGACACAACAACAGCAAAAAAAGTCGTGACATAGTGACTGACCAAGCGTTGGTCGGAAACATGTCATGAGCATGTATTAATCATACCAATCGTTCTGAGTATCACCTCTGATTATCACAATTGAGTACGTGACGCTGATATGGATGTTGTATCAGTCAGATATTTTTATGACATTGATTTTGCAGCACTGACTGCAGGTATATTTTCAAGACCGTTACAAACTATTTCGTCGCTCTTCAAACCAAGCGAGCACGGAGAAGTTGAGCCGAGGAACAGAATGAAGGAAGCCAAATTTTTCAACAAAAAGCACGGGGCAGTGAAACGATGTTATCAACAGGGCGATGCTGTTTATGTCAAGGTATATCGTAGAAACTCCTGGCAGTGGGAAGCAGCAACCGTAATCGAAAAAATCGGCAATGGATATTATAACGTTTTCCTGAAAGAAAAACAGCAGTTAGTACGATCACACACCAACCAGCTGAAATCTCGAATGGCAAACGGACAAAACATTGCAGAATTTTTAACACCACTATCTGTAGTGCTTGATAATTTTGGTTTGAAAACACCTTTACCGTCAGACCAACAATCAACGTCTTCACAATTTGTTTCCTGTGACGAACCTGTAACAAAATGAAGCGATACTGAATTAGCATCTCAGACACTCAGTTAAACTCCAGATCACTCTGAATTGGACAACATTAGTTCCGAAAATGACAACGCAGAAGAATCCGAGGGAGAAGAACCAGTTATTCAACAGCAAGAGCAGCAATCATCAATTTTGCAAAGAAGTCGAAGAGTTATCAAATTACCAGAACGGTTCAAATCTTACTGGATGCCGAATCCATAAGAGGGGAGATGTTGGATATCACAGTACACATGTACAACCATACAAAATAGTTATTGGGGGCCTTCACGATTCTAGTTAGTTTTTTGTATGGAGTTTGACAGTTGGAGACTGAAATCATGTAAACATCCAAAACCACACCAAACCACTCCATACAAAACCACACAAAAAACTAGCCTGCAATTTTCAGTCTAGATTATTCTAGCCAAAAAGCTAGAATTCGAGTACCTGCTCGAAAACACGGGTTTGTTTATATTTATCCCAAGGTGCATTAAAGAAATCAGGTGATCGAATCTGGAATCAAAGTGTATGTAGTTCAGGTGGTCTAATAGTATTTTTTTATAACCAAATTTGAATATCACTTTTTGACAGAACGAGTGAAAACTTTTACTCCAACGAGCTTTCTGGAGGCTTGACGAATACTCAAAACACTCTTAAAAATCTTCATTAAGAAGCAGAAGCGATAAAAATCAGTCTTCTAAATTCATACACCTTGGGATAAACCCACCTTTATATTATACTCACATAGATAGCTGCTCGAAAGCTGCTATACAATGCAAACAGCTGACAGGCGGAAATTTCAGTCTACGAGCTTCAAACAGAAAGGGCCCCATTGCTCGATCGTAGTATACATGTACAACCATATAGAATGGTCAGTTGGAATAAAGCTATTAATCTGAACAAATCGTAGTCTGGCAACTAAGTATACAACACAAACGATGTAAAAATGACCAAAAATGCTTTCAGACCACTGCATGCACAACAACTAAAACCTCAATGTATGCTACGATGAAACTATTGAAGCTTTTTCGTCCAGCTGTCAAAACTTTCCCACGCTTTTTGATCAAATGTTCTGGACGACTCGACTTTGGTCTATATAATGCAGAGGTGCGATGCATAGCTTGATTTTGGTCCACCATTTTCAAAGATCTGTATTGTATAGATTTTGTTTTAAAACTATGGACCATTCATTCATTAATTCATTCATTTGTATTTATTTCTTAGATGTAAATTATTTATGAATTACAATTTAGTATACAGTCAGCATGCAATTACAATTACATTACATTATAATTAAAAAACATGCGTTTATATGAGAAAACTGGTTTTTGAAAATTACCCAAAAATCTCATAGTCTGCCGAGAAAAATTTCATAATTTTGTTGTATGGAAAAATGTGCCAACTAAAAAGCACATATCGGAAATCGGAGTTCAACCAGTGAGTTCGGACTGTATTTCAACTTACACCTTGCTCCGAGACTTTATACTGTTCCCAAATACAGACGTTTGTGGAGGGTCTGCTATAGATAGACGCTTATCTGTTTATAATTTAAAGATAACAATGCAGCACATTTTTTAATGCTTTTAATCTGTATACCGTTTTCTACCATAACACATCAAGAGGAAAATACTTTGTATGCTAGGTGTATGCTAGACTTACACAAAACATCCGTACATACATTCGAACCAAATGTGAGTTCGAAACAAATAAAAAAAACGTATTTATTAGGAGCTTATCAGTTGCCCAAATTAACATGCACAACTCTTTGTGACATAGAATGCTGTTGTTTATTTTATGTTTACCAAATTTGTATATTTTATATTTTAATATTTGTTTATATTTTATATTACCAAAGAAACAAGATGCATTTTCTCACTGGGTAAGTTTGGTGAAGAATAGTTGCGTAATGCTTGAGATAAACTAAGATTCGAGATGAGTATAATTGTGGGTCAATTATACTTGAATTCTCTGCATCTGTTTATTCAACTTGATTAGACTTTTGATGCGTCAAATTACGTTGATGATGGTGACAGTTTTTTTTACGTTAATTGAAAATTCATTTGCATGCGCCACGTTTTAACAAAATGATGCGTTGTGATTTAGTAATGCGAAAAATATTTTTAATCTAGGTATAAATGACCTTGATATTCACATATTATCTAGAATAAAAATAATATGATGTTTCTACACAAAGATGAAAATAATAATTTTATTGTTTATTATTTTGTAAATAAACTACATATAGTCCCTGTAATACGCGTTTCTTTATGTGTGGATTCGGAGATTAATAAGTACAGTTTTAGCTCATTGTACTGATAGGACACATCAATAGTCTAATAAAATTTCAATAATCACTATTTATTTACAATTTGTCGGACCTTTTGGACTACACAACATTTACACAGCGATTATCCGCATTTCGTGGTTCTTCTTAGTTTGATATTATATCGCACAGGAATAGTATTAAGATTCTATAGTAGTTGAAATATATTTATTTAAATAAAAATAATAATCATGATAATAAATAGTTTAATTTTGACTTGGTGAAAAAATGGCCTTATCTATTCATAAGTCCACCAAAAGTGCTACAGTCGCGCACTTCAGTAATTTTCTGAAGGGAAGTTCTAAACTGTTGTTGTGTAAGCTGGAGCAGCATCCACTGTTGGTGCTCGATATTTCAAAAATGCCTTAAATTCTGTATTCTACGGTCTGTTACAAACGGCGCTTACAATTCCATAATTAACGGCTGAATGAATCATCGTTGCAATCGACCCTGCATGTGTTTATGTACGTATCAGGACGTGGAAAGCAATAGGATGTGTTAAAATACTATAAATCGTTTCAATTTTCAACGTTTTCTACAGGTGTCCATCTTTCCCATATCTGTAGTCCGTCTTACTCGAACATTTGAAAAATGCACAAAAAAAAATTAATTCATGGAAAAAATAGAAACTGAAACTTTCAACACACTTTCTTATTAAACATGAGTGAAAGGTAATGTAAGTACTTTTTCATGGTCGTTGTATTTATCAATGCCTATATGTGTACCATTTTTCTTAACGTGTCTAATGAAATAAAATCGGTTATCATTCAATATTAATTAAGTATCTCTGATGCAACTTGTATTTGAATACATTAAATTCAACTCAAAGGTTAAACTTTTAAACTATAAATTAAACAAAAATTACAATGCACAACGCATACGGCACTAGCCTTTCGTTGAAACGCAGCATTCAAATGTTTGAGATACAAGTTAGAATGTTCAGTTAAGCTTATATTACTAGCTTATATTATATTATATTATATTTTATTAGTTTATATTATATTGAATATTCTCCTAATTGTTCACTGCTCATGTAAAGATGTATATATATATATATATATATATATATATATATATATATATATATATATATATATATACATATATATATATGTATATATATATATATATATATATATATATATATATATATATACATATATATATATATATATATATATTTATGCATCCTGCCAACTAAATGAGAATTTGTTTTGGAAAATTGTGTATATGGCTATTTATAATCGATCCATTTGATTTAGTTGAACGATTAATTGTTCAACGAATTGTTTGTGAGGTTTTGTAAGAAATCATAACAAACCTTTTTTTTCTCTTGCGGGTAGTTTAAACACTCAAATCTGGAAACCGAATTACGGATCGGTCCCGAAAACAAAATCCCGAACTGTGTCCCAGACGACCAATTCGGGGCAATGCGAAACCCGAAGTATATGTTAAATGTGGCAAACGGTGCCAAAAACTGCAGAGAAGCATCGTCCTACAAAAGGATTGAGTGACTACGATAGCACCAGTTTATGTTTGCGAGAGCATAAATACGGCATGGAACCGTTTGATCAGTATGCGGATGAGAGATTCTTCTATCCAGAATGATTGTCCTATGCGTCAACGGCTGGGGCTCGACAATTATGCCTGGGACTCTTTAGCATCGTTCTCTCATTTTCCTCTCAAATTCCCTACCATACTCTGGATCTTTTCGCTCTTGCATGTGTGCAGCCTATTATTTGTTCGTGGAAAGCAATGTGTACACTAACGATCAAAAATAAACTATACTTAAAAATGCATATTATCAGATATATATATTGACATTGTGTAAGACATCATTAACTACAGAAATGTTATAAACATATATTTTGACTTTTTCAACAAATTTTACTTTGCATTCAAGAATGAGTAATTTTCTACAAGTGAAATTGGTTGATAGTTTAAAATTAAATACTGTTCAGAAATAGAATGCTGTTTAAAACATATTTACATGAATGATAACCTTAAGTTAAGCAGATTATATTAAAACAAATATGATTCTACTTTTATTTGTACTCTCCTACGTTGTATGCAGTGTGTTGCATTATGTTATCTGTTAGTGTCACAGCACGCTGTTTTTTTTTTATTGGCCGGGGTTGGCGTTCGTCCCAACTATAAAAGCGCCACTCCAATGCGACAGAGTACCGTATTTTACTTGTGCCTGGTTAACAGATCACATAACCTAAGTCTATAACCTCAAGCAAGCTCCTTAGTGCATCAGCGTAGTTCATCGAGAACACTACTCCGTTTTGGTGCTTTTAAAGCTGTACCGTTCTGTTTGTGTCCTTGTGTGTGTGTTCGGGTATTCTGAATTAGTTTAAATTGTTTTACGAATAATTAACAATTGAGCAAATATTAAATAAATATACGGTAGGTTTTATAAAGTTTTTTTTTTTTAATTATACAAAAGTGTTGTCTTTACTTCAGGTATTGCTCCAAAGAACAATCTGCTCTGGTGCATTTTAGGCAAAATGAATTATTATTTTCAAAGTAGCTATTTTTGAAGACCATAATTGTGAAATGAGTGAATGAAGCTAAAATTGAAAATAGAGAAAAACCGTTATGTTCTAAAATAGAGACAATTCTACATTTTGAGTGTTGTTATTACCAAAAGTCTATTTAGATATTAAGTTTAAGTGAAAATAGTTTTTTTATTATTATTTTATACAATATGACCTTAAATAAGTAACATAATCTCATGCATAAGATATACAAAAAGCAAATTTGATTTCTGAATTATGTTTAACGAATGAAAGTGTTAAAAACGTGATGTGATGAATTAATGAACAAGGGAATGTGCATGTTTGGTCAAATTTGTTTCTTCTTCAACCACTACATTACGTGAGCTTTTGAAAAATCTCTCAGAACTTATATTTGGATATATAAGTTAATCTACATTGTTTCTTTACAAATTACAAATCTTTTAAATTGATTAAAATTCTCTTTGTCATAAATCTTTGACTATGTAGAAGAAAAAGGGAGCATGGAAATAAAATTCAATAGCTATAAATCACCTTATGATATCATCTTTCAGTGGTGGTCGTTGTATCTTATAAATTTTTCGTAACTGTTACAGTTTTTTACTAATTTCCTAATTTGTTATTCCTTGATTTATCAGAGCTTATTCGTTAAAACTGTTTAAATCTTTTGCATTGATTTTCAATGTGTCGATTCCAAGAAATCGAAGAAATGATCAAATAATACACAGGAAACTGTGAATAAATCGTTGAACAAATCCAAACAACTAAAAAATTATGGGAAACCCCATATGGATTTCACCAGATGTGTAATAACTATAAGGCTTTCTGGTAAGTTATTTAATCCTCGTACAAGAATATCGTGTTCACATATCGATGAATCGATGAATGATCGAGCATAGCCATTCAATTAGGCACACGAAGTACCCATGCAGCCTTCGACAAACACTAGTGACTACAACTATTCAATTTCAGCATTTCAATACCTAATATTGGCCAGAAATGTGATCATTTTGTTAAGCAAAACAGACTATTTGACTAGCAGTGGGTCCCATTTATACATCAGACGCATTGTTTTACACTTTTGCACAGTTTTTCTACAATTTTAAAGATATGTGTTTGATTTTTACATCACAGCGGAATATTACTGAGTATTATCATATTTATATTATCAATGAAGTGAGGAAAGTAGTATTCCGATACGTGATAAAGGGAACTGCCCAGAGAGCCTTAAAATAAATAAAGTGTGAAAATATGTGGTGTTTGCGAATATTTAAATCTGGTTTCGATAAGTAATTACCTATTGAATCTACCAAATCTGTTCCTGAAACTTTTTTCAACTTAATAAAGTAAATTATTGTTTTACTATGTAGTCCAAATGAAAAACTTTTTATTTTATATTTTACAAAGTCAGGGCCACATCATATCCTCTCAAAGGCTGCATGCAGCCCCATGGACCGTAGTATATAGTTTAACACTGTTCTATATAATGCTAATTGTATTATCAGATATTACACAGTTAAAAATAGGAGCATGTGAAATGGATCGATATTTGATATACGGTGTATTTGGCTAGCTGCCAAATAGTGCTAATACCACTGTAGGATAGCTTTAATTTGTTTGAAAAAAAAAACCTTGGTATTTATACCCTTGGGTAAAGTAATTCTATGTATTTTTGATAATGTATTTAAAGTTAGACAATACTTACATTTAATTTCAGATCTGCTAGAAACTAAAAAATAATCAACAATGTCATCTATCTCAGATTTTCGCAAGAAGAAGCTATTGTACCTGTTCAACGTTTTCTTCGGTGAGTGTTCCGAAACTAATTTATGAAACACACATACAACAACGAACCCGCCACTCCTATAGGGGTTCACCACAGTTTTTATATTGGTATAAACATTCGACTTAAATGCCATAGGCATAACATTAATACAATTATACAATTATTAACAGCAGCGGGTTTAGGGTATCGATGGCTCCAAGTGGCAAGAACTGTTGTGGCTCTTATTTGATGTGTGTAGGAAGGGAGGAGGCGAGGGAAGAACGATGTGGCGTCCTGTTATCCAGACTCCTATTGGTCACAGCGCCTCCATCAATTCTCGTTCATTACCTATTACGAGAATGTTCCCACCACTTTACCCACTGTATTATATTCATGCTGATATACTTCAAGGTTAAAAATACTCGATTCAAGATTACTGTGATACCGTAGAACTTGAAGTTATCAAAAACACCTCCAAGCGCGTTTGCTTATCCGCTGAGATAATCTCTTTTAGCATTTCTGCGATCCTGTATTAGCGTCCTTCAAAAAAAGATTAGCTTAACTCTGAGCGGTTCTACATACACCAAGAAAGCAGCTGAGACAATAACTGACAGCATGCTTTGAAAGCGACTGACAGCATTTATGGTGAGAGAAATCTCCTCGGCATGCAAAGAACGATGGAGGTTAGAAAAATTTGAATTTTTATGGTGCAGTTTATGGTGAACGATCAATTGGAGTTAGTCTTTTTACAGTCTAATAAGTACAGAAATATTCATAAAAAGTTTTTTATGAAAGAAAGTTTTTTGACTTCATTTTAGCGATTAAAATCAATGTCAGAAAGTCTCATCTCGGTGCTTTTCGGAGCTTCTACCCAAATAACCAAAATTGCTAAAGTAGCCAATTTTGGCAAGCTAAAGATCGCTGCTTGAATTCGCCTTTTGCAGTAGATAAACATCATCAAAGTTCCAGGTGGTCCTTCTAAATAGCGCCTAAGCAGCTTCCGTATGCCAATGGCCGGGGATTATTTTTCTTTGTGTTTTATTTTCGAGCAAGGCGTTTTGATTTAAATAAACAATACACGTATTCCCCGATATACGCTATACTCAATATGTACGATTTTGCTATACGCTACTTTCTAAATTTGACAGTTCTTGGAGCAAATTGTAATAATTTGACACATCAAATGGAAAATGCAAAATAAACACCCTTTTTGTCGAATTTTAAAAACCATTTAAAAGGTACAAAATAGTAATCTTCAGTTGAAATCAGATTTAAACAACTAATTCATTGGTTAAAACCTACCATTTCAAGCAAAATTATATTAAAATTAGCTATAATTTTACCGAAAGCATTTAAAATCGACTTACGCTAATATTCCACATATGCTATTGTCTCCGGTCCGCATTAAAAGCGTATATCCGGGAACATCTGAAAAATTTGAGCTTTCTTTATGTGCATGTTTATTTGTGAACTATGGGGCCGTCCATAAATTACGTAACGCTGAAATTGGGATTTTTCGACCCCCTCCCCCCCTATCGTAACAAAACGTAACGTTGGAGGAGACCCCCCTTCCAAAATTACGTAACGCATGATCCAACACCCCCCCCCCTTAATTTGGTTTTGCATCAATTTGCACGTTACGAATTCCCTTTCTTGATCATCCGGGTGGTCCGGATGATCGAGGCAGCCGAATTATCCAACTAATCCTGATTTACAGCACCGCACGACTGTTGTTTACCAACAATAATATACAGGTCGATGCGTTTAGCGTAGAATGACATGTAACTGTTTGAATTTTGTTGACGGTAAGATTGAAAGCTACAGTCTTTACCTGAGACACACGGCTCTTAAACCTTTATTACACGGTGGATTTTTTCATGGCAATTTTCTGTCAAACCTCTGTTTTGGTATTTTATAAATGTCAAGTTCGTATTCCCTATCAAAAGATATAAAAAAATAAAAGTGCAAAACTTACCCAGGTGGGCGATCATTTGTCAGTGACCAGTGATAGGATTGTATTACGTTACATAACAGAATGTGAACCTCCCCTATCCCCTATGTAACAAACCGTAACGCTACAGGGAACCCCCTCCCCCCCTTTGAGCGTTACGTAATTTATGGACGGCCCCTATAAATGTTCATAACGTTCACAGAAATTTAAATTATTTACCGGTAAATCAAAATAACTTCACTTAATATTGCTACTTCAATAACAACTAATAACTGGAGCACAAACCACGAGACGGCGTCTGTCTTTGACATTTTTACACAAAAGACCACCAATTTCAGCACATCTTCTTAACAAGCCTTCAAGTTCCATCGTGCTAATCAGCCGTAAAATTCCAAAGAGAATTGAGTGCTAGTTAAAAAGCTCCATAGCTCTATCTCTTAATCACCCACAAAAAACGACACAAGCTCTCTACCTAAACGGAATATAAAAAGACTTCGTTTAGCAGACGGCAAACGACTCATACATTCTAAAAATAGCAAAAAGCTGATGGCGCCATCTGTTGGTTGGATCCAACCAGTGGAGCTTCCTCGCTTGGAGGAGAGCTTTCTCATTTCCTCTGTACTGTTGTATCGTTTCGCATTGATGTTATGCATCTCTAGAACTAGAACGGCGATATGATTGTTTAAGTACTAAACTCTAATGTAAACCACCGGCACTGAAGCTAGTAAGATTTGAATAATGGTCGTTGGTGTTGATACCGATGTATCTGACTACACGAACATTTATATATATGTAAAAAAATATTCGACCGCATGTCTTGGTCGTGGAACCGTGTGTTCGAGAAATGTGCCGCAGATTCAGCATTGCATTCGATGAATTCAGGTATCATCAACGTTTTCAAGCATCATACCGCAGTCTTGACATTGGCTAAGACAGATTCGGGAAGGGGTTCTGCGGTCTTGAGATAAAGTGTGAAACCTTGTAATGTTGGACAATGTAATAATTATATTCCAAAAGCCGTACACAATCTAGATATTCAAGATCGGGTAGTTTTGTAATCTTTGAAAATGTGTGTGCATAACGGTTATTAGCCCAGAAATTAAAAAAATAACACATAAATTTCTTGTCAATGACAACTTTTAACTGTCGAAATCGAAATCGTCGTATATGCGAATCGTCGTAACTCTAGGGGGTCGTAACTCAGGGCACGCCTCTGTATTAAAAATGGTGCTTGGGAATGTTTTAAGAAACTTAACGCTACTCCAATGTGACGCAGAGGGCTGAGCCTTACTTTTACCCTTTTACCTAATTTACCTAATTACCTAATGGCTAAAGTTTCTGCTTGGAAGCTTAAACTAGCAATGGACCTAGCAATTGCTCATATTAGTGAAAAACTTATGACGGTTTCGTTCACGCTCAATCAATCAACAAACCAATTAATTATAAAATAAGTAAATCATTTGCGTCGTTTCAATAAACCATAATTTAACAATAACACTTCTTACAGATGTCAACCAGAGTGGGGAAATTGATCGGAAGGATTTTGAATTAGCTATTGAGGTAAGGGCTTAAGCATAATACTATTGTGGTACAGTTTTTCCCCGAGTAACTTGAATAATACGTCCCGGAGACATTTGCATTCGCACTCGGATTATCGCGTAAGTCGAATATCATGTTTTGCAGCCAAAATACTCTTGTTTAATAATGGCTTTTGATTAAAATTAGTGCTTTTATGCACATTATTACTTATTTAATTCGATTCGTGTAGAAAATTCGGTTATTTCTGTCTTTTTTGTTTTTTTTTGAAGTTTTTGTACAAATAGTAATTTATTTTTCATTGCAGTAGGAAAAAATTGTACTGATTTGACACATAAACTGCCAAAAATAGAAATTTTCGTTACTCAATTTCGCGTAACTCGGGGAAAGACTGTATATAATTTGGAAATTTATGTTACATTGCGTAAAATTTCATAAAACAAATGTTATTGTGTGGTGTGCGTACGATATTGCTGCGTGCTATTATGTGAATACACAGCTTTTGGATACCGATGTTTTTTTTTTCTCATAATCTTTTTTATCACCACATTCACATTTTTAGAAAATCTGTACATTGCGTGGTTGGCCTGCAGGTAATCCAAAGAACATAGAAACGCACGACTGTATGTTCAAGATCTGGGAAGGCTTACGCTCCAAGGCAGATAAGGACAACGATGGGCAGGTAAATACTACTTCATACTATTATACTACGAATTCCTCAAGAGATGAATATAGACTTTTGCCCAAGGGGGGCAATTTTTCAATCAAAATTTTGCTAAATATCTTGGGTTGCCACTTTCTACCCCCGCTATTGAACTTGGGAGGGAAATCCTACATGCCCCAACATGGAGGAAAAGCTGCAAAGAGGTTGAAAACCACTGCGTTAGAACAATACAACAGTACTCAGGAAACGTGAAAGCTTTCAAAGCGAGGAAAGCTCCACTGACTGGCAATTCCGCCAATAGATGGCGCGGAACCACGTCGATGCGTTACCTGGCACTCAGGCTTTTGTTTCGTCAGGATTTGACATCCTATGTGCACATTATTAAAAACTTTAAAATATATTATTATTAAGATGTTTAAATATGTTAAGTATAAGTATATATATTATTTTGCTATTCCAGGTATCATTTTGGTCATGTTTAATCTCAAATACATTAGGTGCGAAGGCGTTATAATTGGGGCGCTGAATTAGGTTAAAAAAATATATTTGTACATTGATTCTGATTTCAATATCCTCGTTTTAACAATAACAATAGGAGGGCAAAAAAACATTGTTTAAATTATTCTATGATTTTTTATGATTAAAGCAGTTTTTTTATTCAGAAAGAACGGCTTCGGCCATAATGCTTAATTAAGTTGTTACAATAGTAGGTCTTAAAAATGTTACAACTCTGGTTGATGTTGGTTATATTAAGATAGTTAAAATATTTGAACTTTTTATGATACTCCTGAATCATCAATGAAATGTTATCTTCCGAATCCGATGTAAAAAATTCGGATTAAATCGCATCCGAAGAAGCAATGCCACGGGCCTTAGTTTTATACGTTACATTAAACGCTACAAGCCTTTAAACATACTCATGCAGCATTTTTGTATTATGTAGTCATGTTTTGTTATCTATCTATAATGTATTATCATGATTTTCATTTTCAAACTGATTTAACTTTGTATTGAAAAATGGTTGCTGTTTAATTTTCCGCGTATCTTTTTCAAAAATTCCAAGTATATATACATATATTTGTATAGTTGTATATATATATATAATATACATATATACTACATTTTGTATGGGAGTGATAGCTTGTAATTTTAATCTTTAATAAGTTTTGATTAAAGTTCTTTTGAGAAGAAGAAGAAGCATTCAAAGCTGCACTATATTAATTGAAATAGTAATTATGCACCTTATGGATGATTCTGATTATTTTGCTTGAATATGAATAGAAAAGCAGAAATTTTCAATACAACAAAATTTCTTGAAGTTTTAATTTGAAAAAGAATAATTTCTAATACAAAATGTATGGAACACCCGGATATGCCGATCATAGAGATGAAGGTGTAAATTTGATCATTGAGACAACGGTTAAAGCTTTAAATTGGGGTAACATTTCCAATAAGTAGTAAACAAACACACATATACACATATAACACATATAATGAAACGTCAATCGATCTTGCTACCAAGGAAACTTGCTTCTGAGGAATTGCGAGCGAGATTGCAGGCGGGCCAGGTATGACAACTGAACTGTTCTACTATTATCGAGCTAACCGCGGCTGAGGAAATCTTGCTTCTTGCATTTCCGGCCTTATACGGTTGTCACACAAGGCGTAAACTCAATAAGTTTACGCTTGATTTGTATGGGAGAGCGTAAACTTCCTGTCAAATGATTATAGGGATGTATGGCTGAAATCCAGTTTACGCATCGTGTGACGTCCCTATTACTTATACCCAATTATCCTATGTAACAAAGCAAAACTGATTTTTTTAGTTTAGATTTACCAAAAGGTAATAACTGTTTTTTCTGAGTCAGCTAATAAATTATATTTCTTTCGATCCGATTGCTATTCCAATTGCGATAGAAATTTCAATCGAATCGCAATTCTAATCCCAAACCCTATCTTAATCTCAATCGTAATCGCAAACGCAATCGCAATTGCAATCGGAATGGAATCTTCAAGAGACTCAAATCATAAAAACGGGATCCGATCAGATCAATTTTTCCAGATATTGAATTTTTGAATCTTCCGAATCTCCAATATCCCAACACTACTTACGATACTATTGCGTGCCCACTAAAGAAGTCGCACTCGATAGTTGGGTTGTTTGGCTGATGGTGAAAGTGATGAAATACATCGCAATGGCTTTACTAAATAGCTTCATGGCTATAATACCGGTGGTTAAGGCCTTCAAAGCTATAGGAGACAATCCCAATACTGAGGTGTCAACTAGTGAGCAACCCGACTAAAAAACCCAACTAGTGATGTTATACTGCAGTACAAATGTACATACAATTTGGCTTGGATATTATTCTACAATCATAACGTTTTTACAATGTTGTTTTATTTCAGGTTTCTGTTGATGAATGGTGCAACATGTGGGATGCTTACGCCAAAGATCCTAGTACAGTCATGGATTGGCAGATAAGGTGAATATCAGAAATGGCGTTTTCTACAGCCATGTCATTAATTTTTTTACAATGCACTAAAATAAGCTGCAGTTATTACAGTAATATCCTCGATTATTCATATATGACCTCATCATCAACTTGATGATTTTTGTTAGAAATTTTGTTTGCACTTGAACGGACACTCTGGTTGGAGAAATATTTAGAACAAATTCTACGCGTTACCAGTGTTTATGCTAACAATACACCGGTGTCCGCAATGTGTAAAAATGTTTAGCGAGTTTTATGAACATAATCACATCATTGTTTAGAGTTGTGGCTGTGCTTCACCTGATGCAATTTTATCGGACGCTGCTGTCAAACGCTATTTCGGTTCATATTGCGATTATTTTAATTAATTTTAATAGTTTAACACAGGTACATTATTGAAAAAAAAGTTCGATGTTGTTCCTACATGACCTGCATAATTACATTGATAGATAAAATCGGATGTGACGATCCGATGGAATCAAAACATTTTAATTCCGTCGTACGACGAAATAGCACGTCCGACGTTTTCTGTCAAATCTTTTATAAAATATTAACAGGCCTTTCGATCAAAGCGCATCTGATGAGGCACTGCCACCACTTTTAGAAATAAAGTACAGTCTGTTCCCGAGTAATGCGATTCTCAACTTGCGTGGATATGGAAATACTCTATTATCTTCAAACCCCCAAATCAATTGTTTGGGGGGTTTACGATTCCAGCCTGCTTTATTACATGAAGTTTGACAGTTGACGGCTGAAATCATTTCAAAACTCCATACAAAACTAGACGTAAAGGTCCATCACATTGACTATTGAATTTTAAATAGTATTCACATAAAACATTTTTACTGAAGTTCAATAAAATTTATCTGCTTTTTTAAGCTAAAAATTCAGTGGCACTTGCAGTAAAAAAAGTGTACTGAATCATTCAGTAATGTTCGGTGCACATCAAAATGACAGCTCGATTACTGAAATCACAGTAAAGCCATTCTCATTTTGAGTAGTTGGTAGCGAAAAAAAAGTGTCGAAAAATTTCATTTAAATTTAGTTTTTTATTGATACGCAGAGATTGCCACTCGCTCAGTTCATATTCATCCATGTTTTATTTTATTTGTTACTGTTTGTATACTGTATGTTGTTGCAACAAGTTTTAATGTTTCAGTAAGTGCTAGGCACCACGAAGTTTCAGTAAGCACAATTGTAGCAAAGATTTTAAACACCAGCACGACCGCCAATTCGTTCAAATTAATCCCGCAAGCCGTAATCTCACCTGAATTTTGATCGGCGTGGCTCTAAGCGCCTACCATATCATCTTTTTCCTCATCATGTGCGTTGTTTGGTTTTGATGTTCTGATTGACAGGTAGATTTGATAATTGCAATTGAAGGTAGAATTAATTGCAATTAATTGCTGCTTTTTCAGTAAATTGTTTTACAGTGAGTTATATTCAATGAAACGACTTCTTTTGACTTTGATTTTACTGATTTTCAGTAAACTTTGTATTATTTAAATGCAATTGTGTTATTGAAAATCAGAAAAAAACAAGACATATATGCTGAAAACCAGTACAATATTATATTACTGAACCGTTTCATAAAATTCTGTTCCATAATCCTGAAATTATTTTTGTAATGTAATAGAGCCATAAAGCCATCCTCAGATTTTCAGCCTAGATTATTTTAGCTTAAAAAAGTATTTTATTTTTGCCTGACGCAAGTGCGATAAGGTTAGTTCATGAAAAAAAAAAAAAAATATTGCCGAAGCATGCATGTTTGGTCAAGTAAGTTTACAAACTAGATGAGTCGATACATTTAAATTTATTGAAAGTACTTTAACCCATTTTAATCAAAAACGAAAACGAAATGATTTTAAAATGCATCTTTGTTTGTACACAAATGCGAAAATCCAGGAAATGATCTTTGATAGTTTATCTGTCAAATTAGTTGCAGTAAATTGCTTATCTACTAAAAATTTTGTATCATCTCAAAGCAAGAAATATCCTAATTTTCTGCATGATTCGTATTGAATCAACTGTCTTAAATTTAAACAAATACAGTCAGAATTCAATTGTTGAACCAAGATCTATTAAGGAGAATAGGTCGATACAAAGCCCGTTGCTAGGTTGCTATTTTCAGCTCACTTTTGATAGTTTCATGAAAAAGTGTTTACAAACAAACGGATAAAAGTTAACGCGGAAAAGTGGATAAATTTACTATTAGGAATATCATTTTGGTTAAATTTCTTCGGTCAACCACTTCTGGAGAATATAGGAGAAATAATTGCAGTCTGTTCTGTATTCATAAACATTGATAATCTTTTTCACTGTTTGCCATTCCGTGACGACAAAGCACTACTGTTTGCATCGGTTCTGCATTGGTTGGAAGAACGAAAAGTTTAACAGGCATAAAACAGCACAGTACATGTTTCAACTGGGTAAAAGAAGTCCTATTTATTTTCAATTAAACACTGAAAGTAAAATGAAACATCCAATCGGCACACACTGGTACAATATGCATACCGTCCTTTGCTTATAACCCGGGGACGAATGATAGATGAGATTGAATCAGCCATGTAATATTCTAATTGCATTCTAATTATTATAATATTCTAAAAGGAAATGAGTGCACAATGCTGAACAAAACTCACGTTCACTCCATAGCAACGTCCATCGCTAAACATAAACAAAGTTCACTTTAACTGTCAAAATGTTCCCATGGCTTTCTGTCAATTTACTCTATAAGCTTCGACCTGTTCTCTTTCAAAGACTTTGAGTTGAACGCTTTTTAGTTGGCATTCTTTTTAATTGAACGCACGATAGTTGGCTGCGTTTGTATGGAAAACCGGTTTTTGCAAAATTTACAAAAATCACATGGCTTGCCGAGAAAAATTTCAGTTTTTTTTTGTATGGAAAAACGTGCCAACTAAAAAGCACATATTCAATAGTTGGCAGGGAATCGAAGTTCAACCAGTGAGTTTGGACTATATACATAATTATATTAGATGCATTTCGTTATAAAAAAAAATGATATTCTATATACGGGGATATTCGAGCTACGTGAATGCCACGGGAGCGCATAAACCACGTATCTCGGGAGCAGACTGTATTATTCTCATGGACATTAAGGCTAAATTAGGCAACATGTAATGCATAAAATACCGATATTAAACTACGTTAAGATGAGGATAATGAATGTTCAACTGGACGTTATGTCCAATGAATGAATGAATGAATGGATGAATGAATGAATAATAATAATTAGTATATTTGATTTCCATCGAATATTTGTTTAATTTAACATCTTTATAAAAAAAATTACAGATACATGAACTTTATGTTCGACCTGGAAGATGCCTCACACGATGGCACTATCGATGGCGATGAATTCTCTATAGTATGCTCAAGCTACGGCGTAGACAAAAACGAGTGCCAAGAGGCGTTTAAAAAGATGTCAAAGGTTTGTCAATCATTCGGATCAACTGAATTGTTCATAGTTCATTGCAATTTAAACTAAAATAGGTTTTCTGCATTATCCAACAATGAAGTTCTAAGCAAGAATATTTAAAGTCTGCTTGGTCATGGTAACAAATTACAAATTAATGATTAATCTTCCGTAATATACGTAACATGGAAGATTCAATTAGATATACATTTTTTCATTATAGATATATTAAACATTCAATAGAGTCAAAACAAAACACATGCGATATCTAATTCCACCTTTTACTCGTCAAAATTGTTAATATGGTCATTCTTATTAGTGATGGAAAAATTGAAGTTTTGGTCGGGATCAAGGCCAATTCTGGAGCCGATTCCGATATTTTGATTCCGAATCCGATTCCAATTCTAGAATCGGAATCGGAAACAGATATTTCTGGGCAACTGTTTTCCTCCTCCAATGTTAGGGGCTAACTACATTATGTTCCCAAGTTACGCGGTTCTCGACTTAAGCGGATTAGGAGATACAGGCGGTCCCCGAGATACACGGTTAATGGGGACCTAAAAGGCCGCAAAATACCGCGTATCTCGAATATCCGCGTAAGTCGAATCTCGTGATTTCCAGCTAAAATATCACTAATTTTCGTGAAATTTTGCAAGTAGGGGGTGTTTGGAGCCACCAAATTAATTATTTCATATGTTTCTACTGAATTGAACAGTTTAAACCTTTTTAAATGGTATTTTACATTCGATCAATACGGAAATTATTTTGTATTTCACAATGGATGTTTCAAATCAGTGCAATTAGCTGAAAGAACTGTCAAATTTGGAAAACCGCGTATCTCCGAATCCTATAAGAGTATAAGAGGTACCGTGTATCTCGGGGACCGCCTGTAGTCTGAAGCTCTCACGTTGGTTTGCAAAATTTTAACAAACAAAGATTCACAAGATTGGTAAACTTCAATAATAGCGAAAATGAAAAAAAAATAATTTGTTGGGAATATTAGCGGTTAGTCATTTATTTGTGCTGCGGTAATGATCTAGTGTTGTTGTAGGGAACATTGCAAGTAGTATGAATTTGGCTACAGACGTAACTTTTCTTCTGGCATTTTTTTTTGTGTTGCAAACAAATACATTTTTCTTTTTTTCTTTTTGTAAATTTAGGGCGCTTTGGAGGTAAACCGCGAGCAGTTTGGTGAATTATGGCATGAGTATTTTTCTTCAGACGATACAACTTCTCCTGGCAACTTCATTTTTGGCAAAACATCCTTCTAACGGAGTTTCAGTGTTTAAATATTTGAATAACTGAAGGCTTTTGGGATAACCGATTCGACGATAATTGACTCACGCGCAAGGGTATCATAATAAACGACTTTGGCAATGATGACGTTAGCGACAACGCATTAATAATGTGTAGCTAAACGTCAACAACCGAACCAAATGTGTCAATCAGGCAGCGGTAATCGCTGATGCGGGCGTGCGTGCGTTTTCTGAAAATGTATGGAATTTGACACCCGCAGCGGGTGACAGTTTGCAACCGCATGCGTCAGAATCAAACTGTTGTTACGTGTGTAACAGTATAACGTAATAACACAAACAAATTTGATTTTTCCGCACGCACGCCCGCACGCCCGCAGTAGCGATTACCACTGCCTCAATAGCAGCATGGAAAACGATGTAATAAAAAATCGATAACAAAATATTGAATGTTCTTTAAATTTATGGAATTGCTAATGTTGCTAATGACTGTTGCTAATATGGATTACTAAAGCTAGACTAAATAAAATATATTTATCTGCGGCGATGACTTTCGTCTATCTGATTTCTGTCGTTTTTTGCGTTAATATAAGTTCATGAGTAACCCGCTGAATTTGAGATATGGCAGTTGGTCAACGAACTAATTAATTAATTAATCACGACAAACGAGCTTTATTATTGCAAAGAGATAGTTTTATATGATACACATAAGCCAAACAAGTATGCATTCAACACATGCTCTATACGCCCTTGAAAACCTAGCAGAACAATTAAATTTAACATCTCCAACGCGAATAATTTCAGGTTATTTATATCGTTGTCTTTAGAGTTTATTTTACAAACACCATTTAGTTCAATTAATGAAACCAACTTCTTCTTATTTTTATTTGACACAAAAATCGTTGTCGGTAAGACCTGTCTATACCACTAGTGGGCCAGGACTTCAGTGACTTCCCAAGTGCCACAAATCCACTTAACGACTACCAAACGGGTTCTAAACCCTCAAGCTCTCAACCTAAACGGAATATAAAAAGACTTCGTTTAGCAGACGGTGAACGACTTATGCATTCTAAAACTAGCAAAAAGCTGATGGCGCCATCTGTTAAGGAGATTCCCAACCAGTGGAGAGCTTTCCTCGCTTTGATAGCTTTCTCCTTCCCTCTGTACTGTTATAAAGTTTCGCTTTCAAGTTATGCATCGCTAGAACTATAACGGCGATCCGATTGTTTAAATACTAAATTCTATTTTAAAGCATTTGTACTAAAGCAATTAAAATTTGAATAATGGTCGTTGGTGTTGATACCCATATATCTAACCACACGAACATTCATATAGATTTTTGCTCGGAATGTTAGAAGGCTATATAGGTCAAAGTTAGATGAAGCTTTTCGAAACAAATTGCAAGAAAAGGAGGAAAGTATTATAAAACGTCATCTATTGAGCAAAAACCAGTGAAGCTATTGAGCCTTCATTTTTTTTTCAATGGATATTTGATTTTCCAGTCGTTTAAGCTTAATCTGTGGTGCTTGGGTTGTTAACAACTTTCTAGTACTGAATTTCCTGCTAAAAGTTATCAAGTCATACTAATTAACGATTGTACCTCGATACCGGCATGAAACAAACAATTGGTAGCCATTGAACTAGTGACAGTGGAGTTTTTATTTTTTTTATTTTTGTTATGAGAAGACGGCTCACGAAAGTGAACTCTGCTGAAATGTCGAGCAAAGAGGATTATTGAGAGCGAGTATTTTTTTCCTCAGGCTCCTAATACTTTTGGCTCTAGATACTTACTTCGCATATCGATTATTTAGCCTATATATGCATTCCGTATTCTTTATTAACAATGTTTAACAGTTTGATATATATATATATATATATATATATATATATATATATATATATATATATATATATATATATATATATATATATATATATATATATATATATATATATATATAAGTTCTATAGGAACATGTTGAATGCTACAATTCATATAAACTTTATAATATCGATTGCTATAATTTTTCGAAAAACTGAGTAGTTGTTATTTCCAGCATACAATAATTGATATGTGTCACAATGATATTGTGAAGTACTTCTGAGATTTCAAAAGTTGCACGATATTTCGTATTGTTACTTAAATATCAATATTGTAGTACATGTATATCCGTTAGAACTAGGTCTACGGACATGTTGCGGAAGCATTTGTTTAATAACAACATGTTCAGATTTTTTTTTGCAATTTGCAATTTTTCCAAATAAATTCTTATGATTTTTTAATTTAATTTCTATGAATTGAACGCATTTTTGAAAATTGCTTTTTAAACCCTGAGAAAAGTGACACGCGGGTTCTCCAATGGATAGCTGCCAGAAGGGCTATTCCACCACCTGGTCTCTTATAACATCCTTGATGTATACGGTCTGTTCCCGAGCTACGTGGATTCGGAGATACGCGGTTTTCTAAATTTGAATTCTATAAAGCCGTAAATTTCTAAATTTCCTGCATGAGTCGTATTAAATAAATAGTAAAGTGTATAAAAGTATTAAATTTAATCAAAGGTATAAAGTTTTCGAATGTATTTGGCTGAGAAACGTGATCTTTTACTTTCGCGGATATTCGGGTTACGTGGATGCCCCAGGAACGCATAAATTGCTTATCTCGGGAGCAGACTGTATATAGTTCAAAATGACTAAAAGAATCGTATCGAATTGTTCCTTCTTACGATTGGAGAATGTGTCCTATAATGCTATTGGAACAAATAAACATTAAACAAATCAATTAGTTTATCTAGCAACAACTACAAAAACAGTAACATTGGATATTTCTTCACAATGATCTGGCAAGATTATAATAAAACCAGTTCTTGTGCCAGAAATTTCTGAGGGAGAAAACGGAGAAAAACGTTCCAATTTTGAAAAACATTCAAACAATTTTTAACAGAATGTATACAATCGTAAATACATCATACGCTTCTTTGAGCGTTGATTTGTTATAATGTTCCGTTACGATGAAATATAGATCTTTCAGTAGATAAACCTGAGGGCAATATGTTGATAATGATGAATGAATATTCAAACTTGATCTAAGAAGAATATTAATAGATTTAAACTGGAACAAACAGTGTATGCGCCAAGCAAAGATGTTAACAGCAGTCAAGATGGTAACTAAATTATATACCCATTAAAATCAAATTAATCTTAAGAATGTACAGAAATGTTGTGTCTTTATTTACGAAGTGGATTTAATCTTTAAAAGATAATTATTAAAACATAAAATTGTCAATATTCACCGAGGATGGCATGCTATCCAAATATTCTTGAATTAAACTTCATTTTATATTGGAAAAAATTGATGTAATGAATTGAATTAAACTGTAATTGATTGAATTAAACTTCACAATTCAATTTGATGTAATACAGAAATATAATAGATATATATATATATATATATATATATATATATATATATATATATATATATATATATATATATATATATATATATATATATTTTTTTAAAGGATCAATTTATGCACTCACCATAGTGATCCGTACAATTAGAGGTTTTAGTTGTTAATGTTACTCTTTAAACCGATGTTTAACTGGAGCATAAAAATCTATTCACTTGTTACAATTCTCACAGTATCTGGTTAACTAAAATGATACCAATTTTAAACCTTGATTCGATGTACGAACGTCGTCTGGCAGATGTGATTCGACGTGAAAATAGGCTATAGCGGATCGAACTATGTCGAAATCATAGTAATTTGTAACAACAAGCAAGACGAGACGATGACCAAGAATCAAACAATACAAACAAACAATACTCCAATTAGCAAAGGCTAAAATTCACTGCTGTATACATTTTGAAATTCTACATCATGACTGTCAATTAAACATATCTTGTTCACATTTCAAATGTGAGCTGTTGGAAATCATCTTCAAAACATTGAGATATCAAATATTAACACCAATTTCATGTCAATTGAAAAAAGATACAAAGCGTTTGATCAATGATATATTATATTCCGATAGTAAAATTAATAAGAAAAATTAATTTCCGAAAGTTTTTATTCAAGTGTTCAAGTGTTTAAGTATGTTAGATATTTTCTTCATGGTTGAAAAAAGGAAAAAAATGACATAAAAATTTTAACCATGCATGAACATAAAATAATGAAAATAAAAGGAACATTAATGATGTTACCAGAATTGTTCACAAGGCAAAATTAAAGTCTAGTAAATTGAGTTAAAATTTCATTGATAAATATATTTTTCTACGCATTTTTTACATACATACAAAACAAAACATGTCCGAAAAGTCCAGACGAATAAGTTTATCTAAATCAAATAAAGATATGTTCCTGGCTAGAAATTAGTAAGGAGTATCATCATCCTTCGTTAGGTATGTGGCGTACCTCGGACGCAAGCTGCACCACACCACAGGTGTGTAGTTGCGCTAACACACCACACTTGCGTTACACAGCATGCAAGCAATCGGCTTAAACCGGTAATCGTACCGAACCGGATAACTGAGCTGAACCATACCTGAGTAAAAATTAATCCGCTCATCCATACATCCGAAGTATGTAGTAGTTGACACGCATAACCCTATACCTGGTAACCCCGAACGCGAAAAAAGAAGAAGTTTAGTTTCGATCGCAAAAATTACAATCGTGTAATTTATTGCCGCGAGTGTTCGACCGCGCACTCCACCTCCGCAAAGTGCTATTGATTTTATCGAAAATATTCCGCGCGTCGCGTTAACAAATTCAGTGTTTCACTATATGATAATCGCGAGAGAAGGACAATGATCGACCCCGCACCAGCACCGGTGATGGTTGCCCCAGCGATGGCAGCCCAGCATTCGCCTGCATAGCTACAGCCAGCGCCTATTATTCGACAACCGGAACTAGAAGAGGCAGAGATCGCGAGCTCATACGCCAAAATACGCTTTCCTGAATTCGACTCCGAAGATGTGGAAACAAGATTCGTTTGCTTAGAAGCGGTATTTTATGTTAACAACGTTTCTTCCGATAAGCACAAGTTTAACGCAGTGATCGTTGCTCTCGGTACTCGCGCCAAATTCTTTCAAGCCGCCATTCCAAAATGCAACAAGTCGACCTTGGCCGATAGATACAATACCATAAAAAAATCGATCATCGATTTTTTTCTGCCGTCGGAAAATCAATGCCTTACAAGTTTACTCTCGGACTTTTCGCTAGGCGACCGGAAACCGAGTAAACTTGTGCTTACCGAGATGCGCAAAATGGGAGGAGAAGGATATTCCGATAGCATCCTATCGAACATTTGGTTACGCGTCTTGCCAACCACCGTTCGTTCTATTATCGCTTCAATGCCATCCGCATTGCTCTGTAATGGGATGGGATCCGAAGCCCTCCGAGGGATAACACAGGCTCTCCCATCCAACTCCTATTCCGACACGTCCTCGTCGTGCAGAATGGTAATATGTGCCTCCATATATCCTAGCTTGGGTACACGAGCTAGATCCAACTCCTTGGGCGGATGGTGGCATATGGCGAACCAGGAGGGGGGTAGGTATCCCGGAAAACTGGGTGCCTGAACGTCGGGGGGGCAACCCGACGCTAAATAAAACGTACGCACTCTTAGCAAAGCCGGAGCCTTGAAACAACTTGATGACGCCCTAGCCACACTGAGCATGGACCTCGTAGCTTTACAAGAGATTCGGTGGCTAGGGAACGGTGTGCACAACAGGCGTGGTAAGCATTGTTTATTACAGCATCCTTGCGCGCACATTTACTACGACATTTACTACAGCTGCCACGACCGCCACCACGTGCTCGGAACGGGTTTCGCCGTAGGTCCCCGGCTGAAATCCGTAATCATAGATATCAAGGCTATAAACGATAGGCTATGCCCCCTGCGCATGCGAGGCAAATTCTTTAATATAAGCCTCATAAACGTTCACGCCCCTACCGAAGATAAAGAGGTAGAGGAGAAGGACCTTTTTTACGGCCGCCTCGCTAGAACTATAGATGCGTGTCCCAGCCATGACCTCAAAATCATCCTGGGGGACTTCAACGCAAAAGTCGGTAGGGAGCCAATGTACCGCCAATACACTGGCTGTCACAGTCTGCATGAGCACAGTAACGATAATGATAGTAGATTGGTCCAGTTCGCCGCAGCAAACAATCTGGTTGTAGGAAGTACCAAATTTGCGCGGAGGGACATCCACAAAATGACGTGGGCGCACCCGGATGGCGAATCCTTCAAACCAGATCGACTACGTGTTAATAAGCCGCCGACGACAGTCGAGCCTGTTAAACGTCAGAACTTATCGAGAAGCCAATATCCATTCCGATCACTACTTGGTTGGCCTAGTGATACGTTGTAGAATCGCCCGCCCCCGCGACAATGGGGGCGGAGAAAACACGCAACCTTGGCTCAACACGGACTCTCTAAGGGACATTACTGTCCAACAGGAATTCAAAGCCGCTTTAGACGAGTCTCTACTACCAGAAAACAGATATGAAACTACGAGCGAGAGGTGGAACGCTCTAAAAACAAAAATAATAAACTGTGCAAGAAATATACTCCCACCACGTCGTGGCAACACCAAATCTGGCTGGTTCGACGATGAATGCAGACTAGTGACCGAACGTAAGAATACTGCATACCGAGCAATGCAGCAACGGCATAGAACGCGGGCATGCGCAGAGGAATATTCACGGCTCAGACGCGAAGAGAAACGAGTTCACCGCTCCAAGAAGCATGCTTTGGAAGAGCAAAACATGCGGGAACTCGAGCAAACCAGAGAAACGTACGGACCGACACGAAAGTTTTACCAAGCGATAGCAGGTCACCGAAACAACGTTGTACCTAAGGTAACCTGCTGTCGCAACAAGGATGGAGATCTGGTTAGTAACCAGCCAGAGGTCCTCTCGCGGTGGCCTCAGTACTTTGATGAATTACTCAACGACCAGCTAAACGAACAGCTAGAAGCGCCACTAGCAGATAGTGTCATGCTACTGCCACCTAGCATAGAAGAAACACGAAAGGCTATTCGTCGGCTGAAAAATAACAAGGCACCCGGAACCGACGGAATTGCAGCTGAACTGGTCAAGAATGGAGGTGCACGACTAGAAAATGAGATTCATCAAATTGTTACTGAGGTGTGGGATAACGAATCGATGCATTGTGATTGGAATCTCGGCATCATCTACCCCGTATACAAGAAGGGAGACAGGTTGGACTGCAACAATTACAGGGGTATTACGGTGTTCAATACCGCCTATAAAATATTCTCCCTGATCCTTCAGGATCGCCTTGCCCCGCACGTCGAAGAGGTAGTAGGAAACTCTCAAAGAGGATTTCGAAACGGAAAATCAACCACTGATCAGATCTTCACCATGCGACAGATCATGGAGAAGATGGCTGAATACAGACACGACACATACCATCTCTTCATTGACATTGCATTGACAAAGCCGCATATGATAGCATAGCCAGGGTAAAACTGTACGACGCTATGAGCTCATTTGGAATCCCGGCCAAAATGACAAGGCTAGTTAGAATAACTATGACCAACGTCACATGCCAGGTGAGGATGGATGGAACACTCTCAGGACCTTTTGCTACCACCAAAGGTCTGCGCCAGGGGGACGGGCTTGCCTGTCTCCTATTCAACTTGGCGCTAGAGAGGGCTATCCGCGACTCGAGGGTGGAGACTACGGGAACCATCTTCTATAAGTCTACCCAGATCCTGGCATACGCTGATGATATAGACATCATTGGTCTGCGGCTCTCCTATGTAGCAGAAGCCTACCAAGGGATTGAACAGGCGGCAGAGAGCCTCGGATTGCAGATAAACGAGGCAAAAACCAAACTGATGGTGGCAACATCAGCGGACCTACCAATAAATAATCCGAATCTACGTAGGCGTGATGTACAGATAGGTGAGCGCATTTTTGAAGCCGTCCCAGAATTGACCTTGAGACCTTGAATTGAGAATTGAGTCATTTTCCTTTGTACACTTTCAATGCGTTTGATCCAGCGGTCGGTATGAGAACACCACGCAATTGATCCATATTCTAAAATCGACCTGACTAGACTGTTAAACAGTGTTTTGATACACAAAGGATCATTGAACTCTTTCGTCATTTTCCGTACTAAACCTAGGGTCCTATTGGCTCTGCTAACAACGTCTTCTATGTGTTTTGTAAAAGTTAATTTATGATCTAGTAAGATACCAAGATCGCGAATTGTATCTACACGGTTAATCGTTTGTCCATCTATGTCATAATTATAATAAATAGGTTGCCGGGCACGAGTAAACGAGATAATAGCACACTTATCGATACAAAGGACAAGAAAATTACGATTGCACCAGTCGGAAAACATTTTAATCACGCGTTGCAGTTCGTTATGGTCGGAGTGAGTGTTAACTGGACGAAATATTTTTACATCAGCTGTATACATTAAGTAGCTGCTGTCAGGTAAAACAAAAGAGACATCATTTACATATATTAAAAACAATAAAAGGCCAAGGTTGCTACCCTGAGGAACCCTAGATGTGCTTGTAAAGATATCTGAACTAGCTTTCCCAAACTTTACGCAGTAATTCCTATTGATCAGATATGATCGAAGCCATGACAATAAGTGTGCTTGAAAGCCTAGCCTGTCGAGTTTTGCTATCAGTATACCAATGGATACACTGTCGAAGGCAGCTTTTAGATCAATATAAATGCAGTCTATTTGAATCCCTTTGCTGATATTACTCGTACATTCCGAGACAAATTCAATTAGATTTGTGGATGTTGAGCGATTTGGCATAAAGCCATGCTGCGCAATTGCAATATAGTTTTTTAAAGGTCCTATCAATGCATTGTGGACAATTATTTCAATCAGTTTTGCACATGCTGAAAGAGAGGTGACTTCTCTGTAATTACTTGCCTCATTTTTATTACCTTTCTTGAATATAGGGATTAACGAAGATGTTTTCCACAAGCTAGGAACAGTACCAGTACTCACATACGCCTCTGAGACATGGACACTGTCCAAATCTGACGAAACCCTCTTAGCCGCGTTCGAGAGGAAGATGCTCAGAAGGATACTTGGCCCCGTATGTGTGGAAGGACAATGGAGGAGCCGCTATAATGACGAGCTATACGAGATGGACGGCGACCTCATTGTCGTACAGCGTATTAAGCTCGCCAGGCTCCGGTGGGCTGGATAAGTTGTACGCATAGAAACGGACGACCCAGCCCGTAAAGTCTTTTTAGGCCGTCCACAAGGACAGAGGAGGCGTGGTAGGCCCAAATTGAGGTGGCAAGATGGCGTGGAGGCGTCCGCCATTAAGGCCGGGATAACGGACTGGAAGACGAAGGCGCGAGACCGTGAGCGGTTTCGGACACTCCTGAGGTAGGCCAAGACCGCAAAGCAGTTGTAGCGCCGGATAAGTAAGTAAGTAAGCCAGCCGCATCGCTTGATAATCAAGCCAGCGTAGAGGATAAAATCCTCGAAGAGCCTAGCAATGTCATTTGCACTGTAAATGAGATCGATACTCCTGCCGTAGCCTGCAGTTTAGAAGCCCGCGTCGATGCACTATCTCGCCGCCTAGATGAATTCTTAACAGCTGATCGATATTCGTATGCAGATAGCAACACACATAGAAATTCTCGATACAGACAGCGTCATACGTCTAGCCAGCCATGGGAACAACGAATTTCTAGCGCCATGCGATCACGCACACCTTCTCGCGTGAGAAAGAGCACACTTACGACACAAATACTAAGTGTATTTTTTTCGACGAGTATCTGTTGGTTTACTCTCGATAAAAGTAATGAGTTTCTCTCTACACCCTCACACTCATCCTGGCAGAGACACTCTCATCAACCCAGCCAAGACCGTGAGCACCAGCTACAACGCATCCTCACCGCAGCAACGCAGCAGCGAAAGCTTACCACTACAAGCCAGCACCACGCTAAACACCGCAAACGGCAGCTCAATCGGTACGCATGGCATAAAAACCTAACCCTAGACATCGGTCTTAACCAATCATTCACATGGCCATTTACAATAGCAGATGTAGACTCGGATATTATCGGAGCTGATTTTATAAAACACTTCGATCTACTCGTAGATATCAAACGCAACAAGCTAATCAAAAACAAAACACACATCACTACTACACTACCAGCACACGTATTCGCATGTAGTTCAAACGATATCTTCTCACACCTATTAAACGAATACAAAGATATCATGATACTCGATAAAAAATGCAAGCCTGTCAGTACAAACGTAACACACCAAATAATTATCTCCGGTGCACCCGTCTTTTGCCGTTCACGTCGTTTGGACCCAGAAAGGTTACGTGAGGCAAAAGCAGAATTTGACTTACAAAAACAGTATTTGTAAAGCCTCGAAAAGCTGTTGGGCAAGCCATTTACATCTCGTAAAGAAAACAGATGGGAAAGGGCGACCCTGTGGGGACTATAGGATCTTGAATGCTATTACCGTTCCTTATCGGTCAGGAACCAAGATCCCGTGCCCCACATTCAAGATTTTTCAAATATTTTGTATAACAGAAAAATATTTTCACGCATCGACTCGCAACGGGCATACCATCAAATACCTGTAGCTCCTGAAGACATACCCAAAACAGCCATTTCAACACCATTCGGGTTATTTGAATTTAATTTCATGACGTTTGGCCTTCGAAACGCAGCACAAACGTTACAACGGCAGCTGCATTCCATCCTTGGCGTTTTAGATTTTGTTTTTACGTATGTAGACGATTTATACGTCGCCTCCGATATCGAAGAATAGCACCACTAACATTTGCGCATACTGTTCGAACGTTTGAGCAGTGGCGGATTAAGGGTATCGGGGGCCCTAGGCGGTAAGACGAGTTGAGGCTCCCCTGTAAATAGTAAATGGTGTTCGGGGCAATTGATTCGCCAGCCTCGGGGCCCCAACGTCCATCCTTCCGGGGGCCCTTTTCGCTAGTACTCTGTCCATACGGCATACTATAAAATGGCGATCTACGAGGCCCCTAAATCGGCGGGGCCCCAGGCGACCGCCTAGTCCGCCTACCGTTAGATCCGCCACTAGACCAAGAGGATCAAGAATTTTGAACAATGCAGAAAGTTGGGGCCAACTTTTCCGACATCTGTGGGGTAATGAAAATAAATTCAGCCGTAGCAGGATTCCACTTGATACCCAATGTTTTTATTATTTCGTTTGCCATGCTCTCGCCCAACACCGTAAATGAATCTCGATCTTCTTTCGGCACTTCACTCAACAACACTTCCGAATTAGACGCCCACTTTTGCAAATGCATCCCAGCTGAATCGAACAATTGAACAATCTGATGCTGCACCTCTAACAACTCTTCCACATGGTTCGCACTGAAAAGACTATCGTCCACATAGAAGTTTTCCTTCACTACACGACTAACCATCGGAAACCGTAGCTGTTCATCGTCAGCCAACTGTAGCAAGATTCTTATTGCCCAGAAAAGGGCTGCAGCAGTCCCTTAAGTTACAGTTGTCAATTCAAAAACATGAATAGGACTTGATGGCATAGCTCGCTAAAATATTCTTTGTAAGGGCGTATCCCTCGTGTCAACCTTGATTTGCCTAAACATTTTGGCAACATCAGCATTCAGCACGTATCTGTGCATCTAAAGCCTCAGCTGAACTGAGAATAAATCAGCCTGCACAGTGGGACCCGTCATCATAACATCATGTAATGAAATATCATTCACTTTAGCCAATGCATCAAATACAAGCCGGCATTTGGTGGTAGTTTTGCTGAGGTTCAAAACTGCATGGCGAGGAAGGTACCACCTGTTTACTTCGGCTAAATCGAGCGACTCATCCTGATCGCGACAATGGCCCATAGCTTTGTATTCCTCCATAAACATGGAATATTGCTCCTTCACTTCTGGACGACGACTCAGCTGAGCTTCTAAAGCAAAAAATCTACGTAACGCCATCGAACGTGAGTTACCAAGTTGGTCAATTGTTTCCCTTAATGGAAGCTGAACGATATATCTACCGTCCACATCGCGTTAATGACTTTTCTTTAAATGTTTCTCACATTGATGCGCTTCCGTTTGAACAGCGCGCTCGTTAGAAATCTTCTCAATTTCCCAAATCCTTTGCAATAACTGATCTAAATTATCAGAAACTGCTATGTTCGTATGAACTGTAGAGAGTAGCTGTGTAAAGGTTGCTGGTTGGAACAAGACTATATTTCTAGAATCTTACATTAATAATCATAGCCTACTATTTTACTCAAGGCTTGCTCTTCAACACTCCTCCTCAAGCCTCAGAGATACCCATTAACTCGCGACTAATCTCGAATTTAGTCCGTTGCAATGGTTTAGTAAGTCCATCTGCAATCTGGTCCTCCGTGCTAACATATTCTAAAGTGACAATCCCACGGCTGAGAGCATCTTTGATGAAATGGTGACGAATATCAATGTGTTTCGTTCGTGGATGATACCCACCATTCTTCGCGATCGCAATGCAGCTTTGATTGTCACAACGAATTTCAATCACTTCATCCGCATTCGCCAGTTTCGCAGAAAGTCCGCGCCACCATGAGGCTTCCTGTACCGCCGCCGATACAGACATGTATTCAGCCTCACACGTAGATAAGGCTACCGTCGGTTGCTTCTTGCACATCCATGAAATTGCTCCTCCTTGCGCCATAAAGATGTTGCCAGTGGTGGATTTTCGTTCATCTGGATCAGATCCCCAATCAGCATCACAGTAACCGATAATTTTCGAATCTACATTTTTTTTGTAAACCAATTTAAAATTAGAAGTCCCTCGAAGATAGCGCATAACATGCTTCACTCCGTTCCAGTGTTTTTGTCCTGGATTTTTGTTGAATCGACTCAGCATGTTCACCGCGTACAGAATGTCTGGTCGAGTACTTTGTGCCAAATACATCAAACACCCAACGGCTTCTTGATACGGCACATCTTTCATCGCAGCAGTTTCATTGTTACTCTTCGGACTTTCTTCCTTGGTCAGCTTCTCACTGTTGTTCATTGGAACTGCCACTGGTTTACATTTATCCATATTGAACCTCTTTAAAATAGATTCTATGTAGATTTCTTGATCCAACTTGATGGTTTCTTTTGTCCGTTGAATCCTTATACCTAGGCAGTGCTGTGCTGCTCCTAAATCCTTCATACGGAAACAACTACAAAGATGTTTCTTCAGCTGCTTTTTCCATGCCACATCGTTGCTAAAAATCATCATGTCGTCAACGTATATAGCAACGATAATGATCTTACCTCCTTCGCTACCTACATACACGCAAGGATCGTACTGAGTTGGTATCAGGCCGAACCGTTGTAATGCTGCATCCAGTTTGTTGTTCCAAACTCGGCTCGCCTGCTTCAAACCATAAATAGCTTTGTTAAGTTTACATACCAACGTTTTCCGCTGTCCATCAACGAAGCAAGGTGGTTGCTCCATGTAAATATCTTCATCAAGATCTCCTTGCAGAAATGCTGTTACTGCATCCATTTGATCTATCATCAGATCATGCTTGATAGCCAGGGCAAAAAGGTATCGCAGCGAACAATACCGTACCACGGGAGCGTACGTTTCATCATAATCATATACGCCTCGTCTTGTCATCGATGAACGTGATGTAGTATCGATGTCCACCAAGCGAGTGCGTTTCCATCGGTCCATTAATGTCCGAATGAACCAAATCCAAGACATTTTCAGCTCGAGAACCTTTCTTCGGAAACGGTAACTTCGAATGTTTGCCTAACGGGCAAACTCTGCAATCCGCACCGTCCATATTTTTCAATGTGATGCCAGTTGCCAAACCACCAGCAAGTTTCTTGAGATTCACAGCACCCAGATGCCCCATCCGTTTATGCCACAATTCGAAACTTTCTGCTGTGTTACACGACAGAGCCTCCTGCATGTTGTTCGCTACCTGTTCCACCTTGAACTGATTATTGTTGTGAATTCCAGTAAGCACCAACTTGCCGCTAGGGTTATATACTTTGCAACCTTTGGTGTTGAATTGAACAGTATATCCCTTTTCTACCATCCTGCTAACCGAAAGTAAATTCGATGTTAAACCTGGAATCAGCTTTACATCGCTGATCGTTACAATCTCTTCCATGCATTTCGGTTGTATTATAGCAGTTCCACGAGCGACAATGTCCAGAGTTCCTCCGTTAGCAGCAACTACTTTACCTGTTGCGTTTTGCAGGTTGCTCAATAAATCCTTGTTGCTAGTCATGTGCGCATACGCTGCCGAATCCAAAATCCACTCGTTAGCTTCACTGTTTCCAAATGTCGATAGCACCGTACACAACGTTGTTCCTCCTTTTCGATCATCCTTGCAGAATTTCGCAATATGACCATACCGGCCACATTTCCTACATTGCGGACCTTTCGACGAAGAAGGCTTCTGTTTTGGCTTGAAAACTTCACGACGTTTGTTAGTGGCTAACGCTTGAACATTTTCGTTACATAGCAACGGCCTCTCTTGAAGAAGTTTTGTCTTCACATAGTCGCCTGTGATTGCAACACCAGAATTCTCCATAGCCAAAATCATCGGTCGATACTCTTCCGGTAAACCAGCCAAAAGAATCATTCCTACCCACAAGTCGGGCAATTTGAAACCAATGGCATTTAGTTGGTTTGCCGTGGATATTACCTGATTCACGTATGAATTCATTGAGCCACATGTATCCAAATCAGACTTAATCAGCTTGTGAAGCAAGCCGATTTGCCTAGAAAGCCCTTTATCCTCAAACGCCATTTCCAATTTGTCCCAAGCAGATCGAGCCGATTCCGCGTCTTCAATATGGACATAAATTGTTGGGTCGAGTAAAAGGATGAGCTTCAATCTGGCTTGCAAATCCTTTTTTCGTCCACCGTTTCGAAAGTTCCATCCTCTTTTTTCACAGGTTTTACTACTTCCCAAAGTCCTTCGAGTTGTAGAAACGTTTTAGCAGCAAACTTCCAGGATGTCCAATTTTCCCGACCGAGCAGACGTTCAATGGAGGGAATACTTGTCGAACCGACGAAACTTGACGAGGAATTGCTTGAGCTAGGAAGCGCCATTTTCACTAAACTTTCTAGATTCAAGTCTTCGATATTCTGGATCTTTAATCAATTTTCGAGTCTGGGCCCATAACCTGTAGAGAGTAGCTGTGTAAAGGTTGCTGGTTGGAACAAGACTATATTTCTAGAATCTTACATTAATAATCATAGCCTACTATTTTACTCAAGGCTTGCTCTTCAACATGAACACCTTCGCCATTGTCACTGCTGTCGATAAAGCCACCAATCATCCATCTTAATTCAATGTCCATCACAACTGGAAGTTCATTCGATTTTTTGACGAACCCTGACTTCACGATGAAAGGTAAACGATCCATGCCATTTAGCAAATCTATGTCAAGATCACTTGGTATTTTCAGATTATCAATACTGAAATATGACGCTGAAAGGGTTCCTGTTAATTCATCATACACAAGACAACGCAAGCCAACAGTAAAGTTTCTACACATTGATTTTACAATCACCGCACAAAACTTGTTTACTGGTGACTTAACGTTCTCGATCCCTGACACTGGCATGTTAGTATTCACCATTCGACAACCCAATATATTCACAAGCTTCCGTGTTATGCAGCTTATCTGAGAGCCGCTATCCAACAATGCTCGGTAACGCACTAACCATCCGCCATAGGCCCTAGGTAACGTTTACTAGAGCTGTTTGTAATATTACACGCACTCTCGGCAACGTTGAAACACTTGAGTTTTAGTTCATACTAAACACTACTACATCGGAATCTGGCAATTCATCGGATGTTGTTTGATTCACTACACTCTCCGCTTGATCGTAATGCATGGTTGTATGATGAAAACCCGTACACATTTCACACTTGATCTGTGATTTGCACCGATTTTTCCAATGACCGTACATAAAGCAAACAAAACACAACCCTTTTTTCTTGAGCAAAGCTCCTCGTTGTTTCACATTCAATTTGCTTAGTTCGGGATACTTTTCCGTTTCATGTGCATCCTTACATAGCGCCCATCTTTGCTCAGTGATAGCCGTGTTTGCCTTGCATCTAGAACGACCGGGTTTATGGATGAAATTCTTTTTTGTTTCTCCGATTTACCACTACACTTGCAACACTCAAGCACTGATACACGACCCTTCAGTCGTCGTATCGGGGAGCTTGTTCGTTGAAGAACGTTCGTCGCTCATGAGTGGACAGGGTTGTACCACTAGGTTGGGCAGAACTAAACCTAGACGGTTTTCAAATTTTTGTTCATAGAGGGCTATGATATGAGTGAAATTGAGTGTCGCGGCGAACGTTCCCGGGAACGAACGAGCTCCCCGATACGATTCACCCTATTTTCAGATTTACCCAACACTAATGCATTTACAAGTTGATTTTTATAATACAAAACACTGTTGAAATCTTCATACTATTAACTAATAGTTCTAAAAACACGTGAAATACTGCTGTTTTTAATTGTAAGCGAAATCAAATCTGAACGATTTAACATCCATTTTTTTTTTCGATATAAGCCGCTAAGAATTGTACATCACAATATAAGGTTTATTTTGCCCTTTAAATAACTTACAGTTTTTATTTTGAGTGTATTCAAACAACTAAGGTTCAATCTCACGATTCTGTAGAAAAAAAATCGATTTTTTGCAAATAAACACAGTTTAATCCACGGTTTAAGAATTGAAACAAGCAGAGTGCTTTGATCCTATTTATTGCAAAGCCCAAAGTCTTTTTTTCACCGTGCTATCATGTAGACAGTGTTTTGTTTATAATTGGTTGGCGGTGGCAGGTGCAAGTTCGATACTTATTATGCCGAATTCCGGCTTGAACCAAGGACATGCGTTTATAACAGCGTTTTGTATTGTCCTAATCATTCTTCTTCTTCTTTTGGCTCAACCGTTGTGGGTCAAGGCCTGCCTGTACCACTTGTGGGCTTGGCTTTCAGTGGCTTATTGATTCCCCCCCCCCCCCATAGCAGGATAATAGTCAGTCATACGTATGGCGGCACGATCCATTTGGGGCTTGAACCTATAACGGGCATGTTGTTACAGGGTTTCGAATCATATAAGGGAATAGTTCAACCACTTAGGGGAATGTTGCAAATCGGTAGGGGAATGTTGCAAGCAAGCTGTGGATGTTTGCAATCACTTAGGGGAGTTTTGCAATCGATTAGGGGAATGTTGCAAGCGTACTGTGGAGCTGTCATCAGACTGTGGGTGCCGCTGTAAATACCTTAAAATATTTTCGTCAATCTTACTAACTTATCATGTTTAATTATGACTCCGCAGCAGGATTTATTTAGTTTATCATGCGTACAGCAGAATCCCACACGAAAACAACTCCAAACGATGTTTTTAAAAAAACATCATCGGTATCAATTCGTAGCTTTTTACACCGGCACCCACAGTCTGATGACAGCTCCACAGTACGCTTGCAACATTCCCCTAATCCAGGGGTCTCCAAACTTTTCAGTTCGCGGGCCACATTGCCTCACAAATAACATTGTTGAGGGCCATTTTGATGTTAGCTATACAATGAGTGAATGTTCAAATCTTAATTTGATTTGAAAATATTTACTGAGTTTATCAAATGTCAACTCCTTTATTTTATCAAATCCTAATTTTCGTCTTTCAAAAATAAAAATAAATTGTTTTGATGAATTAAGAAACAAAATTAACTATTTATTTTAACCCCTACCAAGTCGTCCCGGGCCGCATTACACGCTATTGAGGGCCGCATGCGGCCCGCGGGCCGTAGTTTGGAGACCCCTGCCCTAATCGATTGCAAAACTCCCCTAAGTGATTGCAAACATCCACAGCTTGCATGCAATATTCCCCTACCGATTTGCAACATTCCCCTAAGTGATTGAACTATTCCCTTATATGATTCGAAACCCTGTAACTTGTACTAATTGACGACTGTACCACGAAACCGACAGTCCTAAACATTATTCGATAGAAAAACATTCATTTCAGGGCTCATGTTTGTTTATTTCAGTGTATTGGAAATTGTGCATAAAATGGCAATGAAGTGCGCAACAATTGGATTTTTGAATAGGTTTAAAAATCAGTATATCTTGGCATTATTTATCATTTTTATCCCTAAAAAAATAAACATACATTTTTAAAACAATAATGATGCATGCTAGACACAAATTACTAGGATAATGTGGTTTTATCCATCTCAAACATGAGAAATACATTGGCTGTTCCGGTAAGTGTGCAACAATTGGCAAATTACCCTAAAACAGTTTTTCAGGTTTCTTTGATTACCACTTCCATACGAACACAATACAGGGTTTTCCAATTCAATTTCCAATGTCATCAATATGTTTCATTGCTTGCGATATGCAAATAGATATCAAATATTGAATTTGCATCACAAACATTTTCCAGTTCTTTTACATGATTTTAAATACATCACAAACTGGAATTCAGTTCAGTTTCAGAGTTTGACAGTTCTTTTTGATGTGTTGAAAATTTGTATATATGTATATTTGTATATTTATTAATTCATCGATTTATTTATTCATCATAAGCGCACTCTATATACACAGGGTACAGTACGACTATGTAAACACATGGTTTACATAGTCTCACATTTAAGCATAACGCATTACAAGGACGCTAGACATTCAGACGATATGCACATAGAAAATTGATACGATAAAATACAGTTGCAACCGTCATGCCGGGCTCATATGCATCAGATTCATCATTCGCATCATTCAGAGCATCACATATGCGCCAAAACGGGTCTCGAGAAGCGAAAGATATCCTTTTCTCCGGAATGCACAATGGGCAGTTAGAACAAATTTCGGGATTAAATTATTTTTGCAGAAATTGTTAGTTTTTATCGTTTGTAGTAAAGTGTTATGATAGTAAATAACATTTTATATGTAGTTTGCATCCATACCACCAGGTGGCGCTACATAAAATAGTGTTTTAAGTGTTTTGTGTGTTTTTATTCTTTAATTTGTTGTTTCTAATAGTATGAACCATTTTAAAATATACTTTAATGTTCCATAATATATGAAAAAAAACAATGATTTTGAATAAGATAATTTTTTTGCTTTGTATAGGACAATTGTAGGTAATTCTTATCACGTTTACTCACATGTAGTACAAATGTTAAAAAATTTACATACAAACTTAGGTGGATGCTATTTCAAGCTCCTGACGTCTAGTTGACATTACTAAAGACATGAATAGGCATTTAAATAATTAGATAGAGCAGGTACATTGAAATAAAGTACTTCCCAAATTCGTAATGAAAAGCAGCACACAACAGGTTGGCTGATAAGTCCCCGGTCTAACAAAGAAAAACACATTTTTTTTGTCAAAATTCCATTTTATTATTCAACATAGTTCCCTTCAAGAGCGATACAATGATTATAACGACCTTCTAATTTTTTGATACCATTTTGGTAGTACTCCTTCGGTTTTGCCTCAAAATAGGCCTCAGTTTCGGTGACCACCTCTTCATTGCAGCCAATTTGTTTCCCTGCGAGCATCCTTTTGAGGGCTGAGAACAAGAAAAAGTCGCTGGGGGCCAGATCTGGAGAATACGGTGGGTGGGGAAGCAATTCGAAGCCCAATTCATGAATTTTTGCCATCGTTCTCAATGACTTGTGGCACGGTGCGTTGTCTTGGTGGAACAACAAAATAACAAAAGATACTTGACAAAAGACGATCTGTCTCACAAACTAATTGACATACAGACGTCAAATTTTGACACGAATCATTTGAAGGTTGGTACTATATAAAAATAATATGCATTTAATCAAAGTGGGTATAGGGACTAGATGGGATTATAGGTTTGGCGGGAAGGCCATATTGGACGAACGAATGACAGGAGGGGATTCAATTGTGATACGTAGTTTTTCACCCACACTACGATACATCATCCAAAATAGCCATTGGAATTCACACGCATACATCAACAAATGATCGAATCCCCTCCTGTCATTTCGTTTTCATTTTTCTACAGTACGGCTGTCAATTTGTTCGGGATAAGCCCACCTGTATAATAAACCCACTTTGCATTTAATAATAGCGGCGCCATCTATGTGTCAGACCGGGGACTTATCAGCCAACCTGTTATTGTTTGTCTTTGAATATCATCCAACACTTTTCCAAGTCCTGTACTGCCTTCAGAAGGGGTAATAAAACTAAAAATCCGATGTTCTTGGTTTTACAACTATCCAAAAAAAAATCAGATTTCAACGATAGCTACAAACAAAGTATTTACTTCATTTGTAAAGTTAAACTCTGTCTTTGTTTTAGTGTGTGTAGCTACTGATATTAAACTGGTTAACGAATCAGAGGAATACAGCTCATTATACAAAATGTCCTTCTGGATGCATTTTCTTTCTTGCAAAATATTACAGTCAACTCTCTCTTATTTGAGAGGCTGATTAATTACAGAGGTTGAAAGTGGATGAAAGGTCCATACAATCAAGAAAGAGACACAACATTTAGTATGCAGCTTTAACTGTTGCTATAGGAAACTGCGAACAGGATTGCCAATTTGAGCATACATTATTCAATAACCATGGCAACACCATACACAAATAAGAGAGATACAGATTTCTGAGTTTTTCCAAATTAGAGGGACAAAAATGTACTGAAAATCAAGGTACTGTAGAAAATGTTCAAATAAGAGAGGTTTTTCAAATTGGAGAGGTATCAAATAAGAGAGGGTTCACTGTATTTATAGAATACTCCCCTCTATCCTTATATTTAGTTTGTCATGACTTTTGGGAGTTTCTTCTCCCAAAACGCCAATAGATGCTGGTGCATTTATGACGTTTTCCTGTTATGTGTATAATTTTAGAATTATTTTCCTTACATCCGTCTATAATCTGGAGTAGGACCAAAAGGTATTTGGTTCTGATTTGCTTCATTATATTTAATTATAAAGTTAGGTTAGAATAGAAATTTACAAATCAGATAAGTATATAAGCTGAAACTAAGATACACAGCTTCGTAATGGATATTAAAAGTGATCAAAAGCAAGTAGAATATATTTTTGTAAAATACACTAAATGCGCTACACTAGGCACTAGGAGCCGCCTAGTTACGCATGTGTCTGTTTTTAGAAAAAGTTGATGTGAAAAAACTTCAATAAAATCCGCGTTCGCAAACTTTATATTTTTTCACAGATTGATAGTATATATATTACACTATTATGAGACAAATATGAGACAACGCCACTCTACGCCACTTTCATAACGGCATCAAGTCAAAAATCAAAATGATGAAAATTTTTAGGAAGTTTCTACAGTTATTATCGTATATTTTTGCATTAAATTAACTTAACTCACAATCTTCAATGTATTTATAAAGCTGACTAAATATACTTTTTAAAATGTCTTAACTTATCAAAATCGGTTCATATTTGAAAAAGTTACAAAGGCTCAAAGTTTTCCAAAACAGTGAAAAAATTTCTGCGTTTTTTAACAAGTCTCGACTTTGAGAGGTCTTTTCTAGAGAACCAGAAAAGATTAGTAGCTCATATTTGGTATTTTTCTTAGTTTAACCCTTAGTAATAAAACCTATTGTTTGGAAATTCGCTGTTACAGAGATGATTTTTTGAATTTCATCCCGGCAAATGCCCATTGTGGAATGGCCAGCATCGTCCTAGGACAGAGGGTTCTTGCAGGCAAGTACAGATGAATCGACAAGAGCAAAGCTGGACAGTCAATGCTACCATTGAGAAGCCTAACAATGAACGCCAGCCTAACCTTTTGTATTTTGTGTAAATCATGTGGAAGAATTGAAATTTTATTGTGTTGCAAATACACAAAATTTTCAAAGCCAATTTATAATGTTATTATATTATTATTATTTTACATTGTTATTCATCTCGCGCAAAATGTAATCCCACATCGATCTGATACTACATTTCCATCATAATAGTTTTTCATCGGGGTTTGAAGCCGGATCTCATCACCCGTTAACAGGTTGACTATTACAAATTGCACTACAATTGGTATACAATTGCATTGAATGCAAGATGATAATTTATTTCGATCATCATATTTATTATTTCTTTGTTCTTTGTGATGTTGTGAAAATCATGAGTAAAAACTGAAATTTCATTATGAGGCAAATACAGCATTTGACAGCTGTTGAAAAATATCTTGGAGGCGGTGAATAATTATGTCAACATTCGTATTTGACTTGGACATCCCAGTATCAATTTCGTTGGTTTTATAAATATGCAACTAACTGTAGCTAGATCAAAGATCGTTGCAAGCCTCATCGAATCGCAATTGAAAGTCCGGCTAAACTTCAATCCCTTCCAACAAGCGTCTGAATGACTGTAGAAAGGTAAGCCAGTCTTTTGCATACAACTTCCTTACTCTCGCTACGATTACACGTTGCGCTAGGAAGTTCGCGAAGAGTGAAGAGAGATACATGAGTAAAATGTATGAGTAAAAGGGTAAAAGCGAACGGCAACGTACTCTATTCACACAGCGCTGTCTGTCGTAAGCCAGCACTACCGGTACTGGTGGGACTTAAACCCACCGATCATAAGATGAACCGTCGCTCTGCCAGTCAGATCGCGTCCGTCAGCAGTAAAACAAACAGAAAACATATGCTCTCATAAGCTTTCGACCTATGCTGCTCCGCGAACCAGTTCCCGCTCACGTGTTGTGTAGTGTAGACTTTAATTTAATTCATAGACCGAATTTAAGTTCAGGGCATTTTCTGAAACTCATGTCATAAAAGTAAGATAGTGTGGTGAATTAACTTATGCTACTGTGAAGCTACTGAAATAACATTGTAATGCTGGTGTTAATGTGACAGTAGCAGCATATCCCCAATATTAAACGTGTTATTCCAAAGAAGTTATGATGGTTTCAATTATGATGGTGTTCAAAGAAAGAACGTAAGATCGGCCAAATTTGCAATTTTGCTTGAGCAAAAATCAAGCAAATAAAATACTACGTAAACACCGTTTGTGAGGATTAAAAATGCCAGAAATCGTTTAATTTGTGATTTCTTGTGATTGAAATGCCACCGAGTAATTAAAGCAAAGGTAAATATAATAGCAGATGTTCTCAAATGAAAAATATTTAATACGAAAACACTATTTTTACAATTATCTCTAGAGAAAAACTAGCAACATTAATTGACGTATTAAAAAGTTTCATGAAATGTAAATTATGTTAGACCGACAAAAATAAAGAAGAATTATTACAATTATGGCAATCTATGCTTTACACGTTTACAACGCCAAAATATCTCTTTTTACCGTTACCGGATCCTGCAGATGAAAATGAATAGAGGTTTAAATACTTTGTTACTATACAAATACAGAGGTTTAAATACTGTTACTATACTTTGACAGAATTCAATCGCGAACAAAAGCCTATTGAGCTGCTACTGTATTACATGGTTTTCCTATGTCTATATTTGAAAGTAACTTGGAAAACCCTGTAATACAGGGTATTAATATTAGTTACATAACTGACGATACCAACCTGATCTCTTCGATCTTATGACGGCTACTTACGGCAAATAAACACTGGCCACTATTGGAACCCAATAGTTCATCGCTTTTTAGTTGTTATTTTAGTTCAGTTTTTAATTTAATGTCAATTTAATTGGCTGACAGCTCAATCAAATAGCAGGTGTTTGTATCAATAACCAGGTTTAAAAAAAATGCACCGTCAAAGCATATTAAGAAATGTATTGTTTTGGAAATACGCGTCAACTAAAAAGCCTTCATTAGTCAACTAAAATCCATTGAATTTATAATGGTTGGCAAGTAATCGCCATTCAATCAATGGAGGCCAACTGTATAAGTCTCCAGCAAATGCCGGTGAAAACAATACACTTGAGCCTTTTATTGTTGTTGTGTTAGTAATTAGTAATGTAAACAAATCCCAGTCAGCAAACTCTTACTGTACTAAAACTACCCCTTAATCATATAGCAAACAGAGACCTACGACATATTTTTAGCTTCACTCCACAATTTTTATTTATACATTTTATGGGTTGAATTTTGGTTACGTGTAAATCTATAAAACCCTAACTGTTTTTACAAACATGAAACAATTATTATCTTTTAACTATTTCATTTATATAATTTAAATTCAGTTGACTATCCATAGAGATGGAAAGTCACTATCTTCATAATCAGGTTTAACTGGATGTAGAGAAATAATTAGCTTTCATGATACGCTGCTGCACCTGCTGCAACTGAAGAATACGTACAAGCTACACCTAGGTGATAGAAACTTTAAAAGCATGATAAACAAATGCAGGAAAATGAAACAGCTCCTGGAGGTGTGGAATGTTATTGACACAAATAAAAATGATAGAATTATTTTATGGTTATCCGCATAATGAAAAATACTTACTGTGATTCTTTAATCCAACTGTTTAGAATGGCAGCTAATTAAGTATAGTATCACCCCGCAAGATAGATCTGTTGTAGTTGGATTGCTCATTAGTTGGTACCTGAATATCGTCTGCCAATCAAATAAGGAGCTTTGACATGCATTATACAGAATGTTTGTCATAAAGCTCTTGCTTCATAATTGCTCTTGCATTTCATTTATAAACATAAATTTCTTGTTGGTATGCATTAAAATCTCATCCAGAGATGTCATTCTGTCCTTGTAATGCTGTAGAAACTTATGAAAACTGTATTATTTTTAGATAGGTAGATAGATAGATAGATAGATAGATAGATAGATAGATAGATAGATAGATAGATAGATAGATAGATTTGAAATGAAACTTGCCTACAAGTAAATGTATGTGTTATGGGTCTTAAGATCCATCTATGTAATGATAAATGTTTCACACTTATACCTTGTTATTTGAAAGCGTTTAAAAATAAGGTAGGATTTCAGATATTTAATTTTTTTAGACGCATAGAGCATGTAGGCTTCTTTAATCTTAATACCTAAATAATAAGCAATTTTCTTCCTGCAGCCACAAGATCCGGGATCGAATAGTTGAACGTGTTTTAGTTGACATTCTTTTAAGATAGATGTTAGCTAGTTGGATGACAGTACAATGAATTACATGAGTTTATATGAAAACCCCGATCTAAAAAATAAAAAATAGTTTTATTTAGTATCGAAAAACATGCCAATTAACAATTACGAATTTGATAATTGGCGGGCAATTGAAGACCAATAAGAGAGTTCGGACTGTATTATCTGTGTCATCAAAACACCTTTTAAAACATTTCACTTTAATCCAAGAAATTTGAGCAGAGCAGATTTAACAATCTGAATAAATAGACATGCAACTGTAGACAAACTAACAAAAAAAGATTTGATGAACCCTTACACTTACAGGTGTATATATGCCTCAACGAAATAATAAGAAAAGCCGTATCTAAACGCCGACGTGAAATGATTCAGCACGGTTTCGCGCTTACTTAAGGTAACCTTGGTAATGAAGGGTATTTCAGCACGTAAAATAAAGGTAGCTAAGGCCAGCATGCTATGTACTTTCGCTTTCACTATCAGTCTAATTCTTCTGTTCACTAGCCACAAATGTGTGGGAAACTTATTTGTTCCATGATCATGCTTCGAACACGAAATGCGATTGAGATGGTGCTGCACTGCGGATGAACAAACACGTTTCATTTAGGTCGTGTGTGATAGGTTTGACTTTTAGCTCGAAAAAATATCAGGGTGCATATTTGTTATCCAAATTACTGATCTAACTGTAGTGGTTATCTCGATCAATGACAAATCTTACTAGATTTTTGAACATGGCTTTTTAAAAGTATACGTAAAGTAAGAATTGAATAATATAACCTAAAATCATATCATGTACTCAGAGCCCTTTAAAGTGCCGTGAATTTGTTGGGTTCATTCTTATACGACGAGTTAGAGCAGATTGTATCATTTTTTTTTCTTGATATTTAATTACAGAGCCATGGTTTAACTGTGATTGAATATTATTATGTTTGTGATACGTTATTACGTGTCATAGTTACCAGAAAAAGCAGCTGATAAATCATATATTTGCGATTGACTGCTCTTGTCTCCGATTTTTTACTGGTGTCACGCAGAATCAAGCAAAACTCGGATACTTCAAGATACACTGGAATTGATCAGTCTAACAAACGGTGCTTTCACGGAAATTGCATTGCACTACCATCCAGATTCTCCTGAAAACGACGAATGCAATAGCACACGACATCTAGCTGTAAAATGCTATCAGAGAATCACTTTAAGTTATGTAAATTGTATGCAAAACAGTAACCATTCCCGTGTTGCACTCATCTGAACCACAACGCTATTCACATAGTGAAATTCGCGACACTAAATAGGAGGTGAAATGAAAACAATAACAATTTCAGATACAAACACGCAAACGATTAAAGTAGACTTGTCATGCAAGCAAACAAATCCGGAAGTCTACCCATGAGGAAGTAATGGTTGTTACGGAAACCATCTGAACTGAGCACGAGAACGAAAAATCACTGCCTCGATTAGTACATCAACATGTGTTGTCATGTAGCACCAGTTCAAACACGATGAGAGCGGATTTAAAGAAAAATAAAACAAAGAAGACGAAAAAAGTGGAGAAAGTGAATCTCATATCGTAATCATGCAACTGCAGAAGTAACAGAATTTCTTCAATTTCTTTATGAAAACACTGGTCCAAAACTGTTGTATTACAGCATTGTTACAATCGTTTGCAAATACAAGACAACAAAAAGCATTATAAAGGATATAAGATCAGTCACAAAGATTAACGAAATCAAAATGCAAACGTACTTTTACGATCAACGTAACGACAAAGGAAATTATGTTCCGGTTTTGAATGAATATAATTAATAAAATTCTACATGTTGCTAAAAGAATTGTATAATCACGCAGCGAATAAATCGCGTCTCAAACTGGATCTCATTTCGGTGCAAGATTTTAAAATTAACGTTGCAATCCCTTTCTTCGACGACTATAGCAATCGGCAGCATCAAAAACAGCGGATACAAAAAACACTCTCGGACAAAAGAATCATGCAAAATGCACAAAAAATGTGTATAGTCTATTTTCTGTTTGTCGTGGGTTTCGTTGGAGCAGAAAACATGCTATTTTCAGGTGAGATTCTTGATTACTAAGATGAATGATTTTCTATATATTGCGAACTTTTTTTCTTGTGGAAACATCGCAGTTTAATTTTAAGTAGAGTCTTGCTGGCACATCTATGATGCCTCATTTCGGTATAACACTCTGACAAGTCCTACAGGGTGTATGTTGGAGTTTTGAGTAGTATGGAGTATGGACTAGGTGACATAGATTTAAACAGACCGGTGTTAGCTATGACAACCTGTTAAAATCAATCAATTATAGTGCAGTTGCATTGACTTCAAATTTGAAACGCTGTAACTTCTCATTTATATATAAGTTATATTCGTTTAATAATTGTTTCATTGTCGTTTCATAATTGTTAATAACTGTTAGTTAATAATAAGTATTATGGCATAGCAGTTCTTCCTAAAGAAAAAAAAAAGTTGAACTTATGTTTGTCACGACTATATTCAACTATGTAAAGAAAATTTTAATAAATTTAATAGAGTGCTAATTTGTTATATCTAAGAATGCATTCATATGATCAAAACTAATATATGTACTTATCATCTTCTACAAAAGGACCGTTATGAACTATTGTTCTGTGTATGCAAGCTAATAAATACGCTTACTAGTTTATATGCCGAATTATCTTTTGAAAAATTAAGCTTTTTCAATACATATAGTCTCTATTGCTCTAATTTTTCCAAACATCGTTATTTATGAATTGGAGTTGCCATTTAACAGCATGATCGTTATGAGTTCGATGCCCGTATGGACCGAGCCTATATGGGTTTAAACTGCTCATGCGTAGGACCTCCTACGTAGTACTTAGGGTACACCACAGCCCATCTTACAACTAACAGGAGATTCACACTAACAGGCATGCAGTCCACGTAACTTAAAAAGCAATATTTTTGACTAGTGAATAATTGCTTACACTAGATTTCAACTGTTCTTGATGTACATTTCTTGCTTGTGGCGCATAAGTCGATTGAACAGTTATTTCTATTTTCTTCCTACATGCTTTCAAATATTCAGGCTGCAGCATTCGGTGCAATCCATGTACATAAAGTAGGTTACTATTACCATGCTTTCCGGTAGCATACGAGTTTGGTATGATAGCAGTTTTGTGTTATAAACTTTAATATCATCTTTAATATTGCTTGAAGATAAAAAAATAACCAAACTTTAATTTAAATCATCATTCTAAGTCCAGAATGTGTATATACACTTGCACATAAAACATTAACCAACATCAAAATCGTCAAAAATACTACAAAACTCAAAGATTCATAAACTTGATTTAATCGTCCAGTTAATGAGAAAGTATATGTAGTTCACATATAAAAATCGAGGGTTGTGCTCTACACAAAGAAAATTATCTTTCCAATCCATGACCAAAGAGTTTCATTGCTTGTGTTATTTCGCATTCGAAAGCCTTTGGTTATCTTCTTAAATCCACCAATCAATGATTCTTTGTAAACACCTAATAAAAACGAAAATAATATATGAACTACTTCGCGAATAATAACATCGTTTTAACCTGGGCATTGTGGAAACTATGACTCTTCACAAATAAATTCATAGTTATGCTATGCGCTGTTGTATAAACGTGGTGGTTTGGTACGGGAGTATACCATCTGCATATTAATTAAAATATATTAAAGATCTTTGGTTACGCCTTGTGGTCCTCACCACAGTTTCTCTCGTGACTTTCGCTCGTACACCTCTTTGAGCGAATAGAATGGCCGAGCATGAGGGTAAGGAAGGGTATGTAAAACCAAAGTTATGCACAACCTTCCAACCTACAGCCTAGGCTCTCACAATGTGGACAGACGATTATGTAAACTGTGTTACTTCATACAAGGTGCCTATACCAGAAACTTTCACTGATTCACCCTCTCCTTAAGGCCTATTCTTTAAGTACGGTCGATGCTTCCGCTCGTCTTTGTTGGTACCTTCGATGTATGGACGGAAGTAACATGCGGATTTTCGCATGAGGCAATAAAAAATGGCTAATAAGCACAGTACAACCAAAAACTGAAAACCGGATCGACATATTATACTAATAAAATGTTTCCTTTCAGTCATGGCCTCTTAGTGCCTTGATTGTAAAGCTTAAGTTTCTTATAGCCATAACTTTAGGAAATGAGAGTCGATACTGTACCATTATCATCATTGATTAGTAAGGTAAACAACTCTTTGTTTATACTATAAATTACTAACAATACAGAGTTTTCCAAGTCAGTTTCGAATGTAAACATTGTTATTCACCGCGTACAAGATGTTGTTCCACATCGATATGACATTTCATTTTCATCATAATTTTTAAATTCTACAACATGATTTGCAACACGACTTCACCTGGATTGAGTGTGACAGTTCTTTGTTATGTGTTGAAAATCATGTGTTCAAACTGAAGTTGCATTTTTATACAAATAAACCATTTGACAGCTGTTGAAAAACATCATGGATGCGGTGAATAACAATATTTACATTCGAAACTTACTTTAAAAACCCTGTAAATTGTACTCGAGTAGCTTATCGGTTCATTCAATGAACCTGATAATTGATTAATGATAAACTGCAGAAGCAACACTGCCTCATAGAAAGTGCAACCGCTTTCCTGTATGTCTAAAGGTAAACTGAGCGAATAATAAACACCCATTTACAACGTGCATGCTTTTCAGTAGGGTTAGGTAATACAGTCGATCCTCGCATAACGGGTTTGATCCGTTGCAGTGACTCACTTATTATGCGAGAGGCTCTTTTCCATTTTATGAATAGTTAAATAACTGTATCCAAGACCGTAGAATACCACATCAAAAGGCATTTATGTCTGAAATACAAGAAATGAAAAATACCACCATAGTTCCAACAATTGGGATTCACTGTTTCATTGTCATTATTTTTTATCCTTCTTCAAAAAAGAATTTAGCTCAACAACCGTTGTCGGTCAAGGCCTGCCTATACCACTAATGGGGTTGTCTTTCAGTGGCTATTGGATTCCCCTGCTTAGCAGGATAGTCATTCTTACGTATGGTGGCGTGGTCCATTCGGGGCTTGAACCCATGACGTGCATGTTGTTAAGTTGTTTGAGTTGACGACTGTACCACGAGACCGGCTTAATATACTTTTTTATCCACTTTCTTTAAAATCAGAGTAATGGTCTATCGTTGTAACCATTCCTTTCATATTTATTTGACAAAACTATTCTTTTCACACTAGGTCTTGCTTGTTCTGAATTATTGATTTAATTTTCCGGTATAATCATAAATCAAAACTATTTATTTGTCAAAAAGATCTATTAGAAATATTAAATAACCACACACTTGTGTAACATACGACGCACCTAGTGGCAATAGTTTTATATTAAACAATTCTTAGTCTCGAAACTATCATCTGCTTGAGCTACAGGCAAAAATAAAGACTCAACGTTAAATCGTGATGTGGATTTCACATCTCCACCACTTAATTATATCAGGAATACAAATGAAATAGCAAGCTGTGCAAGATTTTACTCGTTAAGAGAGGTATTTGTTACGTATTAAGATTGTCTGACAATAGGGCCCTTCCCGTTTTAAGTTCGTAGGCTGAAATTTCAGCCTGACAGCTGTTTGCTTTGTATAGCAGTTTTTGAGCAGCTATCAAACAGATGTTTTCAACCATCCGGTCAAAACGTGATATTTAAATTTGGTTATTATAAACATGCTATGAGACCACCTGGACTACATACACTGTGTTTCTGGATTCCAACACCTGATCTCTTTCATTCGCCTTGGGATAAATGCAAACATTACCTTGTTTAGTCATTTTCGAGCAGGTACTCGAATCTAATTCTAGCTCTCTACTAATTCTACTTGTGGATTAAGGTAAAAGAACATAACAGAGAAATGAAATGGATGGCCTAGGCCTAACACTAAGGCCATACTGAATATTGAATATTGAGGCTCGTAGACATTGCTCAGATTGTGATTGATTTTTTCACCAAATCAAATGCGATTTCCCAATCGAGCACTGTATGTATGTATGTATGTATGTATGTATGTATGTATGTATGTATGTATGTATGTATGTATGTATGTATGTATGTATGTATGTATGTATGTATGTATGTATGTATGTATGTATGTATGTATGTATGTATGTATGTATGTATGTATGTATGTATGTATGTATGTATGTATGTATGTATGTATGTATGTATGTATGTATGTATGTATGTATGTATGTATGTATGTATGTATGTATGTATGTATGTATGTATGTAAGTATATATGTATGTATGTATCTTTTGATGCATTTTTTTTAACAACAATAGCCGGTATCGCGAATAAAGGAACACATTTTAACAGCCGTTTTAAGTTCATAATGGTTTAACCAAGTTCATTTGATGTTCATTCCTGTTAAATAAACGATCGTTAAAACAGTTAACGACTGCTCAATATCGCAAATAGGAAAAAAATCGAGCAACATAATTAAACGACTATTAATGTGTATCGCATTTTGATTCATAAGTGGAGTTACGTATTGTCATTGCCAATGTTGAAGCGACTTCTTGCATGTAGTCCAATAAGGCTGCTGTCGACAAACCTGGGATATATCGGCAATTTTTATTGATTACTGACTTACCCGGATACTTTTGATCCTATAGTGTTCCTGTACACAGCGTGCTAAGCTAGATTTGCCTATATCATAAATAGAATGTTTCAAAAAGTTCAAATGAGTTTTCAAAAATTCATAATGAATGAATTTCCCTTTTTATTGAGATTTATTTGATTTTTTGTTGACTTATGCAACGTACTTGTGCAAAAATATAATGGAGTTTTCAAAACACCATAATGAAAGGATTTCCCTTTTTATTGAGATTTATTTGATTTTTGTTGATTTGTGTAACGTTACAGGAAAACATATTATATTTGAAAATTACTGGGCTGATGTTGATGTATGCTGGTGGTTACTTTAAGCTTAATTTGATAATGTTTAGCACACAACTTATTAATGAACGATAATAATGCTTGCTAGTAACAGAATATAGAATTTTAGTATAGAATATGTAATACCATTTACGTAAAAAGCTTCGGCTTGAATGTTTGAATGAAATAACCATATGAGTGAAACATAAATTTTTAATGTTTGACAATCGCCCTGCAGAGTTCATGATCATCTCCAATCCTACCCTTTACCAGAAAAGTTTTCCGATCCCTTACCTATACACCTGATCGCTATGTACAAAGAGATAAAAAGAAGAAATCTGAAACAAGTAAACAAAACAAAAAAACTGATCTGGCTGTTGTAATCGCCATAGTAGAGATTTTTTCACGGTGAAAAACTTCCTGCTAGAGCGGTAGACGGATGAAAGGAGAAGTAAATGTTCATGGATTAATGATTTGTTCATCTTCTCCATTTATGAGTCTTTTTATGATAAATCATCGAATCATCATGCTGTCGCATTTATGTATTCGGGATGCAATGTTGTAAGGGATGCATTTTTTTATTACTTTCTTCGAATAAATGTCTTCAAACTGTTGGACAATGTTTCAGTACCCTATACTTGACGGTCATTTGAAATGTTTTATTACTTATCGTTACGTAGCAATTTGCATGCGTTTCAAATCTTTCTTTGGTCTGGTTTAAATACTGAGCCAAACATTTACAAGTTTGTGTTGCTACGGTACCGCTACGGCACTGCTCATTTATCATGATGCAATCATATGCTAGCATCACTAATGACAAGTTAGGGGTGATTTTGCAAGGTTTCATTTAAGTAGGCTGATGAGTATACCTAGCATAATGATTGTGGTTAGAAGTACTTATACGTTCCCTCCGTTCCCCTGAATAATCTGAAGGTTTATAATAATCAAATACCGTACGGCGTTGTCAGTATGCCTATACAATTCAATTTTTATCTTTTATCAAAGATTAAAGCTCTAGTTTTTTCATCCTAAAACGGTAAAAAATTATCGTTTTATCATAAAAGCCATTGATCTCATGTTTTATGTTATGTCTTAAAGCCTTTTCGGCTGCCCTAGTTTGATATTTGTACTTAGAAGGCTACAACAAAATTATTGCTAATAGAACAATTAAAGAAGACTTTTTTAAATAGTTTAAACATTTGTCGGCGTCGTGAAAGAAAAGGTTAAAAATTAAGAGTTGTTAAAAATTCACCAAAAAGTTAAAACCTGCTCGACATGATATCGTTGATATCGTGAACGCATTGAAGAGTTGTTTCAGTCCAGTGCACTTTGAACTATTATAAACTACCTAGAACAGCGGTCGGCAAAGTCCGGCCCGCAGGCCAAATGCGCCCCACCGCAACAATCAATCCGGCCCGCGAAAGATTTTGACTGATTTTGAAAGATGGAAAGAAACTATTCGTATACACATTACTGTATATCTTTTAGAATAACATTTTAAACCATCGTACTCTTTCAATTTTAATTAAAGTATTATGGAATGACGGATCGTTCGGTATGTTAGAACTCGTGCTCAATATCCCCTTAACGTTTACATGAAAACAATAGCCTTTTTTCAACTGGCTGTAGAATAAAACTAGGAGAGATAATTTATTTACATGTACATCATTTGAAAGGTAATTATTTCAGCTTCCTTGGACAAATAAATCTAAGACCTTGGGAGTTGCCTTTCATCAGTTATTTGGAATTTTTACCACGATGGACGAAGACATGCCTATAGGCATCCCAAGTTTTCGCGACAAAATTGTTAGAGTAGAGCTTTTGGATCATGTTGGTCCAGAAAAAATCGATGGAACACATGTGACGGATGTTGTACCAGTTTGCGGACTAGGGTGTCATGTCGAAATTTTGCCGAAACTCACCTAATATGAACGCATTGAGTTTTGGCGTCACTGTTTGCCATTGCGAAACCAGTGGACGCGATTTCTGCTTCCTGATATATGTGTTTATGTTTCCCAAGCACTATTTCACTGTTTGGCGGGTTGCATCGATCTCCCGGCCCAGATAACCCAGTAATGTAGCCACTTGTACCTCTGTCTTCATTTTTAGCTTTTTTGAAACCTCAAAAATAGGCTCTCTTGCGATGCTTTGATGTTTGACTAATAGTGTCAAGATGTTGGTGACCAAAACGCAGAAACGTTGTCATGCGACGAAAAACTTCTGTATGCAGTCCAAATAAGACACTACGGGGTGTCATTCGTTGATCGCGCACGCTTCTAAGTTGGTTGGTTTACTTTTTTGGTCATCATGGTTAGAGCTTGACTGATAGAGGTGTCAAGGTGAAGTGACTGATAGAGGTTGCCTGTTGTCTAATGGGATACTACTATTCAAAATGCAATTAACGATTTGTTAGAACGGGTGATTATCTATGATAAACCCATGAATTTGTCAATTTTGTAAATGCAACCGTTAATTACATAACGGTTAACATTGTATCAACACGACAATAAGACTTTCGGATTGAAGGAAATCGCACACGAAATTTTATATTGATGAGATGCACTAAAGACTGGTTGCAATAAATTTATTTAAAGTTTTGCATGCGACTTTGCGATGGGAGAGCTTTTGACTTTTGCCTACGCAAAACATGCAATACAAAGTTTTAAATATAGTGAAACAGATCCATACATTTTCACGAGATTTTTTTATTGTTATTTTTTAAGCGTAATAATAATAAAACCGCATTCTCCTGGCCCGCGGCACTCGATCATTTACTAAAGTTGGCCCTTTGCCTTAAAAGTTTGCCGACCGCTGACCTAGAATCCTTTTTAAATGAAAATGTGAATGCAATATTCAAACATTTTGTTTAGTAACATGATTTAAAAGGAAAATAGCGAAAATGTTGATTTGTTATTTTTAACGACTGATAAGTTGCCTTAAAAAAAACAATCGTCAACTGCGTAGGCGATGCAAATTAACAGATTGATCGATCTGCTCAGTCGTTAAAATTTTATCAAAGTCGTTAAAAATTGCTCGAATTTGGCATCGCGAACGCTTTTAGTTCATTTAGTTAAACAAACGATCGTCAAGACCGTATGCGATACAAATTGACAGTAGTTTATTCATGCTGCTCTATTTTTACCCTGTGTTTGCCTATATGCGATATCGAGCAGTCGTTAATTGTTTTAACGATCGTTTATTTTAACAGAAACGAACATCAAATGAACTTGGTTAAACCATTATGAACTTAAAACGGCTGTTAAAATGTGTTCCTTTATTCGCAATACCGGCAAATATCTCTTCAGCGAATAGCGTTTTTTCGATTGTTTGAATGAATATGTTCTAAAGTTAAAATTAATTGTAATCGTCTACTTGACCATGTCTTAGCCAACCTTAACAAGGCAGCAATATGAACTTGTAAATATCATACCGTCTATGATCAAAATTTGCATTAAATTTGCCAAATTCTCCATCTAGACCGAATAGTCGTCATACGGCATCACACGAGAAAACCTTGAATTATGATAAGTTAAACAGATTACTTGCCTTGCAAGAGAGGATTTTTTTTAACATACGGACATATCAATAGACGATTGCATTGAGTCATTTGTTAATACAGTTATTCCCCTTTTCTCCAGTGTTGTCCTTTTCTCACACCACTCCTAATCCCCCTTGGTCGGACAGGACGCTGAGAGCTTTGACGTTACGTGACAAAAATTGGGCTACTCGTACATACTGGCATACTCGTAACAAGTGTTGGGTGAAGTAACACAATTTAGTGTGCTGTGCGCACAGTGCGCACTTCGAACCAGAGTACTGTTCGCACAGTGAGGTCCCAGCCCGCGTACACACAACGCCCACGGGCCTGCCCATGCCCGAATGTAGAGCCGATAGTATACGATTACATATTCACCATTAACGTAAGAGGGATAGGCTTATACCACGAACGTACCCGAAACGTATGCATGCTTCACTCATCAAGATCTAATGGCAAGGACATGAGCCTTTTCTCCTGGCCCAGATGGCATCCTTCATAGTTCCCGCTGTCCCAATTGTAGCTCATTTTGTCTACCATCTTGATCCGTTTGTTTAATAAGTCTCCGAGAAGTGGCTGTTTGCCAAAGGCGTCATCCATCAATTACGTAACGCAAAAATTGTAAATTGTGTAACAACTTCCTAGTGTAACAAACTGTAACGTTGGAAGAAACCTCCCTCCTCCAAGATACGTAGCAAACTGACTCCATCCTCCTGCAATAGCTTAGTTTATGGAACAAAAATATTTTTTTTTTTGAGAATTAGTATTTTTTTCTTTATTCTAGTGTATTTACAATTTAATAAACGACAAAAAAATTACAACATATTTTGTGTAAAGAAAATCGTTACACAAAATCGAATCGAAAACGTCGTTTACGTGTCCGCCCTCCTTTGTATGTTACGATTGGCAGTGTTTGCTATAGGCAGGATGATCCGCTTTTAAGAGCGATCAGCAATTTTAATGAAGCTTCTCACCTGTTCAATTTCAATGTTTCCTCTGTTCAGTTCCATACGAGTCTTCGCACCCCAAATCAATAGATGTCTTTATATTCGTTATCGTTGTTGTACAATTATCATTTCAATGTTATTTCCCATAACCCTAATAATTGGTGGTCTTTGCATTAAGTTAGGATAGATTAGGATATAAAGAAACATAGTGAAACCTTTTTAATAATTGGCATTTTATTACAAGATCATATGCAATAGTGTTTTGTACTCTTGAGCATGAAAACTTATTCACTATAATTAAAAAATCGCTTAACTTGATATTTTGCATTACATTTAGAACTACACCCTGAAAAAGATATCGTGAATCAAATAGATGTAGTTGATGATATTTAGAACTAACGTAACAATCCCTATCCCTATGAAACCAGCATGAATAATCTTTCATTTTTATCTTATTTGTGTAATCATCACTAATGTTTGCACCTTTAGAATTCTTGTATAGTACTGCTTGTGAAGTAGTTGTAATTTTTATATCCGTCTATAAGGGTTCAGGCCACACTTTCAAAGGCATTTTCACTTCCAAAGAAGGAGCAGCACTAGCGTGGTACTCTCTTACTACTCTCTTATAGAGAGTACTCTTATTTGTACTCTCTTACTCATGTGAGATCATTTTGTTGAAAGTTCTTATCAGTTGTATAAAAGGTCTTTCGCGGGAAGTCATATGTTATTAAGATTATAGAAGTGTTGTTTGTTTTATCGTCTGTGTTAGTCTGTACAACTAACAACCCAATTGGTAATGGATGTGATAATTAATTTTCTTCGATACAAAAAAGGGAAAGTGTATTCAATAACGTCATCCCATCAAAGTTTCTTTTAGTAGATGCATTCTAAAGCCAATAGTTAACCATAATATAATATGTATGGTAATAAAATAATTATATTACGCCAATTGATGTTACGATGACTATGTTCGTCGTGTTAATGATAAAGAATTTATTTATCATTAAACCGGAAGGTCTAACGCGAATATCATTTAGGATAATTATAATAGATAATCACATATCATAATAAGATGGATGAGCTGACCATAGTAAAAAGCAATAACATCAAGAAAAAGATGTTCTTTTAATTTAAACTTATGATTAAATAACTTGTTCTATGTAAAAGGAAAATATGTTTCAACACATTTTAAAGGAAGTGACAATACGAGAAATATTTTTTGGAAGAATCGATGGTCCATTTTCATACATATTTATGCAAGTTATTTGAATCTTGCGCGGCTAATACTTAAAAGGTTTTTTTTATCAAGGGTGCTCATAGTTGCGGAACACTTTCTTGATTCATTCTTATGGCCAGTAAGCTCTATATGATGGGCATTGGATTGTACGACATCCATTTTGGATAAATCTCACAGGAATATCCAATGTCCAATCCAAAGACTACTGCGGAGTCCAATTTCATTCACATATACTTTACTTCCCTCAAGAAAGAGTAAAGAAAGTGTCCCACAACTATGAGATCCCATGAAAAAACCCTGTACAAGCATAAAAATAATCAAATGGAAAAATAATGGAAATAATGGAAAAATTAACATGGGTGAATTAATAATTTCAACATGTATATGTTTATATATTTTCTTAATATCTTTATAGACTGTGGCGTTAGAACTTCACGTCGTCAGCCTCGTAGTAATGCGTCTAAATTAACAGCTATCACCAACTCTACCTCTCCCAGTCTGACGCCGTTCGTCCGTAATCCAAAAATAATGCACGGAACACCCACAGTTGAAGGTCAGTATCCGTGGCAAGTATCTTTGGAATTGCTGCATCCGTCCTACGGTTTTATAGGACATTGGTGTGGAGGAGTATTGATTGATCGTAATTGGGTTCTATCTGCAGCTCATTGCATCCACAAGTACGTATTGTTAATTGTTAATCATTTAAAAAGGTAGTGTGAATATTGAAAATTTAGTTAGATCTAATTTGTTTTTTGATACAAAACTCAAGTTTTATGCATAAAAATACAAAAAGATAAAAGATAAAAAAAAATAACAATAAAAAGATACAATGGATCAACAATGGTTCCACAATGGATAATCATTATTTTCAATAAGTCTAAACTTTTGTTTAAGAGCTTAGAAACTTTATCAAACTTTGACGCATTTTTATTGATGGTTTAAAAAGCATACTTTCCTTGTTTTTTGCATGTTTAAATAAATGTCGTGCTACCTAATATCATCCTTCATACCAATCTTATAATTGATTGGAAATTACTCTAGGGTTAATGTTTTCATTGTGGACGTAGTACCAATTGCCACATTGTTCAATGCAAATCCTATTGTAGTAAAGTAAAATACGTCATAGTGAAAATAATATACTATTATTGTGCAAAATACCATGAAGTAGAAGGAGTTATTCTTTTTATGCTAGTACAAACTGTTATCTGGTCGTTTGTATGGATATTAAAAGTTAAATGATGCTAAACCGGTACATTTTCTTTTTTTTTTAATTTGGGTTAACAACCCTTGTCGCTCTAAGCCCACCAAAAATAAGGGGAAGTGGGGCAAATGGACATGTTAGGCTTCTTCTTCTTCTTTTGGCTCAACAACCGTTGTCGGTCAAGGCGTACCTGTACCACTTGTATGGGGTTAGCTTTCAGTGACTTTTGGATTACCCCCCATAGCAGGAAGATCAGTCCTACGTATGGCAGCACATTCTATTTGGGGCTTGAACCCATGACGGGCATGTTCTTAAATCGTACGAGTTGACAACTGTACCACGAGACCGGCTACGAGCACATGTTAAGCAGTTTAATGAATATTTATTTGACTGTTCCACGAAACACAAATGTTCTTCCACTAAGGCTGGAGGACATTGTCCGTACTCGCTAGTGCAGTTGTTATTATGGCGGTTATCTGGCGACGACCAGCGCAAGCTAGATATAGGTATAATTTATAGGTCAAAATTATTTATACTTGCTGTTACATCAAGTTTCCACCAGGCTATTGTATGCCGTTTGAAATGTTGATAAACGTCCATAAATTGCAACAAAGTAGGCCGTTAATTGTTGTAGTTGGACAAATCGTCACCGCGAGGCCACATGAGGTGAAATATACAGCGAAATGAACTATTTGACATGCGAAATATCTGACGGATAAAGCATCACAGCAACCAGCTGATGTGCAATGTAAACAAATAACGTTCACAAAATCGTATTTAAATCCATTAAATAATTTCAATATCGAGTACTTCGTCAATTTTGAGTCAACAGTTCATAATTTCTTCCAATTAGGGAATGTTCTGCTCAAGAAGATATTATTTTTAATAGAATTTCGAAAGCGGATGTTGTGTCTCCCCCAACTCTTTAGCTGAACCTGTCAGATATATCACTAGTCAAATAGTTCATTTCGCTGTATATTTCACCTCATGTAGCCGCGCGGTCATTCATACAAAGCGCTGGGCAACATTTCTCCGAATCTTCTAATACCTATCCATCATTGGGCCTGATCGCCAACGAAAGTCGATAAAAATTTATCCGATCGGTTAATATTTTCCACCGTTGGATAATTTTTTCCACTGGTGGATAATTCTTCCCGATTCGAGTAGCCATTGGTTTTTCCTATTTGTCAATCACACTTTTGTTTACATTTAGAGGTGTTGTTTGGCGGAATGATTAAAATCAAATAGATACACAAGAGCTACAAAAAGCTCCAACATCTGAATATCATCGATATTTTGTTTAAGAAGCACTAACTAGGTACATAAATCAATTAGAATCATGCATTTTAGCATTATTATCATAACAATGGGTCACAACTGCGCCAAATAGCTGTTTGTTTACGCTTTTTCACGAACGTCAAATTTTGTCAACTTTTGTCAACTTTTTTTCCTGGCTGCTCCAGGTCACAAAGTTTTGACAAAAGCTCAAAAAAGTGACAAAAGCTCACATTTTGAAAAATTTGTCAGCATTTTGTCACTCCCGTGGCCTTTCGCTTAAAGTTTATGAATACCAGGTGGTCTCAAAGACTGTTTTTTATGACCAAATTTGAACGTCACTATTTGACAGCATGGGTGAAAACTTTTCCCCAAACAAGCTTTCTGGCGACTTGCCGAATACACAAACAATCGTAGCATCTTCGTTATTTGCACTGAAATACCTTAAAAAACACACACAAAATATTTCTTATTGTAAGCTAAACCAAATCTGAACTAATTAAAATCCATGTTTGGATCAAAATAATGCCGCGGATGAGGACACCAATGTGTACTACATATGTGTTGCTAAGAATAAAGCGAACGGTTCCTATGGAAATTCATTTTACCCATTCTGTCAAAAGGAGCTTTTTTTGATTCCGAAATTAGTTGTCAATTTGTATGGGACGAGACCACCTTCATACACTTTGATTAAAATAGTAAATTTGGCTTGTTTATGGACCATCTAGTGAAGAATCCACACCAAAAGTGGCCTTAGACAGTACCGACTCTAGGCGTGTTCAAACAATCCGGGTAAAGTGTGAAACGGGTGGTTGCCTGAACAAGTCTAGATGATCCAAAATCGTATGAACTGGAGGACGAGGTTTGAATCCTTTCTGAACTTGCCGCCTTCTCTGACCCTTGTCCTGTGCCATGTACCATGTGCGCCCATCAACTCCAGCCACGGCGAACGTTGGATCCGTGAACGTCCGTATTCTACGCTCTTGTGCAAAAATATTTTAAAACAACATGGTATAATTATTTCGTGCAATAAGGAGTGTCCAAAGCCGCTCACAGTCTCTCACCCTCGCCAGTCCACTATCCTGACCTTAATTGATGACACCTCCAAATCATTTGGCCACTTAAATTTAAACCTAATCAGGCTCATTGGGTAAAATTATAACCTCCACGACCCAAAACATTTTTGACAGATAAATTATACCAGCATTTAGCTTCCACTCGTCACCGCTAGATGGCCAAAAATTACACTACGGAGTACGATCAATGTAATCCGGCCTTCAGATACATTTTTCATCCAGCCATTTTCCTGGCCCTTCATAAATATTTCTATCTTTCCAGAAATGTATCTTTGGCATTAGATATTGTATCATCATCAATTTGATTATTCTATTTCACTAGGCATCTAGGCACAGGGCCGGTCTGGTGATACAGTCGTCAATTCGTACGACTTAACAACATGCCCGTCATGGGTTCAAAAATCGATACTGGTTGCAAGAATTTTAGCTGCATTTTCGATGTATTTATAAAATTACTACCAATGAACAACTCTGACACTCTGAAAAAATGGCTGACTGAATTAACTCCATCTCCAAATTGTTTGAAACTAATTGGGTTTGTATGGAGCTTGGATTGGTATTTTCATCTTTTATATGACTTTGCGGCACCATGGCAGTTCCCTAGCCCAGTGCTATCTAAAGGCCGAGGGACACTGTCCGTACTCGCTAGTCTAATTTTGATTTTCACTAGCGCATCTGGCGGCGGCTGGTGGAAGTATTTTTTTTATCATCGAGGGAATGGTCATGCCGGATCTCAAAATTAAGTAGTTTTTCCATCGTTTTTTGTCATGAAAATGGATGCAATGCATGCAGAACATATGTATCTACATTTATTATTATTATTTATTAATCTTCAACGGGCCGTATGGCCTAATTAAGATGTAATAGTTCAATAAAAAAAAAAATACATAGCAAAAACAAGATTTGCATCGCAATTCACTGCGGCCACGGCAAAAGCCGGAGACGTTCCTTGAAGCACTGAGTTGAGATGTCGAAGTCGAAGCAATCCGAGACAGTGTTGAAGACAGCCGACATGCGGAACATAGGGTCTGACCGACCAGCACTGGAACGGGGTTGAGCGAGCCGTAGAGTTTCTCTAGACCTAAGTGTTCGGGATGGTGCATAGATATCGACTCGATGCAACAATGGCGATGAGTCGATAGAGCCATTTAGCAATCCAGCGATGAAAGAACACTGTGCATTGCGTCTTCTAACCGAAAGAGGTTCAAGGCCTAGAAGACGGCACCGCGCAGCATACGGAGGAAGATTATTGCGATCCTGCCAGGGAAGTAGGCGTAGGGCATATCTCGTGAGCTTACGTTGAATCGCCTCAATTCGAGCAATTGAAGAAGCGGTAGTTGGGCTCCAGACTACGCACGAATATTCCAGAACCGAACGAACGATACAGTTGTACACAGCTTTGATGCACATGGGGTTGCGGAATTCATTAGTTGTCCGGATAACCACGCCAAGTAATTGATTTCCTCTGGCTACAACGTCATCGATATGCTGTTTAAAGTTCAAACTAGAGTCAAGCAGAACGCCCAGGTCTTTGGCATGATTCTGTCGATTAACTGCAGTGCCGTCCATGAAGTAGGTCCCAGTCACTGGGCTCCTGCATCGACTAAAAGACACACAGTAGCATTTCTCGATGCAGATAGTCAGTCCATTACGCTTGCACCACGAACAGAAAATTTCGATGCAGTCTTGCAGGAATGTACAATCACCTGTGTTGTTAATAGGCGCAAAAATTTTTGCGTCGTCGGCAAACAGACTGATACTGTCGGGAGGTAAAGCGAGGGTAACATCGTTGATAAACAATATGAAGAGAAGCGGGCCAATGTTGCTTCCTTGTGGCACACCCGAGCTGCTGACTATTTCTTTGGACATGTGCTTATCAATTTTCACGGTGTATGTGCGATTAATTAGGTACGACTTAAGCCACTGTACGAGCGGGCTGGAAACTCCTAGCTTATCGAGTTTAGCGAGAAGAATTGCGTGCGGAAGAGAGTCGAATGCTGCTTTTAGATCGGTATAAATTGCATCGACTTGAGCTCCGGCATCAATTTGACTAGTGCAATAGGTTACAAATTCAACCAGGTTCGTGGTAGTCGACTGTTTTGGCACGAATTTTACAAAACGTTTCTTGTCCGATTTAAGAAAAAAAAACATGAAAAAATAACATATTTTCTTCAGCCGCTCCAAATTGTTGGGTAAAATGCTTCGGTCAGCCGCCGCCAGATGCGCTAGTGAAAATTACAAAAAATTAGCGAAATTACACTAGCGCGTACGGACAATGTACCCCGGCCTTTAAGGCCGGGCTACATTGATCGTACTCCGTAGTATAATTTCAATTTTCACTAGCGCATCTGGCGGCGGCTGACCGAAGCATTTTACCAAACAATTTGGAGCAGCTGTAGAAAATATGTTATTTTTCTAAGTTCTTTACTTAATTCAGACGAGAAATGTTTTGTAAAAGGTAGATGCACATGTCCTGCACGCATTGTATCCATTTTCATGACAAAAAACGATGTAAAAACTACTTAATGTTGAGATCCGGTGCGACCATTCCCTTGATGACCAAAAAAAGGTTCCACCAGCCGCCGCCAGATGCGTTAGTGAAAATGAAAATTACACTAGCGAGTACGGACTCTGGACAACTCCGACGACTCCGAACGACTCCGAACGACTCCAGACAACTTCAGACGACTCTAAACGACTCCGGACGACTCCTAGTGACTCTAGACGACTCCGGACGACTCCGACTCCAGGCAACTCCTGACGACTCCGAACGACTCCGGGCAACTCTGGACGACTTCGGGCGACGCTGGACGACTCCAGACGAGTCCGGGCGACTCCGGACGTCTCTGATTCCGGGCGGATCAAATGGTTCCATTTTGCCGGAGTCGGAATCGGACTAACAATAGTCGGAGTCGGATCGGAGTCGTGGGTGCGCTCCATACAGTACATCACTAATCTGAACCAGTTTCTCTCTCTCTCTTTCTAAATGCCGGTTATACATGAAAATCTTCACTAGCTAACATATACAACTCCTGTCAAAATTGTAGTTATCTCAATTCACGGTATGATGGGTTCGATGGATGAGTGTTCTATCACTTACGGGAATATAGTTTGAAGGGTCTGAGGGGTTTTTAGGGGTGCCATAAATGTCGTGTCGATGTCCCTAATTTTTTAAAGAAAGGATACGCAACACGCTTTGCGAACTACGTTTTACGTTTTACTAGAGTTCGGTTTATTCGTTTCTTTACTAAGCCGCGGAACGGTGAGTTCGGGAGAGACGCAAAAATTGCTGTTGCTCGATCGAGAGTTGCCGGAGAAGAGAATGTACAGTGGAGCGCCGTTTATCCGGGTACCTTTTATCCGGCTTTCCGTTTATCCGTGCTGATGAGAAATGACAGTTCAATACAAAAGTGACATTGCGTTATGAGGAGGATATTTGAAAAAGCGGTTATAAGAGCACATTGTCATTACAAAAACACTATAATGCATGGCAAATTTAAAATATTCTCTTTGGAAAAACATGAAGTTAGTAAAAACTGGGTTATTTTTATCAAAAAATAAGAAAAATTTCCAAAACATAACCAGGAATTAATGATAAAATATATCATTTGACTCATTATCCGTGTTATTCGCTTATCCGGGCGAGGTCAAGTCCCGAGAAGCCCGGATAAACGGCGCTCCACTGTATTTGTTAAGCCGGACGGATATGCGCGTGTCGATGTTGAAACGTTTTAGGACGAGAGAGAGCGTGTATGGAGCAAACCACCGTTTTTATAGCTGCGGTGGAGCATGCCACTGTTTGTCCTGCTCTAGCTTTGTGTGCAGTCCCTGCCTAACTAGCCCGTTAAACATTTTGGTCGGTACTTCTAGGTGTGCGCACCAGATAGCGCTCTGGTCGCTACAGGTTCGAAAGAGCTTATATAAACACACCATTAGAGGCACTTGGGACTTGCTTTGTTTTTAAAAAAAATGTGCGTATTCTGATGCTATTAAATATCCCCAAAATTATATTGGTTAATCCTGTAACCGGGCCAAAATAACATTTTGAGTCTTGTGATTTATGGTTCATGGGAAGTAATGCTCGTGTTAGCGGTATCGTGGTACATTCGTCAACTCGTACAATTTAACAACATGTCCGTCACGGCTTCAAAGCCCGAATAGTTGATTAGTGGCGCAAAAGTTGAACTCCCCACATTTTCACACATTTTCAGACTTTGGGGTTTGCTGGTTAATACACTAATAACCAGAATATCAAAATACAACATCAAATTATCGCATACTTCACTACACACATTATTAGGGTACTTTTTCGATATGCTTCTACAATATCAGGCCGATATATTAAATACCCATTTAACATGCTAGTGTTAGCCGATGTAGTGCTTTAATTATGAGCTATCGTTATTAGTCATTACTGTTGAAAAATGAATGCATTTGCACTTCGTGTGCCTATTAAATGACAAATGATTAGAATTCAAGTTTCGAAATAGAATACTTGGTTTGCATGAGAGATTTACATACTGGTTTAACGTTTTGCACTCGCATAGCCGAAGAGTATCCTCATAAATGTATGATGTATGATATGTAAGGATTAAAGAAAAGTAAAGAAAGCCTCAAAGTAAGCACATATCTGTAGCAATGCATACAAAATCAAAAAAATCGAATTGAGGTGACTGCTAGGTATAAGTAAATATCATACTTTGCTTACAATACTTTTAAATTATAATTTTCATTTTCATTTTTATTGAAGTTCATTTACTATTACTTCCTCTATTATTTATATGTCCTCTTACATCTACATAATTGGTACAACAAGGTCCAAGGATATGTCCGTCGTGATATTTGAACGAAGGCACCATATGGTTTAGTGGGTGAAAAAGAAACGAACAGTTGATCAAAAACACAAAATTATCAATATATTTTGTTAACGAAATGGTACAACAAACATGCAGTTACCCTTTTAGACATTAATAAATGAGAATCTAAAATTCAATAAAATCCACAACCACTCCATCCGTCCTGCCTGTCTTATTATGTTTTAATAAGGATAATTTAGGATTAGTTTGGAAATTGGGATATTATTTCATTCTTTACTAAGCCTGATTCATACTTTACAAGACCCGAACAGAAATAACAGTGACCAATTGAGGGCTTACGTCACACGAATAAGTATTTACGCTGACTGATAATGCTTTTACGAAATCGGATTGGCTGGCAACCCCTGTATTATTAACTGTATTGCTGCCCGCGACCATACACGAGTTTGACATCACTGGATTAGGGCAGCGATATCTAGATGGCGGATCTTAACAGTTCATATATTTCATAGAACGTTCACACATTTTTACTCTTGCTATAAAAATTTTGATCTTCACGTGAAACTCTACAAACATTATTGTAGAATTTGACTTTTTCGGTAGTTTGTTTTCCAGTTGAATTGAAGTGTGTCTAGCATTCATTTGGGTATTTATGAATATGTATGCATGGGTTAGCATACTCCAAACGAACAACATTCCCGTCATGGTTTAAACCCCCGAATCGCCCGTGCCCGTGCCTCCATACGTAGTCCTTTTCTCATACGGACTATCCTGCTATGGTTAAAAATATGTCACTGAAGGACAAGCCCACTAGTGGCAGGGATCAAACCTGAACAGCAACAGTTATTGTGCCAAAGTAGATCAGGAAGGAAAAGAAAAAAAAAACGATTGTTGAATGAAATGTTGTACAAAGGTGTAACCGTTACGTAGCCACTTGTCTGTAGCCTATGTGCCCACTTTCTTCATTCGCCAATACAACTACTGCACGGTCTTGGCCTGTTGCAAGAGTGTCAAAAACTACACCACCAGACTACATTTTGATCTATCATTTTAAGCCTAAGGCGGAGAATGAAGCCTTTAATGTAGTCGGTGGCTCGAGAATTAAGACTAAATGTTAAATTTACACGCTATGACCCTGCGCGGTCGCTTAGTCTTGATTCGCCTTAAACCTCCGGGAATTTCTACCAGCAACCTGGAGTCATTCGGATCGACCGGAAGTCTCAGTAGGTACAATAAAACATAAGCGCCTCCGAGGTCGGGTTTTAAAAATGTCTAAAACAGTTTTAGTTTAGTTTAGTGTTTATTGTTCGATGGACTATAGAGCCCTATCGAGTCATTTTTTTTTTAAATATTCATTAGATAACGAACAGAACATTTATATATTGTTATTGTTGGACGCATTTTGAACACTTAAACGTGAAGTCTGTTTTGCTGAAGTCATTCCAGACTCATAGATATCGTTAGCTGAATTTAGTAGACGGCACATACAAAGAAGGGGGTTGCGAGAGCCAAAGGTTGTTCGAGGTTCGGCGACTGCCAGCATTGACCGGTGACGGAGTATTCTGTGGCTGGTATTATTGAATCCGTTCGTAGCGGTGGCGTACATCCCGACACTCATTTTCCTACCGTACTAGATGATTGCTACAGTTATTCACCGCGGCGTTGTAGGACAGGGCTCAAGAAATGTGTTGCCATCCCTAGAATTTCATGTGAGTGCCGTACGTTCCCGCTTCGAACGGATTCAATAATACCAGCCAGTGTCATGAAACACATAGAATCACGAAGCTCGCGCGTCATGTTTATGATCAAGCCAAGTAGCCGATTGCCACTAGCGACTACTTGGTCCATCTGTTCTTCGAAGGAGAATTTAGTATCTAGGAGGACTCCTAGGGCCTTTACACAGTTCACTCTTTCAAGGTTATGACCTTCAAGCGTATAATTAAATAGCGCTGGAGCTCTTGAACGGCTGAATGAGATTACGGCGCATTTATCCATACAGACGCTTAGTGCGTTGCGCTTGCACCATGAGACAAACTCAGTCAGGCTGGCTTGAAGTTGAAGATGGTCCTTGGGCTCACGGATTTGGCATTATATTTTGCATCATCTGCGTAGAGTAGACAACTTTTATCCGGGAGTACCGTGCACAAGTCGTTTATGTAGAGCAGAAACAACAGAGGCCCCAGGTTGCTGCCCTGGGGTACGCAGGAAAAGAGCCGACAATAGATTTAGACAGGTGGGAGCCTAATCTAACTGCTGATGATCGACCACATAGATACGATTTCATCCATTTAACCAAAGGTGGTGAAAATCCGAGTCTATCAAGTTTTACCAGAAGCATATTGTGGGACACGCTATCAAAAGCCGCCTTAATATCCATGTAAATGGCATCAAGTTGCATACCATCATCAATAAACTTATAACAGTCGCTAACGAATTGCATCAGATTTGTCGTAGTTGATCTCTTGGGCATGAATCCGTATTGGTTAATGCCGATGTATTTGCCGGCAGATGCTATTACTGGTTGATAGATGAGGAGCTCGAGCACTTTGGCGCAGGCAGCCTCGCAGTAGTAGCAGGCAGTAATACCTCGATAGCTCAATGCTTCGTTTTTGCAACCCTTTTTGTGGATGGGTGTTAACCACAAGACCTTCCACAGCGATGAAAACGTTCCTTGTGCGCAGAGATTCGTAAAAAATCTCAGTCAAAACAGGAGCTACCAATAGAGCACAACGCTTGAGAATTGTCGCTGGGATACCATCTGAACCCTCGGAGTAAGACGACTTGAGACGCTCGATTTTTGGGTAACCAGGGTGTCGGTGACGACAGGTAGAGTTACATGAATTGCATCTACAGGAGTATTCACGAGTCCAGAGACAACAGCCTCCGGATGTGTGATGTGTGAAATGAAGCTATCCTCGAAACGCGTGGCGAACAACTATCATTTTCCTAAGATTGGTGTTCAAAAATACATCATTAATACAGGAACAGGATTACAGTACAGTAAGATACTTCATTAAGTAAATCATTAATTTCATATTGTCCATTTTGATCATTTTGCTGGCAGTTTTTACAGTCTGTTTGATGTGTGTTACAAACAAAGTAGGCATTGGAGAAGTATAGAATATGGTTTCGACTGGCTCACAAATTTTTATTTTTCTCTCAAGTGATTGGATTATTTATAGTGAAATTGTTGATATTTGACACCAGCATTGTCGTTTTGTGTATCGACATATGCATTGTTGTGTTCTGATCAAGTTATAAATGAATATTCAGCAAAATCAAAAGTGTATTATTGTTTCAAGTTTCGGCAGGAGCCCAAAGCTCCTTGACAAATTGATCTGTCTCAAATCAACATTTACCGTGTACTTATTTTCGGAAGCATTTAAAGTGAATAATTACTTGTGTTTCGTGATTTTAAAATTCCAAACAAGTTAAAATAAATTCTACTTTTAAATTGACATTTTCATTTTCCGTTTTATGTTCATTCATCTACTATTATGTCCTCTATTACCTACATGTCCTCTTACTTCTACATAATTTTTCATAAAAACCACACATTCATTGTTTTCCTGCTCTGGTTCTCTTAATTACGAAACATAACGAACTATGGACTAACAGTAAATCTGCGCAATCTGCTAAATTATAATATCACTATATCATATTTAACCTTTATATATCAAGACTAACTGCGGAAAGAACGGTACATGACTTAATATAAGAAGAAAAAAATACATTGCATGTGCTACCATCAAACAAGACTGCGTAAAAATGTTTTCATCATATTAAAACTTGAACTGAAATCGACATTATTTCCTAAAACACAATAAACATTAACCATTTTACCCAAAGGATCATTACTTCCAAAAGTTGTTGATCTGAAGTCCGTGCTCAAAAGAGCCCTGGGTCTCAAAACCCTACTAGGTGCCTGAAAGTTTACCTTTTCAAGAACTGACGGGGCGTCGATAGAACCGCAAACAAGGTAGTGAAAAATAGGCACTGTGCCGCCATTCTCCTATGTTCAAGAGGCTCAAGTCTACATAAAAGACACCTAAATGTGTTTAAAATTTTCCACGGTTTTACGAGAAAAAGAGAAATGTTAATTTGCTATGAGCCTGAAATCTTAGTAGCAGAATGACTGTTGCGTTTTAATATCCAAGTACAGTTCACGGTCGGTAATCCACACTTGGCTGAGAGCGGAATATCAAATGACGTATTAATGTGTTTTTAAGCGTCTTATTTTTGATTAGTTCCATGAGTAAATTATAATATATAATATATTTTAGTGTTTTACAAAGAAAGTACATAATTTAAAAAGTATAAAGGTTAAATGTTTTTAATTTTAATAGGAAAAATATTCCCGTTAAAAGTATTTGGACTGTATTTCGAAATAGAAAAATATCCATTTTCAAACTTTTTTTTTAAATTTTACCTTACCTTCATAAGCCTTAGTTGAGCCGTATTTAACTCATCTATAAAATACTAAAGATACATTCAACATTATGTTCAATCTTTTCTGATATTAGTGATTTGTTCAACCTTCCGCTTCCTGCTCTTTGGACAGTGCTTCTTGGAGAGTATGACCGACGTTCCGAATCTGGTTTTGAGCAACGCATACCAGTAGATAAAATAATTTTACACGAAAAATATCAAAACTTCAAGCACGATCTTGGTAAGTGCATCACTTCATGTACCATAATTTGTGTGAAATGTAATTAGTTCAATTTAACAACATTCGCAATTAAACGTTGTACTGTTTTTTTTTAGTATTGCTCAAATTGGGAAAGTCGGCTAACACATCCCCTAACTCACGAATAAGAAAAATATGTCTTCCGTTTGCTGACTTTACGGTTAATAGCATGCCATATGATGTACGACCAACTCAACAACTAAAACAGGATGCCAATTACAAACCGGGATATTACTTCGACGTGGAACAGAGTGATGAATTAGAAACAGACTCTTTGTCACTAGACGAAGAATCAGATGCCGTTTCAGGGCCGGTCCCATTCAGGGATGACAATTTTTTGAGACACTTCAAAAAATGGTTTCAAGACGCATCCTCTGATGACCGAGTTGTACATTCACGGACAGCAAAATACCTGATCAATCAATTGGTAGCGGGGCGGCTGCGATCTCATTTAACCAATCGAACGAGTTCAGATTTAGCAAATGATCAAACGGTGCTGAAGACATCAAACAATGCATTATCGGGTCGATTAAGTGAGTCTAGAAGGTCTTCTAGGCGTCTTTTCTCAGTAGATATGTTCAAAGTAGACAATACCCGTTCACGGGTAGACAAGAATGGAAAACGATGGATCAACCACCAATTTTCAGGGAACTTCCTCTTTGTGAAAAATGTACCACCCAACCGGCATCATCACCGAGAGAATATCAACAGCAAATTCGGCAACAATAGACGACGAAACGATAAATTTTCTCATGCTCCAGTTTTCTATCGCAAAGATCCTAACTACCGATCTGAGGACGCTATCAATCCCATGCCTCCTGAAGGCAATATTCCTTTCGAAGATTTCGCTTCTGTTGCTCAAACAGATCATGGATCTCCTACAAATGCATTGCCTGATACATCACAGTATGTGGATTGCTTGGCAACAGGTTGGGGGAAATCTACAATCGATGATGAACTAACAGATGTGTTATTGCAAACACGGGCACCAATTCAAAGCACTAAGAAGTAATTACCCTGATCTTATATCTTTAACAAACTCAAAATTATGTTGATTTTTATATTATTTAACATATAATGCATTTCAATAGGTGTGAAGAAGCATATGGAGATTTTATCAAACTACATCGTGGTCATCTTTGCGCTGGAAACCTAGATGGAGCTGGCGGAACATGTGTGGTATGTATACGTTTAACAAAAACTGAATTGCATTTGCGTTGAATTAAGGATCAGCATTTGTTAAACTTACGGGAGACTTCACATAGGAAATAATTTAATAAAACTTACTTTTTTATAGTTAGTCAGTTAGTAATCGTCATTTGTAAAGATATAAAAAATGACATTATTTTCATCATTTTCATCCATAGGGAGACTCTGGAGGTCCATTACAATGTCGTATCAGCAAGCGAGGTCCGTGGGTACTGGTTGGAATAACATCATTTGGATCCGGATGCGCGTTCAAAAATTATCCTGATGTATACACAAAAATTTCATTCTACCGTCAATGGATAGTCGACACTATCCAAAACAATTAAACTGCGCAGTTTTAAATTTAAATGTAAAGAAGCAATTCGATTGTGATATTATTTTAGATACGTTATGATGTATGATTGGTGTAAATTGAGAGATTCATAAGTTTTTATACAATAATCTACTATATAAATTCAACAGAAAACCATTTAGTGCAACGTACAAGTTGTTAAATTTTTAACAGCTCGCCCCTTAGAGCTAAAAAAAACTTAGCTGGAAATTTCATACCGTCGTACTCTTCCAAATTAAGTTGTCATTATATACATTGATGAACTTACCATAATAGGAACCATTATTTTCTCGACAAATTTCCCGTATATATCACTAACATTATTTATAGACGACTTGAGACTTTCACAATGCTGGAAATCACATACGCATTTTGTTCTTAAACACAACTTTTCTCTGGATTTACTGGCTGTAAAAAATAAAAAAAAACTCGACTTTCGCATTAATACACAATTTAATGTCTAGCTGCATTTTGCGATACTCGCTACTTAATAATTTGCAATTCAAATTATTAGAATTTGTGAAATAGCTCCTTACATTTTTCTCACCTTATACTATTATTTTATCGAATATACATTCTTCTTAATTTCATGAAAAATCGTTTGTTTCATATGATCTATTTCAAGAATGTTTTTGCTACTTTTGAAAACGGAAACGAAAAATAAAAAAGCCTGTCTATTATTTTTACGAGTGCGACGATAATACACTGTTGCTTTTTACAAGAACAGCGATAGTCAAAGAGCTTTTTCAGTTATCAATTTGTGTAACATAACATTACTTGTTCGTTAAGCATTTTGATAGTTAGCATTTGTACGTTTTTTTATAATATTTCTACTGTATTCTAAAACATCACAAACAATTTTAACGGAGGCAGGAGAAAGGGGTAATCAAGAAGCGATATTGCTCTTCCTTTATTTTTTTGACTGATCACACTTTTTTGTCCTCTGTTTTTAATCCTTAACCCTTTCACGACCAAGGGAAATATTTTTCCATCCACAAAAATCGTTTCCAATCGTTTATTTATAAGAAAAACTATACTTTTTAAACGAGACTTCAAAATTAAATGTATATCAAAGATGGCAAATGTCTTCTTGAACGAATAAATAAAGAAGAACTGTAAAACAAATTTAACCAAAACCAAACAATTCCAGGGATGAGCTAGTAATATTTTGGAAGTATATTAGGTTTGTGGAAATCAAATAACTGTGTTTTATCGCGTGTTTTTATTTGGATGGTTAGTATAATTTTATAGTATAATTATGATCATTACAGAATAAACTGCAGAATATTAGTACAACTAGTTAATTTGACCCAGTAACAGGATTAGGCAATGTAATTTTGGAGATAATTAATAGATTCAGAATTCAGGCACAGGATTCAGGCACAGGCTAGGTTGTTTGTAAAACGACGCAAATCCCAAGTGCCTCTTATCTAAACTGTCGCTACTGAAGATTCAAATCGCTGCTGAAAATTCTTACAAAGTTTCCCAAGATTTATTGGTTGGTTCCCATATTTTTTTTTTTTTTTTTTGGTGTGTTCTTACGATTCTTTTCCGATTACCAGAATTTTTTGGTTCAATTGTATTGAGATCCAATCGGACGATACCAATAAATTATAGGAACGAACCAAAAATCTATGGAATATGATGAATAAGTCATGAGACGAGCCCACAAAATTATGGGAACTGACCAATAAATCGTGGGAAGCCCTGCATGAGTAACAGGTGGTTAAAGAGAGACCCTGGTTCCAACCTCAATAAATAAATAAATAAATAAATAAATAACCTCATACAGATCCGTGTGATGTTGTTAAACCCATGTCGTTCCTGGAACTTTTACATAACCCGCACCAAAGCAGAAACTGTTTCCAGATCTTAGAGTTGGCCAATCACTTACATAAGCCATTACATCTCGAACCCATACCTGCCATGGAGCTGATCCTGTTCCCATACCGTTTCCATACCTATACCAGCAATATCACTGAACCCATGCCAGTCCTGGAACTGATTTCGAACTCATACTGTTACTGGAATGTGTTATCCAGATTGCTTATCCTTGTTGTAAATGATTTCGATACAGTGCCAATTCTACAAAAGACCTGACCTGTCTCAGTCAAGATCCGTCAAGGAACTCTCGAGCCCAGTGATTTTCCGTTTTGTTTATAGATCAAGAGGCACACAGTATTGTTTTTACCATGTACCATGTGTAGAAATGTTGCCACGCCAGGTTCATACATCCGGACCTACAGTGGCGGCAACGTAAAGTTGAACGCCTCATATTTTCAATTATCCTCTGAGTCTGCGGCATTTTGAATAGCTCCTCGAACATTACTTTGTTATCTGGAAAATCTCAGACAATCTCAGACATGCCTAAATATTAAAAAAGGCTTGAAGCTTATGAGGGGAAATCTAGAATCCCCCCTGAAACTCGGGAAATCTACATTCCTTAGCAAAATGACCACAACTTTGTTCGAAGCGGACTAGATCGTTCAGTCGGTCATACCAGTACGCTTGTAAACGTCAAAGTGAGAGGACGTGTTTGATCAATTTGCAAGCCATCATGAGCAAGTTTCAGCGGTACAGAAGTAACACCTTCCGTATCGATTATTCGGAAGCTCCTATTAGACCAACGCTAGACGAAACGGCAGATTTTCTGTTTACCGTTCTTAAAACTGGCGCGGATGTCTAGATGGTGCAACGGAACACTGCACAAAGTGCAGTATATGTTACTATGCCAACACTCGAACGTGCATTGGCCATAGTGAACGCGCACAACGGGATTCACTTCGTCACGCACGGGAAGCAGCACAAGATCGCAATCGAGATGGTGGATGATGCGACAGAGGTAAAAGTGCGCGATCTGCCACCAGGGATTCCCGACGCGGATGTTGTCGCTGAACTGGGCGGTTTTGTTGAGGTACTCACGATTGTACTCTTGAGGTACTCTTATCATCACGATTGAGGTACTCTTATCATCAGTGGTGCTTGCGCTTGTGCTTGTGCTTCGATCGTGCTCCGTTTGTTTGTCTGTTTACGATTGCTTCTACGTTGTGCTCAGCCAAAGTATTTTGCACTTCAGTTGGTGAATGGACCGTAGTGCTCTACGACCATTGGCAGCATCTCATAACAATCGGTGTCCTGTGTATTTTGTGTTTGCATCCGTTCAAAAATTCGCCACTGCTTGCGATTTTTGTTGCTGCTTATCGTCGGATCGAGTGAGCCTGTATTAGTGTGTTACCAACTATGTCGGAAGTGTGTCCATCCTGCTCTGCTCCTGTAAACGATATCGATGCATATAAGTGTGATGGTTACTGTAAGTCTTCATACCATCTTACGTGCCTGGATATTAGTGAAGCTGCAGTACTGGAGTTGAAGCGGGTTGATTCCCATTCGCTCTGGTTGTGTCCTAGTTGCATGGATGCTCGCCGCCGTGGGAAAGGTGCCTTCTTGGAAGAGTTGTCAATTACACTCATGGACCTAAAATCGGAACTGCTAAGTGAATTTGACTTTCGTATTTCTGCCGCTTTGGATACCATTCGCAAGGATGTATTATCCATGTTCGATACTCACACATCTATGAAAACGCAAAACACGTATGCAACCAACACTACTCTGAATATTCCGAGCACTGAAAATATCACCACTACCACCACACCACTAAGCTCGCGCCCAGGCGATGTCGACTGGGCCTCCCGTAACGCACCCCAACGCAACGCGCCTAAACGTAGGCTTGTAGACTTCACGCCACCTGATGCGAACCCTGCTGCTGTTTTAAACACTGGTATAGCCCCCGTTACACCTTCGTCTCGTGTTGTGTTGACCGTTCCATGGAACGTCCCAAACGGTCCCAGATTCTGGCTATACATTACGCGTATAGCCCCATCGGTTACTGACGAGGAAATGCGTGAAATGGTAACTACTCAACTGGACACTGACGACGTCATCATCTATAAGCTGTTACCAAACGGCAGAGAGGCAAGCACATTGACTTTCATCTCATTTAAAGTCGGGATGTCGCTTGACCTTAAGGGCAAGGCTCTGTCCGCATCTACATGGCACAAAGGAATCATCTACCGTGAATTCATCGACCAACGCAACACTACAGCCCCAAATTTTTGGCGACCAGCACCTCGAGACCCACCTTCAACGATCCAGGAGCCTGCACCTCTCCAACCTTTGAACACAACAATACACCATCCGTTGACACAAACAATAGCACCATCCACAATAGCACAATCACACAATACGCAAACAATAGCACCAGAACAAATGTAAACACCAGAGCAGCACCACAGCTGCAGCACACCAATTTAAACACCACAGCAGATTCAGCTTCCCATTCAACAACCAAAACCGATCTGTTTTTCTATTATCAAAACGTCCGAGGTTTACGCACAAAATTAAACGATCTCCGGCTCACCGTATCTAACTCTGATTTCGATGTATGGGTGCTCACCGAGACATGGTTAGACGACTCAATACCATCATCGCTCATCACCGACGACTCCTATCAGATTTTTCGCTGTGATCGTAACCCAGAGAATAGTTCTCACTCTCGCGGAGGAGGCGTTTTAATAGCATGTTCGGCTAATCTATCGTGTTCGGTACTCACTCACACCAACGCTTCGCTCGAATCGCTTTGGGTATGCATCAGACTCAGCCACCGTTCACTGTATGTCGGTGTTATATACATTCCTCCGGACCGAAGCTCATCATCAACAGTATTCGACGCTATGCATGACGATATTAGCGCGATTTGCGAAAGAATGCGCGCTACCGACTTACTAATATTATTCGGTGATTTCAACACGCCGTCACTCGCTTGGGAATTCCCCCACCCTTCATCGAGACACCTATATCCTTGCCGTTCATCGTCGAGTAATGTCGCTCTCATAGACGGTATGGTGTTCAATGGGCTTCATCAACTATCCGATGTAAAAAACGGATTGGGTCGTCAACTTGATTTAGTTTTCGCCAATGCTGCAACTACCGATATTGTTTCCTGCATAAGCCCTTCCGTTGCACCTTTACTCCCATTGGATCGACACCACCCGGCACTTGAATTATCCGTTCCTGTCTCTTCAAGTTCAACCATCACGCCGCCGCAACACCATTCCCATCGATCCACACCGGCATGCAGATTCAATTTTAAAAGAATGAACCACGCCCACTTCATCGAGACATTATCAAATGTCGACTGGTCTTTCATCGAAGATGCGGGCAGCATGGACGATGCAGTTACTGTCTTCAATACTGTTATTACTTCCACATTCCCTATATGTTGTCCTCGTCTCAAACCCCCACCTTACCCCCTGTGGTCGAATAGGACGCTCAGATCGCCGAGAGCCGAGGCACGTCGTTCCCGCCGAATTTTTCTCAATAACCGCAATAATTACACCTTACGTATCCATAATTACGCTACAAATGCATACCGCTCCTACAATCGATGGTGTTACTCATCATTTGTAGCACGGCTGCAAGTCCAATTTAGATCGAACCCGCGGTCTTTCTGGCGTTTCTGTAAATCGCGTCAGAAACAGAATGGCATCCCTTCCAACCTATCCCTTAATAATGAGTCCGCTTCTTCTCCCGAAGACTCGAGTAAACTTTTTGCCAAACATTTTTCTAGTGTTTTCGTTGACCCCAGCAGCAGTCCAGTTAATGTTTCTGATTGTCTTGTTCATACACCGTCGAATGTGATTTCGTGTAATAATGTCTCAATTCATGTTGATTCTGTGTTGGTTGCCCTATCCAAACTCAAACTATCTTTTTCCCCCGGTCCTGATGGGATACCATCAGCATTATTAAAGAAATGTTCTACATTTTTCGCTCCTCTACTTTGCCGATTATACAATAGATCAATACAGGATGGCTATTTTCCGTCACTGTGGAAAAAAGCCTGGCTCATTCCAATCCACAAAAAGGGCGACCGTTTTTCATGTGCTAACTATAGGGGTGTGTCCATATTGTGTTCGTCTTGCAAAGTGTTTGAGTCAATTGTTCATTCGTCTATTCGTTCGTGTGTTACAAGTGTAATTTCAGAATATCAACACGGATTCATGCCAAAACGTTCAACCTCTACTAACCTAATGTGCCTTGTATCCTCGATCTTTAACAACATGGAGCGTGGCTCTCAAGTGGATACTATATATACCGACTTTAAAGCAGCTTTTGACTCTATATCGCTAGCTTGCTTTCTAAGCTCGAGAAACTCGGAATTGGTGATCCCCTTCTATCCTGGCTTAAATCTTACCTTTACGGTAGATCTTATAAGGTCAGAGTCGAAAATAGTTTTTCCGAGCCTTTTATTGCCTCTTCTGGGGTACCCCAAGGCAGCGTACTTAGTCCCCTACTTTTCATACTGTTTATCAACGATTGTGTTAATGTTCTTCCTCCTGATGGTTGTTTGCTTTACGCTGACGACATCAAAATTTTCCTACCAGTGACCTCGTTAACTGATTGTGCGCGTCTACAGGATTACATAGATTGTTTTAATGTTTGGTGTAACTCTAACGGTCTTAGTCTGTCTCCGGATAAATGTTGTGTGATTTCATATGGCCGCTCGTCCAATAAGATCGAGCACGATTACGTTCTTTGTGACACTGTACTTAACAGAGTTACTGTCACAAGGGACCTTGGAGTGTGGATCGACGAGAAACTCTCGTTCCAAGAACACATCGAAATCACCCTTAATAAGGCCAATAAAATGCTCGGTCTCATTATTCGTATGTCCTCTGAGATCACTGATCCTATGTGTTTAAAGTCCCTGTACTGCTGTTGGGTCCGCCCGATACTTGAAAATGCGTCGGTAGTTTGGTGGCCTGCCGGCCTAACACTGGTCGATAGGATCGAACGAATCCAGCGGAAATTCACTCGTGTCGCTATCCGTCGTTTTTCTTGGACGATCGGATCGAATTCCTTCGTATCCTATCCGATGCCGTTTGCTCGGGCTAGAGACATTAAGAACGCGCATTTATCACATCCAGTCATATTTCATTGCCTGCCTCCTTTCCAATGACTTGGATGTTCCCGCCCTCCTATCCTCGATTCCTATCTATGCCCCCTCACGTCGTCTTCGTGACCGACCCCCGCTCCTTATTCCTTCCCGCCAAACTCGTCATGGCCAGAATGACCCTTTCTTGCGCGCTCTTTCTGCCTTCAACGATTCATATCTCCTATTCGACTTCAACGTCCCAGTTTCCCAATTCCGCTCCCGTCTTCGTGAATCCTCATCCCTTATGTTTCCCTAGATTATAAGAACACATTTGTAAAACCCTAGAGGCCAACAAATTTAAATAAATAAATAATAATAAATATAATAATAATTGTTCCCGGCGTTTGGGGCTCAGAAACGTGGCTAGATGGAATCCCGTCGGGTGTGCGCATAGTCCGCATTAAACTGGCTAAGCCCATACCATGTTGAGGCCGTATCACTGCATCACATCACGTATCACGGATCACATCATCACTGCAATGAGGCCGTACACCACGGTCTCAGCTGCATCCAAAACAGTGTGTCACTTTCGGAACAACGAAAAATCATACGCTGGAGCCGTACGGCAGACTCCCACACCAACAGAAGTTACAACTTCACCATCAGTGGCAAGCACTAACACTAAAGGATGCGGACGTGGAGGAAAGGTAAGAATCACTACGCTTACTAATAAAACACCGCCCTCGTCAAGTGCTGCTCAAAACGCAGCTCCGCAACGTCCAGCAGGCGCATCAAAAATAGCTAACCGACTGGTGATCCTGATCGTGCCGGTTTCTAACGTTCGGCCGTCAAGCCCCAAACCTAACAAAATAGCCAAGGAAGAGCAACCCCAAGGAAAAGCGAATTTTAATGATTATGCTTCAAGCACTACGGTGGTTGCTATGCATGCTGCAGTTACGTCTGCCACAGCATCTGCCGCTGCTCCTGCCGCTGCCTCTTCCGACACTCCTGCCGCCGCTCCTGCCGCTGCTCCTGCCGCTGCTGCTGTTGCTCCTGCCGCTGCTCCTGCCGCTGCACATGCTGCTTCTGCTGCCGCTTCATCTGCTGCTTCTGCTGCCGCTGTCGCTGCTGAAGCACCTGCTGCTTCTGCTGCCGCTGCTGATGCCACCGCTCTAGCCGCCACGGCACACAAACACAAGAGAGTGGACTGCACGGCTAAAATGTTCAAAGTACCGCTCATAATTCCTTCCTCCTCCTTTCCCATCTGCTCCTTAGATGAACAGTTTGCAGTAAAACGCAAACAATTTTCGGAGACGGATAACGAGAGTGACGCCTCAAGTTCATCCACACTTAGCTTTACGAGCGTGACCAAGCGTAAGCCTGGTCGGCCTCCCAAGGGGCTCACCACTACACAACCATGATTTTAATTTTGTCGCAATGGATACAAACAAATCATTAACCATTCTATCTGCGGAATGCATGTGATCATGTTATACTCGCGGGCGATTTCAACTGTGTGTTGGAATCGAAGGATGTGACGGGCGCGATAAATTTCAGCCTTTCTTTGCGAAACGCGGTAAATAACATGGCTTTGTGTGACAGCTGGGAGGCTCTCCGAGGATACGCGGTAGAGTTTTCTTATGTCACCAGTGGTTCTGGATCACGTATCGATTATGTTATGTTATGTTGCTTCCTCACTGAAAACAAAGTTAAAAGTGTCCGGTATGCATGTCCTTTCCTTTTCAAAAAAAAATTTGATTCCGTCGTACGACGAAATCGCACGTCCGACGCTATCTGTCAAATTTCATATAAAATGTTGACAGGCCTTCCGATAAAATTACATCCGATGGAGCACAGACACGGGCCTAACGTAGATTACAAGCTTCTGTCGCGGATTGTCAAACACAGAATCGATGGCATCATCGGTAGGTGGGAGATAATCTCGACAGAGCAAAAGTGTTGTAATAAACTATGCAACATTTTTCAGACTGTTATTTCCGTTATGGAGAGGGTGGTAGATTTGCAGAGGAAACGAAAGTGAGTGTTTCAATTCGGGACTAGTGCGGTTTTTGAGAACAATTGGTGAACGTTCCACCTCCCGTATCCTTATCAATGGAATTCTCTCTCCTTCTTTCCCGATCCTTCGTTCCGTCCGTCAGGGAGATCCCCTTTCCATGCACCTTTTTATCCTCTACCTTCAACCCGCATCACAAGATTATAAAGTATTTGTTGCGATCAGGATAACCTGATCAATACATATGCCGACAACATCTCGGTGGTGACAACATCTCCCGACAAAATAGAGCGTGTGCGAGCGTGTGAGCCTCTTTGAGGCATTTGGCTGTGTCTCTGGAGCCCGTCTCAACGTGCAGAAAACCACAGCGCTCGACATAGGACTGACCACACCATCAAGGATATCTGTTCCGTGGCTGCATATCGTGGAAATATTGCGTCTGCTTGGTATATTATGTTCTAATAATATCCGTGACCTTTCTCGTAGTACCGGGTTTGAGCCAGTCTCGTAGTACAGTCGTCAACTCGTACGACTTAACAACATGCCCGTCATGGGTTCAATCCCCAAATAGACCGCGCCGCCATACGTAGGACTGACTATCCTGCTATGGGGGGGAATCAATTACTGGAAGCCAAGCTCACAAATGGGTACAGGCAAGCCTTGACCGATATCGGTTGTTGAGCCAAAGAAGAAGAAGAAGAATATCCGTGACGATATGGGACACAATTGGGATGCCGTGATCCAGCACTTCGCCTCGTTAGTTTGGCTGCATCGCATGAGGAGTTTAAACATCGTGCAAAAAGTGCTAGCTACTCTTGAACACGTTTCTACTCCCCAAGCTATGGTACGTGACTTCAATATGTGGTGCTCGAGCATTAGACACGGCAAGAGTCTCCATCATAATAGGAGGATTTCTTTGGCATGGCAATGAAGGAATCCGATTTCCACTACAGCAACTGGCTTCACCACGGAAGCGAGGTGGACTGAACCTGCACATACCATGAATAACTGCATATGCCCTCTGGACAAACCGATACCGAGCAGAGTGCAGCTCCCTCAAATACAGCGAGCCTCATATCGTCCAAGCTGGTATTCCGCCGAATCTGGCCACCATTCCAACCTGGTATCCCTGCCTAAAAATTGTGGTAAGACAACTGGCATATATACCCGCTGAATATGTCTCAAACTCCTCTTCAAGTAAACTTCGTCGCATGCTTGTGGACTAGCTATCAGATGCCAAAGTAGCACATGTAAATCAGCAACTTTGTTGTAGAATTTGGGATAATATTCAAAGTTTTGATTTATCAGCACAACAACGAGCCACACTTGTACATGCAGGCAAATGGTAAAGTCTAACATGGAGAGCTCTTGTTTCGGATGGGAAGAAGGGATTCCAATCAATGTTCGTTTTGTCCTCAAATGGAAAGTCTGGAACACAAATTTGCTTGCTGTAGAAGAGTGGCGGGGGCTTGGGCACTGCTGCAGCAAGAAATTGTGTCAATAGCTCCAGGAGGCCCCTATCTTTTCACTTGTCACTTGTCACTCATAGCCAAGATCTATAAACACTCTAGGCGCTGTGTGGCTCGCTTTGGAATCACAGCTTTGTTCACTCCTCTCCTCTGTGATTGGTCTCTCAGCAACTCTCAGCAGAGCGCATTGCAGCGGGAAGAAAGAGAGAGCGCATATTGCAGAAGTGGCATCGTATGTGAGGATCGGAAAGAGAGTGAACGATCGTAAGCCAATGAAACGCTCTCATCGCTCTCTTATCTTGTACTGTTTTCAAAATGCCAGCGCCCAGAGTGTTAAGGAGAATAGGTCGATGCAAAGCCCGTTGCTAGGTTGCCATTTTCAGCTCGCTTTTGACAGTTTCATGAAAAAGTGTTTACAAAAAAACGGCTAATAGTTAACGTGGAAAAGTGGACGAATTTACTATTAGGAAGATTATATTGGTTAAATTTCTAGCGGTCAATCACTTCTGGAGAATAAAGGAGAAGTAATTGCAGTCTACTCTGTATACAGATAACCATTCCGTGGCCACGAATCACTACCGTTTGCAACGGTCTTGCTGGAAGAACGAAAAGTTTAACAGGCATAAAACAGCACAGTACATGTTCTAACTGGGTAACAGAAGTCCTATTTACTTTCATTTAAACACTGAGAGTAAAATGAAACATCGAATCGGCACACACAAATACAATATGCATACCGTCTTAATCCAGCATACCGTCGTGCGTTAATCACTTCATTCCTACTGGCGTATGAAAATGTTTCTCTGCTTGATGGAATGTCGGTAAACGGTCTGCTGCAATTATCTGGCATAAAAAATATACGCGGAAGACAATTGGACCTTCTATTTGCCAATGCTGCCTTCTTGGAGCGCTGCTCCCCCGTCATAGTTTCGCCTGTTCCACTCGTCGCGCTAGACAATCATCATCCTGCTCTTGAGACAAGTGTGCTCCTTGCGCACTCTCGCCCTGCATCCTCTCAACGAATACCTACGGCTCGTACGTTCAATTTTAGGAAGCTGGACTACCAAAAGCTTCATCGTATTTTAGCCGATACCCATTGGTCCTTTATTGATGCTGACTGTGACATAAATTATGCTGTAGCTGCGTTTACTAAGGTAATCACTTCCGCCTTCCCTTCCTGCTGTCCTCTCCTTAAGCCCGCTCCTAATCCTAAGTGGTCGAACAGAACTTTACGTCTATTAAAATCCGACAAAAACCGCGCTCAACGCGCCTACCGTTTAAATAATACTTTACACAATCTTTGTGTATATAAATATGCGGCTAAGGCTTATCGTATTCTTAATCGCCATCTGTATCGTCGCTACATCCGGCGTCTTCAAATGCGCTTCTCTATTGATCCTGGGTCATTCTTTCGTTTTGCGAACTCTACGCGAGGCTCTGCTAGCCTTCCATCCACCCTGTTTCTTGATCTGTCCTCTGCTACGTCCATTCCTGATATATGTAACCTGTTTGACAAACATTTCTCTAGTGTATTTGTCGATCCCAGTTCTTTGTAGGTTCCTTTGGACGTAGGCTTGTCTTACACGCCCTCTGATGTGATATCATGTAATTCAGTCGTTGTAAGCGAAAGTCTAGTAAAATCCGCTTTATCCAAACTTAAAACTTCGTTTTCACCAGGCCCCGATGGCATCCCTGCCTGTGTTTTGAAAAAATGTGGCAATACCCTCACTCCTATTCTCACTCGTCTTTTTTCTCGCTCGCTTAGTGTAGGGATTTTTCCTAGTCAATGGAAACTAGCTTGGCTTGTTCCCATTTATAAGAAAGGTGATCGCACACTAGCATCTAACTACAGAGGCATTTCTATTATTTGTGCGTGTTCTAAAATCCTCGAGTCAATTGTCCATTTATCTGTAATGCCTTGTGTAAAAAATTATATTTCTACGGAACAACACGGCTTTATGCCCAATCGCACAGTGTCCACCAACCTAATGTGTTTTTTGTCTTCTCTACATCACAACCTGTCTAGTGGTAAGCAAGTAGACACTGTCTATACCGATTTCAAAGCGGCATTTGACAGTATACCTCTATCATTACTTGTTGCTAAGCTTCGAAAATTTGGTTTCGGTGGCTCTATATTGCCGTGGTTCAACTCCTATCTTGAGAATCGTTCATATGTAGTTAAAATCTATGGCTCTTTCTCTGAATGTTTTCTTAGTTCTTCGGGTGTCCCACAAGGTAGTGTCCTTAGTCTCTTACTGTTCATTCTCTTCCTCAATGACTGTACTTCGATCCTTCCTCCTAACGGCTTCTTGCTATATGCGGATGACGTTAAAATTTTTCTTCCTGTATCTTCTACAGCTGATTGTCTAGTCCTTCAATCCTGGCTCTGTAAATTCTCTACATGGTGTGCTTCTAACGGTTTAGTCCTGTGTCCTGAAAAATGTTCTGTCTTGCCTTTCTTCTGATCATCTACAAGTATAACTCATGCTTATAGTGTCTGTGATGCCCCTATTCCCAGTGTGTTCTTGTCTAAGGATCTTGGCGTCTCTTCTACCCGAGTCTCTCTTTCCAAAAGCACACGGACTATGTCATCAACAAGGCCAACAAAAGTCTTGGTTATATTTGTCGCATGTCCACTGAAATTCGTGATCCTTTTTGTCTTAAGTCCCTTTATTGTTGCTGGGTCCGTTCCGTACTAGAATATGCCTGTGTCATCTGGTCTCCTATCCAACTATCTCTGCTCCAAAGGATTGAGGATCCAGAGACGTTTTACAAGGATCGTATTTCGTAGGTCGCTGGGTCATCACTCTATTCCGCTTCCTTCGTATGACGATAGATGCACCCTATTAGGCCTTGCGAAGTTGGAGCACCGCCTCTCGGTCGCCCAGGCTTCTTTCGTTGCTGGCATATTGCTCAATACGACTGATACTCCTTCCCTTCTATCGCGCTTACATTGTTATGCACCTTGTCGCACCTAACGTTATCGTTTTCGTCTCCAGTTACATATATGTCGTACACGTTTTGCTCGCAATGAGCCTTTTGTAAGAGCTATGTCGTCTTTTAATAGTACTTCAGATCTGTTCGATTTCAATCTATCCTATCCTGTCTACCGATCCCGTCTTCGCTCCTTTTCCGTACCATAAACTCCTTCCAACTCCTTCGCGAATAATTGTATACTATAGTCAGTAAGCACTATTGCTGTAACCCAACGTGGCCGAGCAACTAATAAAATAAAATAAATAAATAAATAAATAAACAGTCTGCGATTTCCAGAACTAGCAGGAGTTAGTCTGGGAATACGTATATGTATTCTTAGGTTGTTTGCTAACTACATTTTCCACATCGTTGATAACAACGATGATGAGATAGAGTCGTCCTTAAGTGTGCACTACTTTTGTAAATGTAAAGCTATATTAGAATTTTTGTAAATATCTACCCTAGTAAATAGAAATTATTCTGAACACGCAAATAAATACATTAAAAAAATACAGGGTACCTTTTATCCGGCTTTCCGTTTATCCGTGCTGTTGAAATACTAAGGTGACATTGCGTTGTGAGGAGGATATTTGAAAAAGCGGTTAAATTGTTCGGCCGCATTTCCGTCGCGCTCCGTGATTTTTCAATAATTCTCTTGTGTTTTCTGCGTCGCATCGCATTGTTGCCTTTTCTACGGACTATTAAACTGTTTAACATCATCGCTTCGTCTTGGCGAATTGTTTAGTCCTGCATCACAATTGTGGTTTCCTGCTGTTTTTTCCTGCTCGGCTTAGCAGTGTTGTGCTGTGATTACGCGTGATTTCGCGATGGCGGCTATTTGCTTCTCGTGTGCTGAACCGCTAGAGGCCACCGGCTGCATCATCAGTTGTGCATATTGTGACGCTACGTTCCACCGCGGCTGTTGCAAATTGCCCCCGAGCTGATTGACGCAGTATTGTCCAATGTCGACCTGCACTGGAGCTGCATTGGCTGCACTAACATGCTTAAAAATCCGCGCTGCCGTTCCGTAAAAGAAATAGGCGCCCAGGTCGGTTTCCAAGCCGCCCTCAACTCAGCTGTAGCAGCTATTGGCAAGCTCGTTGAGCCTATTGTCGCCGAAGTTCGCAGTGGTTTTACCCTCCTTCAAACTGCATCCACGCCTCACAATCGGAACTCTGATCCTCGACCAGCTACTGGTAGAAAGCGGAGGCGTATAATCGAGGATTCGGCATCTCCTGGTGTAAACAAAATTGTAAACAGTCGCGGCAACACCCTTTGTGCCGCGTCATCGCCAAACGCATACACCAACACCACGATTGCCGTCCAGCCGGCACCTACACAACCGCATGAACTGGTGGGAACCGATCCGTTATCATCACCGCTTCAAGCTGCACCTCGTGAGCCATTCACAGATAGGATCTGGATCCGCCTATCCCGCTTATCAACGGCCGTCACTGTGGAACAAGTGGTCGCTTCTGTAAAGCGTCGCTTAGCCACCGATGACGTTATAGCGTATTGCCTGCTGAGAAGAGGGGTTAGTGTGGACAGCATGAATTGGCTTTCATTCAAAGTGAGGGTCCCGGCTATCCTTCGAGATGCGGCACTCACACCATCCACCTGGCCCGTCGGTATCGGTGTACGTGAGTTTTTTCAATCCCGTCAACACGACCACCAAACCTCATCTCCTATAGCCACCCGAAACCGCTTTACTACACGCACACCAGCTACTAGTACTGAACACCGCTACACCACACGCACACCAACAACGACTCACCGTTTAGCCGCACGCACGTCTACTCCACCTGATCCTGAAACAACATCATCACAACAGTGTCACCCCCCGGTGAATGATACCTTGGAAGCACCCAACTCAACACTTGTTTCTGGACCGCCCCAAAACCACCGTGCTTCATCTCCGCACCTACACCAGTCTACAATCGATCGCTTTTTTCTCAACTAGACGAAGTTCCGCTCATTGCACGCAACAAACACGCCAAGCCTCATGCTCTGACAACGCAGCTCAATTGACTTACCGTTTACCCGCTTTATCCAACCGCCACAATGAGAACGCTACCGCTGAGTATTTAAGCTGCTATTATCAAAACGTTAGAGGTTTGCGTACTAAAACAAAAGAATTTCACTTAGCTGTATCGGAGGCTGACTTCGATCTCATCGCACTCACGGAAACTTGGCTTGTTGACAACATTCCATCTGCTCTTCTCTTCAACAACAACTTCTCTGTTTACCGCTGTGATCGCTCTCTCAGCGGCTCTAGCTCTCGCAGTGGTGGTGTTTTGCTAGCCGTTTCTAACGCATACGAGTCGATAGAATTACCTTCCCGTGATCGTTCTCTCGAGTATATTTGTGTGCGCGTCGCCTGTAATAACGCACATCTGTACGTCATGGTAGTATACATTCCACCGCAGCTTAGCTCCGAGATATCGACTCTTCGCTCTCTACATGATTGTATCAGCAGCTTCACTCTCACACTGAAGCCTTCGGATCTGCTGTTTGTTATTGGCGATTTCAATCAGCCTAGCATAAGCTGGTCCACAGCTGATCCTTCGTCCTCGCCAGCATACTCATCAATCACGCACTATGAACCAACTGCGCGCTCACTGGCCAACAACACCTTTGTGGATGGATTTAAATTTAACGGATTAGTGCAACTTAATCACATCAATAATTCGCACGGACGCATGCTTGACCTGCTCTACGCTAACAATGCTGCAGCTAAATTGTGTTCGCCTGTCTTTCCAAGTGTTGTTCCGCTTGTACCTCTTGACTCCTACCATCCGGCGTTAGACTTCAATATACGTATTAACTCGTCGACCCGACGCAATTCGACGACTCGACAAAACTCGACGACAACCGCATTTTATCGTTATAACTTTGCTAAAGCTGACTATGTGAAACTGAACGACATGATATCAATGTTTAACAATAGCTTTCATTGTTCCAATTTTATTTCACTTGACGTAGCAGTATGTTCATTCTCGTCCTTCATGCTGCAAGCTTTTGTTGTATGCGTCCCAGTTCAGCGTCCTAAACCTAACCCCCCCTGGGCGGACCGCACACTCAAACGACTCAAACGTGTAAAAAGAGCTGCTTATCGTCACTACCAAACGCGCCGCTGCCAAAGATCTCGCTCGATCTACTTTGACACGCACTCTTTATACTGCAGCTATAACAGGTTTCGATTTCGCAGATATTTGAGAAAAATTCAACGTAACCTCTGCAGGTGGCCTGACTCGTTTTGGCGCTTCTACAACAGCAAAACAAAATCCACGCATACACCGAAATCCATTACGTACAAAGGAGCAACAAGTGCCAACACTAATGAAATGTGCAATCTCTTCGCGGATCGCTTCGCAGATTGCTTTTCACCGGCCATGAATGATACCGATACCATTGATGCTGCTCTCGTCAACACTCCGGCTGGAGCAATTAACATGAGCACTCCTTTCATCGACAGTGAGATCGTTTTATCTGCGCTAGCGCAACTAAAGCCTTCCTTCGCTCCTGGACCCGACGGAATTCCTTCTACCGTGCTGAAACGCTGTCAAACGACAGTAGCACCTATTCTTGCAAAATTGTTCAATGCATCGCTAGCCAATGGCTACTTTCCCAAAGCATGGAGGAAATCTTGGATGGTTCCTATTTACAAAAAGGGCGACAGGACAGATGCCATCAACTACCGGGGTATTACATCCTTGTGTGCCATTGCCAAGGTGTTCGAACTAGTGATATACAAAAATCTGCTACATGCATGCCGCAGCTACCTAAGTCCGTATCAACATGGATTCGTGCCAAAAAGTCGACTACCACGAACCTGGTTGAATTTGTAACCTATTGCACTAGTCAAATTGATGCCGGAGCTCAAGTCGATGCAATTTATACCGATCTAAAAGCAGCATTCGACTCTCTTCCGCACGCAATTCTTCTCGCTAAACTCGATAAGCTAGGAGTTCCCAGCCCGCTCGTACAGTGGCTTAAGTCGTACCTAATTAATCGCACATACACCGTGAAAATTGATAAGCACATGTCCAAAGAAATAGTCAGCAGCTCGGGTGTGCCACAAGGAAGCAACATTGGCCCGCTTCTCTTCATATTGTTTATCAACGATGTTACCCTCGCTTTACCTCCCGACAGTATCAGTCTGTTTGCCGACGACGCAAAAATTTTTGCGCCTATTAACAACACAGGTGATTGTACATTCCTGCAAGACTGCATCGAAATTTTCTGTTCGTGGTGCAAGCGTAATGGACTGACTATCTGCATCGAGAAATGCTACTGTGTGTCTTTTAGTCGATGCAGGAGCCCAGTGACTGGGACCTACTTCATGGACGGCACTGCAGTTAATCGACAGAATCATGCCAAAGACCTGGGCGTTCTGCTTGACTCTAGTTTGAACTTTAAACAGCATATCGATGACGTTGTAGCCAGAGGAAATCAATTACTTGGCGTGGTTATCCGGACAACTAATGAATTCCGTAATCCCATGTGCGTCAAAGCTGTGTACAACTGTATCGTTCGTTCGGTTCTGGAATATTCGTGCGTAGTCTGGAGCCCAACTACCGCTTCTTCAATTGCTCGACTTGAGGCGATTCAACGTAAGCTCACGAGATATGCCCTACGCCTACTTCCCTGGCAGGATCGCAATAATCTTCCTCCGTATGCTGCGCGGTGCCGTCTTCTAGGCCTTGAACCTCTTTCGGTCAGAAGACGCAATGCACAGTGTTCTTTCATCGCTGGATTGCTAAATGGCTCTATCGACTCATCGCCATTGTTGCATCGAGTCGATATCTATGCACCATCCCGAACACTTAGGTCTAGAGAAACTCTACGGCTCGCTCAACCCCGTTCCAGTGCTAGTCGGTCAGACCCTATGTTCCGCATGTCGGCTGTCTTCAACACTGTCTCGGATTGCTTCGACTTCGACATCTCAACTCAGTGCTTCAAGGAACGTCTCCGGCTTTTGCCGTGGCCGCAGTGAATTGCGATGCAAATCTTGTTTTTGCTATGTATTTTTTTTTTTTATTGAACTGTTACATCTTAATTAGGCCATACGGCCCGTTGAAGATTAATAAATAATAATAATAATAATAATAATAAAAGAGCACATTATCGTAACAAAAACACTATATTTCATGGCAAATTACAAATTTTCTCATTGAGCAAACATGAAGTTAATAAAAACTGGGTTATTTTTATCAAAAAATAAGCGAATTTTCCACAATTTAATCACGAATTGGTGACAAAATATATCATTTGACTCATTATCCGTGTTATTCGCATATCCGGGCGTGCCCAAATAACCAAGATACCGAAAATGCCACCAATTTCCTGTACTAAAAATCCAGTTGCATCGAACAAAGCCAAAAAACTGTCAGTTTGGTGGGTTAAACCACACATCTAGAGGCGGTACTTGAATGTTTGTAAAGTCAGTTTTTTTATGCACGGGTGATTCATTTGCTCAACATGTATCACTCCAAAATGTGTTTAATTGTGCAAAGAAAGCAATGAAGCTTGTGTGTTATAGTTCTTTTGTTGTGAAACATATTTCTGTAAGATGCGGATGCGTGTGTTTGTTTACTTGCGAATGAACTCTTCCATTTTGCTGGTCAGTGCATAGTTTATAGACTAATAATATTGCCGAAGTTATGCTGTGATGTAAGTGAATGAATTTAATCAATCGAGGAGTTAAAATCCTGTTCAGCATATTGACCTTAGCCAACCCTTGACCAAACTTTTCCACAAAGTTTTTTTTTTTATTTGGAAAAGGTGGGTAAGGTTGGGCAAGGTCAATACATCGGATCGGAACTGGCAGCTCCGATTGTTCTAAAATTTGGTAGGTTAACGACTGAATCGACCACCACAAACCCAAGTGCCACAAATCCATTAAACGACCACTAAACGGCTTCTAAACGACTCAAGTTCTCTACCTAAACGTAATATAGAAAGACTTCGTTTAGCAGACGGCAAACGACTCATGCATTCTAAAAATAGCAAAAAAGCTGATGGCGCTCTCTGTTGGTGGGATACCCGAACCAGTTGAGCTTCATCGCTTGGAGGAGAGCTTTCTCATTTCCTCTGTACTGTTGTATGGTTTTGCATTGAAGTTATGCATCGCTAGAACTAGAACGGCGATACGATTGTTTAAATACTAAACTCCAACCGAAACCATCAGCACTAAAGCAGGTGAGATTTGAGTAATGGTCGTTGGTGTTGATACCCACGTATCTTGACCACACGACCATTCATTTAGATTTTTGCTCAGAAAGTTAGAAGGCTATATAGGGCATAATAAGATGAAAGTTGTCGAAACACATTGCAAAAAAAGGAAAGCAATATAATGATGAGTTGTAATACGCCATCTATTGAGCAAACCAATGAAGCTGTGTAGCTTTAATTTTTTTTTCTATGGATATTCAATTTTCCAGTCGTTTAAGCTTAATCTGTGGCGCTTGGGTCTTAGTTAGTTAGTAAGATATAGATATTACGTAGGATTAGATAGGTTACTTTAGGCCATAAATAGTTATAGGTTAGATCTTACATAAAACTTTTCAGTGGGTTTTTGTGATAATTTTCTCACTATCACTCAAAAAACCATTCCTAGAATTATCAAAATAGAACTCCAACAATGTTATATATAACGAATATTAAAGAACAATGAGGAGAGTCTAAAATGACGGATCCATTATAAATTGTAGGAAAAATGCGATACGCGCAATAATGTAATTATTCAATAAACAAATACAGGCGTCCCCCGAGTTACGACCCCCTCGAGTTACGACGATTCGCAGATACGACGATTTTGATTTTGACAGTTAAAAGTTGGCATTGACAAGAAATGGATGTATTTTTTTGAATTTCTGGGCTAATAACCGTTATAAACACATTTCTAAAAATTCCACAACTACTCTATCTTGAATATCTATATTGTGTACGTCTTTTAAAATATAATTATTACATTATCGAACATTATTTTAAATAAAATACACGATATCATAGATTCAAACTCTTCAACTTCGGTTATAAACTTTATATTCATAGATATTCGACATACGACTTTTTCGACTTACGCCTTGCTTTGGGACATTTTTTCGGTCCCAAATACAGTCGTATCTCGGGGGACACCTGTACTACTACTACTCAGTATGAATTGCATTTTTGCTAACATATTGAAACCGCTTAAAAGCCAGAAATATTAGAATTTTTCGCACAAATCATATCAAATAAATGATACAGTGTATAAAAGTACTAAATAAAATCAAAAACTCTGATTAATGAATAGTATTGTAGACAAACAGAATCCGAACTGTCATGTGTAGGCATTAAACGTCAAATGACACATATGTACATACCTTTGCATTTATACAAATGTCAAAAAAGATGTGAACTGTCAACAAAAATAATAGAGAAGTCAATTCACGCTGAACTGTTAACAGAAAAACACGTGAATCTGTGTCTGCTGTCCTTACGTCCTTATGTCCCTACGTTCAGCTCACCTCCTACAGTATTTTATTCAAAAAACGTGAAATTCGACTTACGCGGATATTCGAGTTACGCGGATTCGCCGGGAACGCAGAAACCGCGTAACTCGGGAACCGACTGTATATCGTTTATCAAAACATATGTCATTTCGCATAGCCAACCCTAAGCTATAAATGTCATTTCCATACAATTTCAGATTGCGCCAAGATTTCGCATAAATTTTTAAGATTACAGGCGTCCCCCGAGTTACGACCCCCTCGAGTTACGACGATTCGCAGATACGACGATTTTGATTTTAACAGTTAAAAGTTGTCATTGACAAGAAATGGATGTATTTTTTTGAATTTCTGGGATAATAACCGTTATACACACATTTCCAAAGATTCTACAACTACTCTATCTTGAATATCTATATTGTGTACGTCTTTTAAAATATAATTATTACATTATCGAACATTATTTTAAATAAAATACACGATATCATAGATTCAAACTCTTCAACTTCGGTTATAAACTTTATATTCATAGATATTCGACATACGACTTTTTCGACTTAGGCCCGTGTCTGTGCTCCATCGGATGCGATTTTATCGGAAGGCCTGTAAAAAATTTATATGGGATTTGACAGATAACGTCGGACGTGCGATTTCGTCGTACGACGGAATCAAAAATTTTTGATTTCGTCGGACGCCGCATCCGATTTTATCTGTCAAACTAAATGTGTGGTGTTTTGTAGGAACAATCTCAACTTAATTTTTCATGATCGTTACATTATTCAAATCATCCAATTAATCGCAATATTATACGAAAAAGCGTTTGACAGCACGTGCGATAAAATCGCATGCGATGGAGCACAGACACGGGCCTTACGCCTTGTTTTGGGACACTTTTTCGGTCCCAAATACAGTCGTATCTCGGGGGACACCTGTATTTGTCCGAGATATATAATTTTTTTTTACAGATAAATATATCAAACCGATTCGTTTGACAGATAAATATATGCGCAATCTGAGATTGCGCATCGTCTATTGTTACGGTAATAAGGCCTTTACACATCAAACAACTAATAGGGCACCTATCGAACAGAGTCGTATTTGTTTGTATCGTTCTATTGGTGCCAGAACGCCGCTTTACCTGGCGCTCTAGCACCAATCGAACACGACATCGATCATGAAAAATGTGTGGTATTTGATGTTTGGTCTGTTTGTTTGTTTGTGTCTGACAGTGCACCTCCATATGATTATATGGGTTGGTTCGTGTCGGATGTGGTGTTCGATTGGTGCCATAGCGCAGCCTAACCCGGCGCTCTAGCAGCAATCGAACATGAAAAATGTATGGGATTTGACATGTTTGTCTTGTTTATTTGTATGTGTCTGGCAGTGCACCTCCATATGATTATATGGGTTTTTTCCAAGGACAATGTATTTAGAAGATTGATTTTTATCGCTTTTGCTGGGCGACATTGTGGGGGACATCTGTCACTCTCTGCATATAAATTTCATTACCCCACACCAGCTCCCCGATTTTTATACTGAAGCCCAAGGTGTTATAAATGACAAGGTGAAGTTGTTCAGAGCAAAATGACATTTCTCGACTTGACATTTCTCTTCCGGGGGCTCCGGTATAAAAATCGGGGAGGGCTGGTGCGGGGTAATGAAATTTGTATGCAGAGAGTGACAGATGTCCCCAACAATGTCGCCCAGCAAAAGCGATAAAAATCAACCTTCTAAATACATTATCCTTGCTGGAGCCCCAGGAAGAGATATGTCAAGTCGAGAAATGTCATTTTGCTCTGAACAACTTCACCTTGTCATTTATAACACCTTGGTTTTTTCGTGTTGGATGTGGTGTTGTGGCGTGTTACACACTTAAAACTTTTTGCCGAATCTCGGTTAATTTTACCGAGATCTGCACAACTGAGATCTCGGCAAAGATCTCGGTTAAATTTCTGTTGCCAAAATCTCGGTTAAAATGCAATTGACATTTTGTTTTGACGTTTACGTTTAACCGAGATTTTCGGTTAGAGCAATCCGAGATTTCAGCTAATTATAAAAACAATCTTTTTTTTATTTTAGTGGTTTTATTTGGATAAAAAATTAGTTTGAGTTATAAAAATAAAAACAATGATTTATTGAGCCATAGCCATAGCAGCCTGAGCCCATGTTGATTGCCGGTGTACATTTTTTTCAGCATGATGCCACCATCGTATCTGTAGTTGGACGGCAGGAAGTCACCCCCCCCCCATTATGAGAGTTGTGGTGGGATGGGAAGCGCAGGGACGGGCGCCGGTACAACACCAGATGGTGTTCAGCGTCTGGATGTAGTAAAGGTGCAGGAAGATGGGCCGCGCATGGAGCGGGCACCGGTACAGACACGGTTCTGTAAAGCGGGCAGAGTGAAACAAGCCTGAGTGAACCCTGATTAGAAGTCACGTGGTCGAGTATTTAGATATTTACCTCGTGAAGGTAACTGGAAATGAAACCTGGAAGTCCGAACGGGCCGGCAAAGTTTGGTCCAATCGGACTAGCATCCGGTAATCCTTGGATAAGGACTGCTTCGAGCGACGATCTTATGTGCACTGGCTACGTGCGTTGACAGAGCTTCCTAACCCACCCGTGTCCGATCGTACGCTACTGATGATCGGTTTCTTCATGCTGGGTGTCATATTTTCATTTATTTTTCACACTATTAATTTTATAACACAAAATCACTGCGAAAGGTTTCTGCATCGACAAAATGATGAATGACAGATAGAAAACCGAGCCTCGGCTAACTCAAATAGCATAGCCGAAATTTCGGTTATTTTGACGGATGACCTTGGTGACAGCAGTTTTAACGTACGTTATCGGTATGTTGTGTTGCCGAGTTTCGGTTGAAATATTTATTTAACTGATATTTCAGTTTTAAATGGTACTGATTATCGGCAATGGGAAATTTTCAACTGACATATCAGCAAGAATCGAAAGAGCCGACGAATGTCGGCAGTTTTTTTAACCGAGATCGTGAAATATTTTTAAGTGTGTAGAACGCCCCCATATAACAATGTGGAATTATTTCTATGGCTAACGGGGTGTGAGGTAGCGAGAAACAGGTTGCTACGAGCGAGAGGCTCTGTTAATTCAGAGAAAGGGGAATGAAATAAAGGGGGAAGCGAAGAGCAACACATAAGGAGAGCGAGAATGCCATGGCGAGGAGTAACAAAGGATGAGGAAGAAATAGAAGAAGCTATGTAGGAAGCAAACAGCAACACATACGGAGAGCGAGGATGCTATAATGAGCGGTGACAAAGAAAGAGAAAGAGTGATATAAAACAAGGAGCGTGACAACACATGGAGAGAGAGTAGCTAAAGGGATAAGAGAAGAGCCACACATACGAAGAGCAAGAATATTTGCGCTTGCTATAGCTTGCTCAATTTTAATACATGCCGCTCTTATTTAAAAAGCCGGTAGGTCTTCGCTGATGATCGTTTGAATCAATCAAAAAACTTTTTGCGAAACGGTACCGTTTGTATTTACGGCCGTTTTTTACGTAAAATCGGAAAGTTTGAATGACTACCTTTGCCCATCGACGCATTCGCCTGGAACCGAAGCCATCCGCAACCGTCACGAGCTGTTTGGAATCGGCTTCGGATGGATCCAACGAATACGACGGCTGAAGTTACCGACTAACGCAACCGGCCAGTCCTGGTCGGCTACAACAGATGACACCAAACATTACCGAGATTGCATCTACCTTTCACAACTTGCGATTATTGTGGAGTAATTCGGTAGCGATTCCGGTGTTTTTTTTTCTTTCAAATTTATACATCGCTAGTAGCTTGGCCCTAAATGGCCACATTCATGATTCTCAGATGGAGGAGAAAACAAAGACAAATTGACTTGCGAGCGCGCTAGGGTTTTACTTCTCAAGACCTTCTAGCGAACTCAAAGAATCCTTTCGATCTCCAAGACTCGCTCGGCCACTTATTTTGCGTAGAGATTGATGGCAAGAAACAAGAACGCATTGAATAGTATTTTGTTCAATCATAGCGTAGGCAGGTACGTGCAACCAAGATAGCCGAAAACATTGACGGTAGATCCAACACAACGCCGGTAAAGTATGAAAACCTAAATGATTACGCTCTTCCTCCAATATTCTCTTCAATCACAGCAAAGAAACGCAGCGAAAAAAAACGTGCGAGAGAAACGAAGATCCGCCCTCAGATTAAAAGCCACAACGCACCAAGAACAGCTGTGCACAATACACACATAAATACAAATACAGAGCGAACAGAGCGGATACAGGTATAAGCCACGCACGGCCGTGGCCCCACCCCCTTTTTACGCAAACCGCCGTTTGCATATGACGTCATATTCACCAAACCTCTTGTTTTGCTGAAATCAAGAGGTTTTGAGGTGAATTTGTGGTAAAAATTGTTATATGGGGCCGCCTTACTTGTAACACCCATAGTGCGTTCAAAAATAAGTTGTGTATTGCTTAACGGAAAGTGGGGCAAAATGGGCATTTTAAGCAATTTACTGAATATTTCTTTGAATATGCCACAAAACACGATTTTTCTTTCATATAGTCCACGCAAACAATGAGACCCCAAATTTTGAGTGATTCAGGCCGAGGGGTATGAGGAAGCTTGAGGAAGCACGGAGAAACGCGCTGCGATGAGAGTTCGCATTCTGTTTTACACGCGCGCTTCACTAACACCAATACAAATACCGTGCTTTGACGAGCCGTCTGTGAATGTGTGTGTGTGTCTTCTTTCAGCGAGCTCAACTTGGAGCTGCTCGTCACATCGTGTTGTCTCGCTTACACTACAGCATCGAACCATCGCTCCGTATGTCCCCCCCTCCTACGCGTACAACACCACCAGTACAGCGCGACGCTTTGCCGGAGTTGGTTGTGCGCGTTTCGTTCTAAGTCCCGCGTGCAGTGTTTGTGCGTTGATGCGCATTTCGTTATAAGTCTCGTGCGCCGGTGTGTTTTGGTGAAGTGTGCAGTGAATAAACAGTGTGCACAGACGCACATGCAGTGCGGGCATCGACAGGTAAGAATTTGATGAACAGAGGCAACGCAGATTGTCGACAAGTTTCCTGCAGCCTGGCTCGACCCGGTATGACGTCATTCGTGAGTATGAAGGATTCTGAATGTGTACTTTAGTGTGTACTTTATGTTTCAATAAAGTGTTTAATGTAATAAAAAATGACAGTGTTTGTGTTTAGTTTTAGAATAAGTGCATGAAAGAAAACGAAAAACGAAAGAAACAACTATCTTTACATGTGTTGGTAGCATGGCTCGAAAGAACACAAACACATTGAGAACTGCAGAGCGCACCGTGCGTTACGGGTGGGGAGGGGGAGGGCTCGCGCGAGGGTGTAACTCATTCGTCGAAGAGACACTGTATTTCGACAGCGTCACTCAAATCACTCAAAAAATACACTCATTTTGCCGGACGGGCAGTGAATAAACAGTGTGCACAGACGCACATGCAGTGCGTGGATAGACAGGTAAGAATTTACTGAACAGAGTCAACGCAGATTGTCGACAAGTTTCCCGCAGCCTGGCTCGACCCGGTATGACGTCATTCGTGAGTATGAAGGATTCTAAATGTGTACTTTAGTGTGTACTTTATGTTTCAATAAAGTGTTTAATGTAATAAAAATGACAGTGTTTGTGTTTAGTTTTAGAATAAGTGCATGAAAGAAAACGAAAAACGAAAGAAACAACTATCTTTACATGTGTTGGTAGCATGGCTCGAAAGAACACAAACACATTGAGAACTGCAGAGCGCACCGTGCGTTACGGGTGGGGAGGGGGAGGGCTCGCGCGAGGGTGTAGCTCATTCGTCGAAGGGGCACTGTATTTCGACAGCGTCACTCAAATCACTCAAAAATACACTCATTTTGCCGGACGGGTGGTCCCGATCGGCACTCATCCTGTCGGCTTCCAGGGGTAGGCAACCTCTTTTGTCGCACACAACAGCGGTCACCTTGAAAAACTTGAAATGTGTTTTTGATCCCTTTCAGCATCTAGCTAATAAACTAGCCGTCTCATTCATATTTCATACTCTTCCTTTCAAGCCTTACTAAAACCTCGGAACGATTCGAATGAACATATTTAACCTTGTTTTCGATAGTCCAACATAATTCTTTCTTTATTGATTAGTATTATGTTTTTCGATGTTTTATTTTTCATCCATACAATTTCATAACTGCATATCCATAAAAAAACGTTCCTTTAAAATATACCATTTTTACACCACCATATTCGCTATTTGTACATTTACATTGAAATATTCTACTAACACAAATCTTTAATTTGATTGACTAAAGCTGCATTATTTATCACGCACTATTATTCCTTTGTAACAATTGAAAAATATTTTGTAAAAATTTACCATCCTCATTGAAACGAGTGTATTTACCTAACTATCATAATAGTATCACAATGATTCTTAAATAATGAGTGTTCGAACTTCTTCGATGTGTCACAGGATTTCAAATCAAGTAATTTGCAATAAAAGTGCTGTAGAAATTAAACTTTGATTTTTTTAAGAACCTCGTGATGTTTTATGAGTTCGGGGTAATAACATACACGTTGTTGATGTCGTAGTGCAAAATAATGACACATACAGTAGAACGTCGATTATCCGGGGACGGATTAACCGGCGGGCGGCTTAACCGTGAGCATAAATGTGACAGCTGTTCATACGTACGGCGAAAGTTTGCAGCGATAGTCAAGTGGGTAACCAGTTCTCTTGTGCATTTCTGTAATGTCTAGTGGTATTTTCGAAATTGATTTTTGTTCATGAACAGTTGTTAAACCTGTAGTTATTGATTAAAATAATAATCTTTTAACGATTAATCGATTGATTCCAGGCGAATTAATCATAAAACTAGTGAATTTCATAATTTTTATATGCGTTTGACATTTCTCGGACCATTATCCGTGCAAATCGATTAACCGGCAACCGTCCGGTCCCGAGCTGCCCGGATAATCGACGCTCTACTGTATGTAATTGTAATGTCCTGCTATTGAAACATTTTTTTGTTTTACATCTTCTACCCTACTATATCTTCTCTGCAGCAACATTTCTCCTCATATTTGACTATACATATTTTAATAGTGTCCTTCATAGTCCTACCTTGTTATCAAATCACCCCTCCCTCCGTCTTTAATTTTCTTCGTTAAATCTTTTTCTAAACACCTGTCTCAAATGACTAAAGATAGACGTTTGTCAAATAATTTCTTCAAAAACTTTGAACACCCCATTATAAATCTACACCTTACGTCAGATGTTGAAGTACGTCAGATGTTGTTCAGAAGAAATAATAAAAAATGATGTAGAATCGGATAGGATGTAAGAAATACTTACATAGTGAATAGTTAGTCCTACTACATGTAATTGCGCATTAATTACGATTTCCTAATAACGATCCTAAAACAAGAGTTTATACACCTTAAACTCATAATACATCACGTGATTCTTAAACATAAATTCTATAGCCCTTGAACCGACCGCTCCATAGCTGGATGAAGGTCAATAAATTATTACGAGTTGGCCCGTTCAGTGTACATTGACAAGTCTTCATTTGTCAGCTAGGGAATCCAAAGATTCAAACAAAATTGGGAAGCAACCCTTACTCCATATCTACCAGTCCGCCAATCCAACGAAATCGCTATACATTTTGGCTTGATAGTTGGATGCAAAACTCCATACCTTTTTTGAACTCTTCCCCAGAGCGTTTCGCATACAACGAACAGATTCAGAACAGATTGACAATTCACGACTTGACATAACAATTCTAGGGGCTCGGATATTAGAGTCGGGGAGGATAGGAGAACGATAACATTCGTCATGATATGCGGTAGGCAAACGCGATAAGACTTCACCTTCTTAATACATAATCCTTGCTCTCTAACCTGAGACCTCTCCAATTCGAAATCCCCCTCTTATTTGATCATTTCCCATTCCATCATAGTATCTTCATTTTTAGTAGATTTTTGCCCATCGAATTTAGAAAACCTCTGAAATCTGTGTTTTTCTTACCATACACAAACGGTTCTGCCATTGCCATTGAATAATGTACAGCAATTATCCGCGGTACGTGATACTCGATATACGCGAATTCGCAGTTCGCGATTCCTCTAAATTTGCCAGCTCTGTGTGTTTGCGATTATTTTAATTCATTGAAATATTTTATGCTCTTTTTGGATTTCCTTAATGTTCTTAAAGCATTTTGCATTAAATTTGTGCAAAAGATACCTGTTTTACAACAAAAAACATTAATGCATAAATTTGTGGCGATATATTTCAACCCTCGAACCGGTAGTGTAAACTATTTTCCATAGGAATCCGCTATACGCGAAAACTTAAGATACGCTATTGTGCTCGGTCCCGTACGATAGCGTTTATCGGATAATGACTGTATAGGGATTCAAATGCGGACCGGAGGCAATCGCGTATCTCGAATATTCGGGTACATGGAATTTAGAAGTTTGCAGTCAAACTATAGAGAATTTTCGTGTAATTTTTCTTTAAGTAGTTGGTTTTAGCCACTACATTAGTTATTAGATTTGATTCTAACGGAAGATAACACTCTTGTACCTTTTAAAATGATTCTTGAAATTCCACCGAAAGGTAATTTATAGGAATATTGATTTGCATTTGGCTATTGATGTGTCAAATCAGTACAATTTGCTCGAAGAACTGTGAATATCACGTATAACGAATTTGCGTATATCGAGTATGGCGTATATCGGGGAATACCTGCATCCTCTTATTGAAAATCGTGTTCGCAGTTTCCTATAGCATCAATCAAGGTTGCATACTAAATATTCTATCCCTAAATATTTCTAGCATTTATGAACTTGTCTTTCACTTTCAACGTCTCTAACAAAGTCTATTTAATACAAAGGTCGATTCATCCAGAACATATGATCAAAAAGCGTGGGAAAGTTTTGACAACTAGATGGAAAAGCTTCAATAGTTTCATCGCAGCATGCATTGAGGTTTTAGTTGTTGTGCATACAGTGGTCTGAATGCTTTTTTGGTCATTTTTACAATGTTTGTTCATAATGTTTGTACTTAAAAAACTACTTCATGCCACGTACATGAGAAGGAAATTTTTAGTTACACTAGGATTTGTAGAGAAAATGCGCAATTGGCCCTAAACAGTGTTTGGCTATGTGGAATCGTTTGTGAACACCTTTTCATATAACTGTCAAAAACAAGCTTTGAAAATGGTGGACCAAAATCAAGCGATCCATCGACCTCTCAATTTTATATACTTAGGTCTCTAATTTGAAAACCCATCTTATTTGACAATCCCATCGGCTTTCAAGTAAGAGAGAGTTGGCTATATTCCCCTATATGCTTGCAAACCTCCATAGTAACGTTGATAACTTTCCCGAACTATCTGAATCATTTCACCGAGTAGATTAATTAGTACATTATTTGACTCAAAACCCTTTAAACCATATGGAGGAATTGGTTACTGTCCCTTGTTAGAACCGTGGGCGCAGGTAGTAATCTATTCTATAAGAATAGAAATTCAGTCCTTTTCCATCACAACTATTTCGTATTACACATAGAATCGCAGAGCAGTAAGCCTTCACGATCACATCAAAATCATGGAAAACATCATGCGACATTTTCAATAAGTAGCGGCTCGCGACGTATAACTTCAGTTTCTCCATATTTCTCTAATTCTTTTCTCAACGGATATGGGATTATATTTACAGTAGAGTATCTGATAGACTTCCTTGGATCATATTCGAATGTAGTCGCATCAGATGAGCAGAGCAATACTAACGCCGCAGTTGCAATTAAAGAGGCTCCCAGCAATGCTAGTACGCAAACGAATCCTGTTTGCAAATAAGGTGCAATACCGAATAGTAAGTTGAGCAGAAGTATTAACTCTGGCGTGAGCTTTTCTAAAGACTGAAAGGACATATGAATTTACATGGTTAATGAAATTAAATGTAATATATCAAAGCTTGTTTGTCTACTGTCTTACCATTTCAGCCCATATCAACGGAATCACAGTATTGTGGAATGGTCTTAGCTCTGAATTGAAGCTTACGTTTGTTAATAGGCTGATCTGTACACGAATGTTTGCTTTCATAGGAATACCAAGTTGCTGTCAAATGATAGAGATGGTGCAATAGTTAGTGGAAAACGTACAGCTGAGTTTAGTTGCATCATTTTGTTATTGTTATAACTAACCGGTTGCATAATGATAACAGCGTCATGTTTTTCCTTGTTTGGGCTTAACCCATCAATCGCTTGCGAAAGAGATGGATCCCCTTTGTAGAAATGCGGTAAGGAGACCGCTACGGGTATGTCTGAAACATTTTGAAAGCAACATGTTAAATAGAACTAATCTTTCTATGGTATATCATTAATTTACTCACTGTACCAGCAGGGACTCAAATCCCCTAGTCCTTTTGGTAAACATCGATTGTTTTTACAGTAGCACGATGTGTACGGATCATCCATAGAGCTTTCGAATGCATTTTCCTTAATTGAGAACCAGTATGCCTTGATGCCATCCACTTCGCCTTCGCGTTCGAATGCTATCGGTAAGGTGCGACAGAAAGCTTTACGATACACCTTAAATACTTCTGTTTTAGAAATGTTTCGAGGAAAAACTGAGCCATCATATGAACCTTGTAAGGTATTACATGGTGTGTTTCTAAAAAAAAAAATATATATACAATTCAATTGCTCTATTTATTTAAGCAAATGTTTGCTTTACCGTCTATTCGCATCCCAATGATCCTTTGCGACATAACCCCAATGAGCTAGACCAGGAGATCCATTCCAAACGTCAATTGAATAGTCACGGATCAGTTCTTCGGTTGTTGAACGCGATATTAAATCATGATAATATTCTTCTTCTAAGCCTACGATCAGATCATCCGAGATATCTTCAGGTAATATGTCGATTTCCGCATCGTGTCGTTGGTTATGTACCGATTGGGGTAAATTTATGGTGACCGTATCGAATCCATCGTCAAACATCTACAACCATAGAATGAAAAGCCTAAGTATAGTTTGAAAAGGTCAATATCAGCGTTAAATATTCCGTTTGATACAGAATCAAAGATAGGGCTCTATTAAATGGCGTAACTTACCCGATCTAATACGCCTAATTTTTGAAAATGAATTATATCTGGCAGCAAGGTTGAAGCAATCCTTACCAGAGGATCATCGTAGCCCCAGAGGAGATCATGAGTGGTAATGTTTAGAATAGGCGACATGCCGAGAGGCTTGAGAGCAGCGGCTACTGCAAATGCGGCAAACGTAGACATGCGATAGGCAGCGCTTGACACACCTAACAACGCTATGTTCGGTATCATAATACGATCTTGCTTCGGATCACCCACCGATCGTTCCGGTACAAACACCTGTCTTCGCACGGGTACAAAGCTAAGCGTACCATTCTGGTTGAAGGTAGAGTTGCGGTGTTCCAAAAATTCCTGGTATACGTACGGCCCTATTTCCTGTACACGTAAGCGCTCCTCGCCCCGCATGAAGGCCACCGGGTTGGTAACATTGAACACGTAAATACTGATGAAAACCTCTAACGGTGGCTTCTTCCATAAGCGGTTTAAATAGGATCCTTCATACATGGACAGTTTCTAAACATATGTATATACAGAAACATGCAATATTAACATTAAATAAAGGTAAGACTCAGTACTAGAAATTACACATTTTAACACATACGTCTTCGACAATTACTTCGGTGGGATCTATCACAATGACTGCATACGCTAGTGTCAAGAACAACACTCCAAGGCAACATAGCTTAACAACACCTATGAAACATTATTACAAATTGTCGATCAAGGAAAGAGAAAAGAAAAAAGAAAAAGATTACAATAGCCTTTTTAATAATTTAACTAATCAAAATGTGCACTCATTTCAATCCACTTAAAAAAAACACAATTGCTGATTCACCGAATAACAAGTATAGCTTCTCAATGTCATTATTCAAGGCAAGTGTTTGTTTGTGTTGACTCCATAGGTTTAATGCCCTAAGACCGGCAGAAATGGGAAATCAACCGAATGCGTGTCAACCAATGTATGACGAAGTGGGGCAAGATGATCTTGGTCACGTTTCAAACAAGTGACTGAGGCCTTTAACTTCATTGAACTGAACAATCCTCATCTTCAGCCGGGTAAGTCAAAGGCTTTCTACAGTAAACATAAAGTTGAATGTTTCGTACCCTTGAGACCAAGTGAACCGTATAAACAATCCATATGAACCCTTTTCACCTCACATAACGTTCCGTCTACGTAATGATGCTGATTATATATATTCCCATCTTCCATTTATCAGGTGAATAGTAAACATTTTCATTTACACTTTTATTTTATTAACTATGATTTACTATTGATTTATTTATGCACACAACTAGCATATCGATCTGCAATGTTTTTTTAACTAACTGCCTGAAGATGTTAGCACTGTACTGAAGATAAAAGTACTACATCGCAAACCTGTGGTTATGATTTTTGCATATTTTCCAGCCACAAGCTGGAATATGATTCCCATGAACTGTAACAGGACGTTCCCTGCAAATCAATCTAACGCATCAGTTGTCTGCATGTATAATCAGTGTTACCATGAAGCGCTATGAATCCAATATCAAAAAGAGTTGTGTTGGTACTAATATTCCTGAAGGAACTACCTGCTATAAACATTTTAAGTGCACGTTTCCCTCAAACTTATAATATAGTATGATGATCAAACTTCTTATATCGTAAATTGCACATTTAAAACCTGTAAACATATGCGACTGAAAATAACTGTAATTGTATTACTACCGGTATTCCATACCACATCATTACACTGACTGAAACAGCCACTCTACAACGAAACAGAAAAATTTCCTGCATTCAAATGTACCACATGTTTCGTATACTATGCCTTCCGATCAAGATACAAGGAACTAGATAATCATTTCACTTCCGCAACTGACCTGACACATGACGGTTAATCATAGACGACGAACCCGACCTTAGCATCAGTTTAGTTATGTGACCTATTTGAGTTTTTCTCAATGAATTGTGGTTAACTCTTTGTTTATATGAGTAATCAAACGATACAAGCTTGTTGTTGTCGGTGTCGAACACGTTGCAATAGCTCGTTTTTGCACGTGAATAGCTCTTGAGTGATCAACCCCGTAATCGAAACAGAATTAAACGACTATAAGTTTACCATCTATCGCATGCTTTTGTCCTATATCCTGTAGTACAAAACTCTTCGTACGGCGTTAACAATGAACTACTAAACCGGTTACTTTCACAGTGGTCTGGATCGATGGCAAAATGTCTGATATCTTGCACGTTTTATTATCCGCCCCTTTGCACAACTTTCTTGTTATTTTCTTGTATGTATGAAATACAATGCTAATTAGACTATATCACATTTTAATAGCTAGCTTCACTCAGTTCATGATTAAAGCGCAAGATACGTACGCTAAATCAAGATTTACACGAAGTGCGAAATTTTGCTGCCTATATCAAGTAAAAATAACACTTGCTTATTATTTTAAATGGCTTGAAAAATCCTTGCTCAGATTCTTTTCAACAAATGTTTTTAAAAACAATAGGTACCTAGAAGACCATATCCATCAGTAGTATGTTCATCATAAATAGTTTTAAATGATCCATCTTGAAAGACTTTCATATCCCATACTTTCGAACTAATTATAACACAAAAGAGACAAAACATATCTTATGATTGCCTTGATTTTCATAGTACTAATTGATTATTCTCAGATATTAGCTCCTTCCTTCTTTGTAAGATTGATAAGAGTGTGGAGTCATATCAGTTTGTGAGATAGACGGTGAGAAAAGATAAATCTTGTAATTAATTCAATGATTCTTAGGCATCCGTATTCTCATCATACATTCCCATTTAATTGAGGTACTGATATCTCACGAGATAAAACTTTCGTACTCGAACTGATTTAAAATGCTTACGAAAGCAATATAATACACATTCAGAGCTATTATCGATAACTGTAGGTGTGTATGGCGTTAGTGTAGTATTGCACAACGGTCAGAAGGACAAGGCGTCTAGAGTTTCAAGGATTTTTAGACTTACATGCACTGACTGACATACACACTAAGCTGAACTTAACGATCAGATATATATAGTCCCATGATGCTAGACTTTTAAGTTTCTTACATTATGCAAGTGAGATCGTTGGCTTAGTATAATATGGAAACAATAATGAAGCAAACTAATTTTCATACACTTTTTACTAATTCTGAAAAAGATCTAATCCTTTGCGATAATATAAAATAGATGAATTAAACATTCAAACACCTCATTCGTTTTATTCCACAAATCATTCAAAACAAATTCTAACAATAAGCTTTACGGAGAGTGTCCAATATCTATTCTACAATCGCTTAACATAGAACGAAATGTGCTTTACTCTTATCCCTCTCGTTTAAGACAACAGTAAATCAAACACTTGATACTAGACAAAACTTGACTACTACACAAAGCTGCAAATCTTTGTGGCGAACACTGTAGACTGTGTAATTAAATTTTACGTTTTGTTTAGTAATGTGACAATATCTAGTTTTTTTCCGGGAGACAAGGCTTTGCATTTCGTTAACCTTTGACCATCATTAATATTGCCAAGAACATATAGCAATGTGAGTAAATGTAGGTGCGTCCTCCACTGTAACCATTCTCAAGTAACATTGAGTTTGGTCGTTTTTATAAATTTATTAAAACAGTCTTTCTAAATTATCCCTTTATCTTTGCTCTCGCATATCACACAAGTGAGCCAAATCCCAGAGGTCAGATACTCAGAAGAAACACAGGGTAATAAACACACACGATTAACATACGTGACGTCTTTCGCTGTACTTACTATAAACACTGAGGATTTTTTAGCGGACTATTCAGTGCAAAAAAATAACTTCACGTTAAATATGTAAGTGCTTTAAAATAAGGTGAAACGTTTTTAATCTAACTATACACCCTTTCAACATTTTACACTAGACTTTGAATAAAAAAATGTCACCCATTACATTTTTAACTGAATAAGGCACGTGAAACAAAAAAACACAGAAAAAGTTACTTACGTTTTTTTTTCGAGACGATTGCGAATGCTGGCGTTGTTGTCATTTTAAATCGTTTTCCAATGGAGATTGTCGTATTTAAACCATTTAACAATTGCAATGTTTTTCTTAAATAAAAAAAAACAAAGAAAATAGGCATGCACTCAACAATGTACCAGTTTTGCTATAACCAAACTTAAACCGTTAATAAATTATGTTTTGGATCAGAAATTATATCAGAGTTTGTTTATCAATAATTATCATATCATTAATTTAAATGTAAGCACCCACACGTTTCCAATGGGGTTTCCATATTTTCGCATTCTAAGAAAAATCACCAAGAATTTTGAAATCGAACCAACAGTTCAACTGTAGTGTAATGAATTCTTGTAGTAGTATGTAACCCATCTACTAATTTTTGTAAAATAAATGTTTTTGTTTTTGTGTTTTGATTGATCTGGTCATAGTTAAAGAAATATTTAAAAAAAATCTTCAATATTGCTAGATTGCATAAAAAGAAAAAGAATTTGTTTTTTTGTTTGTTATGCTATATTTGTATGAGTTTCGTTCGCTGTTCAGGCAAATAGAACATATTATACTAACTTTTAAATATTACTAATAACAATATTTTGTGTTTAATCATTGAAATATATTGAATACTAATGAAAAAGAATTAATTGCTGCCAAGGCTAGAAGTTGCATTACTTGAGTACTTAGCTACTATTAGGGACTCACTTTGCACCTTTCACTTTATCACTTTTAACATTCACTATAAATTAAGATCAATTTTTTACACAGTTTTCAAAGTTTATATGAAGGTCTAATACACATTTCACTTGAACTCAACTATCACTCAACACCACTTCTACTCATTAGATAACGGACTACATTTGAAGCACATTAAACATCATTGGATACACTTTTTATCAATATATCAATGCACATACGATTAACGCTTCTGGAAATTATCTTAGTTTTTGTAATGATTCAAAAATTACTTTTGCATCATGTTCAACGAGCTAGAGATCTTTGCTGATAGTGGTGTTATTACAAACCCCTGCAACAGAAGATCTTGTATGCTGGAGAGTAATAGTGCAAATAGGATCAGAGCAAATGTTCTGATCTTTATATAAGCTCCAAATGCAGCTACTACGTGTCGCCTCCACCTCACTGCGCTGATCGTTACCTTCCATCGTTCTTTCGTTATTCGTTCGTTTACTTGTTCGTACGTTCGTCAGCACACGAGATCGCGACTAAAAGCCGATGCTCATCCGTTAGCTGATTAGTATCTTTAGCTTGTGCTACTCAAGAAAAAAACTAAAATCAAATATTATTCTGTTTTAAATTTTTTAACAATTTATTATTAATTTAACCGAAAAGTAATTTTAAAATAAAAGTAAAAAAAAAGTTAAAAAGCTGAATATAGCCAACTATAATTTTCAACGCAAAGAGAATGTCGGACGAGAAGATCTTTCACATCTGTTATTGTTTTTTTTTTTCTAAATGCATGTACCGGCACATTTATTGAGTTTTTTTTAACGGAATATTATTATCCTACATCTTGTATAGAAATTTACAAATAAAAGTAAATCAAACTTTTGATGGTACATCTAGGATTAAATGAGCGAAAGAGTCTTCTTTGCGGTCATAATTAATGTGTCGAGCAATATGGGTTACATATATAAAATGACAAAAGTATGATTTGTCCAAAATGAGTTCCGTTGAACTTAAAAGAACAACGCTCAAACATACGAATGATAAATTATCATTTATTTTGTTCGTGTTTAGAGAACAATTTGTTGACTAAGTCTACTTTTAAACACGATGAGGAAATATTAATGATTTTCAACCTTTATTGATGTACCATTTCAAGTCTTTCAGTCTTAATTATTTTGATTGCAAGTGAATTTGTTTGCCAAGAAATGGCCAATTTTTTTCCATAATGTCTTTAATCGTTCCTAACAATATAAATTTATGGGTAACATTCATAACATTGTCATAACATACCAAACATTCCCTGAGATATATATATATATATATATATATATATATATATATATATATATATATATATATATATATATATATATATATATACATATATATATATAGTATATATATATATATGTAGTATAGTGTATATATATATATATACACTATTCTGCTATTCTGCTGATTAGTATGTGCAGTGCTCAAATATTAAAAAGTACCAAAGATATAGGTAATCCGTAAAGGTTGGTAAGAACACAACAATTGCAATACAATTTAGAACACAAGATACAATACTAAATATCTCAAGGGGATAAATAATTCATCAACATTGAACAAGTTTTGCAGCACAAACATGCCCTCAGTTCACCTGCATTGACCCTGCTCTCATGAGTCGCGTGCATCTGCGCGTGTACGTGCCCTCGAGATGCAAGCGCACACGTTGAAACACATCCAGCGCTGTCCTACTGACGGTTCGTTGGTCATGAACGTTGTCCACCCGAGCCGGAATGAATGGATAGATATGATGGAGATTGATTCCATTGAGCTCTGTGGATGCAGATTTTGTTGATAGCATTTACAAACACACTCACAATCACACCCACACACCCACACACACACACACACACACAAACACACACACACACACACACACACACACACACACACACACACACACACACACACACACACACACACACACACACACACACATACACACACACACACACACACACACACACACACACACACACACACACACACACACACACACACACACACACACACACACACACACACACACACACACACACACACACACACACACACACACACACACACACACATAAATAATTACTTATTTATTTTGTTTTTATTATTATATATATATACATATATATATATATATATATATATGTATATATATATATATATATAATCATGTATCATGTAATCATGTATCATGTATATTTATAATCACTTACTTGCTTACATGCACTTTAATGGTTGTGTCTTTTGCCTTGCATGCTTCGATGGCACACGGACTCGTATTTGCCATTGCATAACAGCTCGTAGTTCTCCTTACTCTCGATTTACGAGCACTCGAGACCGTGAAAATAACGAATGAAGATCAAAGTCGCCCAGTTTTCTACCTGCACCTGCACTTCGGCTCATGTTTGTTACGCGGGTTGTTGCGGCTCCTCTACATGTGTTCATGTGTAACTCTCGCATAGTCTGATCTTTCCATTCATTGACTAAATCTGAGCAGACGCAACACTTGACACTGCCATGCCAACGACATCGTCAACAGTATCATAACATTAGTGCTGGAATGCGGATGACTGCTTTCGGTCGATCTACCTCGAGGTCTTGACAGTGATAGATTTAAATCCGTTATTCTTTTTCAACTTTGAACTTGATAAGTACTGACTCTTACATACGTAATTTTACGCTTTTGGAACAAGTAAATGGTTTTACGCTATTACAATAAAAATAATTGCATATTTGTTTTCCTTTTTTCTAAATGAATAATATTTTAGCATACCGCCAAAAACAACATCCAATCTTTTGGGTTGTTCCACCAAACTGACGTCATTAGCCTCGGTACTACGTCAGAAGGCCAGAGACGCAATGGGTGAGATTGAATCGGCTACCATAAACTAAATTACTTTTATTTTTCGTTGACGTAAGTGTGGGGATCTCTTGGGTACTTAAGATGACCAATGCATTTTGATTAGTATTTAGTAAAATGGTGATATGTCCCAGAAAGTTTTACAAGTTTGTCAGTTTTTCAATTTCCAGCCATTACTTACTTCTTCTATTTGGCGTAACGTGGTCATGCTTTCGATTTTTTTAGCAAGTGTCATGTAGCCGAATAGTCACAACAGTCCATGCTATGGGGGACGGTCCATATGGGGCTTGAACCTATAACGAACAGGTATTAAATCTTACGAGAAGATGACTGTACCACGGGACCGCCCCTGGGCATTACAGTATGAGAGACTATGGGTATCATGTTGTCATGTCCAGCCTTGTAAGAGCCTACACGTGTTTCCAACAGAGTACCGCGCTGCCACGTTGCAAAAATCCGAATCACCTTGTAGCATTTAAATTGTCCTCGCTGCCTGTATGAATTGATATTGGATTATTTAAAAAAAATGTCCTTGGGAATAAAGAAAAAGTAAGAATTTTTAATTCTATTAAATTCAATAATAGTGTCAACTTATCCTAAACGTGATACATAACTATATCTTAATGGTTGACACTTAGACAAGGTGTTTTTATGCTAATTATGCATGTAATTTAGCTTTCATACTTATAATTGTTTCTAGATTACTTACGACTTATATATTAACTTGCTGACGATAATGTAATTACGTCATCTATAAGTCAGTGGTCTACAGCCTGTGGTCCATGTCGTTAACAGACGTGATCCGCGAAGGAATCCATAAAAAAAGAAAAGCTTTTTGCTCAAATTGTGCAATGTTTCTCACAATAAAGATTAAATTATCTACAGCAGTGACGATTTTAACGGTATGCAAAGTAAGCAATTACGGGGGGGCGTCGATGAGGAGCCCCACATATCTTTAGTCCAGCATCTATAACAGTTGATAGAATATGGCACTGTATTAGAAAGGAGGGCCCCGCGTGTGATGGACGTTGGGGCCCCGTGCTGGACGAACCCTGAGCCCAACCCCCCCCCCTCCAGCAACAACAAATTTTAAGTTTAAATGTTACATTATCCAAGACGGATTCCCGGTACCCCCCGGTAATCATGTACAGAGGGCCTCAATAATTTTTACTGCTTAGGGCCCTCGACACTGTAAACCTGGCACTGGTCTACAGGCTTATCAAGAATAAGATTTAAACATATTATTGATCTAAAACTTTGAAATAAGTCTACAAAATGTATGGCCTCGATTGATGTAGGCCGCGGCAAATCCATTTTTAACGCCAAGTAGTCCGCGTTTTTAAAAAGATTGAAGAGCACTGTTCTAAGTAAGTGCAGTAATTGCAATAATGGTTACTGCCCTAATCCTAGTCACATATGCAATGAGGTTCAACGGTCGCCCACGTGGGGTAATGAATTATTAAGAGTATGCGGAAGTAACCATTGGGCTTAAGTTTCCATTACCTGCGAAAGTAAGGAATTTTTGATTGTATATATTTTGCTATCCGTTCATGAGATTGCGTGTTTTCACTCTGAACTAAATTGAATAGCAAAATTAATAGTAAAAAAAACTTTATTGTTTAGTCATGTACACGGGCATAGTACATGGTTGAAAACAAAGTCGATGTTCAATTATGTCGATTTTATCAATTTATTTTCGCTTCTTCAACCAATTCTTTAAAAGTTGCGCAATTTTCATTTCGCATTGAAATTGAACAGAAAATTAAGGATAAAAGTATACTATGCGTTATTTTTTTATCATGAGTTACCAGTCATGATTTCATAACATCTTACCAATTTAACATTATACCAAGTTCTTAAGAAGGTGATGTGTAGTGTGAAAATTCAATAAGTAAAATGTTTTTTTAATGATATATCTTGATATGTGCATATTGAATGGCTCAACAGAATGAATAAAAATGTACTGTACGAATTCGTTATTTACCAGCAATTTTTTTTCTAAAATTATTGTTTCAACTGAGTTTTAGTTACTGAGTTAAATAATAACTGCTGCGTAGATTCTTTTCTTTTAAATAAAAACATAAATAACAGTCTGATTTTCACTGAATAATATGAGTAACGGTTCGCATTATTGAAGCGGAAACCCGGACTGATTATCGCTTGTTGATTACGTAAATTAATTTATAGCCCACATGTAATAGATACGTAGATTTTCCTCAATTGTATCACATGGTTCCGATCTAATATATCATTTGAGTCTAGCGTGAATGCGTAATTGCTAGAATGCTCGTCACTGTAGATAGTGCGCAACATCATACGATAACAACCTGGTTAAAACTGATAAGCCACCGTTGGAAAAACTTGATTGAACCAGTTGTTACGTACTGAAAATGTCACAAATTATGTTTCGAACGTGGAATCATTAGTTGATTTCATTTCAATTTGTATCACTTTTGGGTTTAGTCAAGTTTACATATAGAAATGCTTGGTTAAATCTTATGATGTCTGACTATACATTTTGTGCTCGACGTTTCAAACCGTTTAGTTAACCGAGTTGCCTCTACCGAAGTCCATCCCATTAGCTCCTCGAGATCGCTGATAGGACAGCGTTCGCCTTTTCACGAATTAATTAACTTTCCAAATCGATGCAAGTGCGCTAAGAAATCCGATAGCACGCAACCGATCAACAAGTTGGTACTCACTATTTCAGCCACTCACAAGAGCATTTCATACCAACCAATATTCTTTCTCTTTTCGTTTCTCTGCAAATCTTACAACCTAGGCTTCAAATTTCTTGAATCTGTAATCTCTTTTCACCGTCAAAGGGCATTGGGTTGGGTCGTCCTAGTACGCGCAACAGAGGAAAAGTTATTTATCAGCGCGTGAAACCCTGCGCGGAAACTCTTTTCCTCTCGATAGCTCAACTAGTGAGTATTTTACACTGGGCCTGGTAAAAACATAGCACACTGCACAGCACACCTCAACATAAGGACATGGAGAGAGAATGATTTCTCATCAACTCGTTCACAGTTAGGGCAAAAAAAACTTTCTAAAAACGGTTTGGAGAGAGTTTGTGTTGCTTACACTCCCAACAGGATCACACCGCTGATGACACTTCCGGTGAGAATAAATCGCGTATAAAAAGCTGGTCTGCATGCGGTTCCGGCGTTAGATCGAAATATTCGTTTGAAGAAAACATTCGGTGCTAATAGTGCTTGTCTAAATAGTGAAAGCGTACATTCTGCGTTTCATTCATTCATCGCAATCTACTTACGTGACAGTTAAAAGGTGATTCTTTACATTAAATATTTTACCATAAGTTCAATGTGAAGTTAACAAACACATTTATTTGAAAAAAATAGTTTGGTTTCACTGCATGTTAGCAAATAATGACAAGTTGACGTGCAGATAATATTTATCATTCTTCATGCTCAAAACAAATTTTGAAGTGTCTTATGTCACTATTTATTGAATGTATTGTGTTTTTGTGAATAATATAGTGAATTTCATTTGTGGCTACATATTTTTATTAATCAAAAAATAAAAGATTCTCTTGAGTGTGCTTTAGCGCACTCGAGTATTTTATCATAATACATTTCATCATAAACATACAAATCTTTTGTAGTTCTCTTTTGTAAAAGTAAATGCAAGATATCATTATTAAATGATAACCATCTGTTTTTTTTGTTTTTGCTCTTCTAATAGTCTGGTGGTTCGAGCTTGCGCTACGTTGTTAAGCAAATATTGATAAATAATACAAACACATCGATTGTCATGATAAATTTGATGATAACATTTTTCAAGCCTACATGCACGCATATTTATATTCATGCATGTACGTTTTTACACAATCCTTACGCATGTATACCACATCATATACATTCTTCACGATCACAACTCCGTCCAGCTCCGGTCCCAACAATATTAGTTTTGTTCTTGTTGGTCGATGACGTTAATAACGCTGTTAAACTTCCACCGAATTCACATAGCAGAATTTTACGTTTCATTTGGTAACGATTCATCGAGATTCTCCTTCATGCTAAATCTTCTGCAAACGATAGTTTTTTACGCAATACGAGTCTTTCTAAGTGTTTACAATTCATGAAGTGCTAATCATAACTTAATATTACGCATAAACAGTCCATATTTGTTTAGAAACCTTGGTCATGCCCCCAAAAATAGGTAAACAGAATTTCCCTTCCCCAGTGGAAAGGAAGGTCATTGCCAAGCTTGATGAGTAATAGCTAATTAAATATTTCACTAGTTTCTCTGTGAATTCCTGCATACATTGCCCAAATACAATCGCACAAGAAGGCTATCAAATGGTATTCAACAATAAGTCATGCACGGCAAACGCGTAACAATTGTTTGACAGTAATTACATCACTCATACGATCATGACGTCGTTATATGCAAAAATATTCAACTAGAGTTTATGAAAAATCACAAAACATTGATGGAAAAGTTTCATGACGTTAGCATCTAAAAATGTGGGTGAAAAATCACAAACAAAATACAAGACTGTCATTTTTTTTCACCTCTGATTATTATGACAATAATAATTAGTAATGATATGTATTTATAGTGGTACACAATTTATAGTGTTCCACATGTATGGCTTCTTAAAAATAGTGTTATGATAAATGAAGTATAATATACACTTTACTAATTTATATGCAAATATGTTAATTTGCCACATTTGAATTCCAACTTTTTTTGTTGGACCAGTGTACCATATGTATGCCCTGAAGACTCAACAATCGGCCACAAGCTTCGTGTTTGACCACGACAGTATTATGCAAGAAATGTGTTTTCTAGCCGTTGTGAAAGCTCCCGGTAGTTCAAAATATGAGTTACATGACGGTTCCTTGGTAGCAACATTAAAATCTAAGATAAGACACGTCCTTTTCGTTTACTAAATATTAAACATTAAACATACACAGAGCACAAAGTGTGATACAAGTAAAAGACCCCGCCATATAATTAATTCCATACATAACATTTAGGGCAGCACATCGGCCAATCGCCATAACACCATCTCCATCTAATGAACAATCTCACTTATAAATTTAATATTGTAAAACTGTCAGTAAAGTTTTTAGTTTAACATTTTTAATTAGGATTAAAAACCAAGAACTTAAGGCAATACAGCATTTTCGGACCGTTCCTCCTAAATAATAAAAAGCAAGAACTTCGATTACGATTTATGTTCATGCTTCAGGGAAATCCACAATTTATGAAAGGCATTAATATAAAATGTGGTGATTATATTTTCTTTTTTGTTTGATTGCTATTTCATTGGTGTAACGTCGTAGAATCTTTTTCTTTGTACATTCCTTTTTTATCCATCCCATGGGCTTGGCTCTAACAGGACTTGCTTTTCTATCTCTTACAGATATTCTAGGTTTCTGAGCGATCATTCATACACTAGATCTCGACGATGGCGTCAGGCACTTTTACTCAGCGTTTGCTGGTGGCTCTTATGATATTCGCCCTGATTGCCGACCTTAGCACACTAGTTGCAGCCCGACCGCAAGATAGTGACGCTGCCTCTGTAGCTGCCGCAATTAGATACCTCCAGGAGCTTGAAACTAAGCATGCCCAACATGCTAGACCCAGGTTAGTGCTCGAAAGGTTGAAATTATGCACCACCTACTGCTTTCTTCGTGAGAGGGGTTACGATATGTCGCTTAATAATCCCCACCAACCGTGTTGTCAGTTGTTCATAGGGCGTTGCCTTAAAGCATCCGCAATCATCCTTGAGTCTGGTCAAGGCTGGCAAGCCGTAAATAAACTCACTCACATTAATAACGATGACAGGTCAGGGTGCGTGTGCTTCACGGTATCCTCCGTAACAACGAAGGAAATAACATTTACATGCGATCTTTCTACTCGTTTGCCTTTTTTGTTGATTCGGTGCTTCCGGAGTACATAATGTCGCTTAACCTTCTTCTTCCATTTAGAGATGGTTGTCCTTCTTACACACACGTAATAAACAGGCAATTGTACACAAGTGTAATAGGTTGTCTCGAATTCAACCAGCGGGGGCATACGAATACTAGTTTTCCTGGGTTTTTACATTCTTTCCAATTCGTTGACCTTTTGCTCTCACTATTGAAGAATCGCGTCGTGGCAACGATTACGTACTATCAGTATATTTGTTCCTTTTTTCATGAAAGTGCTGGCATTCTTTGCAGCTGCAGATTCACTCATTTTTCTTTTTTATTTACATCGGTTTACTTTACTCTGACCTACGTTGATTGAAACATCTTACGAAAGGTCCGAAAACAGCAAATCGAAACATTTACTCATTGCACATTCTGGGATGAGCGATTACGGAAGGCTAAGTAACCCACAAACCGGTCATCGGCCAAGTTAAAAAATATTTACAATGCTGCTGTCCGTTCCTACTCGTATCGGAAGAAGATTGCAGTGTCTGACCTACAAGATTGCACTGTCTTTAAGTTGCCACACCGCATTCTCCCCGCTGCTAGATGTGTTGATGATATGTCGATCACCTCTAGCTGTTATTGTTGTTATTGTAACCTTTTCATACAAATTCAAATTACTGGCTCTTTAACAAGTTCGGCGGTAATCTTTCATTGATGTGGTAATCATAGAGTTTCATCATGGTTCTCTATTCTGCAACATTTTTCGCACTACTTACAACTTTAAGTAATTTTTTTCATCGTAATTGAATGAAATTTAATGGGTTAATTGAATGAAAACCCATGTTTGATTAAATACATGAGTATTAAATCATTTAAAAAAATTAAAAAAAATTCTGAAGACTGCGACTAAGTTATATTTTAAGTAAAACTAATGAAACGATGAGACATATGATAGTGTTTGGGGAGAGGGGGGGTGGTTTACCGAATTTAAACCTTTTTAGTGTTTCTTGGCCTGCCTGTAACACTAGTGGGATTCACTGACTAAGCTTTCAGTGACTTATTGATTACGTAGTTAGTCGTACGTATGGGAGCACGGTCCATTCAGGGCTTGCACCCATGACGGGCATGTTGTTGATGATTATAACACGAGAACAACCTTTATCTTTCTCGTTTTCCCCCGTGGTAACATGAAGAATTTGTGTTTAAATTGTTTTTTTTATTAAATAGATAATAAAAACACAAATTGAAAGGCAATATTTTTTATTTTAAAACAATAAAATATTGTATGGCATTACAGTAAAGTACTGAAGATATGTAAATTTACTTGGACAATGATAATACTACTAGGGAATATTTTTTATTTATATATGCTAAATTTGCTTTTTTTAATATGAAATATAACTAATTGGTTATTTGCAGTGCATTGTTTGCCTTTGAAGCCTACATTTAAGCACCATTCCGCAGTTTGGGTTGCCCTGATCTTGTATTACTAGAAAGAGTAATTAAAACAATACTTATGATCTCATACATTCGACGCAAATGAAAACTGTACGCCAATTCATGTGCATTCAATGTTAAATAATATAAAGTAAAACTTTATTTTTAACAACAATAAAAACAAGCTTTGAAGATTTGTTATTATTTTCTCATATATTATTTTAAGATTCGAATATTTCCCTTTCTAATCATAACATTATCAAATAGAACTTATCTCATAAAGCACATTTTTGAAATAACATTCTACAACAAAACTTTTGATCGCGTCGTCTTGTGTCCCTGTTGTATCACAAACTCGGCTTTCCTTTGAATGGATAAAAAAATAAATCAATACGAACTTCATGTCATGCAAGAACGCGTACGCATAACAATATCGGATGATGTGACGTCCCACCAACCGTGTTATATGATATTCGAAGAAGTGGCCACAAAACCAAGAAGTAAAAGAATCGCAGTATTTGGGGAATAAACGATACTGATCTCGCGCAAAATCAAAACAAATCCATTGCCTGCTGTACCGTTTGATGTCGTTCCAACTCCGTTTGATAATGTCAACCGAACCTACTGAAACTACTTGCATGTTATAAAGCCACCATCAAAATTGATTGTAAAATGCAGCTTTTTTATCATTGAGTACGAATGAGGCATAAACAAGTTATTCTTATGTTTTATTTGTGTACTCATATTTGTGTACCGTCTATTCAAATTGGGTTGTTTTACTACACAAATTTGTCACTAAGCAATACGGCTGAAGCCGTTCCTTCTGAATATAAAATTAACACTAAGGTGCAATATTTTTCATTACTTTTAGTGCTACAATTGACAAACATATTAGATCGTTCGTTGCTTAAAGCTAAAGTGTCTATTAACTGGGCAAAAATAATGTTAGAACGGCGCAGATAATTGAACCGCTGGCAAATAGATAAAATGTTAGCGTACAGTTTTCCTCCAAGATAAGTCCCACTAGGTTACTTCCGAAAACACTGCCTAGCCGTCCCATCATCAGGCTCAAACAAACGGCCATCGCACGAACATTCGTTGGAAATATTGATACAGTTGCGCCGTTAAGAATAGAAATTGATGTACCAGCAAATACCAAAAACGAGCAAAACAGTGCAATAGTGATGTAGGGGTTGGCTACAAACTGCAACACAATCCCAGAACATCCGGAAAAGAATAAATTGAATGCTACCAAACACTTACGTCCTAGCTTGCGCATTAGTACCGACATAGCTAGATACACCACTGTATACAATATACCCAAACTAATAGCGTAGATGAACACACGTTCATTGATATTGTCATTGCACGCTTCATCGATGATTGTCTCAGCATTCAATATGTAGCCAGGGTTTGCTGATACTTCGAGGTGCTTCGCAGACAGAAATATCTGAAACGTTTGTTGTAGTTAGACGATTAATTATATCTGGAAACCAAAGCCCCATTCCAGCTGAACTGAAATACAAATCAAAACAAATCATGTTGCAAATTATTTTTAGATTTCATTAGCCGTCGTCTTAAATGTACTTACACTACAAACAGTCCAAATTGCACCACGCAACAAATGACGAAGTTAATAACGTTCTGTTTCTGAAAGAGTGGAACCGTTTGGTTCCATACGCTACACGCAACTTTCCAGCAACTACCGGTCCTTTTGAGTGACGTACTGCGATCTTTTTGTCCCGCTTCAGGCGCTATATGTTTAACGGCAAAATCATCCACGGCTGCATGGGGATGATTCTCTAGATACAACCGCAACAAAATCTCGAATGCTTCCGATTCTCGTCCACGCGAAAGGTAAAACTTTGGACTTTCAGGAAGAATCATTAACCAAAATGCTCCTATCAACGTGGGTATGGTGTACACAAAAAACAAGAGACGCCACGGTTTTATAGTGAGTTCCGTCCCGGGAATATCTAGCATCCAGTGCAACGATAGCACATACCATCCAGCAGCTGTTGTAAGAAGAGCACGATACATAGTATAAGAAATCATCAAGTAAAAAATAAATTCAGTCAAAATCTCTATTAACTCGTACGTGTTATTGTGAAAACTAACTTGCTGTAAAAACGGCAGACAGTCCCACTGCAGTGCTTGCATAAGTTATTACCAGGGTACGGTTTGCTGTTTTGAAAAATTCTCCCAGATAGGCGAATATGGTAGCCGACGGTGCAGAAATGCTAAAATTAAAAAGAACAAAAACAAACCATGTGAATTGACGATCCGACGATATTCGATATACACTTACAAAACTCCCACCAGAAAGCGCATAACCACCATCATTGTGTAGTTGATGGATAAACTGGACACCAGAGAACAGACTGCGGTTAACAGCAGTGACACGATTAGCGTCCTACGACGACCTTTTGTATCTGCAATATAACCCCAGAAGTGTGACGAAACGATAATGCCTGGATGTAAAGGAAGGAAGAATACAAAAAAATAGAATGAGTTTGGTTCCTTTATCCCGCATATAGCTTAGTGGCATTCAACGGCAAAAGGTGTGAACATCTAGCAACGTTGACTGCATTAAACAGTCAAAATTAACGCAGCATGAAATTGGTTCTAAAGTTGTATGTAGTTTATGTGCTCGAGAGCAATATATATTAAACGATTTTGTATCTTAAAAGTTCCCTTGCATTTTCTAACTGGAACGAATCAATTTAACAAAAAAAGAAGAATGTGATAAGTTATTTATTTATTTATTTATTTATTTATTTATTTATTTCTCATTTAGTATCTTGCATAGATTTGCTGGAACACGTACTTATATAATAAATCCTTAATTCATCTACAAACTTAGCTACAGCGCTATCAATAAGGAAACGAGAGACAATTGGTTTTAAACTGAGCTAAACTAATATTGAAGTCGAAGAATCTTTGGTATTTGTTGAAGCTATGTATCATTTGGTTAATAGGCGGATTGTAGGAATGTGCAGATCTTGATAACGTAGGTCTTAACAGCTCACGTATCCTGAGAGGTCGTTCAGGAGCAGAAAGATTCAGCTTTTCAAGCAGGTAGGGAGAGTCTATGTCCCCACTGATTAACTTCGCGACAAAAGTAGCTTGCAATGCCCGACGTCTATATTCTAAGGTTTGTAGACCAAGAAGCATGCACCGTGACAGGTAATCTAAATGTTGTGATGAAGCCCATTGTAATCGGTGTATTGCTATTCTGGAGAATCTTTTTTGTATGCTTTCTATCCTAGCCGTCCACACGTGCAGGATGGGGAGAAAAGAACTGAATTAGACTCTAGGATGGAACGTACTAATGCGGTATATAATGCTTTCAGACATATTGGATCTTTTATCTCAAGAGTTTGCCTGATTACAAATCCTAACATCCTATTGGCCTTGCTAATAATATAATGGTAATGCTCGCGAAAGGATAGTGATGAATCAAGGATCACACCAAGATCCCTGACTGATGACACGCGAGACAAATTGTAATTGTGCAATGAGTAACAAAAGTTGAAAGGGTTTCGTTTCCTGCTGAATGTAATCGCGCTGCATTTATCCACACAGAGGCTTAGTTGGTTTGCCACACACCAATTGCTGAATAGGTTGAGATTGTTCTGGAGCGCGAAACAGTCATCGATTGACCTGATAACTGAAAAAAGTTTAATATCATCAGCATAAAGTAGTACAGAATGTTTTGGGAGAATAAGAGTCACGTCGTTTATGTAGAGTGTTAATAATAGCGGCCCCAAGTTGCTGCCTTGGGGAACTCCCGACGTATTTGTGAATGGTTGCGAAAAGATGTTATCTATTACAGAATACATTCTGTCCATAAGATATGATTTTAACCAATCGATGACAAGAGGTGAAAGCTGTGCGAGTTTTGCAAGAAGGATGTTGTGATTGATGCTATCAAACGCAGCTTGGAAATCAGTGTACACTGTATCCATTTGATATTCCGATTCAAACGATGTATGACATTCCGAAACGAACTGAGCTAATTTGGTGGTTACAGATCGTTTAGGTACGAAACCATGTTGATCAACCGATATGTAATTGAGACATGACATAAGCAACAGCAACAGAAAAGCAACAGCAACATTACGAAAATACACATTGTTACAAAAAGAATAATTGTGTTTCCAGTACACTGATGTACTAATGTATCAAATACGAGTGAACAATTTATTCAACCGCATATCCTCGGTGTGGAACAGTGTGTTCGAGAATTGTGCCGGAAATTCAGCATTGCATCCGATGAATTCAGGTATCATCAACGTTTTCAGGTAAAGTCAACGTTTTCAAGCATCATACCGTAGTCTTGGCATCAGTGGCGGATTAGGGGAATCGGGGGCCCTAGGCGGGGAATCGGTCACAGGCCCTAAAATTGATGCCGAAATGGGGCGAGGGGTGCAAATGGTTCTCCAGCCACGGGGAACCATCGACCATCTTTCTGGGGGCCCTTGTCGCTTATACTCTGTCCACTTGCAGATACTACAGACTAGAGATTTTCCCCTAAATCGGCGGGGCCCCAGACGACCACCTAATCCGCCTACCGTTAGATCCGCCGCTGCTTGGCATTGGCTAAGACTGATTCTGCAAGGGGTTCTGCAGTCTTGAGATGAAACATGAAACCCTTTATTGTTATAATATCATTCAAGTATTAGGTACTCGGAATGAGCACCATTTTTTTTAATTCAATTTTTTTTTGTATGGAAAAACGTTCCAACTAAAAAGCACATATTCAATAGTTGTCAGGAAATCAAAGTTAACCCTCTCACTGATATCCAAAAACACATCATATTCCAGGCAACCGGGCTACCCGGGTAGCCAGCGAATTTGGAAGCTTATAACTTTTGAATGCGCAATCCAATATCGATGCAATATTAGGATGAAAATTAAACAAACTAATGCAGTTTCTATAGCTGTGCATAAATTGATTCAACTCGCTACCCTTTGTTAGTTATAGCTTTTCAAAGTTGACAGGATTTTTTTGAAAAGATCTACAAAATGTAAAAAATATTTTTTCAGTACTTTACAAAATTTTCACAGCAAAATTGCTCTAGTAGTTTGGAAAACTGTATGTTGCACGTCTCTTATATTTTTTTACATTTTTTTACAAGGAATTAAAAATATTAATGAGTTTCCATTTGAATAAAAACCGTTACTTTATGATCGATCGATAAAATTTAATTCTAATAATCAGGTTAATTATACCCAAAAAATACTACGAAAAAATCCATTGGAAGATGGACACACATATTCCAAATTTCAAGTCAATCAGATTCCTAGAATTAGAGAAATGAGCAATCAAATTCGATACGGCTACCCGGATAGGCGGTTGCCTGGAATAGGGTTAAACCAATGAGTTTAGATTGTATTACATAGTTGGCAGGCAATTGGTAACTCTCCACGATTGTAACGATTGTTTGATGTTGAATCTTTGCTCTTCAACTGTCAAAAAAAGATTCGCGAACAGTTTTGCGTTTCCATAGCACGATTCTTCATAAGATTCGAAAATGGCGATTTTATGAACGTATACACATTCTTTTTCTTCGGCTAAACAACCGTTGTCGGACAAGGTCTGCCTGTACCCACTTGAGGAGTTGAATTTCAGTGACTTATGGATTACCCCCCACAGCAGAAGAGTCAGTCCTACGCATGGCGGCACGGTCTATTTGGGGATTGAATCCATAACGGAATGTTGTTAAGTCGTACGAGTAGAAGATTGTACCAAGAGACCGGCTTCGTCATTAACACTTATCTTTACCGTTTAGAAATCACTGAAACCCTTTACACGAATGTTCTCCATTGGAACCAAAATAATTTCAAAGTTTCTTCCAGTTTGTGAATTTTTCACTTAATAATATACAGGTATTCCCCGATATACGCGATTTCACTATACAGGTATTCCCCGATATACGCCATACTGGATATACGCAATTTTGCTTTACGCTATTTTCTAAATTTGACAGTTCTTCGAGCACATTGTACTGATTTGATTCATCAATAGTCAAATGCAAAATAAATTAGAATTTTTAAAACCATTTAAAAAGGTGCAACATTGTAATCTTCAGTTGAAATCAGATCAAATAACTAATTAGTGACTAAAACCTACCACTTCAAGCAAGATTATACGAAAATGAGCTATAATTAGACTGAAAACCTCGAAATTCGAGATACGCTATTGCCTCCAGTCCGCATTAACCCCTGAATTTTGACATTCTTTTTTTAAAAAAACCACAAAAATTGAAATAGTAATCTTTTAGACAAATAACTTCTTCTTTTTTTTTTGGCTCAACATCCGTTATCGGTCAAGGCCTGTCTGTATCATCTACTACTTGTGGGCTCGGCTATTAGTGACTTATTGATCCCCCACATAGCAGGATAGTCAGTCCTACGTATGGCGGCACGGTCCATTTGAAGCTTGAACCCATAACGAGCATGTTGTTAAGTCGTACGAGTTGACGTTCGACAAATAACACTGCAACAAAAATAATCAATGAATAAAAAACTAAGATTATTTAAAATACCATAAGATTTCGAGCAGATGATACTACTCACAACCCTCGCAATGTTTGACGGTCCCTTAGCTTTACCTATCAGATAGCCCGCATAAGTGGAGTAGTCTGCAAGCTCGCATGAGGTTTCCCAATTGCGACAACTTCAAACTGTCAGCGACCTCGCATGAAAGCAGCTTGTGAGGGTAAGCAGTTTGTTCGCCCATAGTTTCGGCAGTTATAATTATAGCATCCAGCGAAAAGTAAGAACAGCACAAATTGTAGCTTACGTAATACTATAAATTTGATATTTTTTTGCTTTTAAATCCACTAAAAAAACAGTAAATTATAATGCAGAAAAACTACAGTGAATACATTCAATGTCATGCAAGTAATGTAAAAATAACCAAAAATTTCAACAATATTCTAATAGTATATGGCACCTGATATCTCGCAAATTTTAGCGGGATTTTACCGGTCACTAGTCAAATAGTAAATTTCGCTGTGCGTTTCACCTTGGCCGACCGCTTAACTATTAACAGTAAATTCTCAACATATAGAATAGCTCAGAGCTAGTTAATTTAAATCTTTAAAAACGTGTGTCTCATTTTCAGTCGAGTTACGAAAAATTCTTTAATTCAAAACTTTTGTTCCTTAAGCCCAGTGGCGGAACAAGCCTCTTCGAGGCCCTAGGCGTTATGGTAGCCAGGGCCCCATAACAAAATCCTTCTAGGACGGAAGGGGGGGGGTGCAATGAAATTAATTTCTACACAACTTTAATATGCTCCATCACTTTAACATGCTTTTATTTATAAACTACTTAATTGCTTCGAATTACGGACCATTCAGGCAATCTTTCTTGAAGGGAAAAAAATATATTTTCAACAGTTTTTCTTCCACCGTTCCAAAAAATACTCATCTTATTTTATCGATATTTTCATTCATTTTTTACAGTTTAAAGCTCTTACGGACGTTTTCATTGTAAATCCTGACAGCAACAAATCACAATTTTGTTTCGGCTATCCGAAATTGAGTACTACATTAACAGTTTTCCTTCGAATTCTCGGCATAATTTTAAAGGTTTTTTTCTCGTTGAAATATGAGCATAACATGAAAAAAAAGATGTAACTTTTTTTTACCTTTAAAATGAATACCGGTGTAAGTACCTCAGTACATTTTGATCAGATTAAGATGAATTGTTGAAAAACTTACAATTCTACGCAAAACTACGTAGAATTTCTCGAGTGGTAAACTGACCAACAAAAAAATATTTATTTTTCGTGACATCAGATCTTACTAGGAATGTTTGCACGATACCATCCTTGTGGAGATTAAGCAGCACAATGTTTACATAATAACAAGCTGTCAAGGACTGCTTGAAAAGACGTCCGTAAATCCACCACATGGCGCCATGGATAGAGGGAAAGCGATAAATAGATACAATTGCGAGACAAATGGATTGCCGAAATGAAGACGAAGAAAATGAGAAGAAAGTTCATAAACGGTTGCGAAGAAAGATCAACTCAAGCAGATGGTCAGGAACAGCGAACCATCGCAAACCGTGATTAGTTGCGAATAAGAATCAATGAAATGCAGACCAACTATTGACATCATGGTATATAAAATTAAAAATCGGCATGGTCAGAGGCTGGCTAAGAATAAATTCAATTAAATTAACGTTCGGATTTGGAATCATTCCGTAATTTGAATCATAATGGTACCAATATGATATTTGATATTTATTAAATTCAACGGGACGTATGTGGCCTTCTCGAAGCGAGGTTACAAAATAGGCACACAAAACGATAAACGTGAAATTAAACGCAGTAAAAATAAATTAACACATAGTAGGCCGCCTAGCAGTCAGGTTAATGACGATCAAAATTAACATTAAATTCACGGTACATAAGTAGAAAGAGATCAAAGTCGCAGAAGCAGATTCAAATTTGTTCGAAAAGAGAAATTGCCATTGTTTTTCATTATCAAAAGTCATTTACAGGCTTAAGCTAAAAACAGTTTTTGAAACAGGATTCAACTCCAGCTCACAAAGCTTAAATCGTTCATCAGAATCGCTGATCTTGTCAACGCCTACTTGGGAACAATGCTACATCTCACTGAAAGAGTTTATTATATGCCTGGAATAAACTAAAACTCGCTGAACATGTCTATATAATCCTCGAAAACCTTGTAATCGAAAGTATGTTAAATCTTATTCTAGACGTGGTTATTGCAAATTTAATCTTATTGAATTAATTTGGTCTGATGAATAATTTAATTTAATTGCACTATATGTACCGAGCTTTTCTATTTAAAAATCATTTTCAATCCGCGGAACACAGGTTGGCGTTGGTTTAGACAACAGGCCTTGACCGACAACGGTTGTTATGTCAAAAAAAGAAGAAGAAGAAGTAGAAGAGTTACGACATGATTCGTAACAATTTATTGAAATAACACTGAATTTTGTTTGTACGGTTTGTACGGTACGGTTCCAACCATTAAAACTCAGCATTAGCAAAAGCTTATCAGAGATAGGAGAAAACTTTGAATAAAGGAATACAAATTCCCTGTTACAATGGATATTGTACCAATTGTTAAACGATCCACGTGTAAAAAATGTCATAAAACAAAGGACAAATGAGACATATAAAATAAAATATGAAATTATGACACAGGTCTCGCTTCACCTGATCCAGCCATCGAGTTCGCTGTGCTCCCCTGCGCCTTATGCCGAACTGGGGATCGCTGTTGAACACCTTCTTGGTGGGGCATGAGGCCGGCATCCTCATGACATGCTCCAGCCATCGTATCCTGCCAGCCTTCACCACCGTCAGGATGTTCGGTTCGCCGTACAGCTCAATAAGATCGTGGTTCATCCTTGTCCTCGAATACACTGCCAAAGATGGTCCGGAGGATGCGTCGCTCAAACACGCCCAGAGCGTTTGTATCCTCCGTTTGGATGGTCCAGGATTAGTGTCCGTAGAGCACCGGGCAAATCAATGTGCGATAAATCTCTCATTTCGTGGGGGCTCGAAGTCTTCTGGAACTCAGCAGTCGGTGACGCCCATAGTATGCACAATTCTCCTGCACAATTCGTCTCCGGATTTCGCTGCTGTTGTCGTTGTCCGAAGTAACGACCGTTCCAAGATAGCAGAACTCCTTTACTATCTTGAGATTGTCGTCGTCAACTAATACACTGCTTTCCAGATGGTCTGAGTCTCCGGCAAGCAGGTACTTCGTCTTCGTCGCATTGATTCTCAATCCAATTCTTGCTGCTTCAAGTTTGAATCGGGTGTACGCCTCACACACATTTGCTGTTGTCCTGCAGATGATGTCGATGTCATCCGCGAAGCCCAGAAATTGGAGAGACCGGTAGAGGATCGTTCCATGGATGTCGTTGACTAGCCCCGCGCTTCGTATGACACCTTCCAGGGCGATGTTAAAGAGCAGAAAGGAGAGTCCGTCACCTTGCCTCAGAGCCCTGTGAGATTCTAACGATTCCGACGTTCCGCACTGCACCCCATTCTCACTGCCACCATGGCCTCTAACAGCCGGATCAACTTCCCAAGGAAGTGGTACCGCTGCATGACGCTCCATAGCTCCTTCCGGTCTATGGTGTCGCAGGCCGCCTTAAAATCGATGAACAGGGGGGTGCGTAGGGATCTGTCGCTCGCGGCACTTCTGAAGGATCTGCCGTAGAGTAAAAATTTTGTCGGTGGTGGATTTGCCTCGAACAAACCCAGCTTGGTAGCTGCCGACAAAATTTGTAGCAACGGGCTCAAGTCTGCAGAACACGATCTTGGACAGGATCTTGTAGGTGGCATTAAGGACTGTGATGGCTCGAACATTCGAACAATCCAGCCTGTCGCCCTTTTTGTAGACTGGGTGAATGACACCCAGCTTCCACTTCTCCGGTAGTTCCTTCAGCTCCCAGATTTTCACGATCAGCACGATGCATTTCGACGAAAAGCCTCTCCGACCCCAATTTGAACAGCTCGGTCACAAGTCCATCACTGCCAGCAGACTTATTGCTCTTAAGCTTCTTGATGGCGCTGGCTATCTCGTCCAGAGATGGCGGGGCACCTCGTCGTCTGCATCGATGCTGTCGCTGTTTATACTGCTGTGCTGTTGCTTTGGTGGTTGCATTGTTCTGCCACTTGAGTCATCCTCTCTGGTCTCTGATCCATTCAGGTGTCCTTCGTAGTAGTACTTCCACCTTACGATCACCCTCCGCTCGTCCGTCAGGAGATTTCCTTCCGCATCCCGGCATATTGCGGATTTAGGAGTAAACCCACTCCATGCCTTCTTCAATCTCCTATAAAACAAGTGGGTGTCCCTCGACTGAGAAAGCTGCTCCATCAGCTGTTCATCTGACTCTTCAAAACGGCACTGTTTGGCCTGGAAGAGTAGGGTTTACTGTTTCCTCAGTCGTCTGTAGATCTCCACGTTCTGACGGGTTTCATGCCGTAACACGCGGGCGCGCGCTGCATTCTTCTCGGATGGTGCTCGTCTGCACTCTTCGTCGAACCATTCCTTTTTCTCTCTACGTGGTAAGCGGCCGATCTTGTGTTCGGCTGCGGTGCTGATGACTCGTTCTACCATATGCCAGTGGTCTGCGAGGGGCATCGCAGCGATGTTGTTGTCGGCCTGCTTCCCCGAGTGCTGTCGCATATCCCTCCACCACACTTCAACCGGTCCAGGTTGAGCCTTAGGAGTGGGCTGACTCCGTTGGTTGTTAACCACGGAGAGTTTCTGACGCAGCTTTACCATGACCAGGGAAATGGTCCGAGTCGACGTTTGCACCTCTATACGTTTTAACGTCGATAATATCCGAGAAGTGCCTTCCGTCAATCAGAACGTAGTCGATTTGAGACTTTTGATCACCCCTCGGGTGTCTCCAGGTGTAAATAATGCGGAGTGCATGCTGAAGGTGCTGCGGATGCTCATATGCTTGAAGGAGGCAAAGATTATCAGCCTAAGGCCGTTGTCGTTTGTCAGCTGGTGGACGCTGAAACTTCCGATTGTTGGTTTATATGCCTGCTCCTGCCCGACCTGAGTATTAAAATCTCCGATGACGACCTTCACGTCATGTTTAGGGCAGCGGTCGTACTCCCTCTCCAGCTGCGTATAGAAGACCTCCTTCTCGTCATCGATGCTCCCAAGGTGCGTACTGTGCACATTTATAATGCTCAGGTCGAAGAATCTGCCACGAATCCTTAACCTGCAATCCGTTCGCTGATCGGTCACCACTCGATCACTCTCTGTTGCATCGCACCCAGCACCATGAACGCAGTACCGAGCTCGCGCACCTCTTCACCGATCTGGTAGATCGTGTTGTTTATGTTTTTGTTTATTTGTCTATCGATGGACAGTAATGCCCTCTCGAACCATTGTTTACAATGTTTTACAATGTGTGGTTTATAATGGATTACAATAACAAAGAACATAAAAATGAGCACTATGGAACAAAATTTAACACAGAAACACGATCATTAAACTCAGTTGGCGAAATCCTCGGCTCAAAATCGTCGCTGACGGCGTTGAAAGCTCGGCACATGAGAAGGAACGGGTCCGAGGATCCAAATTGCGTTCTACGGTCGTCGAGGGCCAACATTACCCGAGTCCGGAGCGCCCTGGCAGGAACGTACAGGTTGATGGCAGCCAGTAGTGACGGAGAGTCAATACGGCCGTCGAGAACTCCGGTGTTGAACGACAACCTGGCTTTTCGTATTCGCTCACTTAGGGTAGGTAACCCGAGTAGTAAACACCTAGTCCGGTAATCGAGCCTTTGATTCCATGAGCGAAGTGCAAATCGTGTAATTTTGCGCTGGATTGATTACAGTCGTGCTAACGGACACGCTGCAGTTGGCCACCATACGATATTTGCATATTCCATCAACGACCGGATAAGTGAACAATAGAGCGCCTTGGTGCAAGGTATATCGTTCAGCTCGCGAGTCATATTGATAACTAGTCCTAGCACTCTATTGCTACTGGCTACTACGTGATCCAGCTGATCCTTAAATGCTAGTTTTTATCGAGCAAAACGCCTATATCTTTAACACATTGTTTTCGCGCCAAGGGCTGTCCATCAAGCGGATATATAATGATGGACAGCGAGAACGACTGAAAGTGATAACTGGGGATTTGTCTGTGCAAAGGGATAAAGCATTACGGTTGCACCAACACTGGAACTCATGCAATGAAGTTTGCAGTCGGGCGTGGTCTTCTGGTTCACGAAAAACACGAAAATTTTTCGCGTCATCAGCGTACAGTAGATGATTAACAGCCGGAAGGATCAACGTCGCGTCGTTGATGAAAAGAAGGAACAGCAAAGGACCCAGGTTGCTGCCCTGCGGGACTCCAGAAGATGCATGCACTGGATTTGACATGTACGGGCCTAACTTCACAGAATATTGACGATCGACCAGACCTCATCGAACGTAATTCGGGTCTTTACATCCTATGAGAGGGTTTTGCAGTTGCATGTCCCGAGCTTCCAATCGTAAGTCCTTTTTCCTTGCGTGGGTCTAGATCGATTGGTCCGATACGGTACTTTTTCTTGTCGATTATTCATTGCAGTGAAGTTTTTGCGAGGGTGGCTTGCAAGGCCTCTCCGCTGACCTCCAGTCTAGGCCGCGGGGCCATGGGGATTCTCAACGCTCATTTTCTCAAGCACTCATGAGTGCTCTTGAGAAATCCTCGTTCTCAGCGTTTGTCGAATCGGAACAAAATCGGTTTTGAGAATCTTGTGGACTTGTCTGTGTGGACGATGCAGCGATCGGCTAACTGAAATATGAGCAATTGTGCTATTTGTTTTTCGGCAATCACTTTGGAAAACGTATTCAATGTTTATAAAAGAAATTTTTTTAAAAAAATTGTGATCAAAAACTAAATTTCTATTTAAAGCTTCAAATAAAGCTTGAGTGGCTTTATCAGTTTCTCAGAGTGAAAAAAATTGAAGACGGCCACGAGCTCACGTCTGAGAACATGTTTTGAATGCTTGAGAAACTTAAATGCTTAAAGTGCTTGAGAATGTTTTCTCAGCTTGAGAATGCTCCGTGGCCCCGCGGCCTTACCGTTCTGTACGACGGGGACGTATTGAGTAGGAGTGGAGGAGGAGGTGGAGATTCTAAGTTGTAGAGGCTTCGGATCCACTTCCGTATCAGCAAGGTATTGCTACAATACTGCCAACAGAACTGATTATTTACTATGGGGAATGATTTTTTACTACTTTTAAGAATTTTATGAAAATTACACGTTTTGGCACTGGGTGAAAACGAAACAATTGACTGCTCAATAATATCAATAGTAGGACTTTTGTACAACATGCCCCAACCAACGTGACATTTGCTCAAAATTATTTTTTCCATATCTGCTCGACTAGTACTCGATACGCCTTAAATTGTGCATTTGTGTATGACCAAGTGTGTTGAATGCGTCAAGAATGTGTGTGTTCGTAAAATAAACTTTCTTCTATCGATGGACGAGGCCGTCTAGCTCATTTTTCATGCATAGTTTTGGTTTATGATGAAAAACAAAAGCTGATTTTGTGTGACATTTAAAAATCACTATTATTTAAGTATAAAATGGCTACATAATCAACTATAACGATATGAACATTAGCTATAGCAGTCAACGGAGGGGGTGGAATTGAGTCAATGTCGAAAGTTCACATTAACCGGGCCCCCTAGCCGGGACCCGTGGCGGCCGTCCAGTCCGCCCACCGTTAAGCCCGCCACTGCTTAAACAATTCGTCCTCTTTGAACCGTTCTTTCTGAAAAAAAGCCTCGTCTGATCACCGCGAACTAGACAAGTGCTCGAATCAGTATTAGGCAAATGCACATAATTAAAAATTAAAACCAAACTCAAGTAGAAATTAGCTATACTTCAGCTATCCTCGCCTTAATAAAAATATAACATAAATAAGCCTCCACATAAATACGGAGTAAAACACATTCATTCATTAACAGTCGAATACTTACCAGCAAAACTTACTCCAGTCAATATGCCTTTATCAGTGGCCGATAGATTAAGATCGCACTGTGCCGCTGGAATTACTATTGAAATACCCATTGTTTCATTCAAGACTGCCATCATTATTATAGAAGAAGCTATAAAGATCTGCAATGTGGTTTGACCAAAACCTGTCATTCCATCCAAAAAAGAAACAACAATTTTTATTTTTAGAAATGTTATTCTACCTCAAACTACCAACCTATAATATCTATCACTTCGTCAAAAGTATGAGTCTTTCCTGCAATATCCGGCATTGATACTTTGTTGCTATCGATGGTAAACACCGGAGAAGAAATATCTTCAAGACCCATCTTTCTGATTGTTGATTATAGTATGGCATTCAGTCACTGCCTCAACCGCGATGGTTCGAGATATGGTCTCACTAAAATAGGTACAGTAATCAGAGAGCACAATACTGCATTCACAAAATGCAGCACACTACACAAGTATGCGTCGACTACACAGCACAGGGTTTCCAAGATATCTAAAGACTAAACGATCTTATCCAGTAACTTAAATTAAGTTTCTTAAGATCAAATAATAGGCCATGTGTGCACCGCTTGTTGCTGACTGATGCGATAAGAAAGACAGTAGTTACTTAGCTTAATCTCTAGAAAACACAAAACGGAATACGGAAGCATGTCGTCAACTTCCTGTAACGCACGTTAGTAATGTTTGTCGTTGTGACAGTACGAATGTACACTTGATTATAAATGTTAATATCAACTTAAACACGCGCTTTTAAATGCAAACATGCATATGCACATGCAATAGTATGTTTTAAGGGAACTTGATTTTTTCCATAAGAAATGTTTGGAAAAATGTGGTTTATTAAAAGTAATAAATTTCAGATACAGTTCAATAAATCGATGTTAATAATAAGTCAGTGCTTATTGCGCTAATGAAATAAATCTATCCTGGCGTAAATTTAAAGGTAAACCTGTGTACAGATAGTCCCCGAGATACACGATATCTCTTATACGTGGTTTTCTAAATTTGACAGTTCTTTGAATAATTTGTACTGATTGGACACATAAATTGTCATATACCATATAATTTCGCTTTTAATCGAATGTTTAAAACTAATTCAAAAGGTTTGAAACTGTTAAATTCAGACAGAATAATATCAAATAATTAATTAAGTGGCTAAGACCATCCCCTGCGTGCAAAGTTACACGAAAATTAGTTATATTTAGCCTGGAAATCACGAAATTCGACTGACGCTGAAATTCGAGATACGCGGTATTTTGCGGCCGTTTACGGTCCCCATTAATCGTGTATCTCAGGGACCAGCTGTATTTCCTTAGATATGTTCTTTTTATTCACTTTCAAATTTGAATCTGTTTTACTTGTAAAATGAGCACACTTTTTAATTTATATTTCTATGTTTCATTCCGGGTTCTATGTTCTGTTAAGCTCGTGCCAGTTTTTCTCTCAAATTTCTGTGTGTGTCTTTGTGTTTTCTTGTAGGTTAATACGAAGTGAACTCCCTCCCAATATTAATGGTGTTCACTCGGGACTTGATAAAATTATTGGATATTTCATCTTAGAAGCTATCGACAGAGCACACTCGACTGACGCTAGACCCAGGTGAGCCGCTGTCACCAAGCCCGAACCAAACAAAAATGTTCTTTTCTTTGTAATGTCCTTTAACTAAACTCATTTTGATCGCTGCTATTTTGGGTATAATTTTATGCGGCCTGCTAGGCACACCAATGACAACTGACAAACATTTAAGATATGTTTAAATTACACCATTCGAAACTATTAGCTTACCCATCACCAAGGCAAATCGGTGTTACAACTTAAACTACCTTTGTCATCTTTGTCTTATAGATTCGGAAAGCGTGGTGGATATCTTAACCCGGCAATATTTGGGCAGGATGAACAGGAGGTAATATACATCTACCACACTTCCCATTTTAAATTATAGTCGATATTGTTATCAAGTTTGTTTGAATAAACACAACAGAATCTTTACAGGTTGATTGGCAGGATTCAACATTTTCGAGATGAACAGCTACCAACAAATATCTAGACATGAAGTCCTGAGATTGGACAGAAGCAACCCGCAGCATCATGTTTATCTCATCCCGTTAAACTACATTAATACTGCCTACGATATGATCCTGATCTATTTACTGCTTTTCTGTATCTTTTTTGCATTGAAGATATTGTGTTATTGAAATAATCAATTAAAGCCAATAATCCAGTAATCTTAACAGTTTAACCAGTTTTCGTTCGATAAAACTGCTTGACTTAATCTCGTTTAGGATGGAGTTACATTATGTATACAGCATTAAGTAACCTTCCGATTAACCTTTTCTAGATTAAAAAAAAAACAACTAAATTCACCTACAGTCACTTCAACTTCAATGTGGAGCAACTATCTGAAATGAACAAAAAACAGGACAAGAGAGAACAAAATAAACCTATTTATATCAATAATAGCTCAAAACATTGCCTATTTACGGACCATCTATATTTTATCACATGAAGAACAGTTTGAAACTACTCGCTGAAATTTAAACATTACGTTAGACAGAAGACACTATATTCAATAAATGTGTTATGCTTAGAGTAAATATCAATCCCAACAACAATGTGTATGATTTTTGCGAACTTTATTAGAATAATAATGAATACAACATGTGTAAGCTGCATTGAAAAACGCATCGTTAGATTATTTCGAAATTGCATTATACCAACTAAGTATAACAACAACCCTTCTCCTTGATTAAGCAGTAAATTTATTATTATTATTATTATTGCATGTTTTTTGTAATTGTAATGGCTTTCCAAATAACCAAGATACCGAAAACGCCACCAAACACTGTCAGTTTGGTGGGTTAAACCACACGGCCTCAGAAGCAGCCACTTCAATCTTGTTAAAGTAATTTTTTATACACGGGTAATTCATTTGCTAAACATGTTTGACCCCAATATGTGTTGAATTATGCAAAGGAAGCGATTATACGTGTGGGTTTAAGTTCGATTGTTGTAAAACATATTTGTGTGTATGTTTACATGCAAATGAACTCATCCATTTCGCAGGTAAGTGCACAGTTCATAGATTTATAATATTGCCGGAGTTATGCTGTGATGTAAGTGAATGAGTTAAAGTAATCGATGTGTTTCGATCGATGTGTGCAAAATCCTGTTCAGCATATTGACCTTAGTCCGTATTTGATCAATGTTCTCCTAGTCAACATATTTGGAAAAGATGGACCAAGCGCGGGCAAGGTCAATACTATTGGCAGTAGTGCAAACAACCAGCGTATTGTATGGATAGGAACAGAATGAATTTATTTCAGATAGAAACTTATAACCACAGTAAATCAGAGGTTACTATGATTAAAGTTATTTGTTATACAAAATATCGGCATACTATAAACTCATAACACTCCTCCTTCAGCCGATTATTTTGTTATACCCATAAATGTCCGGGTACGTTCTAATTTAATGCGTTGTAGTGGTTTCGGTAATCCATCTGCAACCAGATCTTCGGTATTCAAATAATCGAGCTGCACAATTTTTCGATCCAACACATCTCATATAAAATGATGTCTAATATCAATTATGTTTGATTCTTGGTGTGTATCCACCATTTTTAGCAATACATATTGTGCTTTTATTATCACAAAACAACTTGATTGGGACATGCTTACCAAACTGCGTTAAGAGTCCCTGCCACCAGGACGCTTCTTGTACAGCTGCAGATAATACCATATACTCTGCCTCACATGTGGATAACGCCACAGTTGCTTGTCTTTTGGAACTCCAAGAAACCGCTCCTCCTTGGATTTTTGAATATATATCCACTTGTTGATTTACGATCATCTGCGTCAGCGGCCCAATCAGCATCTGAATAGCCGACGATCTTGTTATCACCAGATGAGAAATATTTCAACTTCATAGAAGATGCCCCTCTGAGAAAGCGCATCAAATGTTTGACGGTGACTTGATCCGGGGTTGGTGTTGTACCGACTCAGCTGTTTGACAGCAAACAGGATGTCAGGTCTGGAACATTGAGCAAGATATATTAGGCATCCTACGGCTTCTTGATACGGTATATTCGCCATTTGTTCCAGCTCTTCTTCCGTTTAAGGCGACATTTTCGACGTAAGTTTGATGGCAGTGTTCATTGGAGTGGACGTGGCTTTCGAATCTTGCATGTTGAACCTGGCTAAGACTGTTTCAATATAGGCTTCCTGATCCAGCGATATTCCATCTTCCGAATACGTAATGCGGATCCCTAGGCAACTTTTTGCTGGTCCGAGATCTTTCATTTTGAACGTATTGCTCAACTGCACCTTCAATTGATTTTTCATGTCCACGTTATTTGGAAAAAATCATCAAGTCATCCACATAGATTGCAACAAATAAAATTGTTAAGGCGGCACACCATTGTTCGCTTATTATGCTGCTCAAAGCATGGGGGTCGCTCCATATATATCTCTTGGTCTAGATCACCTTGTAGAAAAGCGGTGATGGCATCCATCTGAGCTACCATAAGATTCCCAAGCGCCACAGTTTAAGCTTAAACGACTGGAAAATTGAATATCCATAGAAAAAAAAAGAAAGCTCCACAGCTTCGTTGGTTTGATCAATAGATGGCGTATTACTTACAACTCATCATTATATTGCTATCCTTTTCTTGCAATGTGTTTCGACAAGTTTCATCTTATCATGACCTATATAGCCTTCTAACTTTCTGAGCAAAAATCTATATGAATGGTCGTGTGGTCAGATACGTGGGTATCAACACAACGACCATCACTTAAATCTCACTTGCTTTAGTGCAGGTAGTTTTCGTTGGAGTTTAGTATTTAAACAATCGTATCGCCGTTCTAGTTCTAGCGATGCATAACTTCAATGCGAAACCATACAACAGTACAGAGGAAATGAGAAAGCTCTCCTCCAAGCGATGAAGCTCAACTGGTTGGGGTATCCCACCAACAGAGAGCGCCACCAGCTTTTTGGCTATTTTTAGAATGCATGAGTCGTTTGCCGTCTGCTAAACGAAGTCTTTCTATATTCCGTTTAGGTAGAGAACTTGAGTCGTTTAGAAGCCGTTTAGTGGCTGTTTAGTGGACTTGGGTTGTGTCTAGCAGCGAGCGCATAAAGGTATCTCAGTGAACTGTGACGTACCACTGGCGAGTATGTTTCATCGTAGTTCACCCCCTTTCGCTGAGAAAATCCTTTGATCACTAAACGTGCCTTGTAGCGGTCGATGTTTCCAGCAGCATCATACTTGGTCTTGAAAACCCATTTAAGCTTAATTGCTTCCTTCTGGCAGCGCTGATAAACTCCACGTGTTGTTTTCCATCAGCGCCTGGTACTCTTCTTCCATCGCTACCCTCCATCATTCGGAGTCGATACGCGACAAAGCATCCTGATGGCTAACAGGATCGTCATCTGTAACTTCCTTCCTGGCGTTGGATTCGGTCATGGCAATACCACTAAATTCTCTAGCTGCTCGTGAACTGCTTTCCTCTGTTTCCTCAGCATTGTTGATTCCTTCCTGGATCCGGATCACCGTCGATGAACCACTAGTTTGGCAACTGTTGGATTCGTGCTGAGAAGGAAAGAAGCTAGGTAGTCCTTTTGTTGAAATTCTATGCTCCTGACCCCTGCGCCTCAACACCGGTGACCTTGGTGGATATGAATCTTGTTGCGGTGGGAGCACGGGGGTCACGTCGATCACAGAATTATCAGCAGCAGCATCAGAATCAACCAATGCAAATGGAATCTTCGCTAATATCTCCAACCTCATTGGAAAATTCATTGAAGGGTTCATCGTTATCGCTATCTTCTTCACTCGGCGGTGTTTCAGTCAAAGGATAGCTCGGTGCAAGAGAAATTATGTTCGTATTTTCCTCTAAAGGAATAGCGACACCTTCATCAATGAATTTCACTTCCCTAGCCCTTTCACTTCCGATACCCTTTCGTATGTTCGTCAATTCCGGTGAAAATGCACTCTTCTGACTTCGGATCCCATTTTTTTCGATATTGTTTTGGTACTAGGACCATCGCACGTGTTCCAAATATCTTTATATGGGAAAGGTTGAGTTTATTTCCTGTCCAGGCTTCCTCTGGAGTTACTTCGTTGCCTTTGGTTAGGGGACGATTCAGCAAATATACAGCCATTGCCACAGCTTCCGCCCAAATTTTTTTTTGCAAGCTTAGCCATGTAAAGCATGCACCTTGCACGTTCTACGATCGATCTGTTCGCTCGTTCCGCCATACCGTTTTGTTTCCGGGGTGTACGCATTGGATTTCTGATGAACTATTCCGTGCTTACTCAGATGTTTTTTGAATGTAGCATTTACGTACTCTTTACCGTTATCTATTCCGAGGACCTTAAGCTTTTTTCCGGATTGCCGTCCGGATCCACATCCTGCGGGATTTATCGTCAATAAAGACAATAAAAAAAACGGTTTCCACTTAGTGACTTAACCTCCATCGACCCGCAGATTTCAGAATGAACTAAATCTAATATCTCAGCACCACGCGATCCTTCCTTGCTGAACGAGTGGCGACTCTGTTTGCCCATCGGACACACCTTACAGTCGGCCATGCTTCCTCCGTCGATATTGACTCCTTCTGCCAATCCGTTAGCGAGGCTGCGCACACCGTTGATGTTTAGGTGTCCCATCCTTTGGTGCCATGACTCCAAGCTTCCTGTAGATGAAACCGCCAAAGCATATTTCTTACCTTGCTTGCGTTCTTCAAGCTTGAAGAGGTCGTTTTCATGGCTGCCGGTATCTACGACATCGCCATCTTTGTCAATTACTTTGCATCCATCGTTGTTAAAAACGACGATGTATCCTTTCCCTGACGATCTGGTTGACGGACAATAGATTCATTGATAGGTCTGGTAATACTTGAACTATACGAAGGCTTCGCTATGTACGATCCCGTTCCGGTGATTTTCATATTAGCGCCGTTACCCGCTACCACAGTACCATTCGATGGCTTCACATTTTGTAGGAGTTCCGCGTTTCGTGTCATGTGAACACTAGCTCCCGAGTCAAAATACCAACCTTCGCCATTGGTAGCACCGATAGTAGAAAGCACTGTGCAAAACGTATTATTTTTTTCGAACTGTAGCAATCCTTTGCTATATGGCCGTACTTGGAACATTTCCGACATCTCGGCCCTTTCGGAGGATTCTGTTCTTTAAAAAAAATCCCAGAAACTTTCCTTTTTGCAACAAACGCTGGTTCAGTGAATGTGGCTGGCACTTCTTGTAAAAGTTTTGTTTTAATAACGTCTCCAGTGATGGCTATACCTGAATTTTCCAAAGCCATTATCATTTGAGGATATTGCTCAGACAAACCAGCTAATAGAAGCGTTCCAACCCAAGCGGAAATTTTCGGACGATAACTCATACACTCTCATAATTTGACAAGCAATATATGATTGTATGTGTGGTTCTTCCATTCGTAACATTTCGCTCTCCAAGCCAAGCGTTGAAGCAGGTTATGTGTATTTCTTTTTGACTACTATGTTTAGTTTGCATTTAAATTAGTTGTGTTCTTTCGTATCGTATCATTCATATAAATACCAACAATTTAAAAACTATTTAACCTCAAAATGTCTAACGCTAGACGTGAAATGAAGATAGCAAATATGCCATTGCACGCTGTTGTGGTTATGTGCCGAAAAAAGTCTGAATCTCGTACACTGTTTCGTTTGTCAAATCGTGCACGAAATATCAATCGAAAAAACAGCCGAAAAGTGACATTCTCATTCGTTTGGGTATGTGCCGAAAAAAGTCTGAATCTTGTACACTATTTCGTTTGTCAAATCGTGCACGAAATATCAATCGAAAACACAGCCGAAAAGTGACTTTTTCACTCGCTTGGGAATCCACTCTTCGGAATTCGCAAAGCCTATTCCATTGAGTTGAAATTATGTGGTTACCGTATTCGGACATGGATTCGCAAGACGACAAATCCGTTTTTATCAGCTTGTGGAGCAGTCCGACTCTTCTAGTAAGACCAGAATCTTCAAAAGCTCTCTCCAGCTTAGCCCAAACTTCTCTTGCTGTAGTTGCTTCCTTGACGTGCACATAATTCAATAGATCAAGAAAAAGGATGATTTTTGCTCTTGCCTTGCGATCCTTAACTGCATCCATGGCTACGTAGCTCCCGTCGTCATTCTTTGTCGGCTTTACCACGCACTAGAGATCTTGGAGCTCAATGAAGGTTTGTACCGCAAACTTCCAAGTGTCCCAATTTTCTCTACCGGTAAGACGTTCGATGCCAGGAAGATTCGACGAAACTATGCTACTACCTGCAGCGCTTGAGGATCCAGTGAAACTTGAATTCATCTTCGCTTTCTTACCACTTGATTGAAAATTACACTGCTTCAAATATCGTACTATTCTGGGCCCATAACCTATTGGCAGTAGTGCAAACAACCAGTGAATTGTATGGTTAGGAACAGAATGAATTTGTTTCAGATAGAAACTTATAACCACAGTGAATAAGAGGTTACTATGATTAAAGTTATTCGTTATACAAAATATCAGCATACTATAAACTCATAACAAATACATATTATTAGAACTGACAGCTCCAATTGTTCTAAATTTTGGTGGGTTAACGGCTGAATCGACCACCACTAACCCACGTGGGTTTGAAGTGGCTTTACAATGGGTTAAGGCCGATTTGGTTATTTGGGCAATGGTCCCACAGAAGTGTAAAGTAATGTTAACAAGAGCAAAATTATAAACAATGCGAATATTTTTGCGAATATGCGGTTGCTTAGGTGCCTTTTTTGTGTTTTTTGTCATTATGGTTTTAAGATAATAAATTTTAATTTATTTCAATCGATTAGAATATAAAAACATTCCTGTAAATAAGATATTTTCGAAGCGTTATACCCAAACAGAAATTTTCGGACGATAACTCATACACTCCCATAATTTAACAAGCAATATATGACAGTATGTGTGGTTCTTCCATTCGTAACATCCCAAGCGGAAATTTTCGGACGATAACTCATACACTCTCATAATTTAACAAGCAATATATGACAGTATGTGTGGTTCATCCATTCGTAACATTTCGCTCTCCAAGCCAAGCGTTGAAGCAGGTTATGTGTATTTCTTTTTGACTATTATGTGCAGTTTGCATTTAAATCAGTTGTGTTCTTTCGTATCGTATCATTCATATAAACACCAACAATGTAAAAACTATTAAACTTCAAAATGTCTAACGCTAGACGTGCAATGAAGATAGCAAATATGCCATTGCACGCGGTTGTAGTTATGTGCCGAAAAAAGTCTGAATCTCGTACACTATTTCGTTTGTCAAATCGTGCACGAAATATCAATCGAAAACACAGCCGAAAAGTGACATTTTCACTCGCTTGGGTATTTGCTAATTTTTGACATGTATGTTTACTAGTGATGTGCTGGTCGACGTTTACCTGCCGTGTCAGTCGGAAAAGCGGGGGAAAATGGGCATGTGAGGCAAAATGGGCCCCTCTTATTTCATCATTATTTCACTATATTTCACTCTCTGCTCAAAATGTATTTATTAGAGTGTTCAATGAACACCATGTAAATTTCATAACCCTTACAAAACAAATAACCAAGAAAAATGAAATATAAGGTTTATTAGCATATTGATGTAATTTTTGCCACTTCGAAAATGATATTAAACCAGTGTCACAGGGATGCGTTGAAGTTTTACATGATATGTTTTTAAAGATATGATATTTCTATACAATTTGTCTCAAGAAAGTAAGGCGAATGAATGCGTATTTTTACTAATGTAACAAAAAATACAAAAATGCTTGACGTGGGGCAAAATGGGCAGTTACGCTTGGGGCAAAATGGGCCGATGCTTTTGACATTTGACGCTTGGTGAGGCTTTGGAGTTATATTTATCCCGACAATAATGGTAACAGGCACCGCTTCATAAGATTCCATTCTGTAGATTTAGGGTAAGTAATCAGATTTAGGGTAAGTATATCAGTATATCAAGTAAGTAAGTGGCTTACTTATCCGGCACTACAACCGCTTTGCGGTCTTGGCCTGCCTCAGGAGTGTCCGAAACCGCTCACGGTCTCACGCCTTCGTCTTCCAGTCCGTTATCCACGCCTCCTCTGTCCTTGTGGACGGCCTAAAATGAATTTACGAGCTGGGTCGTCCGTTTCCATGCGTACAACATGGCCAGCCCACCGGAGCCTGGCGAGCTTTATACGCTGTACGACAGTGAGGTCGCCGTACATCTCGTATAGCTCGTCATTATAGCGGCTCCTCCATTGTCCTTCCACACATACGGGGCCAAGTATCCTTCTGAGCATCTTCCTCTCGAACGCGGCTAAGAGGGTTTCGTCAGATTTGGACAGTGTCCATGTCTCAGAGGCGTATGTGAGTACTGGTACTATATAGGTACACTGGTGGACATAAAAATAGGAACTTTTTTCTGTGACCGAAAAACATGGTTCTTGTCGGAAATATTTGGTAGCCCTGAAAAGGACTGTTTAAGTGGTTGTTGGGAGGTGATGTTGCGGTGTTCCACAGAGCGGAAACATATTCTAACGGTCAATGTGTTGACCGTTATCCGCTATCACTTCCTCACAGCGTAGGGCAATATCGCCGATGAGAATACGGCATTCGCTTCTGTCTATGCGTTTCCACATAGCCTTGCAGCGTCTCTATAGCGAATCGGCAGAACGTGCATGCTTGTTCTTAAGCTGACGCTTGAGAGTTGACCACAGATTCTCAATCGGGTTGAGCTCTGGACTCAACGCAGGCCACGGTAGAACTTGCACATCCTCGTTTGCCAAAAAACATTTAACTAATCGCGATGTATGCTTTGAGTCGTTATGGTGCTGAAAGATGTAATGCTCTTCGTCTCCGAATTTTTGTCGGGCGTGTGGCAACATCTTACGACGTAGTATGTTTCTATACCCTTCCGAGTTCAGTGTCCCTTTGATACGGAACAAAGGACCCGGGCCGTGCCAGGAGAAGCAACCCCACACCATTACGTGGCCGCCTCCGTGCTTTAGGGTTTTTATAGTATTTTTTGGATGATACGCCTGTTTAGGAAGGCGCCAGACGTATTTAGTGCCGTCCGAACCATCCAGATTGATTCGGGACTCATCCGAAAAAATTATTTTGCTCCACCAAAAGATGGATGCAGCTAAATGCTCTTCGGCAAACCGAATGCGCGCTTCTACGTGGTGCGGCATTAGCTTACGAACCTTTCGTGGTTTCCGGGCACAGAACCCACCGGCGTGTAAACGGCGCGACACCGTTTTCGCCGAAACTTGCAATCTAAGCTCCTGCTTAATACGATTGCAAGTTTTGAAAGGGTCCGCCCTGATTATCTCAACCATCTGCGCGTCAACGTCAGCCGTTGTTTTTCGCGGACGACCTGTGGATTTACCCGTATCCTCGTTACGAATGGCGTTGTCCACAAACGTCCGCGAACGGCCGAACGCCTTGCAGATGGTTTTGATAGGCACGTTCTCACGATTCAAACCCTGAATATGTTTCCGCTCCTCTGGAGTGCAGTGCTTTCCGCGACCCATGATGAACTTGCAAAATTATGTGGTTACCGTATTCGGACATGGATTCGCAAGACGACAAATCCGTTTTTATCAGCTTGTGGAGCAGTCCGACTCTTCTAGTAAGACCAGAATCTTCAAAAGCTCTCTCCAGCTTAGCCCAAACTTCTCTTGCTGTAGTTGCTTCCTTGACGTGCACATAATTCAATAGATCAAGAAAAAGGATGATTTTTGCTCTTGCCTTGCGATCCTTAACTGCATCCATGGCTACGTAGCTCCCGTCGTCATTCTTTGTCGGCTTTACCACGCACTAGAGATCTTGGAGCTCAATGAAGGTTTGTACCGCAAACTTCCAAGTGTCCCAATTTTCTCTACCGGTAAGACGTTCGATGCCAGGAAGATTCGACGAAACTATGCTACTACCTGCAATTTTCAAATCGCAAACTTTCACCTTTACCACTGAATGAAGAATGAAGCGCAACACGGTTTGGATCTCTTTTTATACTACCGAAAAACGCTGCCGTTACTCAAAACTCAGATAAGTAGCGCACCACAAATGCGAGTATAAAAGGCAAACAAACAGCGATTGCAAATTCAGTACGCCTCGAACGTTAGGCGAAAGAACTCCGCAGGAGCCAAAGCCTCTCTAAACCATACTAACAACAACATACGCCTCGATCTGTTGGCGATAAGAGGCCAACGAACTCCGCAGGAGCCAAAGCCTCTCTAAACCATACTAACAACAACAACAACTGTTGGCAATGACAAACCTATTGCACGCAAAAAAACACAAAAAAAAAATTTCCTATCTTTTTGTCCACCGGTGTACTAGATAGGTGAATTGTGGGACGACTTCAAAAGTGCGTTCACCTATCTGCACGTCACGCCTACGTAGATTCTGATTATTTGTTGGTGGGCCCGCTGATGTTGCCACCATCAGTTTGGTCTTTGCCTCGTTTATCTGCAATCCGAAGCTCTCTGCCGCCTGCTCGATCCCTTGGTAGGCTTCTGCTACATAGGAGAGCCGCAGACCAATGATGTCTATATGATCAGCGTATGCCAGGATCTGGGTTGACTTATAGAAGATGGTTCCCGTAGTCTCCACCCTCGAGTCACGGATGGCCCTCTCTAGCGCCAGGTTGAATAGGAGACAGGCAAGCCCGTCCCCTTGGCGCAGACCTTTGGTGGTAGCAAAAGGTCCTGAGATTTTTCCATCCACCCTCACCTGGCAAATGACGTTGGTCATTGTCATTCTAACTAGCCTTATCAGTTTGGCCGGGATTCCAAATGAGCTCATAGCGTCATACAGTTTTACCCTGGCTATGCTATCATATGCGGCTTTAAAATCAATGAAGAGATGGTATGTGTCGTGTCTGTTTTCAGCCATCTTCTCCAAGATCTGCCGCATGGTGAAGATCTGATCAGTGGTTGATTTTCTGTTTCGAAATCCTCTTTGATAGTTTCCTACTATCTCTTTGACGTAAGGGGTAAGGCGATCCTGAAGGATCAGGGAGAATATTTTATAGGCGGTATTGAACACCGTAATACCCCTGTAATTGTTGCAGTCCAACCTGTCTCCCTTCTTGTATACGGGGTAAATGATGCCGAGATTCCAATCACAATGCATCGATTCGCTATCCCACACCTCAGTAACAATTTGATGAATCTTGTTTTCTAGTCAAACACCTCCATTCTTGAACAGTTCAGCTGCAATTCCGTCGGTTCCGGGTGCCTTGTTATTTTTCAGCCGGTGGATAGCCTTTTGTGTTTTCCTCTATGCTAGGTGGCAGTAGCATGACACTATCGGCTAGTGGCGCTTCTAGCTGCTCGTTGAACTGGTCGTTGAGTAATTCATCAAAGTACTGAGCCCATCGCAAGAGGACCTCTGGATGGTTACTAACCAGATCTCCATCCTTGTTGCGACAGCAGATTACCTTAGGTACAACGTTGTTTCGGTGACCTGCTATCGCTTGGTAAAACTTTCGTGTCGGTCCGTACGCCTCTCTGGTTTGCTCGAGTTCCCACATGTTTTGCTCTTCCAAAGCATGCTTCTTGGAGCGGTGAACTCGTTTCTCTTCGCGTCTAAGCCGTGAATATTCCTCTGCGCATGCCCGCGTTCTACGCCGTTACTGCATTGCTCGGTATGAAGTATTCTTACGTTCGGTCACTTGTCTGCATTCATCGTCGAACCAGCCAGATTTGGTGTTGCCACGACGTGGTGGGAGTATATTTCATGCACAGTTTATTATTTATGTTTTTAGTGCGATCCATCTCTTGCTCGTAGTTATCATATCATCATATCTGTTTTCTGGTAGTAGAGACTCGTCTAAAGCGGCTTTGAATTCCTGTAGGACGGTAATTTCCCTTAGAGAGTCCGTGTTGAACCGAGGCTGCGTGTTTTCTCCGCCCCCATTGGCACGGGAGTGAGCGATTCTAAAACGTATCACTAATCCAACCAAGTAGTGATCGGAATCGATATTGGCTCCTCGATAAGTTCTGATGGTGGCTTATTAAAACGTGGTCGATCTGGTTGAAGGATTCGCCATCCGGGTGCGCCCACGTCATTTTGTGGATGTCCCTCCGCGCAAATTTGGTACTTCCTGGTGGACCAATCTACTATAATTATCGTTACTGTGCTCATGCAGACTGTGACAGCCAGTGTATTGAAGGTACATTGGCTCCCTACCGACTTTTGCGTTCCCAAGTCCCCCAGGATGATTATGAGATCATGCCTGGGGCACGCATCTATGGTTCTAGCGAGGCGGCCGTAAAACAGGTCCTTCTCCTCTTCCTCTTTCTCTTCGGTAGGGGCGTGAACGTTTATGAGGCTTATATTGAAGAATTTGCCTCGCATGCGCAGGGTGCATAGCCTATCGTTTATAGCCTTGAAATCCATGATTTCGGGTTTCAACCGAGGACCTACGGCGAAACCCGTTCCGAGCACGCGGTGGCGGTCGTGGCAGCTGTAGTAAATGTCGTAGCAATGCTTACCACGCCTGTTCTGCACACCGTTCCCTAGCCAACGAATCTCTTGTAGAGCTACGAGGTCCATGCTCAGTGTTGCTAGGGCGTCATAAAGTTTTTTCAAGGCTCCGGCTTCGCTTAGAGTGCGTACGTTCCATGAGCCCATTTTTAGAGTATTCCTGGGGCATTGCGTAGGGTCAGTATCGTTGAAGTAAGTGGCTATAGCATCAATTATGGCTATAACGAACACTATTTTTGCTCTAAAACAGTCTATTTGTATTCTAAAACCGCGGGAGGATTTTTCATTTTAAATATGAACATTTTGACACATTTGTGCTTCATTAGCTCCATACTGCTCACTTCCGTTTGTTAAATATCACCCTTTTAAATTGTGTTACCAAGATTTTTGGTATCTCTTACCATTTTGCTAAGAGCGATTTTCAAGCACCTAACCAAAATTTTATCTCAAAATCAATTTTGGTGCAAAATATTAGTTATTTAACGACTACACATCAAAATCTACCTAAACTTCATCGAAAATATGCCTTTTTCCGTAGGTTCATTATTGGTACAACTAACTTTCGTTGTACCAAATATCGTACAATTACCAAATGCGCACTTGTTCTTCTCTGATCGATATTTAGAGCATAATTGACTGGAAGTATCTTCAAGATAGTTGGGCAATGGCTACAATTCTTCTTCGATTTAAACCAATTCAAACAGGCCACCCTGATTTGCGCTCCTCTGTATCTCGTGCTGAAATGGTAGCTAGCTTCGGTATAGCTTCCAAATGAAGAAATATGAATAATTATCAGGAGATATAAATTGTGTTCAAATATGGTGTTATCAGTAGAATAAGTCTCTAATTTTTTAGAAGAGCTTATTTCAGCCACACATACAACAGTGGAGGGGGGTAAATTATTACATCGCTCCATCAATTGTACGATTAATTGAGCGTGGATATCAATGCAGCTAGTGATACTAAACGGAGATTTGAGACTGTTAATTTTACTTTTTTAATGGTGTTTGTGGTAGTGAGCTTCTAACGATAGCGATCGTTAGATAAGTATTGGTTCTGTGTCATCGAACACAGCAGCCGAGAGTGCGATGAGCACATAATAAAGAGAGCACTTGATAGTTATCAACCGAGCAAACCACACGTGTTTTATTGAGTACCACAAATTGGCGACGAGAATTGGGTTTTATTTTTCTATTGAGAAGAACAAAAAAAGGAGTTCAGTGCAAACGAGTTCAAATGCGGTGAGATAAAGCACACACAGGACACATGGGCTGGTATTATTGAATCCGTTCGTAGCGGCGGCGTACGTCCCGACACTCATTTTCCTAACGTACTAGATGGTTGCTACAGTTATTCACCGCGGCGTTGTAGGGCCGGGCTCTTGAGATGTGTTGCCATCCCTAGAATTTCATGTGAGCGCCGTACGTTCCCGCTACGAACGGGTTTAATAATACCAGCCATGGTGTAGAAGTGATCGCGTATGAGCGTATAAGCGAGGTGTGGAAAAAAAGGACGCATCGCATTTGTAAGCAAAACAATAGAAAAAAAACTGCGTCTAGTAAGCAGCGTGGAAAAATTGTGTCTTGTAAGCTGCGAAAAAAAAACTGCGTCTAGTAAGCAGCGTGGAAAAAAACTGCGTCTAGTAAGCAGCAAGAAAAATCAGGTAGAAAGTGCTCACATGAAATTCTAGAGATGGCAACACATTTCTTGAGCCCTGTCCTACAACGCCGCGGTGAATAACTGTAGCAACCATCTAGTACAGCGGTCGGCAAACTTTCAAGGCAAAGGGCCAAATTTAGTAAATGATCGATAGCCGCGGCCCAGGAGCGGGCTTGTTGATTATCCCATCCGTCCACGCAGACGCTTAAGTTTAACACCTCTATCAGTAGAACTCTTACCAAAATAGTGAACCAACCTCGTTGAGAAGCGAGTGCGATCAAAGAATGGCAACCCGTAGCGTCTAAAATGGACTCCGTGCAGAAGTTTGTGGACGTCGTATAAGCCCGTTTCTGCATCTTGGTAGCCAATATCTTGGCGCTATTAGGCAGCAATCAAAGCATTGAAAGAAAGCCCAGTTCCATTGTTAAGGTTGCAGAAGAAGCTTAAAATGAAGACAGATGGAGAAGTGGCTACATTACTGCGTTAGCTGGGCCAGGAGATCGATGCAATCGGCCACACAGTGAAATAGTACCTGGGAAACATGAATAAACAGATCAGGAAGTAGCAATCATGTCGAAAAATAAAAATCGAAGGTAGAACTTAAATCATGCCGACTTACATATCTTAGTCGGCCATGGCAAAAATTCTAGATACAGGGTTTCCCACGATTTATTGGTCTGTTCTCAGAATTATTTGTGCTCGTCACACGATTATATGGGAAAAAAATATGGGAAGCGACTAAAAAATTAAGGGAACCAACCAATAAATCGCGAGAAAGCCCCGTAACTTACAAAACACAGCTCGCAAAGTCTTAGATTCATTTGTGCAAGTTAGCTTAAATAATTACCTTTGAAATGATGTACATGTAAAGAAACTATACCTGCTAGTTTTTTTTTCTGCAATAAGCCAAAAAAAGTAAATTTTTGCAAACGTTATGAAGACTGATTGGTCCGTCTTTCCATAGTACTCTAGTTAAAGTTGAAAGAGTAAGATGGTATAAAATGGCATACTAAAAGATCTTCGTTAATTTATATACGAATAGTTTCTTCCCATCTTTCAAAATCAGTCAAATCCTTTCGCGGGCCGGTTTGAATGTTGCGGCGGGCCGCATTTGGCCCGCGGGCCGCATTTGGCCCGCGGGCCGGACTTTGCCGACCGCTGATCTAGTACGTTAGGAAAATGAGTGTCGGGACGTACGCCGCCGCTACGAACGGATTCAATAATACCAGCCATAGGCAGAAAAGAGCATCTGATAGTGTGCGTGCCAGAATCGCGGCTAGAGAGCGGCGATCAAGCTGCGTCGTGCGGTAGTGTGAGTAAGCGTGTGACGGGGGTAGATAACAAGAAAAGATAGAGAGAGAGAGAGAGAAAGAGAGAGAGAGAGAGAGAGAGAGAGAGAGAGAGAAATGGGTGATACGAATCTACAGTAGAACGTCGATTATCCGGGAACGGATTAACCGGCGGGCGGTTTAACCGTGAGCATAAATGTGACAGCTGTTCAAGCGTACAGCGAACATTTGCAGCGTTAGCCAAGTGGGCAACCAGTGTTTTGTACAGCTCTGTAGTGTCTAGTGGTGTTTTCGAAATTCATTTTTGTTCATGAACAGTTGTAAAACCTATAGTTATTGATTAAAATAATATTCTACTAACGATTTATCGATTGATTCAAAGTAAATTTATCATAAAACTAGTGTATTTTATAATTTTTATATGAATATGACATTTCTTGGACCATTATCCGTGCAAATCGATTAACCGGCAACCGTAAGGTCCCGAGCTACCCGGATAATCGACGTTCTACTGTATTTGCAAAATTACCGCCGCTCGGCATAGCGGGCGTATCATTGATTGATATGAGAAAAGTATGGGTAACCTGGAAGCGAGGATTTGAAATTTGGCTTTGCGCGGCAAAGATCAGCGATGGGACGGAGAAAAAAGATCTTTTGTTAGCTGTTTTGTGGCTCATTTGAGCTACAGGAAATCTTTTTTAGTATTCCTGATGCCGATGTGGGTGAAAATGTGGAACAAGGAATCGATCCTTACGCGGTTGCAATTGAGAAATTGGATGAATATTTTGCCCCTCAACGACACGAGGCACATGAAAGATTCCTTTTTTGGGATATGAAACCTTAACCAGAAGAATCCATTGATAAATTTTTGATTCGTGTCCAAGCACATGGAGCTAAATGCAATTTTGGGAAAACGGCATTGGAAAGCTCAGGAATCGCGGTGGTAGATAAAATGCTACAGTTCGTACCGAACCAATTAAGAGTTAGGTTGCTTCAAGAAAAAGATCTTTCGATAGAAGAGTTAGTTTTACAGGTTAATTCCTATGAAGCCTCTCGTTCCGCAAACGATCAAATCAGTGGTAACGCTAATAACACTCGTCCGGCGAATAAACAAGCATCAGATAATATAAACTATATAGTAGCACCTTGCGGATGCTGTGGATTGTCGCATAACCGAAGAACCTGTCCAGCACGAGACAAGACGTGTGCGAAGTGTGGGAAACGTGGCCATTTTGCAGGAGTGTGTCGCTCTACTTCATTTGCGGCAAAAAGTGAGCATTTCAATCAGAATGCATTTAAAAGATCGCACGGCAATACTAAATCATTAAATACGGGACCAGCTACAAAAAGGAAGTTTTCTCGACAAATTCAAAAAATACACGCTTTGGAATACGAAGAGGAGGAAACTAATACTGAGCTGGTTGAAATGGTTTCATCGGAAAATGATTCGGATGGGTTAATTTGGACAAAAGTAGGAGGAATTTTAGTTGAGATGCAAATAGATTCAGGAGTAAAATCCAATATCATTGATGATAAGACATGGAAATCGATAAAGAATAATGGCATCAAAACCATCGGAGAAATAAGAGCTCCGGATCGGAAGTTTAAATCATATAATGAAACAAAAGTAATTGTAATGTTTGACGCAGAAATAGCCATATCACATGGAGATAAAGAACTAAAAACCGTTTCTCGTTTTTATGTCGTTGAAAATGGAATCAACCGCAACCCCATCTGGACAGTTGGGAGTATTGTTTGTAGGATTACCGAGTCAGCGTGAGTTGATTCATAGTGTAGACAGTTGCCGGCAATTTCCTTACATCAAGGGAGTTAAAATAAATATCCCTATAGACAGGACGGTGAGACTTGTAGCACAGCGATTACGACGGCTACCTTTACCGACATTAGAAAAGGTAGATAAAAAACTCGATGAGTTATTAGAAAAGGATGTTATTGAAAGAGTTACCGAGCCAAGCCAATGGGTCTCTCCGATGGTCATAGTCGTCAAAGATAGTGGCGACATACGGTTGTGCATTGACATGCGACAACTCAATAAAGCAATTTTACGCGAATCACAATCATTGCCGACAATCGAAAAAATACGATGGAAGATGAATGGGAAAAAGTTTTTCTCACGGTTGAATGTCAAAGATGCTTTCACCCATTGACCACATTTATTACCCATCGAGGTCTTTTTAGATATAAAAGGTCACTATTCAGAATATTCTGTGCCCCAGAAAAATTTCAAAAGATAATGGAGCAAATTCTGGCGAATTGTAGTAACACTACAAATTTAATCGATGATATTATCGTTACGGGGAGCACTTATCAAGAGCATGACAAGGCACTCAAGAGCATGACAAGGGGAAAGTGTTGAATAGGCTAAAGGAATTTGGTATTTTACTAAACCAGTCGAAATGCGAATTCAAGTTAAATGAAATAGAGTTTGTCGTGTTGTAACGCAGTAAATGTGGACTATTCTCTTCTAGTGATGAAAGCGAACTAAACCTTTATTGAACATTTATATGACTACTATGATGAAAGAATCAATCATGCATGCTTGGATTCCTTCACTCCTCCTCAAGCTGCAAGTCCCAACTTCTTACAGCAAGTTTCCAACTTCACTTTTGACAATGGCTTTGTCAACGCGTCAGCAATCATACGTTCGGAAGGGCAGTATTGAACCTGTATAACGTTGTTATTCACCAGGTCCCAGGACATATTCCGCTTCGGTCGACGAAAGGGTCACGCACTGCTGCTTCCGAGCTGACCACGAAATCGATCCACCTAAATGAAAAATGAATCCCGAGTTCGATTTTCGATCTTGATGGTCGCCCGCCCAGTCGGCATCAACGTATGCTTCAAGCTGCCCATCTTCACCAAGTTTCAATTTCAGATCTGCTGTTGAATTCAGATATCGCAATGTTCTCTTGGCTTCCGTCCAATCAGCTTGGCAAGAATTGCTCACCTTGCGCCCCAGGATGGATGCACTGATGGCAATGTCGGGCCGCGTGTTGACCGCAACGTACAGCAAAGCACCCACCAAGCTTTGGAAATCGTCTTTTCGAGGCATTGGTTTCTCCTCCTTTTGCTGTTTTTTCGAGTAACCGGGGTCCATTGGAATACGGGATGGTCTTGCATCTTTTTGTCCGAATCTTTTAGCAATCCTACGAATGTACGAGGCTTGATCTAACAAATATTGCCCATTCTGTCCTCGTTCGATTCGAATACCCAGATAATTCCTTACATCGCCCAGGGTGGTTATCTTAAAATGTCGTTTCAAAGTGGTTTCGATGTCTTCATACTCTCTGTCCTCAGAGCAAGCAATAAGCATGCCATCCACATACAACAGTAGGAATGACCATCGATCACGCTTGTTCTTCACAAACAGCCAAGGATCTGCTTCTGAAGAATGGAACCCCAAATTCCGAAGCACTTCGGTTATAGTTTGGTTCCATACTCTTCCTGCTTGCTTCAAACCATCTTCTTCTTCTTCTTCTTTTGGCTCAACAACCGATGTCGGTCAAGGCCTGCCTGTCTTGTGGGCTTGGCTTTCAGTGACTAATTGATTCCCCCCATAGCAAGATAGTCAGTCCTACGTATGGCGGCGCGGTCTATTTGGGGATTGAACCCATGACGGGCATGTTGTTAAGTCGTACGAGTTGATGACTGTACTACGAGACCGGCTGCTTCAAACCATAAAGACTCTTTTTCAGCAGACACACGTCATTTTTTTGAGCCAATTTCAAATCCAGTCGGTTGTTTCATATAGATTGTGTTGAGAAAGCAACATGTGTGCAATGAACACATCATAGTAGTCTTTAGAAAATGTTTAATATTGTCAGTCTAGTTTAAAATACATTACATACAAGTTCATTGTTTAGTTTCTGCTCCTCCTTTTATTCCACTGTGTTATAACTCCGCTTAAAGAGGTTATGGGCCCAGAAGTACTGTCGAACAAGTGTTAAGTTTGTGTTATATTGAAGTAATAATCTTTCGAAAATTTTAAACTGTGTTATAACTCCGCTTAAAGAGGTTATGGGCCCAGAAGTACTGTCGAACAAGTGTTAAGTTTGTGTTATATAGAAGTAATAACACCGACAAACCGACGTGACACTTCGAACAAAATGAGCTTCAAAATTTGTCTCCTGATTTCAAATGAAAATACGTTAAACACTAGCGCCATCTCTATAATGATTCGCTTACTACACTGATACAGAGAAGAAACTGCTAAATCCCCTTTTTGTTTTTCTTCGCAAATTCCAATGCGTATTGTTTTATGTACTTCTCACATCTTTTGCATTGATTTGGAAACTTATAAAATGATTTTCCTGGGTGTTTTGTCCAAAAATTCTCACAAAATCTTGCCTCACACTTCCTTCGCAATTTGTATTTAGAAAAGTTGTTTACATCGAAGCAGCAGTGAACAGAGCTTACTTTGACAGAAGTGATCGCCTCACTGGTAAATGACAGTACTTTCGTGTGGGACACTTTTGTAACGCCAGTTTCACGTCGGTTTGTCGGTGGTAATAATCTATCGAAAATTTCAAACTGTGTTATAACTCCGCTTAAAGAGGTTATGGGCCCAGAAGTACTGTCGAACAAGTGTTAAGTTTGTGTTATATTGAAGTAATAATCTATCGAGAATTTTAATCTTGAAGAAACACTGAAAACTTAAATCTAGAAACATGTCTGAATCACACGTCACCATTGAAAAATTAAACGATCAAAATTACGCAATATGGAAATTCAAGATGGAACTTTTGTTAGCAAGGGAAAAGGTGCTGACTGTCGTGAAAGATTCGAAACCAGAAAGTCCCGACGCTGCATGGATTGCGAATGATGAACGTGCTAGGGCACTGATCGGTCTGTCGTTGGACGACAGCCAACTCATCCATGTCATGCAAACGAGTTCATCGAAAGATATGTGGGATGCCCTAAAAGGCTATCATGAGCGTTCATCTTTGTCCAGCAAAATACACGTCATGCGAAAAATGTTTGCCACAAAAATGACTGAAGGTGAAGACATTTCTAACCATCTCAAAGAACTATGTCCCTGCGACTTCGTTTAATTGCGCTGGGAGAAGAAATGAAAGATCCATCCTTTGTCGCGTTAATGTTGTCCAGTTTGCCAAAATCCTTTGATGGTTTGATCGTGGCTTTGGAAAGTAGGCCTGATGAAGATCTTACGGTGGATTATGTAAAAGGCAAATTGTTGGATGAAGGAAGACGTCGAGCAGATGGTGCAGATGAAGATAAAGCGTTACTATCTGGAGGAAAAAACAACACGAAATTTTGGAAGGACAGGAAACAAACAACCAACAAGGAAAAACAGTGCCATTATTGCAAGAATTATGGGCACATAAGAAAAGACTGTAGAAAATGGGCTGCAGACAAAAGAAGTAAACTAGATGGTGAAAGCGTCAACGTTGCTAATGAAGACAATCGAGAGGAAGTATGTTTGTTCATTGGAGAAGGAAACGAAACTGGACCATGGTGTTTCGATTCTGGTGCAACTTCTCATATGACGAACGATGCGTCTATTTTGAAATTAATAGATAAATCAAAGCAATCCTCGATTTCATTAGCGAACGGAGATTCCATCAAGTCAGCTGGTGTCGGAAGCTGCAAATTGTTTTCCATGGATGGAAACGGAAAACGCAAGAAAGTTTCCTTGGACAAGGTGTGTCATGTACCATCTTTGACGACAAACCTATTATCTGTAAGTAAAATTATCGATAATGGATTCGAAATGCTTTTCGATAGGTATGGATGTCGTGTCCTGAAAGGAAAACAAGTATTGCTGATTGGTGAACGTAAAGGTGGTCTGCATTATCTAAAACAGACTGAACAAGCCATGTTGGTAGATAAAAACCATGAAGCTTCCTGTATACACCTATGGCATCGTCGATTTGGCCATCGTGACATAGAAGCCATAATGAAGATTGCGCGGAACAATTTGGGAAGCGGCTTGAACATCAACCGATGTCATGTGAAATCCATTTGTGGATCATGCAGTGAAGGGAAGATGAGCCGTGATCCTTTCCCAAATTCTTCATCTTCAAGGACATCTGGTGTTGGCGAACTGATACATACGGACTTGGGAGGACCGTTTGAAGTATCAACAGCCCGAGGAAGCCGATATTTTATGACTTTGGTTGATGATTTTAGTCGGTATACATTTATCTACCAGTTGAAAAACAAGTGTGAGACAGAAAACCGGATCAGAGAATATTGCGCCATGATGAAAACACAGTTTGGACACTATCCGAAAGTCATCAGATCGGATGGTGGTGGTGAGTACAGGAGCAATTCTGTAAAGGAATTTTTTGTAGATCACGGCATCGTGCATCAACAAACTGCCCCATATTCTCCACAACAAAACGGCGTGGCTGAACGTAAGAACCGGTACCTCGTTGAAATGATGAGATGCATGTTGACAGAATCGAACATGGACAAGGTGTTCTGGGGTGAAGCGATCACTACTGCCAATTATTTACAAAATCGCTTGCCATCCTCCTTACTGGAATCGACACCTTACGAAATGTGGCACGGAAAGAATCCTTCGTATGAACATCTTCGAGTATTTGGTTCAGAAGCTTTCGTACACATTCCTAAAGAAAAACGGCGTAAGTTGGATAAAAAGGCTGAAAAGTTGGTGTTCGTCGGATACGCGGACAATCAGAAGGCCTATCGATTCGTAAACCTGGAGACGAAAACAATTACCATTAGTCGTGACGCAAAATTTTTAGAACAATGCGAGGTTGAGAAAATTGGAACAAAACCGAAACCAACGACATCAGGAGGAGTAGTGGTACTGCCACTTGGATCAACTCCTTCATTATGTCGCGCAGAAGAAACTACCACGAGAGAAAACATCGTTCAAATGGAGGCTTCTGCTAAATCCTCCTGCATTAGGGAATCGAACATGAACGATACTGTAGATGAACTTGATGTTACACCATACAACAGTGCATCTGATGGCGAACTATCAGATGAACCAGGGGCTATTGAAATGCATCAAAGTGTACGTAGGTCCACGCGAACAACAAAAGGCATCGCACCTGTTCGATTCAGGGAGGAAAGTTATATGGCGGGATCTTCTGAACCTAACGAAGAACCCAGAAATTTGAAAGAAGTTTTCGTCTGTGAAGCGCGCGAAAAATGGATATCGGCAATGGAAAATGAACTGAAATCACACGAAGAAAATGGAACATGGGATGCATTTGTAGAGCTACCTGCTGGCAGAAAGGTTGTTGGTTGCCGCTGGATTTTTAAGTTGAAGAGAAATGCAGCTGGACAAGTAATCAAACACAAAGCTCGTCTAGTGGCGCAAGGCTATTCTCAGCAATTTGGCGAAGACTATGATCAAGTATTTGCTCCGGTCACAAGCCATACAACATTTGGTTTGATGCTCGCTATAGCTTCTAAAACACAGATGAAATTACGGCATTTAGATATTAAAACGGCCTATTTATATGGTGATCTAGATCAGGAGCTTTTTATGCGACAACCACTTGGATACGAGATAAAAGGCAAAGAGCATTTGGTTTGTCGATTGAAAAAGAGTATTTATGGTCTGAAACAATCAGCTCGATGTTGGAACCAGAAACTGCACGGTGTTCTGCTAGAGATTGGCTTCCAACAAAGTGCTGCTGATCAGTGTCTGTACATTAAAACTGAAGATGGAAAAAGAGTCTACATTTTAGTGTACGTGGATGATATGATAGTCGGTTGTGTGGACGAGACTCTCATTGATTCTGTGTATCACGCTTTAACCGAACATTTCGAAATGACGGACCTGGGACCAGTTAGTTACTTTCTGGGAATGGAGGTTAAATATGAAAAAGGTAACTACAGCGTCAGCCTCGAAGGTTACATTGAAAAATTGATTCGTAAGTTCGGATTGAGCGAAGCAAAAACTGCGAAAACACCGATGGATGAAGGATTTTTGAAGCAGCAAAACTCAAGCTCTATTTTGAAAGACTCTACTCAATATAGAAGTCTAGTTGGTGCTCTTCTATACATATCGGTGTGTACGCGACCAGATATTGCTGTAAGTACGGAAATACTTGGTCGTAATGTTAGTAATCCTACTGAATCATGCTGGGTTGCGGCTAAGCGTGTTGTAAGATATTTAAAAGCAACTAAACATTTTAAGCTCACTTTCAAAAAAGCTGGTAGCGATTTGATTGGTTATTCTGATGCTGACTGGGCAGGTGATACTATAACAAGAAAATCGACTTCCGGATATGTGTTTTTCTATGCTAGTGGAGCTGTGTCATGGGCCAGTCGCAAACAAACCAGCATTGCATTATCGTCGATGGAATCAGAATATATTTCCTTAAGTGAAGCTACTCAAGAACAAATGTGGCTTACTCGATTGATGAAAGACTTAGGAGAACATATTGAAAACCCCGTTAAAATCTTTGAGGATAACCAGAGTTGCATTTGTTTCGTCAACTCTGATAGAACCAATCGATCGAAACACATTGAAACAAAAGAACACTTTGTCAAACAACAGTGTGAATCTAGAAAAATGATGCTTGAATATTGTCCCACGGAAGAGATGGTTGCGGACATTCTAACGAAACCACTAGAAGCAACAAAACAAAGAAAATTTACGGAGATGTTAGGGCTTCATGGCACACGTTGAGGAGGAGTGTTGAGAAAGCAACATGTGTGCAAAAATAAAAGTTTAATATTGTCAGTCTAGTTTAAAATACATTACATACAAGTTCATTGTTTAGTTTCTGCTCCTCCTTTTATTCCATTGCGTTATTACTCCGCTTAATAGATTGTCTCTGCCAGGTCTCCATACAAGTATGCCGACTTAACGTCCACATGTTTCACAATCAACTTTCTTCTAGCAGCGAATGATAACAACGTGCGAAAAGTGGTCTGCTTCGCCACGGGGCCAAAAACTTCGTCATAGTCCGCATCATACACTTGACTGAAACCTTTTGCAACAAGTCTTGCCTTGTATTGGACTATTTTGCCGTCGCCGTCCATCTTTCTTTTAAAAACCCACTTACTGCCCACAGCTTTGCGATCTTTTGGCAAAGAAGCGATTTCCCATGTGGCATTTTCGTGCAAGGACTTGATCTCCTCCTCCATTGCACGCTTCCACAAGTCTCGATCTGGGCAACTCATGACTTCTTCAAATGTACGGGGCTCGCTGGGTGATTAAAATTCTTTCATTTGAGGATATTCTTACCATTCCACTTGTTTCTCGGAAACGTTGAGGTGGTACACCCTTTGTGCTACGGGATGATCGTTGAACCGTCAGCTCCTCAGCTGCCCTTTCGAGAGTGTGTCTATCATCACCGTCGTCTTTGTTCGTAGTATCGCACATACTGGAATCCGTATCCGTTAGCTCCTCCTCAACTAGAGTTTCATCGGTGCTGTCTTCTTCTTCAGATTCTAGACGATCACCGACATCGTCATCGAAATCGGAATCGTCATCAAAAGGCAAATTATCGTCGAATTCGTACTCAACAATTTGAGGATTCGTCTTTTCCGAACGATTAATCGCGTCATGTTCGAAATCCTCCATTTCGATAAATTTCATAAATCTTATTGGTGGTAGGATCTACAAAACGAAACGCTTTATGATTGTCAGCATATCCTACAAACATAAGCTTCTTCCCCTTTGGATCGAGTTTACTGCGCTTCTCAGCTGACACATGAACAATAGCTGAGTAACCAAAGATGTGCAGATTACTGTAGTCCGGTTGCTTCCCATACCATAATTCAAACGGCGTCTTCTCGATAGACCTCGGTGACGAAATGTTTTGGAGATATACTGCTGCATTGATTGCTTCGGCCCAAAAACGATACCCTAGTTTCGCATCAATCAACATGCAGCGAGCCATTTCTACCAACGTCCGATTTTTTCGTTCAGCAACTCCATTTTGTTGCGGGGAGTAACCTGCTCTAAACTGCGGAACGATTCCTTTGGCCCAATAGAATTGACCCAAACGTTTGCTTTTATACTCACCGCCTTGGTCTGATGATGATGATGAGGATGAGAATTGGATTCCTTCCAAAACGATTATGGACCATAGTGACATACTCTTCGATCACTTCAGCTGCTTCAGATTTTCGTTTCAAAAATACACCGTCGTATAGCGACTAAAATCATCAATCATTGCTAAGAAGTAGCGTGATCCACCTGACGTCACTGTATTCATGGGACCACAGATGTCCGTGTGTACCAGGTTCAAAACCCTCGTTGATTGTCTTTCCGTAATCGGCGGGAAGGGTTTTCGAGCAATCTTCCCTTCAACACAACACTCACAGATCTGGAAAATGTCGCATTTCTTGATAGAAATTCCCTTCGCCAAGCCTTCACGCGCAACTCGCTGAATTGCGTTAGGGTCCCGGTGCCCTAGCTTGCGATGCCATGAATGAATGCAGTCTTTCGTGTGATGAACAACCTTCATGTTTCGTTCCATACTGCTTTTCAACTGATACAGTCCATCTTTTTCTTTAGCAACCGTTGCTAGGATACCTTCGCATTCCACTACACAGCCTCGGGTTTCATCAAACGTTACCTTCGCTCCTTTGTTGACGAGTTTTCCAACAGAAATCAAATTCGACTCTAATTCCGGGACATAATACACGTCGTTCAGAGTAATCTTCCGTCGATCTCCATTTTCGTCATAGTAGTACAAATGACCGGAACCAACACCCTTGACAACCGTCTCATTGCCATCGGCTAGAGTGATGCTCACACCTGTGCTTTGTTTGAGCTCATCAAAGAATGCTCGATCGCAACACATATGTGAGGTGGCTCCAGAGCCAATTATCCAAGACTTCGGTTGCTCTCGTTTCTTGGATACCACGCCTACTGTAAACGAAAATTCAGAAAAATTTGCTACTTTACCCTTAGGCTTGGGCTTCAAAGACTCTCTTTGTCCACCGAAAGAAGATTTTTTTTTCATTTTTCCTCGAATAATCACGCATCGTAGTAGATGTAGGCGTATTATTCGATCCCATCGGACAATCACGTTTCATATGCCCGGGTTTTCGACATTGATGACACGTAATCTTCTGCTCAGGACCAACGCGTAAGATGGATTCGCTTTGATGGGATTTCTCCATCTTTTTCTGCGCTTCATCTAACAGCTTACTTTTCACCAGTTCCATGGTCAGGTCGTCGTCCGAACGAGTTTCCAACGTCGTTGTGAGATGATCGTAGGATTCTGGCATACTTTTCAGAACCATGGCCACTTTCAAGCTCGAATCCAGTTCCTGGCCCGCGTTCATCAGACTTGAGAAAAGTTCATCCATTCGAAACAAATGCGCCTCCATGTCACCGCTTTCGTCGTACTCCGCCTTGCAGAGTTTCTTCAGGAGCGATACCTTAGTAGACATCGTCGTTTTTTGATGATGTTTCTGGAGTGCATCCCACGTACCTTTGGCCGTCTTGCAGTCACGGATCAAAGGGTGCTGGCAGTCATCCACAAGAAGAGCGATCGTAGCCCGGGCTTTAGCGTCACCTTCCTTCCAGGATTCGGTCAATGGTTCAGGGGCGGCCGTTGACACGAACTTCCACAGGTTTTCCCGGACTAGCAACATTTCGACTTTGAATCGCCATGTTTCATATCCACCGCTACGCAGCTTCTCGATACAAAACTTTCCGCCATCCATTTCAAATGTTACTTGCTTCTAAAATAGTTCGCCTGGGCCCATAACCTGTTGTAACACAGTAAATGTGGACTATTCTCTTCTAGTGATGAAAGCGAACTAAACCTTTATTGAACATTTATATGACTACTATGATGAAAGAATCAATCATGCATGCTTGAATGGAATGAGTCCATCTCTGAGTAAAATTGAAGCTATAAAAACTTTTCGACGGCCAAAGAATGGCGAGGAAGTGCGCAGTTTTTTTATGGCTTGTCACTTACATCGGTAGCTTCATTCCAGATTTAACCACAGTATCATTTCCACTCCGCGAGCTCACTAAGCAAAACGTACCATTCACATGGAGAAATGATCAAGAAAAGGCATTTAATGAACTTATCCGATCGGTAGCAAATATTGAAACACTCGCTCATTTCGATAACCATAAAACCATAAGTTATAGCAGATGCTCTACGGTCGGATTAGGAGCAGTTTTAATACAATTCTACGAAGGTCAACCTAAAGTAATTGCGTATGCTAGCAAAAGCCTAACGAATACAGAGTGTCGGTATGCACAGACGGAAAAAGAAGCATTAGCATTGGTATGGGCAGTACAACGATTCCAAATTTATTTATTCGGTATAAGGTTTGAATTGGAAACTGACCATAAACCACTCGAATCGATATTTGCACCTAATTCATCGCCATGCTTACGAATTGAGCGATGTGTTTTACGACTCCAAGCCTTTAGTTATGACATAGTGTACCGTAAAGAAAAAACAAATATTGCTGATCCGTTGTTTCGACTATCATGCCCCACAGAAATCAAAGAATTTGATCCGGACTCTGATATCTACATTCGCAATATAATAGAGCATACGGCAGTCGATGTAGACGAAGTAGAAAAGGCTTCCGCGGATGACGAAGAAATGCAAGCATTAAGAGAGTCAGTGAGGTGTGGGAGATGGAATTATTCTAACGCTGTCTTAAAACCATACCATTCATTCCGGTTGGAATTAGGTACAGTAGGGGACATCGTCATTCGAGGAAGTAAATTGATAATTCCAAAACAATTGAGACAAAGATTACTCGAACTCAGCCACGAAGGGCATCCGGGAAGGACTAAAATGCAGCAAAGACTGCGAACCACCTGTTGGTGGCCTGGTATGGACGAATCAATTATCCGTATGGTCGACAGCTGTACGGGATGTCGGTTGGTAAGTCAGCCAGACCGTCCAGAACCAATGACGAGGAGACCGTTACCAATCAAGCCGTGAGTTGACGTAGCGATAGACTTTTTAGGTCCACTGCCGTCAGGTAACTATCTGTTGGTAATAATAGATTATTTCAGTAGATATAAAGAGATTGAGATAATGAGAAAAATCACGGCTAGCGAGACAGTTGAACGGTTGGAGAAAATCTTTATAAGGTTAGGATACCCGAGGACAATTACATTGGACAACGGAAGGCAACTTGTTAGCACGCACTTCGAAAGTTACTGTACAACAAAAGGAATAGTTCTCATCAAAACCACTCCATACTGGCCTTAGGAGAACGGTTTAGTTGAACGGCAGAATAGATCTTTGGTGAAACGTTTGAAAATTAGTCAGGCGGAGAATAGTGACTGGAAAACCGATTTGGGGAAGTACCTTTTGATGTAATATACCACACCTCATAGTAGCACAGGCAAGACACCGACCGAACTGATGTTTGGACGGACAATCCGAACTAAAATTCCCTCCTTGCAAGATATTTGCACGAGCCCTGCAGTGGATTCGACAGACTTTAGAGATCGAGATCAAAGAAAGAAGGAGGAAGGGAAACTAGCGGAAGATCAACGGAGAAGAGCTAAGTGTTCAAACATTGAACTGGGCGACAGAGTTCTTGTGAAAAATAGTATTCCTACAAATAAACTCAGTACTAATTTCAACCCGACCGTGATGACGGTAATAGATAAGAGTGGCCCAAGGGTTACCGTGAAAGACACTGAGGAAAAGTTTATGATAGGAATTCAGGACACTTGAAAAAGATAAACTGCCCAAGTCACACAAATGAGCAAGAACGCACGCATGAATCTGTGTTTCAGGAAACCCCACTTAAGAAATCTAGACCACATCGAGCACTAAAACGTCCAAGGAGATATTTGGATTAATTATCTATGTGGGAGTATTGCATACAGAAAACAAATGAACTCAAGAGAAAGAGAAGTAAACTTTTGCACATTAAGACAATTCAGTTATCTAACACAACGGGAGATGTGGTAGTGAGCTTCTAACGATAGCGATCGTTAGATAAGTATTGGTGCTGTGTCATCGAACACAGCAGCCGAGAGTGCGATGAGCACAGAATAAAGAGAGCACTTGATAGTTATCAACCGAGCAAACCACACGTGTTTTATTGAGTACCACAGTGTTCACTTGCTTATTTATCTGCAGTTAACTTATTAGTACTTGATTCGTGTTTTCTGTTAACTCAGACATTTATCCAACTTTCTTAAATTGTAAACACAGTTTGAGTGCGAGAGCGAACAGCCACAAGGCGAAAGATTTAGTTTAACTATTTATTCTCCTGAAGACAAATAATAATCCAAATAAATCCAAATAAAATAGCAATAAACTTTAAAACGGTGTCACCTGCTGCTCGCTTCACTCGCTACTGGCTTGAATGACACAAATTTATGTTTGCTGTAAGTATCTACGAGTTTTGGCTAACAACCACAATTGGTACAGCTATAGCGAATTGCTAGGAACACTATAGCCATAATTAGTAACTTGAGATGCAATTTTTAAACGAAATTTTCTATAGTTTCGCTAAATTTTGAGTCAAAATAAAAAATGGTCTAGTCCCAAGCGCCACAGTTTAAGCTTAAACGACTGGAAAATTGAATATCCATAGAAAAAAAAAAGAAAGCTCCTCAGCTTCATTGGTTTGATCAATAGATGGCGTATTACAACTCATCATTATATTGCTATCCTTTTCTTGCAATGTGTTTCGACAAGTTTCATCTTATCATGACCTATAGCCTTCTAACTTTCTGAGCAAAAATCTATATGAATGGTTGTGTGGCCAGATACGTGGGTATCAACACAACGACCATCACTTAAATCTCACTTGCTTTAGTGCTGGTAGTTTTCGTTGGAGTTTAGTATTTAAACAATCGTATCGCCGTTCTAGTTCTAGCGATGCATAACTTCAATGCGAAACCATACAACAGTACAGAGGAAATGAGAAAGCTCTCCTCCAAGCGATGAAGCTCTCAACTGGTTGGGGTATCCCACCAACAGAGAGCGCCACCAGCTTTTTCGCTATTTTTAGAATGCATGAGTCGTTTGCCGTCTGCTAAACGAAGTCGTTCTATATTCCGTTTAGGTAGAGAACTTGAGTCGTTTAGAAGCCGTTTAGTGGTCGTTTAGTGGATTTGTGGCACTTGGGGTGTTCTACACATTATAAGCATCTAGAAAACATATAGACTTTTAAAATTTTACCCAATACATATTTTTACAGCAGTAAAATCGGTGTCTTGATGACATAATTTAGACATACAGTGGAGCGCCGTTTATCCGGGTACCTTTCATCCGGTTGTCCGTTTATCCGTGCTGTTGAAAAATGACAGTTCAATACATATATGACATTGCGTGCTGAGGAAGATATTTGAAATAACGGTTACCAGAGCATTTTCTCATAACAAAATGAGCTATAATTCATGGCACATTTCAAATATTCTCATTAAAAAACATGAAGCTTATAAAACTGGCTAGGTTTTACTGAAACATACTATTAATTTCTCAAAACAAACCAGGATTTTGTGATAAAATAAATACTTTGACTCATTATCCGTGTTATTCGACTATCCGTGCGAGGTCGAGCCCCGAAGAGCCCGGATAATCGGCGCTCCACTGTAATTGGTACACTTTCCCTAAACGCGTAAAAACTGTTTTGATTTTGATTACATATTTTTGAAAGAATTATAAAAAAATAAAAAAATGTGGCTGTGAACAGTGCTGCCAAATGCCACTGATAAAGTCACCAACACTCATGACTGAAACGAAGCTCAAATCAGCTCACGTACACAACTGAGATGATCAGAGGTGAACCTCAACCAGTTGGTGGATCAATCACATGCTTGGTGACATTTAGTTTAGCACCCAACTTTTGGTCACTCACTTGGTCACGACATTTTTGTCGGCGATAATCACGACATTCTTGGAATATACTTGGCGCGTGGGCTCTAGCAACAAAATGAGCATGCTTTCTACCTCTACCTGTTTAGATAATCTGACGGATAATACAGAGCGAGAAAACATGCTCATTTTGTTTCTTGGAACCACTCGCAAGCACGCATATCTCCCGTAACCATCGCGATGATCACCGACTGAAAATGTCGCGACCGAGTGACTGACCAAGAGTTGGTTGCACACAATGTCACCAAGCATGTGATGGTCGCACCAACTGTTTGAGGCTCGCCTCTGATCTTTGCAGTAGAGCTCGTGACGCTGAGATGATTTTATTTCAGCCGGAATTTGTCATGACTATGTCAGTGATATTTTGCTAAATTGATCACAGCAAAAAAAAGTCGTGAAATCACAGTGAAAAAGTCGACCAAGCGATGGTCGCAAACATGTCATGAGCATGTATTAGTCAAATCTATCGTTTTGAATATCACCTCTGAATATCACAATTGAGTGCGTGACGCTGATATGGATTTTGTTTCAGTCAGATTTTTTTATGACATCGACAGTGACATTTTGCAGCACTGATTATAGCACCCCGAGAACAAGTGATTTGCGATTTGTAGCATACTAAACACCGGAATTTTATTTTGCAAAACTTACTTTCCCATATCTGCTCGATAAACTTTCCCATATCTGCTCGATTAGTACTCGATACGACTGAAATTGTGGATTTGTGTGTGATCAAGTGTGTTGAAAGCGCTTAAATTTGGTGAGTTCGAAAATTAGACTTGCTTCTATCGATTGACGATGCCGTCGAGCTCATTTTACACACATAGCTTAGATTTTTGATGAAAAACAAAAGCTAATTTTGCGTGACGTTATTTTATAAAAAAATCAATATTATATAAGTATAAAATGGCTACCTGACCTATTACAACGATAGGAAACATCATTTTCAAGCGAATCTAGAAGAAAACAACGAAAAAGCCGCATCACAGTGGATTTTAAAGGCCTTTTTCTAAATTCCCTTAAACTGGTGCAGTTTAAGGGAAGTTTAAGGCTCCAGTTTAAGGGAATTTGCTCGAATTCCCGATTATTCGTGCTCGAAAATGTCAATTGCCCAATCACGTTTCATATGCCCGGGTTTTCGACATTGATGACACGTAATCTTCTGCTCAGGACCAACGCGTAAGATGGATTCGCTTTGATGGGATTTCTCCATCTTTTTCTGCGCTTCATCTAACAGCTTACTTTTCACCAGTTCCATGGTCAGGTCGTCGTCCGAACGAGTTTCCAACGTCGTTGTGAGATGATCGTAGGATTCTGGCATACTTTTCAGAACCATGGCCACTTTCAAGCTCGAATCCAGTTCCTGGCCCGCGTTCATCAGACTTGAGAAAAGTTCATCCATTCGAAACATCATTGCCCAATTGACATTTTCGAGCACGAATAATCGGGAATTCGAGCAAATTCCCTTAAACTGGAGCCTTAAACTTCCCTTAAACTGCACCAGTTTAAGGGAATTTAGAAAAAGGCCTTTAAAATCAACTGTGATGCGGCTTTTTCGTTGTTTTCTTCTAGATTCGCTCGAAAATGATGTTTCCTATCGTTATAATTGGTCAGGTAGCCATTTTATACTTAAATAATATTGATTTTTTATAAAATAACGTCACACAAAATTGGCTTTTGTTTTTCATCAAAAATCTAAGCTATGTGTGTAAAATGAGCTCGACGGCATCGTCAATCGATAGAAGCAAGTCTAATTTACGAACTCACCAAATTTTAGCGCTTTCAACACATTTGATCAGACACAAATCCACAATTTCAGGCGTATCGAGTACTAATCGAGCAGATATGGGAAAACAATTTCGAGCAAATGTCACTTGGGTGGGAAGGAACAAAAAATTGTCTAGGCTCACAAGCTCCTTGATGCGAGGGCTCTGGGACTGTGAACTTGCATGGCGTGCAAGCCCTCGTGCGCCCCAGTCCACAATGGGCAGTTTAGAACAAATTTCGGGATAAAATTATTTTTGCAGAAATTGTTAGTTTTTAACGTTTGTAGTAAAGTGTTATGATATTAAATAACATTTTATATGTAGTTTGCATCCATACCACTAGGTGGCGCTACATAAAATGGTGTTTTAAGGGATCTTTGCTTAGATTTATTAATGTTGTGTGTTTTTCTTCTTTGATTTATTGTTTCTAATAGTATGAACCATTTTAAAATATACTGTAATGTTCCATAATATATGAAAAACACATAATAATTTTGAATAAGATAATATTTTCTGCTTTGTATAGGACAATTGTAGGTAATTCTCATCACGGTTACTCACAGGTAGTACAAATGTTTAAAAAAAATAACATACACAACTTAGATGGATGCTATTACAAGCTCCTGACGTCTAGTTCACATTTCTAAAGACATGAATAAAGGCATTTAAATAATTAGATAGAGCAGGTACATTGAAATAAAGTACTTCTCAAATTCGTAATGAAAAGCAGCATATATTGTTTGTCTTTGAATATTCATCCAATACTTTTCCAAGTCCTGTACTGCCTTCAGAAGGGGTAATAAACTAAAAATCCGATGTTCTTGGTTTTACAACTATCCGAAAAAATCAGAATTCAACGATGCAGCTACAAACAAAGTATTTACTTCATTTGTAAAGTTAAACTCTGTCTTTGTTTTAGTATGTGTAGCTACTGATATTGAAGTGGTAAACGAATCAGAGGAATACAGCTCATTATACAAAATGTCCTTCTGGATGCATTTTCTTTCTTGCAAAATATTATTTGTAGCATACTCCCCTCTATCCTATAAAGTTAAGTTAGAATAGAAATTTACATATTAGATAAGTACATGTTGTGGACAGAAGGCTGCCTCATCCTGCCCAAAATTTATTTGTATATTTGTATATTTATTAAATGATCGACGGACCTCATAAGCCCTCTCGATATAAGTAAGGGTACAATAGGAATATAATACAAATAGTCACAGGCTTTACAATAACACAATAATAACAACAATAACAATTACAAGGACGCTAAAGATTCTGGCGAGAGGCGCGAAGTAAATTAATGCGACTCAACACATTTGCCATCGTCATGCCGGGCTCATACGCATCAGATTCCGCATTCAGAGCAAGACATATACGCAAAAACGGGTCTCGGGAGGCGAAGGCGGTCTTTGTCTCTGGGATGGCCAGCATCGCCCGAGGGCGGAGAGTTCTTGCAGGCACGTACAGCTGTATCGACGAGAGCAAAACCGGACAATCGATGCTACCATTGAGAAGCCCAACGATAAAAGCCAGGCTAGCATTTCGTATTCGGTCGTCGAGTTGGGGTAACCCGAGCAACAAACACCTTGTTGTGTAGTCGTTGTTGCTGCCCCACGAACGGAGCGTGAAACGGGCAGCCCTACGCTGGATGGACTCCAAGCGCGAACCCCCCGAGTAGAGGAGGGCCCCCACACAACGCTGCCATACTCCAGCACTGATCGAATAAGAGCACAATAAAGAGTTTTGGTGCAGATTGGGTCAGAGAGCACGCGAGTCATGTTAACGACTAAACCTAACAATTGACTGCATCTTGTCACAACGTGATCTAGGTGTTGCTCAAACGTGAGTCTCGCGTCGACGAAAACACCCAAGTCCTTGACACAATCGACTCTCTGTAAAGTTTGCCCGTTTAGCGTGTAGTCGAAATGCACTGGAGTGCGCGAACGGCTGATGGTGATGGTAACACATTTATCAACACAAATGGTTAAGGAGTTTCGCGTGCACCAGTTATCGAATTCTTCTAGTGAAGCCTGGAGTATGCGATGGTCGTCTGGTCCCTGGATTTGCCGAAAGATTTTGGTGTCGTCCGCATAGAGCAGGTGATTATCCGCAGGAAGGATCGTGGAGACAACATTTATATAAAGGACAAATAGTAAAGGTCCCAGATTGCTGCCTTGAGGGACGCCAGAAGAAGCACGGAGGGATCTAGATAAATGGAGCCCCATCCTAACGGAATAAGTGCGGCCCATTACGTATGATCTCAGCCAAGCAACTAGGGAATCTGGGAGGCCAAGTCTGTCGAGTTTTGCTAGTAATATGACGTGAGATATCCTATCGTAGGCGGCTTTTAAATCGGTGTAAATGACATCTACTTGAAGGCGAGCATCAATGGATTTATGGCAGCTACTGACGAATTGCATAATGTTTGTGGTTGTTGATCTGTAAGGAAAGGTGCATGAACGTAGTGATTCCTCGAAGATTTTTACTAGTATCGGAGCAATCGACGCAGTGCACTTTTTCAGGATCACTGCCGGGATGCCATCAGGGCCGGCGGTGTAGGACATCTTTAGGCGGTCTATGGCGCGAGTGACTGACGAGGTATTAATGACCGGAAACATGGGACGAAGTGCATCTGCGGGTGTGTTAGTAAGTGCAGCATGAAGAGCCTCGGGGTGCATGTTTTCAGAAACAAAAGTGTCCTCAAAACGTATAGCAAACAATTCGCACATATCTGGGAGTGTGCAAGCTCGGTTCCCCTTGTAGCGGATCAAACCTGGGAAACCGGAAGATTTGCGCTTATTGTTTGCGTAGGTCCAGAAGTGTTGAGGATGCACGCGCAACTTTTTTTCTATATTACGTAGGTACCTGCGGTGGCAGATTCTGTTATAACGTCGGTAAAGTGCGTGGACGCTATTGTGGTAAACCCACAAAGCGGGACACCTTCGATCACGCGAGTTACGATATGCAGCACGTTTCGCTCTTTTCAATGTACGTAGTGTGCGGTCACCCCAGGCCGGACCTCGATGCGGCTTTTTGACGGCGACGCATTCGTCAAGTGCCGTATAAACTGAGAGAAATCATCGACAGCATGGTCAAGAGTTAAAAAGTTCGAGCAGTCAAAAGATTCGTCATATTGTGAGATCACTAATATCAGCACTACTCTTGGTCCGAGAGACAGGTTCATGCTTATTGGTGATTTCAACCAGTCTACGCTATCGTGGACATCGGCATCAGAGGAAAATGGAGCTGCTTTTGATTTCTATGAGCCTCATGCACGCTCCACGCGCAGTGTCCAGTTCGTTGATGGTTTGCATCAGAGTGGACTATACCAGCTTAACTCCAATACTAACTCATCGGGGCGAATACTTGACCTAATTTACGCAAATTGGCCAGCTGCATCTACATGTTCTACAATACGTGTCTGTGATTATCCCCTTACTACTATCGACGAACACCACCCTCCGCTTGACTTTGACTTGGACAACGTAGCCCCAGTTACGATCGCTACAGCCATTGATGCTGATAAAAGGCTGAATTATGCTCGTGTTGACCTTCCAAAATTGGAGCGATTGATTTTATCTTTTGACAATTCTTTTAACTGTTCGGACTATTCAACCATTGACGATGCCACAGAGGCTTTTTGTGAGTTCATGAGATCTGCTATATGTGAATGCACTCCTGTTAAAATTCCTCGTCGTGGACCACCATGGGCTGATCGCACACTAAATGCATTAAAAAAAGAAAAAAGAAAAGCCTATTCTGATCAACGAGCAGAACGAAACAGCACGTCACGTCTTTATTACAACAGAGTTCATTCTCTCTATCGCCGATACAATAGATCCTGTCACCGAAGTTATTTGAAACAAACTGCACGTTCCCTCTGCAAGTACCCTAGGCGCTTTTGGAGTTATATGGACAAAAAACGAAAATCTGCTGGGCTACCAAGCATTATACGTTATGACGGTGACAGTGCCTGTTCCCTGCCAGAAATGTGTAAATTGTTTGCCTTGCGCTTCAAGGACAACTTCGCTTCTCAAACTACTGGTCCAGAAGATGTGGCCGATGCTCTCTCTAACACACCTGTTGGTGCACTGCTCCCTATGCTACCAGTCATCACTGTCGATACGATCATCTCTGCCATCAAACGTGTCAAATCCTCATATACCCCTGGCCCAGATGGTATACCGGCCGTTATCCTAAAGTGGTGTGCTTCTGCGCTTGCTCCCTCGCTGATGAAGATTTTTAAGGAGTCCCTGAGGTGTGGAACCTTTCCTGCCACTTGGAAATCTTCCTGGATGACACCCATCTACAAGAAGGGCTGTAAGAATGATGCTGTAAACTATCGTGGCATAACCTCACTCAGCGTGTGTGCAAAGGTGTTCGAAATGCTAATCTACGAGCCATTGTTGGCCTCGGCCTGCAACTATATTAGTGTGAATCAACATGGTTTTGTACCCAGGCGATCTACAACGACTAATCTACTAGAATTTGTTAGCAAATGCCATAAATCTATCGATAACGGTTTACAACTAGATGCTATTTATACGGATATCAAGGCAGCATTCGACAGTGTATCGCACTCCATCTTGCTAGCGAAACTCGACTTACTTGGTCTCCCAAACCCTATGATAATGTGGCTTAGATCGTACCTTACAGATCGTCAATATTCTGTGAAGTTAGGCCCGTACATGTCAAGTCCAGTACATGCATCTTCTGGAGTCCCGCAGGGCAGCAACCTGGGTCCTTTGCTGTTCCTTCTTTTCATCAACGACGCGACATTGATCCTTCCGGCTGATAATCATCTACTGTACGCAGATGACGCGAAAATTTTTCGTGTTATTCGTGAACCAGAAGACCACGCCCGACTGCAAACTTCCTTGCATGAGTTCCAGTGTTGGTGCAACCGTAATGCTTTATCCCTATGCACAGATAAATGTGAAGTCATCACTTTCAGTCGTTCTCGCTGCCCATCATTGTATGAATATGCGCTTGATGGACAGTCCTTGGTGCGAAAACTATGTGTTAAGGATCTAGGTGTTTTGCTCGATACAAACCTATCATTTAAGGATCAGCTGGATCACGTAGTAGCCACCAGCAATAGAATGCTAGGACTAGTTATCAATATGACTCGCGAGCTTAACGATATACCTTGCACCAAGGCGCTCTATTGCTCACTTATCCGGTCGTTGATGGAATATGCAAATATCGTATGGTGGCCAACTGCAGCGCGTCCGTTAGCTCGATTGGAATCAATCCAGCGCAAAATTTCACGATTTGCACTTCGCTCATGGAACCAAAGGCTCGATTACCGGACTAGGTGTTTACTACTCGGGCTACCCACCCTAAGTGAGCGAATACGAAAAGCCAGGTTGTCGTTCATCACGGGACTTCTCGACGGCCGTATTGACTCTCCGTCACTACTGGCTGCCATCAACCTGTACGTTCCGGCCAGGCCGCTCCGGACTCGGGCAATGTTGGCCCTCGACGACCGTAGAACGCAATTTGGCTCCTCTGACCCGTTCATACTTATGTGCCGTGCTTTCAACGCAGTCAGCGACGCTTTTGAGCCGAGGATTTTGCCAACTGAGTTTAATGATCGTGTTTCTGTGTTAAATTTGGTTCCATAGTGCACATTTTTATGTTTTATGTTATTGTAAACCAATGTAAAGAACTCATTGTAAAACATTGCTAAAATGGTTCGAGAGGGCATTATTGTCCATCGATAGACAAATAAACATAAACATAAACATAAACAATCTCTCGAGCTTAGGCAAATTAATACGACTAAAATCGAGCCGCCTTTCCGCAACATTAGATGGTAGTTGGGCGGTAGGAGTATCAATGTTGAGATTGAACTCCAATGGTGGATGGTGGTAGTCGACCGGTAGTAGGGGGGTATCAGAGGTCCGTATGGACGATGAGGCTGAAGCAGCTGGCCAATTTGCATAAATCAGATCAAGAGTTCTGTTCAGATAGTTTTTGTTGTTGTTGAGTTGATATAAAGCGTTCAGGTGCAATCCGTCAATTAATTGGGCACATCGTGCTGATTGAGTATGAGGCTCGAAAAAAACTAAAAGCCGTATCTTGTTCGACAGGTGCAGGTGACCAAGAGAGAGTAGGCTGATTAAAGTCACCGATGAGTAAAAATCTATCATCCGGACCTAAGGAGGCCCAAATTTCATTGACCCATTTTAGCAATTCATTTATTTTCGTCTCGTCTGTGCTGTGATTTGGTGGAAGATAGACTGCAGCAATATACAAACGATGGTTGCTTAGCTGAATGCAGATGCATGTTACCTCGAGTGTCTGGGACAGCACATGATTCGCTTACGACGAGAGGGAAACACTGCATGCAATTAGAACACCACCCCCGCGAGAGTGAGAGCTATTGGTGGTATCTCGGTCGCAACGGTAAATACGATACTCATCACCAAACAAGAGAGCGGTGGGAATAGAGGGATCAAGCCAGGTTTCGGTAAGCACCAATACATCGTATTCAGTCTCCATTACCGATAAGCGGAACTCATCGGCTTTAGAGCGCAGACCACGCACATTTTGATAAAACACGGTTATACGCGTCGCTTGATCGCTGGGTGCTTGATTTAATGAAGTGTTAGTAGCTGGTATGTTGGAAATGACATAGCTTATCGTAGATGGTGAGTGTATGGTGAGTGTCTGTGTTGTCGAAGGGATTGCTCGGACCGAGTGAGTACCATATGACTGCGCTGCTGTGGTGCGGTTACTTCGGAAAAATTTGAGCCATTGTAGTTTGACGCGTTTTTGCTCGTGATGTGGACGGAAGAGTAGGTGAAGTGAGAGTGCGATTCATATAGGTTGGTGAGTTTTCAGCTTGTGTCTGCGAAGGTTCACGGATAAGTGCAGGTGAGTAAGGATTGTTGTGTTGGATGCGAGACTGTTGTGGTAACGGTGAGAGCTGAGTGCAGGGCTGTGGCGCTACCGGAGAATGTTGAGTGCGGGATTGTTGCGGTAGTGATATGTAAGTGTTCGTGTGATGTGTGCGTGATTGAAGAGATCGCGGCGGGAGCGAGATGAACTCACGCACACCGAGCCTGGCCGGCCAAGAGGCTGCGTTAAGCGCCTTGCTACGAAGGACAGCGGGGATCCGGCTGCGAACTCACCATCGAGATAACTTGTTCAGTGGTGACGGATGCAGCCAGTCTTGATAGGTGCAGCCACAGGTATTCAGTTTTTGGTATTTGTGACACAGTTGGTATAGGAGCTGAGGTAGTATTGGTGCCTGTTATAATAGGTGGTAGTGAAGGTCGATCGATCCGGTGAGTGTTGTTGGTATTTGTGATATTTGAGGTTGCTGCACTGTCAACAAACATAGTATCCGAGGATGCAACTACTTCGCGGAATAATCTCCGTCTTTTTCCGTTAGGAAGTGCATCCGGGGGAAATTGGTTGCTGTGCTGGAAGGATGCTGAGTGGGACGCGGCGAATCCGGCAAAGCCATCCCGAATCTCTTGCACTACCGGTGGGACTAAGCTGGACTTCATTGCTTCAACGGCAGCTGTGAGGGCGGCTTGAAAGCCAACTTGCATACCCGTACCCTTAAACACTTTGCTTGGCGGATTACCAATCGCATTAGTACACGCAATGCAACTCCAGTGCAGCGAAGGCATCCTTTTCACTTCGTCGATCACTGATATGGGCACTTTAGTGCACGCCAGATGGTAAGTACCCTCACAATACAGGCAGGTAATTGAGCCTTCAACCGGGCCCAGTGCATCAGAACATGCATGACACACGGCCTCCATTTTAGATGCAAGCTGCGGATGAACGTGGAAGGAGCCACGAATAGAAGCCGAAAATATCGTTAACACAGTAGTTATCGTCAGGAAAGCAATACTAGGATCGCGGGGACTGCACTTATGGACTCAGCAAAACTAGAATCAGTTAGAACGAAAACCGATTACACGGGTAAAATCGTGGATAAATTCGGAGCGTTAGCAGTAAACACACTAAGTTGGCAGCTGTCAGACTTGACTACGACGAAAACTAAATTACGACGAAAACTTGTGCAGTTCAAGAGGGTCAAAGCTAAGAGGCCAGATTTTTGGTTGTGGTCATTTTTTAAGTGATGAATTACTGAAAAAACTACTCCATGCCACGTTCATGAGAAAGAAATGTATAGTTAAACTAAGCTTTGAGCACAAAATGCACAATTAGCCCTGAAAAGTGTATGGTTGTTTGGAATCGTTTGTGAACGCTTTTTCATCTAACTGTCAAAAATAAGCTTTCAAAATGGTGGACCAAAATCGAGCTATGCATCGACCTCTGTATTATATGGACTTTGGGCGCGACATTGAACTGAACAGTAAGTGTATAATTAATTGAGTGCTCTTCCGAATTGTACTAAATATTAGCCGGCATCGCGAATAAATGAACACATTTTGACAGTCGTTAAAAGTTCATTTTGGTTTAACCGAATTCATTTGTTGTTCATTCCTGTTAAAATAAACGATCGTCAAAACAGTTAACTACTGCTCGATTTTGCATATAGGCAAACACGGGGAAAAAAATCGAACAGTATAATTAAACGACTGTTAGGGCTAGGTACTTGTTTCGACGCAGCGTATCGCAACGCATTGCGTGACGCACGCTGGTATCTGTTCGCTGCGTTCTGCATGCATATGTCAACACATTTTAGCGGAATTTGGGGCAAGTGTGCCACCTTAAGCATATCAAGTTATAACTCACTAAAACGTGTTATTCAAAAGCCGATTTCAATCTCATAACCATTTTACATGTATTTCCTCACTTATAAATGAATTTCGCTTGAAAAAAGTACAAACAACATAGTTTTTGAAGCGTTTTAAAAAGGGTCCAAAAAGACGTTATTTTTTGGGCTATGGGGCAAGAGTGCCACTCGTATGGGGCAAGACGGCCACCTGGTTAAAATAACCGTATTTCTTACATAGTTGGAAATAATTACGTTTGTACCACTAGTGTATGTATTCCTACATGTCTTTGAGTCACCAATGAACCCCTTTTCATCACAAACTGTATCGCAATATGGGTTGTTGCTGGTCTGTTTTTCCGGAGTAGAATCCGCTCGTAAAAGCGGACCATACCACTGAACGCTACAACAATGTTTACATTTTTGACAGCTCGCGCCTATGAAAGATGGTGGCACACTTGCCCCAAATAGAGATGGCTCTTTTGCCCCAAAAGTTGTTACTTTTTTGAAATTGAATATTTCAGTGACAAAAAGAAAGTTTTTTTCAACTAACCCCACAAAAAATTTCACGTTTCTCAGCTATACGGTGGTGTAAATATTTTCTCGGTTGATTGTTTGCATGATTTTTGAGAGCTTATTAGGTTGGATGAAAAAAATATAATATTCTGCACAATTTTGAAGCTCAATATAAATCAGTTCAAAACAATGCGAAATATCGATTGGTCAATATGAAATTCGGCTCAGTATACCTTGTCATTGGAAAGCAACCAACTGTATACACAATTGATCATTAAACTAAAGTTTTTAAGGAAAAATGCTTGGTGGCACTCTTGCCCCGTATGGCACACTTGCCCCAAATTCCCCTACAAAGAAAAACATCAACAAACAGCAATAAAACAAACAGCTCTTATTTATAGGTTCTGAAGTGATTATAATGTGAAATTACAACTGTAAAATCATTTCCAGTTCTACTCAAAACAGTGCAAATCATGTTTTCGCTTTTTTATTGCATATTGCATACTGACCCGCACACACCTGTTTTGCAGCAATTTCGAAATTACTTTCACTACATTTATATTGTTTTGTTAATAAAATTATTTAGTAGTTCAATTACACGTCCAATTGCGCTCAAAACAATTTAACGTGAAAAAATATCGATTTTCACCCGGTATGGTTAAACCATTTTGACAGACGCATCACGACGTGCGTCGAAATAGAAATTTTTCTACTTTGACGCTGCGTCGTGCGTCGTTAACGCATGCGTCTGTCAAATCCCATACATTTTGGCAAAATCGCAACGCATTGCGTCGGAACAAGTACCGCTCTCTTAATTTGCATCGCATACGCTCTTGACAGTCGTTTGTTTGACGGCGGCATATGACCAGTCGTTAAAATTAACAAATGAACTCAATGCGATCGCGATGCCACATTCCAGCAATTTTAAACGACTCTGGTTAATTTTTAACGACTGTTAATTTTAAACCAATTCTTTCGCAATGCCAGCTATTATTAAAACGGCCAATTTGTTGGGCAGAGGTATTTGCACAATAAATGAATAATTACAGAGCGTTCACAATACAAAATAATAGGATCGAGTTTATTCACGTCTTAACGCTGATGATAGTTCAAAGCAAAGAGAAGAGAAAAAAGAAGAAGAAAATGATGCGCACTTTAGGCGCGTCACACCGCATTGTTTATCTGTCAAACAGATGATGTTGGCAGCTCTGTTATGGCAATCAGCATTATGGCAAAAATCAGTTGATGTTTCAACACTCCTCCTCAATCGATAGTGCCATGTTTTTCCGATAGCCCTAACATTCCTGAAAACTTCCGTTGCTTTGTAGCTCCTAAAGGCTTTGTGAGGATGTCAGCTACCATGTCTTCTGTTGGACAAAATTCGAGTTTCAAAACTCCACGGTCACACAAATCCTTCACAAAATGTCCCCTTGTTTAGATATGTTTTGATCGACGACTGGTTCTTTCAGAGCCTACAAACGTTATGCAGCTCTGATTATCTTCTAACATACGTGTAGGTTTATCTTGGGGATTGTCCATCTCTTCTAGCAAACCACGCAGCCAGACAAGTTCTTGGCTTGCCTCGCTTAGAGCCACGTATTCTGCCTCCATTGATGACAAAGTCACACATGTCTGCTTTCGGCTGGCCCATGAAATTGCTCCTCCTCCATAAAGGAATACAAATCCAGATGTGGATTTTCTGGTACTAGTGTCGCCAGCCCAGTCAGCATCCGTGTAGCCGGTTAAACCGCTATCAGCTTTTTCGTATAACAAACACCAATCGCGTGTCGATTTTAGACATCGTATGACACGTTTAGCTGCCACGTAGTCCGCTTGCGTTGGAGCTTCAAACTTCCGACCTAATATCGCTGCACTAACGGCGATATCTGGGCGCGCACAGACAGCGATATAAAGGAGTACACCTACAATACTTCTGTACTTAGATCCATCGGATAGAGCTTCGTTGTTGTCTTGAACTTTCATGTACCCGCTATCCATAGGCGTTCTTGCTCCTTTAGCATCACGAAGGCCAAACTTGTCCACCACATGGTCAATGTAACTGCTAAGACACAGGCTGTATCTACCTGCTTCGCACTTGATTTCCATACCCAAAAAATAATTTAGGTCGCCTAGGTTGATCATGTCGAATTTCTTTTTCAGTGTTTCGTACACTTCATCGATGATTTTCTCATCTTTTGCGCCAACCACGATGTCGTCAACATATACTAGCAAGTATATTTTATTAGTACTTTCGCCTTTCATATATAGGCAAAGATCAGCGCTGCTTTGCTCGAAACCTATTTCTTGGAGAATACCACCCAGTTTGTGATTCCAGCAACGTGCTGACTGTTTTAGCCCATATATGCTCTTGTTTAGTCTGCACACGTAGTGTTCTTTGTCTTTTTCTTCGTAGCCAGGAGGCTGCTTCATGAACAACTCTTGATCAAGATCGCCATATAGGTAAGCCGTTTTTACATCGAAATGTTTGAGCTTCATATTGTCTCGAGAAGCCAGAGCCAGCAACAAACGGAGTGTAGTATAGCTCATAACCGGTGCAAAAACCTCGTCATAATCTTGACCGTACTTCTGTGAATATCCTTGAGCAACAAGTCGCGCCTTGTATTTTAACAGTTGCCCAGTCGAATCACGTTTTATTTTATATACCCATCTGCAACCCACTGCCTTCCGGTCTGATGGCATCTCGACTAAACCCCACGTTCCATTGTCCGAGTGAGATTTTAATTCATCTAACATAGCAGCTTTCCACTGCGAACGGCTTGGGCATGTAATGGCTTCGTGAAAACTCCTTGGTTCACGCTCTTCTTCAAGGGCATTTCCGATTATGTTCGCTTCCTCTATCAAACGAACCGGAGGAATTCCTTTGGTTGGGCGCTGAGAACGTCTTACATCTTCAACATCATGAGAATCACTGGAGTAATCTTCTCCTTCAGATGCACTGTCGTACGGCTCCGATTCTGAGTTTTCATTTGATATCGGTGGTGAACTTGAAAACAAATCATTGTTCTCTTCGGTAGTTGGTGGTAAAACGAGCGGCACATAAAAATTATCACCAGATTCTGTGTGTACCTGTTTGACAGCTTCCTTGAAATTACAAAGCTCCAAAAACTTAGCATCCCTGCTTGATGCGACCTGTCATAGGATTCAAAAAACGATAAGCTTTACGTCCATCGGCGTAACCTACAAAAATTAGTTTCTCAGATTTCATGTCAAGTTTTCGCCTTTTCTCCTGTGGAATGTGAACGTATGCCGTCGATCCGAAGATGCGGAGATGTGCATATGACGGTTTCTTTTATGCCATAGTTCAAAAGGTGTACAGTTCACTGTTGATGAAGGCAAAAGATTCTGCAGATAAACCGCCGTGCTGATCGCTTCGCCCCAGTATTTCTTTTCCATTTCAGATTCCGACAGCATGCAACGAACGGATTCTACTGCATAACGGTTTCTCCGTTCAGCAACACCATTCTGTTGCGGTGAATATGGGGCCGATTGCTCATGAACGATGCCGTTATCTACAAAAAATTTTTTCAGTGAAAGATTCGAATACTCACCGCCGCCATCCGATCTAATCTTCTTTGGATAGTATCCCAATTGATTCTTCATGAGGTTACAATATTCACGTATCTTTTCCGATGCGTCCGACTTATGCTGCAACAGGTACACCGTCGTAAAACGACTGTAGTCGTCGACCATCATGACGTAAAAACGATTGCCACGAGGTGTCGCAACCTCCATGGGACCTCCAAGATCGGTGTGAACAAGTTCCCCAACAGCAGTGCTTCGATTTGTAGACGTCTTTGGAAATGAGCCCCGGCTCATTTTTCCTTGGCAGCAAGACACACACACAGATTCCATGTCACAGTGGTCTAGCTTGAGTCCATGGCCAAGTTCGTCGCTCACGATTTTCATCACAGCATTCAGGTCCCGATGCCCAAGTCGACGGTGCCATAAATGCACACACGAAACACTGTGTTTTATTCCTGTAAGCAGCACTTGCTCAGAAAAATGTTTTAGATTATAAAGGTTACCTGAACGTTCTCCAACCAGCATAACATTTTCTCCTTTCACAACACGGCAGCCTTTGCTATCAAAAACGACTTCGAATCCTAAGTCGGTTATTTTGCTTACTGACAGCAAATTTGTAGTGAGCAAAGGTACATGATACACATTTCCCAGTGTCACGTTTACACGAGTACCTTTTCCGTTTACAGAAACTATTTTTGTGTTTCCCACACCAGCCGAGTTGATTGACTGTCCATTATCTAAACTAATTGTTGATCTTTTCGTTTCATCAATATTTACCAGAATGGACGCATCGCTTGTCATGTGGGCAGTTGCTCCTGAATCAAAACACCACAGTCGTTTATCAGGTGTTTTTCCGGTAAACAGACACAAGTCTTCGCTATTGACTGCACAATTTGCGTTTTGTTTAGTTGTGGATGTGTTGTTTCTTTTATCGGCCATCAATTTACGACATTCTTTACGGATGTGTCCATCCTTTTTACAATAGTGACACTGCTTTCGTTTGTTCTTTTCACATTTGTTCCTGTCACTGCCAGACAGTAGCGCCTTCTCCTCATCCGAACCATCCGCACGACGTCGTCCTTCGTCGAGCAGTTTTCCCTTTACGAAATCCACTGTAAGGTCAGCATCCGGCCTACTCTCCAACGCAACGATCAAACCGTCGTACGATCTTGGCAGGCTGGATAGCATCAAAGCAACAAAAGAAGGATCCTTCATTTCCTCACCCAATGCGATCAGTCGGAGCCGCAACGTTGATAACTCCTTCAAGTGCTCATCTATGTTTCCACCTTCCGGCATCTTGGTAGCAAACATTTGGGGGCATGACATGGATCTTACTTGAAAGGGAGGATCGCTCATGGTAGCTCTTCAGTGCGTCCCACATTTCTTTTGCCGTAGTCGTCTGCATCACATGAATGAGTTGGCTGTCGTTCAAAGATAGGCCAATCAGTGCTCTTGCCTTTTCGTCTTCGGCGAGCCATGCAGCAGTAGGTGCTTCGGGCTTTGCTTCAGTCACCACAGACTTTACTTTCTCCCGTGACAACAGAAGTTCCATTTTGAATTTCCATATGCAGTAGTTCTTATCATTCAGCTTTTCCAAAGACACATGCGATTCCGCCATTGTGCTTTTTTCTTTCTCCAAAGCACGCTCAAACGCGGACCAATCGATTTCGCAATCTCGGACACTCGTTTTTCTTTATCAAGGAACCTCTAGAGGATTGCGTCACCAAAGCCCTGGGCCCATAACCTGTTGGGCAGAGGTATTTGCACAATAAATGAATGATTACAGAGCGTTCACAATACAAAATAATAGTGTTGTATTTTGTGTTTAATAATTCGGTTCAAGTTTTATTTACGTTAAGTTTGTTTTCAAGATAGAGCGGGAGTGCGTAAAAGCGAAGCTTAACCCGAAGGCGCGCCCGAAATTGACAGACGTCAAAAGGCGGTTGGCCAGGTAGCGCAATAATTCCCAACAGCAGGTTGGACCATACATAACATTTCCTCCCTTCTTAAAGAGGAACTACGGCGAGTACCTCAGAGGTGGGCGGCGTGCCCTGTCGCTGCGACGTAGTACTGGTGGAGTGTTTCTAGCAATTGGTTCGGGGCTGCTAATCGGTGTTGCGTACTCTGTACTGGATGACTCGGTTCCATCGGAGGACATGTCTGGGGAATCTTCTCCGCTGGATCGTAGTTGTGTCGGTTGAGTGTTGCCGTAGTAGTGCCTGTGTTGATTTTCTCTACCTGCTCGGGTTGTCTCCGGTTCGTTCGTTACTTTGGTGGACTGATTGTTGCTCAGGAAAGATCTGATCTGGTCTACATGTCGCTTCAGATGTTTTCCTTGATATAAAACATCGTAATGTAGGTCTCCTAAGCGAGCATGCACCGTTGCCGGTATCCACTTATCCATTTGCGAGTTACCAGATAAGCAATAGATTTGTTGTCCCGGCAAGAAAGAGCGATAATTTGCTTTGAATTCCATATGTTGCTTTTCAGTGAGTCTAGCGTGTGTGTTTTGCGGTCGAACTAAATCTAAGCGAGTTCTGATGTTTCGACCCAGGAACAGATTCGCTGGTGATTCTCCTGTTTCGTTATGAGGTGCTTTGCGATATTGTTGTAAGAAGAGATTGAGGTTTGCCTGTAGGTTATGGCTTGATGTTCCCATCGCTTTCAATGCACACTTCACTGTCTGGACGTAGCGTTCAGCTTGTCCATTCGTCGCCGGGTGGTACGGTGCGGATAGTTTATGGAATTTTACACCACTTCTTTGAAGGAACGATTTAAACTCGGCGGATGTAAATTGGGTTCCATTATCCGACACTACTGTTACTGGCGCACCATACGTAGCAAACAGTCCATCTAGCAGATCAATGGAGGCGGCAGATGTTGTGGAGTGCGTTATTTTTACTTCGGCCCACTTGCTGTACGCGTCAACCACCAGCAATAACATCGCTCCTGATACGGGTCCAGCGTAGTCGATGTGTATTCTCTCCCACGGGTTGGATGGGTACTCCCAATGGTGACTACTGAACTTCGGTGGTGCTGTCGCTTGTTGTGCGCATTGTACACCCGATTTGGCGGTTCGCTCGATTTCCATATCTATCCCTGGCCAGTAGACATAGGAACGTGCCATCGATTTCATTTTTACGATACCAATGTGCCCAGTATGTAGGTCGTTCAGGATCGCTGGGCGGAGGATTGTTGGGATAACCACCCGGTGTTCAAATAGTAGGCAGCCAGCTACCAATGTATACTTTGCTTCTGGTGCTTTGTATCCAGCGTGTGCAAGACTTCGGCCCATTTCGAGCTCCTGTAAGATTTTCCCGAGGTTAGGATCTTTGCGTGTCTCGTGCGCGATGTGTTCTGCTCGTACTGGTAGCTGTTGGATCTGGTGCAAGACAAAGCTCTCAAACTCGTCTTGGGCATTTCCTCCCTCATGAAGAGAAAGGCAATTCACATCAGATAGCGTAGATGTACTTGGGATACGGGAACAATAGTCGGCATTGGTATTTTGGTTTGTTGGTCTGTATTCAATTGTAAAATTGAAGTGTGACAAATAGTCGGCATAATTCGCCATCCGACTGATGCATAGGGTTGGTAATGATTTTTCCGGATGAAAAATTTGAGTGAGCGGTTTGTGGTCTGTGATCAGTATGAACTTGCGTGCGTACAAGTAGTGAAAGAATTTCGTAATGGCCCACACGATTGCCAAAGCTTCTTTATCAATGACCGGATAGCGTTGCTCGGTTGATGACAAACTGCAGCTAGCGTAGGCGATTGGACGTTCTGTTCCGTTACTCAGACGGTGAGAAAGAACTGCACCTAAGCCGGTTTTGCTCGCATCTCTAGCTAGAATTAGCGGTAAGGTTGGGTCGTATTGCATGAGGACCTGTGGTGATATTAATGTTTCTTTCACGTCTTGGTATGATTCGTCTGCTTCTGGTGACCATTCAAAATTGCTTGTTTGTAACATGTCACGCAGCACTTTCGTTCTCGCAGAGAGATTCGGAATGAATGCCGAATAATAGGTTGCTTTGCCTAAAAAAGTTGCAACTCTTCTGGTGTTGATGGTCTTGGTGCATCTCGTATGGCTTCAACATGTTTTGAGGACTTGTGCAAACCTTCTTGGTCGATGCAGTGTCCCAAACATTCAAGGGATCGTACCGCAAACACGCATTTTGATCGATTTAGTTTTAGACCACTCTGTTCCAATCGACTTAATGTGGAATCGAGGGCTACTAGCAGTGCTTCGAAATCGGCAGCGAAAACAATAATGTCATCATAGAAACTCACTACGTTGGTTAAGCCGTGTAGTACTGTTTCCATTCGGCGCTGCCAAATAGCAGGGATATTTGCCGCGCCATACACAGCTCGTGTCGGACGTATGAGTCCATGCGTGGTGGTATTCTTACTTACTTACTTATCCGGCGCTACAACCGCTTTGCGGTCTTGGCCTGCCTCAGGAGTGTCCGAAACCGCTCACGGTCTCGCGCCTTCGTCTGCCAGTTCGTTATCCCGGCCTTAATGGCGGACGCCTCCACGCCATCTTGCCACCTCAATTTGGGCCTACCACGCCTCCTCTCTCCTTGTGGACGGCCTAAAAAGACTTTACGGGCTGGGTCGTGGTGGTATTCAGGGTGAGGGTTTTACGAAACTCTTCATCGATTGTCAAGTGCGTGTACGCATCGGTTATGTCTAAGTGACAGAAAAGTGTGGCTCCCTTCATACGGTTGAAAATGGTTTCCACTCTAGGTATAGGATGTTCGTCAATAATCATTCTTGGGTTTACTGTGGGCTTATAGTTGCCAGTAATTCGGATATTACCATTTTTCTTAGCCACAACGTGGGTCGGCGAAGCCCACTCGGAAAATTCCACCTTTTCGTAAAACCCTGATTTGAGTTTTTTTCGATTTCTGCTGCGTACTTATCGCGTAACGCCAATGGCACATCTCGGGCTTTAGCAAAAATTGGCGTTGCATCAGATTTGAGATGCACTGATGCTGGTGGTCCGGTCAATTTACCTGGAATGTCGCTAAACACGGAACGGAAACTGTCGAGCAACGAATTCAACTGGATTTCGTGTTCTATCGTGAGCTTCGAGCTAGTAACAGCGTTGACATGTGTGTTTGAAGCTATCATTTTGCCAAGGTCTATCTGATCAACGAATTGGGCGATCCACTCACGACCGAAGAGGGCGTCTGTTTGTCCCGCTACTATGTACAGGTTTAACCGACGGGTTACCGTGCCAACAGACACGTTTACGGGCAATCGGCCCAGACAATGGATGCGGTGACCGGTGTAGCTGGTAAACTGCCTATCTGTAGGAAGAAAAGAATAGTTTGTTTTTAGTTACCGTAACGTGGTCTCCCCCATAATCCCACACGGTGCTCCCGTGTCGAGTTCCATGCTGGTGCGTTTTCCATCAATTTTTATATCGATCATCAATTTGGCGGCGGGAGCTGAGTTGCGTATCGTATTAATGGATTGTACGGGATCGATGTTGAAATCCGCAACCTGATCAATGTTCGATCGTTCGCGTGGTGTGTTTCCTGCTCGGCAAACCTGCGAAATGTGGCCTTTTTTGTTACATGTATGGCATAGGGCGTTGCGAAAGCGGCAAAGGCTTCTTGGATGCGGCCCACCACAACCGTTGCAGGGCGTAGCTGCAGTGTTGTTGCTTTGTTCGTGTGTCCATCTGGAATGTGAAGCGAACGTTTTGGTAGGAGGTTCTGCTCGACGGAATGGTTGTTGCTTTTTAGTCTGAGGGTTTTCATAACCCAACTTATTGGTAGCTTCTGCTGACGCCGACGGTGTCGCCGTGGAGATATCACGAACTGTATTCCGTGTGGCTCCGAGCGTTAATGCGATATCAAAAGCTTCTTTAAACGTGCTGGGGTTTTTTGCGATGATTTCGTCACAAATGTCGCGTGCTTCCATGCCGTGGAGCATTTGTTCAATCAACATTCTGTCGAGAAAATCGTCATACTCACAGTAGGCAGCCCCTTGTTTGAGTCGTAGGACAAATTGTGAAATCATTTCGCCCCTTTGTTGCAAAATGTTACGGAATTTGACACTCTCAACAAACTTGTTCTTCTTCTGGTCGAAGTGGTTCTCGAGTGTTTTTCGAAGCTCTTCGTAGGGAATTTCCTCTGGTCGCTTTGGGGTGACGAGAAATTTAAGAGCATTGTTTAATTCTGTTCCCATGTGCACGCGCGCATAGTCCGCGTATTTATCGGTGGGGATATTGCTCAGTTTTAGCGCCCAATCCAGTCTGTTAAAATAGTCTTCGACTGTTGATTCATGAAAAGCCGGGTGCGAGAATGTTGGCACTTTTGGTTGGGGAGCAGCGTCGTCTCTATTCACCTGCGCGTTGGGTGTACCTATTGCCGATTTTATCGCTTGGGCGATCATTGTCGAAAGCTGTGTCATAGATTCGTGATCAAGCTGAGCCATTGTGGTTTCAATCCGTTTCACTTTGCGAGGAATCCCACTTCTGACACCAAAATGTTGTATTTTGTGTTTAATAATTCGGTTCAAGTTTTATTTACGTTAAGTTTGTTTTCAAGATAGAGCGGGAGTGCGTAAAAAGCGAAGCTTAACCCGAAGGCGCGCCCGAAATTGACAGACGTCAAAAGGCGGTTGGCCAGGTAGCGCAATAATTCCCAACAGCAGGTTGGACCATACATAACAAATAGGATCGAGTTTATTCACGTCTTAACGCTGATGATAGTTCAAAGCAAAGAGAAGAGAAAAAAGAAGAAGAAAATGATGCGCACTTTAGGCGCGTCACACCGCATTGTTTATCTGTCACCGTGGGGCCAGACGAGGTGAAATATACAGCGAAATGAACTATTTGTCAGGCGAAATATTTGACAGGTAAAGTTGAAGGGTTGGGGGAGATACAACATCCGCTTACGAAAATCACTTTAAAAGAGTATCTTCTTAAGCGGAACATTTACAAATGGGAAGAAATGATGAACTATTGACTGAAAATTGATGAAATACTTGATATTGAAGTTTTTTAATGGATTTAGTTGCGATTTTGTACACGTTATTTGTTTACATTGCACACCAGCTGGTTGCTGTGATGCATTATCCGACAGATATTTCACCTGTCAAATAGTTCATTTCGCTGTATATTTCACCTCGTCTGGCCTTGCGGTCAAACAGATGATGTTGGCAGCTCTGTTATGGCAATCAGGATTATGGCAAAAATCAGTTGATGTTTCAACACAATTAACATTCCGCCACCCGTAAAACGCTTGGTCGTTACAATTGGTTTGTTCTTATCAATTTTTGGTGGGTTACCATATTTTTTTGGTGCGTTTCCATGATTTTTTGGCCGCTTCCTAGATTTTTTTGTTCCAATTGTATTGATATCCAATCGAAAAATACCAATAAATTATGGGAACAAACCAAAAATCTATGAGATACGATCAAAAAATCGTGGCAACGCACATAAAATCATTAAAAATGCCCAAAAAATCGTGGGAAACCCTGTATACAAACGATTACAATGTATGTTTTTAGCAAATGCGACTTGAACAGCCTTTTCACACGTTGAAGGTGATGCACAATTAGCACTAATAAACGTTTTATGTTTTGCACTTTTTACAACATTTATTACACTATTGAATAATACAAAACACAATACAATGTATGGGGCCGCGCGCACGAGCCGCACCGTGAGCCCTACCGGGAGCCCTGCTCGACCGGTAGCCTGTAACACCCTCCTGCGTTAGGTGCGCTCTGCACACACTTAGCGCGCATCGCTAAGTGCGGCGTGGTAGTGTGCGTGAGCGCAGTGTCGATTTCTGGATGTCGACCAACAGCAGCGCAACTGCTACGGCGAATCCAGGGCTCGGCACGTCTATCCACAACAAAACGCAATTTCTCGTCTGATTTTTACATTCGTCTCTTTTTGTTCTTATTTCATCTTTTCACTGACAACAAACGACAACACTTCTTATCGCTAAATTGCTCATAAATTGCTGTTATGACAGACACAAAACTGCTCGAATGGGTAAATTATCAGAAGGCTGTCTGACGCTCTCGCAAATCGCTGTCAATTGCATGGCGGAACTTGCAACCCTCGCAATGTTTAACGGGCGTTGTAGTTCTATGTTTATTTGAAAGGTGACTGTTCAAATAGACATAGAGCGTTAATGCCTCGCGCAACAAAAAGTATCCCAAAATTTCACTCTTTGTAGATAAAAGTTGCTCATTAGACTCATTAAACTTACATATTCTTTGATTAAAAACATTAAAAACTAATTTAAAATGTGTTCAAATTGATTTTTCTGTGTTTGAATTTTTTCGGGCGCGAAAACAAACTGTTTCATTTGTTTGTTTCGGTTGGAGCAGAAATGTCGCGCGAGACGAGTAGCTCTGTTTGTAAAACTGAGCTACTTTTAGCCGCGCGAGACGTCGTTGCGCGGCTTTTTCGCTCTATGTCTAATTGAACTGGGAGATTCTATAATGCGATTGATGACAGGTTTATTTTGATTCGGTAACAAAACGTAAAACCTAGAAGTTTATTAATGGCAGCAATTTCAATCTTCAGTCGCTTCCTTTTACGATCAAAACAGTTTGCATCCATACGAAGCTTCCACATGTCCTCCGCACGAGAAAGATCTGAAAAGGTTTTAGAAGAGTTGAAAGGAAAAAATCCGTACTTCGAAAAGTACGCTAGCAAAATCGCCGCGGTGCAGCAAAATTCACCAGAAGAATTCCTATCCCGGTTAGATAATGTGGATAAAGAAAAGAAAAAAGCCTAAGTTTGGACTTTCTGAAGTGCAACGTGACTATTCGGAACTTCTCCAACCAAAAGCTCCACTCGGAACCGAAGCATCGCGAGACATTACGCATCGCAAACTGAGTGATGTTATGCGGCTGGAGTTGATTGAAGATAAGTCTGCAGACGACATCAAGCATTTATGGCTGGAATATCATAGGGATAAAGATGTCATAACGGCTGCAATACCAGTTGATCAATTCAACCAAATGATGGAACGTGCAAAGCAGTACCCAGTGTTTATACTTCCTATTCCTCGAAGCGAAGGGTACGAGTTCATAATGCTACAATTTGCAGCTAACACTATTCATTTCACGCCTTTGTTGAATTACCAGGTATGTTGGAATTTTTGACTGGGCTTAAAATTAGGAATGCCTTCTACTAATGAAATGATTGATTTCAGGTCCACAAAGAAAACGCCCCTGAATGTTTAAACATCACCATGTTTACAGAATGTTCTGATAAAGGAATCATACTGATGCGGGGAGAATATGATACCAAAGTTATCAATGCACAGGAAGCACAGTGTTTAGCAAATCAAGTCCAACTTTATTATTGTCAGAAGAATGTCTCTAAATTGCATCTGCTTGAAACGTTTACTAGACATCCGGATAAGTTCAAACACATGGACATCATCGAGGAGTTGAACAATTTGAGAATTTAATTATTTTTTCTTATGAAGGTACTTAATTGTTATCAGAACATAGCTTCCTGGGAGTCCTGTATTGTTGTTGCTGCCAATATATCTTGCGATAAATATACCGGGGTGCCTGCAAAATTTTCGTTTGACTCAAGATAGTTAATCGTTTGAAAATGATTTGGAAAAGTATTGTTCATTATCGTTTCATTAGATGGAGTGCCAAAATCAAATCTTCGGTCGGTACTAATTCCATCGATGTTGAAATCTTCATCCTTAAGCAACCCATCCAGTTTTTCCGTCAAGAAATCGTCCCTGGCAATTAGATCTACAAGAAAGGTGGATTCATCGTACAAGCATTGTGGATGTTCGTGGCGTGCGAATCTGATTGGGGAAGGTGGAGATGCAGTCTGCAAACGATAGATATAAGTAACAAATGACAAAACAAAGCAAGAAAATAACAAATTACTTACAAGCAGTAAATCGTCTTGGGTTGCATCTACGTGTGGAAGTTTTTGAGAACAAGTTTCCATGAAAAAAGGAAAATTGTTCGGAATATCTTGGTCGATAGCAGTTGAATCTGTTTCCAGCATAAGATCGTCCACGGTGACGCAAGTTTGATTATGCGTTGTTTTAGGAGGTACTACCGATATGGGACGACTATGAGCAATGATAGGAGGATATTTCTTCTTGTTAGTCAACTGGTGATTCTTGCTAACAATGGGTGTAACGTCAATTTTCTTTTTTCCAGGTGTTGTGGGATGAGGTTCTTTTTGCATTTCTAATTTGAACAACTGATGCAAGGGTGGGTTTGAGCCTGTTTTTCTCAGAAGCGTTTCCATTTCATCTCGTTGTAAGTTTAAAGCGCTTTGACAACCGTGCTCTTTAGCTATGATATTAAAATATTCTACGCAACTTTTTAAAAAAGTATCCCATATGGTAGATTTGAAGCAGGCACTTTTCTTTTGATTGGGCTGATTAGTCTGAAATTCGTCTGGATCAGATAATACCCCCGACACGCCGAAAGAAGTCAAGCGATCGAAAGGTGTCGATGTTGCTGGTGGGATAAAGTTGTTCGTCACATTGCCTAGCGTCCTGTCAGCCATATCGAACGGCAGTTTTATTTGTTCTGTCCCGGAAAAAAAATTGCCAGGCAAATTCAGGTAATCATCCTTTCGAGAAGTTTTCTGAATTACAGCCCGTTGTTCGTGTTTGCTGCACTGCTGATCAATCCATCGCATTAATCCTGTTTTCGATCTGCGCGTTGGTTCTTGACGAATAAAGCCTCCACAATTTGTATTACGCTCAAAGCGCGCATAAACCGCACGGTCAAATATACCTCGTTGTTTGCAATTTTCAGAAATTTTGCTTTCGGCACGGGAGAAGTTCTTCCGCGTTTCAATTGAGGGATTTTCAATGGAATTAACAGTGTTACGGGCAAGAAAATCTTTAAACAACTGTTGCACATAAACACTGTGATCTTGTTTGGGATGCCTCCATCCACGACGCTTAGACATAGTTGATTTATGTTCGAGCAAGCCGCTTAACTTAGAGGGTACATGTGACAGTGATGAGGATCAGTATAGATTTCGATGTAGTGTCGATAAATAAACGACAAATATATTCGCAATCCCAGCAACATTTGAAATTAACAGATGTACGTCAAATACGCTATAAGCCGGAGCTCTTGCACCAAAACAAGACATCGAACAAGAAAAATGTATGAGCGTTTCTACATACACCGACGGAGCAGCTGAGACAATAACTGACAGCAAAATGGGTATAACCAAGGTGTATGGATATTTGGAGGTGAAGTGCTTCAGAGCAAATTGACATTTCACGACTTGACATAACAATACTGGGTGCTCCGGTATTAAAATCAGGAAGGGCTGGAGGGGGGTATAGAAAATTGTATGCGATTTGACATAACAATACTCAATGATGGCGCCCGGCAAACGCGCTAATAATTCACCTTCTAAATAAACACACCTTGGGTATAACCAAGGACTGTGTAGCAAAGTGGGTAGAAAGGAGGTGTCGTCATACAGAACAATTGGGCATCGAGGCTTTAGAAAAAAACACAAAACCAGGATCGACGGCAGTTGTCAAATGCGACGAATGTTGCTGGTATTTTGATATGATAAATGAATTGTTTTCGTTTAATAAACATTTGTTTAGCATTAAAAATTTGTATTTTGCATCCACACTCCATAAATCGGCATTTTACACGTTATAATGCAGCTGCTGCCTGTAAACAAATATCGACGGCTGTTGTCAAACTGAATCTCAAAATGGCAACATGCCAAACGCTAAGAAGACACCTCCTCTATATTCCACCTTGCTGTGTAGGAACTCCAAGCGGAAATTTTCGGACGATAACTCATACACTCTCATAATTTGACAAGCAATATATGATTGTATGTGTGGTTCTTCCATTCGTAACATTTCGCTCTCCAAGCCAAGCGTTGAAGCAGGTTATGTGTATTTCTTTTTGTGTATGACGTTTAGTTTGCATCAGTTGTGTTCTTTCGTATCGTATCATTCATATAAATACCAACAATTTAAAAACTATTTAACCTCAAAATGTGTAACGCTAGACGTGAAATGAAGATAGCAAATATGCCATTGCACGCTGTTGTGGTTATGTGCCGAAAAAAGTCTGAATCTCGTACACTGTTTCGTTTGTCAAATCGTGCACGAAATATCAATCGAAAAAACAGCCGAAAAGTGACATTTTCACTCACTTCCCGAGCGAAATTTTTCGAGGATAATGAACATAAACTCATGCCATCTCTTTCTATTCATCAGTTTCTACTCTCTCACACGCATCGATGAACTTTTAGACATCTCTTTGTTCATTTATTCTATGTTCTATATTTGAAGGGTTTAAAACTGATAGATAACGATTCATATTCATGAACTAGTAATGGTCAAATGGTAATGGTGTAATGTTTGCACCATGGTCGACATGAGTTCAATTCCATTTTTATTGTTTTCATTGATGATTTAAAGTTTTGATTTCTTTTTAAAACATGCAGCTCCAGTAACTTCAGACCCCTTTACTAATTGTTAGAAATGCGTGTTTAATAGTCAATCTATTATTTTTATTGTTTTATTTATTTCTTTTAATTCATTTAGTATCAGTACCCCTTCATACAACAAAACAAGCAAAAAGCACGATCATGAATAATAATATGGTGGCGCAACTGGCAAAGTGATTCGAAGTAGAATTAGCGATGTGGTTGGTAGCATCAAGGATGAAGCATGAGCATGAATTGGAATGTGAGGGAAGGGAATGAATCCGAATGTTCATTTCTATTTTTAGCTCTTTTTTGCATGGGTTCATCCTTCACGTGTATTCACTATCCCCGAAAATGATCTGTATTTCGCTGGTCTTTTCGGGGATAATTCGTTAACGAACTATCCCCGAAAAGACCAGCGAAAACCAGCGTGGTCGGGAGCTTGGGTTGGGACGAGGCCAAGTATTACCCGGCGCTCTAGCAGCAATCGAACAAGACATCGATGTTCGATTTGTTGTTTATCAAACGAAGCGTAAACTTTGGCGTAAACTGGATTTCAGCCATATAACCCCCCAAGCTCCCGACCACGCTGGTTTTCGATGGTCTTTTCGGGGATAATTCGTTAACGAATTATCCCCGAAAAGACCAGCGAAATACAGATCATTTTCGGGGATAGTGAACACACGTGAAGGATGAACCCATGCAAAAAGAGCTAAAAATAGAAATGAACATTCGGATTCATTCCCTTCCCTCACATTCCAATTCATGCTCATGCTTCATCCTTGATGCTACCAACCACATCGCTAATTCTACTTCGAATCACTTTGCCAGTTGCGCCACCATATTATTATTCATGATCGTGCTATTTGCTTGTTTTGTTGTATGAAGGGATACTGATACTAAATGATTTAAAAGAAATAAATAAAACAATAAAAATAACAGATTGACTATTAAACACTCATTTCTAACAATTAGTAAAGGGGTCTGAAGTTACTGGAGCTGCATGTTTTAAAAGAAATCAAAACTTTAAATCATCAATGAAAACAATAAAATGGAATTGAACTCATGTCGACCATGGTGCAAACATTACACCATTACCATTTGACCATTACTAGTTCATGAACATGAATCGTTATCTATCAGTTTTAAACCCTTCAAATATAGCACAATGAACAAAGAGATGTCTAAAAGTTCATCGATGCGTGTGAGAGTAGAGCTGATGAATAGAAAGAGATGGCATGAGTTTATGTTCATTATCCCCGAAAAATTTCGCTTGGACCTATAATCTTTTGACAGGAAGTTTACGCTCTCCCATACAATTTAAGCGTAAACATTTTGAGTTTACGCCTCGTGTGACGTCCGTATAAAGGCCGGGTTACATTGATCGTACTCGCTAGTGTAATTTTTATTTTCACTAGCGCATCTGGAGGCGACCAGCGCAAGCTAGATGTGTGTATAATTTATGTGTCAAAATTATTCATACTTGGTGTCTCATCAAGCTTCACCCAGGCTACTTGTATGCTGTTTGAAATGTTGATAAACGTCTATAAATTGCAACAAAGTAGGCCGTTAATTGTAGTTGTTGGGCAAACCGTCATTCATGCAAAGCGCTGGGCAACATCTTTCCATCATTGGGTAAAATTATAGCCTCCTGGACCCAAAACACTTTTTGACAGGCCGGGCTACATTGATCATACTCCGTAGTGTAATTTTTGTGAACGCGTACGCCATCTAGCGGCATAAATTGGAACAAAGTAGGCCGTTAATTGTTGTTGTTGGGCAAACCGTCATTCATGCAAAGCGCTGGGCAACATTTCTCGGCATCTTCCATTATCTATCCTTCATTGGGTAAAATTATAGCCTCCTCGACCCAAAACACTTTTTGACAGATAAATTATACCAGCATCTAGCTTCAACCCGCCGCCGCTAGATGGCGTACGCGTTCACAAAAATTACACTACGGAGTATGATCAATGTAGCCCGGCCTGTCAAAAAGTGTTTTGGGTCCAGGAGGCTATAATTTTACCCAATGATGGAAAGAAGTTGCCTACACAGCAAATTTTCTCATCCTGCTTCAGTAAAGTTTTTTACTGAAACGGTTCAGTAATAGAATATTTTACTGATTTTCAGCATGAATGTCATGTTTTTACTGACTTTCAGCAAAATAATTTACTGAATTCATTTCAGTAATACGCATTTTACTGAAAATCAGTAAAATAAGTGTCAAATTAGTCGTTTCACTGAATACCAGTAAAACAAATTACTGAAAATGCAGCAATTCATTCTGTCAAATCGACCTGTCAGTCAGAACATCAAAACAAAACAATGCGGTACCTACTTGCTCGTGATGTGCAAAAAGTTGATTTTGTAGGCGCTTACAGGCACCCTGGTGAAATTTCAGGTGATATTTCGGCTTACGGGATTAATTTAAAACAATTGGCAGCCGTGTTGGTGTGTAAAATGTTTGCTACAGTCCACTGTGCTTGCTGAAATTGGGTGGTGTCTGTGAGCGCTTACTGAACCATCAACAATTGCGGCGGCAAAATACAGTATAAAAACTGTATAAAACAATACAAAACATGTATGAATATGAACTGAGGGACTGGCAATATCTGCGCATCAATAAAAACTCAATTTAAAATAAATAATTCGTCATTTTTTAATCGCTACCAACTACTGAAAGATCAGTAATATAAGAATGGCTTTACTGGGATTTCAGTAAACGAGCTGTCATTTTGGTGAGCACCGGACATTACTGAATGATTTAGTAAGCATTATTTTTACTGAAAGGATTACTAAAACTTCAGCTCAAAAAAAATCAGTAAAATTTTACTGAAGTTCAGTAAAAAAAGTTTTCTGTGTAGCGCTTTGTATGAATGACGATTTATCCACCAACAACAATTAACGGCCTATTTTGTTGCAATTTATGGACGTTTATCAACATTTCATACGGCATACAAGTAGCCTGCTCGAAACTTGATGAGACAACAAGTATGAATAATTTTGACACATAAATTATACCGACATCTAGCTTACGCTGGTCGTCGCCAGATGCGCTAGTGAAAATAAAAATTACACTTGCGAGTACGACCAATGTAGCCCGGCCTTTATACAGGTGGGGTTATCCCGAACAAATTGACAACCGTACTGTAGAAAAATGAAAACGAAATGACAGGAGGAGATTCGATCATTTGTTGATGTATGCGTGTGAATTCCAATGGCTATTTTGGATGATGTGTCGTAGTGTGGGTGAAAAACTACGTATCACAATCGAATCCCCTCCTGTCATTCGTTCGTCCAATATGGCCTTCCCGCCAAACCTATAAGCCCACCTAGTCCCTATACCCGGTCTCGTAGTACAGTCGTCAACTCGTACGAGTTAACAACATGCCCGTCATGGGTTCAATCCCCAAATAGATCGCGCCGCGCCATACGTAGGACTGACTATCCTGCTATGGGGGGGGGGAATCAATTAGTCACTGAAAGCCAAGCCCACAAGTGGGTACAGGCAGGCCTTGACCGACATCGGTTGTTGAGCCAAAGAAGAAGAAGAAGTCCCTATACCCACTTTGCTCGATATACGCGAATTCGCAGTACGCGATTCCTCTAAATTTGACAGCTCCATGTGTTTTTTGCAAATATTTTAATTCGTTGAAATATTTTATGCTCTTTTTGAATTTCCTTAATGTTCTTAATACATTTTGCATTAAATTTGTGCAAGAGATACCTGTTTTACAAAAAAAAAACAAACTTTAATGCAAAACTCTGTGGCGATATATTTCAACCCTCGAACCAGCAGTGTAAACTATTTTTCCATAAGAATCCGCTATACGCGAAAACTCGAGATACGCTATTGCGCTCGGTCCCGTACGATAGCGTATATCGGATAATAACTGTATTCAACTTTAAACTACAATAACTTTTGATTCATTGTTTTTATTGACCTGAAATTTTCCTGAAATTAGCCCCCTGTAGTATTGTGGAGATTTGACCCCTAATTAGACCATAGTGCCGGATCGGAACATGACCATCACCGCGACAACTGTCAACTGTGACAAAATCTGAATGTCAAAAATAAAGATCATTCGTTTACGGATCGTTGTACTGACAACACCTTCAGCCTTCGGTTTATTCTTCTGCCTTGAGTATTTGTCCTTTTGTGATACGTTCAACGTTAAATTCAAACTAGTAAAATTCGAGGTTTACATCTCAGAAGTGGGATTGTGCCATGCCGTCTAAAGAAGATATGTTGTGTGCGTTGGAGAACGCGAAAGTGCCGGTGCTTCCAACCGCTACGATTGCTTAAATCCGCATGTTGTACGAGCAGCTATTTCCTTGAAGTCACGTGGTAGCCGAACAAAAGCTTGCGCCCGAAGTAACGCATGAAAGTGTTGATACTGGGGATTTGGCGATAAAGCAAATGAATGACGAGCAAGAAATTGTCAAGACAGCTAATTCTGGCGGGTTAGAGACGGAATTAGAAACACTGCAGAAGGAGTTGCAAGTGCTCGAACTTTGTCAGAAAATCGCTATGCTGAAGTCATCTAACATCGCTTCGACTTCGCTACCATCATCATCATCACCACCACCGCTGCCTTTACCTACAGCGAAACCAGTGCCGCCATCTTTAAAATCGTCACCACCGCTCCCTTTGCCGCTACCTACAGTGCTGCCAGTGTATGTACCCAACTTTGAAGACTTCATAGGAAAATTTAGTGGTGAAAGAGTAGGAGTAGGGGTGGAGCACGGGTTTCGAGAATTAGAACAAGTATGTTGCTTGTACACATTAAACGACCAGCTGAAATTTTTCTGTATGCGCCGCCTGCTTACCGACACCGCCGCCATTTTTGCTAAAACCTCAGGCGCATGCACCTATGAGACACTGAAAGCTGACATTATTAGTACTTTCACATCAAAAACTTCTCTAGAAGAAGTGTTTAAGAAACTAAGGGCACGACATCTCTCGCAACATGAAAGCATCACAAGGTATGTGTTGGAAATGCAGCAAATAGCGGGCACCGTAATTCCAGAGGAAGACTTGGTCAATATTATAATTGACGGAATTGATGATCCTATTAATACGTCATCCATACGTTTCGCTGCAAAATCGCTCGAGCACCTTAAAACCCTGCTGAAAAAATACGAAACTTTTCGTCAAACTCGTGGCGTGACTCCTACACCAGCACCGTTACGCACTAAACTCCCAGCTCCACCCCGCAGCACTGGCCCCTCGCGTCAATGGGCGCAGAACAACAATAATGAACCGGCTAGATGCTTTAACTGTTCTCAATTCGGCCATTATCAAAGCGCTTGCCCAATGCCACGCCGCCCCAAGGGATCCTGTTTTAAATGCCACCAAATGGGACATACACATCGAGAGTGCCGAAACTTCCAGCCCGTTACGACTGCTGCGGTGCACCATCTGGGTTCCCATGGATTCGATGAGGAAACTGCGGACCAGATACTGCTTAGCGAAATTGAAACGGTATGTGTTAGTTTCAATATCCAACATACATGGAGCGAACAAACGTTTTTACGATCACTTTTTGATACAGGTAGCCCTGTAAGTCTAATAGCAGACAATGTAGTACCAGGTAACTTTCCGCATCAACCTACCCCTTCTGGGTACCGAGGATTAGGAAATACTATGCTCACGACGTTAGGTCGAGTGGAGTGCAGGATCATAATTCGTAATATTAGTGTGAAACACTCGCTTATCATTTTACCTGCTAGAAGTATGCCTTGGCCATTCATAATAGGTCGTGACCTTTTAGGAAAATTTAGAATATTTCTTACACACTATCCAAGTATGATTCCCGTACATTATGCTCGCGAACCGGAGGGTAATTCAGATTTCGAAAAGATACCAAAACCTGTTAAGTCCCTTGATGTAGGTGATCCGTTTAGCCACATTTGTGTGTCGGAGATATTTGACAGCCCCCTTGAATTAGATATCGGGAAGCAACTTTCGCCTAAAGAGTCTGCAGCCATTTTGTCCGCATTTGATCAATGCTACACTAACTATCCTATTGAGAATATAGAATATCCTCAGTATTCCATGAAAATTAATCTCGTTCATGATACCCCCATTTATGCAAAGCCACGTAGATTTTCATATGGGGAGAGGAATCAAGTGCGACAGATAGTAAATCAATTGTTAAATGATAAAGTCATTCAACCAAGCAATTCCCCATACGCTTCTCCCCTTGTGCTAGTTAGAAAAAAAGTGGTGAAGTGCGTATGTGCGTCGATTACAGGCCCCTGAATAAAATAACAGTAAGGGATAATTTTCCATTACCGTTAATTGAGACATGCCTCGAACACCTGAGTGGTAAAAGTGTATTTAGTTTGCTTGATTTAAAAAGCGGTTTCCATCAGGTAAAGATGGATGAAATCTCAATTAAGTACACCTCCTTCGTAACACCTGATGGGCAATATGAATATATAAAGATGCCTTTTGGGCTTAAAAATGCCCCCGCGGAATTTCAGAGATTCATAAATTCAATATTACGCGAATTTATAGATTCTGAGAAATTAGTTGTATACTTGGACGACATCATAATAGCTTCTAATGACTTTCACTCTCATCTTGAGACGTTGAGTTCTGTTCTCGAGAAACTTAAACAAAATGGGCTTGAACTGCGCATTGATAAATGCAAATTTGCCCACACTAATTTGGAATATCTTGGATACGAAGCCTGTGCCTCTGGTATACGACCTAGTGGAAAACACCTTACATCAATATATAACTTTCCTATGCCCACTAATGTCAAACAGTTAAGAAGATGTTTAGGGCTCTTTTCTTACTTCCGTAGGTTCGTTCCATCATTTTCTCATATAGCTAAACCTCTTACAAATCTTCTTCAGAAAGATGTTCCATTTGATTTTGATAATTCTTGCATCCAAGCATTTCAAACCCTTCGTCAAAAACTTGTCCAGTCTCCTGTCTTGGCTATATTTAATCCCAAATATGAGACGGAGCTGCATTGCGACGCGAGCTCATTCGGTTTTGGTGCAGTCTTATTCCAAAAACAGAATGATGGGAAACTTCACCCAATAGCATATTTTTCTAAAACCACCTCAAAAGAAGAATCAAAACTTCATAGCTACGAATTGGAAACTCTATCCGTAATATATGCGTTGAAAAGGTTCCACTCGTACGTCCATGGATTACCCTTAAAGATAATCACGGATTGCAATTCTCTTGTACAAACGCTGAAAAATCGTAACGCTTCTGCGAAGATTGCCCGGTGGTCCTTATTCCTCGAGAATTATGACTATACTATTCAGCATCGCTCAGGTTCCTCTATGGCCCACGTGGATGCTCTGAACCGGACTGAAGCAATTGGTGCTATAAGTGAACTTGATATTGACTTCCAACTACAGCTAGCCCAATCTCGTGATCCTACTATTGAAAGCATTAAGTCCCAACTAGAACTAATAATCAGAACATCCACAGTATACCGAAAGCTCCCCAACCTTTTGACACACTTCACATTGATCACCTGGGACCACTACCTCTTACGAAATCCAAAAAGAAGTATATATTAGTTGTGATAGACGCATTTACAAAATTTACTAAGCTATACGCGACTCGTTCCACTGGAAGTCAGGAAGTATGCAATGCTCTCAAACAATACATTTCCTATTACAGCCGACCCAAACGGATAATTAGTGATCGAGGTACCTGCTTTAATGGATTTACTGGATGCTGAATATGCGTTGAATAATTCAAAGCACGCCAGTACGAAGTTTTCACCCTCAGTTCTCCTGTTTGGTATTGAACAACGGGGTCATTTAATTGATGAACTAACGGAGTTTTTAGACGAGCGTCGTGGAAGTACACTAAATGATTTAAGCGACATTCGGGCTGAAGCATCGGCAAATATAATTAAATCTCAGCTTACAAATGAGGCATATTTTCGTAAAAATCATAAACCAGCAGCGAAATATGAAGTTGGAGATTATGTAGTAATGCGGAACATTGATAGCAGCACTCAGCAGAATAAGAAGTTGATTCCTAAATATAAAGGTCCGTACATAATCCATAAGGTATTGCCTAACGATCGCTATGTCATTAGGGACATTGAGGGCTGTCCAATAACTCAGATGCCATATGATGGCATATTAGAATCGAACAAGTTGAAGAAATGGAGTGAGCCGTATGAAACCGTTAACGAAATTTGAATTACTAATATATTTACACAAAAAATGAATAATTAGACCATAGTGCCGGATCGGAACATGACCATCACCGCGACAACTGTGCGAAAATCTGAATGTCAAAAATAAAGATCATTCGTTTACGGATCGTTGTACTGACAACACCTTCAGCCTTCGGTTTATTCTTCTGCCTTGCGTATTTGTCCTTTTGTGATACGTTCAACGTTAAATTCAAACTAGTAAAATTCGAGGTTTACACCCCCAACTTTTTTTTTATATATATTTAATGCTTAAATTGTAATTTTCAACAGCCAGGAAGTATTTTATTTTAATTTATTTTAGGTTGGGAATACACGAACCGAGATCGTCGCGGTACCGCGAAATTCGCGCATTCCCAAGTACAACAAATCCACTAAACGACCACTAAACAGGTTCTAAACGACTCAAACTTTCAACCTAAACGGAATATAGAAAGACTTCGTTTAGCAGACGGCAAATGACTCATGCATTCTAAAAATAGCAAAAAGATGGTGGCGCCATCTCTTGATGGGATACCCAACCAGTGGAGTTTCCTCGCTTTCTCATTCCCTCTGTACTGTTGTATTGTTTCGCATTGAAGTTATGCATCGCTAGAACTAGAACGGCGATACGATTGTTTAAATACTAATCTCCAACCGAAACCATCAGCACTAAAGCAGGTGAGATTTGAAAAACGGTCGTTGGTGGTGATGAGGACAAGCAGTATAATGATGAGTTGTAATACGCCATGTATTGATTGAGCAAATTGCATGCTATGCAGCTTTCGTTTCTTTTTTCTATGGACATTTGATTTTCCAGTCGTTTAAGCTTAATCTGTGACGCTTGGGATGTATATGTAATGTAAACTTCATCGCCGCAATGTTTGATGACGACCTTTTTTTAGCGCCACAACAGCTCGCGAGCATTTGCCACACGCGAGAAAGAGATGGAATGAGAACGGACAACGGCTGACAGCGATTGGCCGTTTGGCGCACCAACACATCCAAAGTGGGTAGAAAAGAGGTGTCGTCATGTAGAACAATTGGGCATCGAGGCTTTAGAAAAAAGCACAAAACCAGGATCGACGGCAGTTGTCAAATGGGAAGAATGTTGCTGGTATTTGGATAGGATAAATGTATTGTTTTCGTTTAATTAACATTTTTTTAGCAATAATAAATTGTATTTTGCATCCACACTCCATAAATCGGCATTTTACACGTTATCATGCAGCTGCTGCCTGTAAACAAAAATCGACGGCTGTTGTCAAACTGAATCTCAAAATGGCAACATGCCAAACGCTAAGAAGACACCTCCTCTATATTCCACCTTGAACACATCTAAACCTGTGACAGCGCGTTCAGGCGAGGGATAGGAAGAAGAACAGCGGAAGGGTAGCTCGATGAGCTGCTTGACAAATGAAGGAAAAAGAAGGCATGAGAAAATGCGCGAAAGGCAATGATTTCTTCCGTCGCTTTGCACAGGGAGCTCCTAAGCATCGAATTTTATAATGCTCTTCTACAAACTCACATTAAATTTGAGGCAAATTCGGCAATTATTTTTATTATTACTTTTCTCGATGAAACTCAGAAGCTGTCTCAATTGGTGTAATATTTAACAAACCCATGATTGTTTTATTAATTGCAAATAATTATACAGTATACGCTCGGTTATCCGCACGCTCGATAATCCACACCTCGATAGTCCGCACTTTTGACAGTCAAATTCATTCAAAGAAACAGTTTTCGGACAAAAATAATGATATTTTATTAAAAACATAAATACCTTTCTATTTTTTTTAAATATAAGCTTTCTTTGCAAAACACGAAAATGTATGATACATAATAGTTAACTCATAGAACCAGAGAAAAGTAAGAAGTTTTTTGAAGAAACACGTGAATACGTCATTTTATAATTCGCACTCATTCAAGTGCGGATTACCGAGCGTGAACTGTATTATACAATTGTTCGTGTTTTGCAGTGCATCTTAACGATAATACGGCTAAGGTTTTACAGCATTTAAACTTTTTCAATAGTTACTAAAAACTTGATGAGCCCATATCTCACATAGTACCTTCCTAAAAGAAATACTTATAGTTTTAATTTGTTTTTCTTTAAAAAAAACGAGGCAATTTGCCGTTTGACAATTTTGAATCTTCAATCCTTAATGTATTTTTTTAATAGACATTATGATACAAATAAAAATACAATGATTGAAATGATTTTTTTTCTTTAAAATGCATTTTTGAATGAGCATTTTATTTGCAGTTACAAAATACAAACAAATAAAAAATGTCCCTAAACTAAAAAAAACTGTGAAAAATTATAAATGGATAAAAGGAATGGAATTGCGTTTTAATTATAGTTCTTCCTTTCTTTAGTATAATTGCAAAAAGAAGGTAGTAGCTCCATCACGATACGAAGGATCGTCAACAATTTTTGCGCGGCACAAGGGACATGTTTGTTCTCGATCAAACCATGTGCCAACACACAATTCGCAGAAGATGTGATTACATTCGAGCAATACAGGCGAATTGAAGTTATCATGGCAGATGGAGCACTGTCCGCCACACGCTTGCAGTTGTTCCTTTGTTGGAACAGTTCCGTAACTCTGTAAAGAAAAACAATAATTCAATTATATTTCCGGTTGAGGTAATAAAATTATGTACAAAAAATCCGGACCTACTCGAAATAACAAAAAACCTAATGAAGAAGTGATTAATTAACTCCGCTGCAATGTTGCTTTTCATTCGTTGCCTGCAGCGTTTGGCCTTAAAGGCCTTATTATACGGAGGAAAATACTGTCATTCGATTTTGGAATCTATCCTTCAAACAGGGTTTAACAGATAGATGCCAGTCGGAAAATCAGAATTCAGCATGCTCATTTCGACGAATGATTCTTTAGAATAAAGCCAAGAAAATCAATAAATTAAATAATAAATGTGAAAAGTGACAGAACTATTATCTTGCCTTATTCACGTACGAGAGGCATTTTTGTGCCAAAGTCTTAGTTTGAAAGATAAATGCCAATCAAGAAATGACAGTATTTTCCTCCGTCTAATAAGGCCATAAGGCCCGTGGCAGCGCTCATCCGTTGCGATTTTATTGGACGAGATTTATATGGGATTTGACAGATAACGTCGGACGTGCGATTTCGTCGTACGACGGAATCAAAAAAAATTGATTCTGTCGGATCGTCGCATCCCATTTGATCTGTCAAGGCGAATATTCCATAAGCTGCATAAGCGATTTGGTACCCTAATTTATCTTCAGAAGAAGAGAACAGGTCGATGCAAAGCCCGTTGCTAGGTTACCATTTTGCCTTGCCAGACTTCAAACGTAGGTGTGCGGCATATGTTAAACAAACTGTGTAATGTCATATTTGTGTAGAAGTCCTATGTCACTATGTTATGTACAACTTCACTTGTCATCATGAGCTTGATGATGATGATAATATTTTTCTTTATATATGAAATCAAATTAGAAAAAATATATAAGAAAGAGACAACATAAGTTTGAGACACGCGCGCGTACAAGTGGACAATCGGATCTAGTTTGGGAGAGCTTGCTGTCTGCATGTCTGGGAGGTCACAGCGAGATTCACTCATTGATGATTGTAAGTGGCCAATTCCAGATACATTAGGTTCTCCTGCATCGGAAGGTAGTGCCCTGGTGCCATCGTTGGTACCAGCGGAACTGGCCATATGCATGTTGCAGTGTGTCCTGATAATTTCCAATACATTAGGTTCTGCTGCTTCGGAAGGTAGTGCCCTGGAGCCGGTGTGGCACCAGTGGAACTGGCCATATGCATGTCGCAGTTATGTCCTGATGTGTTCGATGGAGTTGACCCGTTTTTTCTTGATGAAACTACGTCGGTCGTCTTGGGTGTGTGTATGACTTGGTGATTTCTTTTGAATGACGTCCGATGCCACCACTTGCTCGTAAATTTTTATTTTATTCAAAAACTACCTAAGAGTAATATTATCGTAAAGATACTTCCGTCCTTCTCAAACCTGTGTTGGGGTAAGAGGTGGGACTTATCATCATCATTTTCAGCTCGTTTTTGACAGTTTCATGAAAAATTGTTTACAAAAAAACGGGTAATAGACAAACGAATTTTACATAAAGAATATTGTAATGCTTCAATATCCTGCGGCCAAACACTCATGGAGACATATGAAGAAGTAATTTGAGTACACTTTGTATTCAGAAACGTTGATAGACTTTTTCATAGTATGCCATTCTGTAATCACGAATCACCACCGTTTGCAACGGTCTTTCCGGAGGAACCAAAAGCGTATTACTGATAAAACAGCACAGTACATGTCCCACTTGATATGAGAAGTCCTATTAACTTTCAATTAACCACTGAGTGTAAAATGAAACATCCAATCGGCATACACAGGAACTATACACTAGTGATGGGCGGGTCGACCCGAACCTATCGGGTCGGAGCCATCCGTAAGCGACCCGGAGTCGTTCGGGTCGACCCGAAAAGGTACAAGTAGGTTCAGTGGGTGCAACAACTCCGGTAGGTGCGAGAAAGCATAAGCGACTCCGACCCGTTGGTGCAACGAGTTCGGGTCGGGTCGGGCCACAGTAGGTTCAGTTTGACCCGAGGGTGTAGCGAGTTCGGGTCGACCCGATAGATCATTAGGTGCGAGAAAGCATAAGCGACTCCGACCCGTTGGTGCAGCGAGTTCGGGTCGGGTCGGGCCATAGTAGGATCAAGATAGGTTCAATATGACCCGACCCGACCCGAACTCGCCGCACCAACGGGTCGGAGTCGCTTATGCTTACTGATCTATCGGGTCGACCCGAACTCATTACACCCGCTGCACCCACGGGTCGGAATCGATTCCGACTGGCTTGCACCCGACTCCGGGTCGGATCGTGAAATGAATCGTATGACCCAACACTACTATACACATACCTTCCTTAGTTTATAACCCGGCGACGAATGTGAAATGATGAGGATTTCACACTTTATCTCAAGACCGCGGGACCCCTTCCCGAATCTGTCTTAGCCAAAGCCAAGACTGCGGTATGATGCTTGAAAACGTTGATGATACCTGAATTCATCGGATGCAATGCTGAATCTGCGGCACATTTCTCGAAACACACTGGTCCGCACTGAGGACATGCGGTCGAATATTTGTTTACACGGATAACCTTTGTGTACATCAGTGTACTGAAAACAGTGAATTATTTTTTTGTGTTTTTACCAGAAAAGATTATTTAAACAGTTCAAACTACTTTCTTAGCACTTGTAAATATTTTAATTAAATAAATATGCATTCACTCATTTTATTAAAATGTCTTTTTTTGGTAAAAAACGAAAAGGATAATTGAGTGTTTCTAATACACTGATGTACACAAAGGTTATCCGTGTAAAAAAAATATTCGACCGCATGTCCTCGGCGCGGACCAGTGTGTTTCGAGAAATGTGCCGCAGATTCAGCATTGCATCCGATGAATTCAGGTATCATCAACGTTTTCAGGTATCATCAACGATTTCAAGCATCATACCGCAATCTTGGCTTTGGCTAAGACAGATTCGGGAAGGGGTCCCGCGGTCTTGAGATAAAGTGTGAAACCCTGTATTGTCTAAACTCACTGGTTGAACTTCGATTCCCTGCCGACTATTGAATATGTGATTTATTTGGCACGTTTTTCCATACAAAAAATTATCAAATTTTTCTGGGCATGCCATGAACTAGAAGAGAATAGTCCACATTTACTGCGTTACAACAGGTTATGGGCCCAGGCGAACTATTTTAGAAGCAAGTAACATTTGAAATGAATGGCGGAAAGTTTTGTATCGAGAAGCTGCGTAGCGGTGGATATGAAACATGGCGATTCAAAGTCGAAATAGTGCTAGTCCGGGAAAACCTGTGGAAGTTCGTGTCAACGGCCGCCCCTGAACCATTGACCGAATCCTGGAAGGAAGGTGACGCTAAAGTCCGGGCTACGATCGCTCTTCTTGTGGATGACTGCCAGCACCCTTTGATCGGTGACTGCAAGACGGCCAAAGGTATGTGGGATGCACTCCAGAAACATCATCAAAAAACGACGATGTCTACTAAGGTATCGCTCCTGAAGAAACTCTGCAAGGCGGAGTACGACGAAAGCGGTGACATGGAGGCGCATTTGTTTCGAATGGATGAACTTTTCTCAAGTCTGATGAACGCGGGCCAGGAACTGGATTCGAGCTTGAAAGTGGCCATGGTTCTGAAAAGTATGCCAGAATCCTACGATCATCTCACAACGACGTTGGAAACTCGTTCGGACGACGACCTGACCATGGAACTGGTGAAAAGTAAGCTGTTAGATGAAGCGCAGAAAAAGATGGAGAAATCCCATCAAAGCGAATCCATCTTACGCGTTGGTCCTGAGCAGAAGATTACGTGTCATCAATGTCGAAAACCCGGGCATATGAAACGTGATTGTCCGATGGGATCGAATAATACGCCTACATCTACTACGATGCGTGATTATTCGAGGAAAAATGAAAAAAAAATCTTCTTTCGGTGGACAAAGAGAGTCTTTGAAGCCCAAGCCTAAGGGTAAAGTAGCAAAATTTTCTGAATTTTCGTTTACAGTAGGCGTGGTATCCAAGAAACGAGAGCAACCGAAGTCTTGGATAATTGGCTCTGGAGCCACCTCACATATGTGTTGCGATCGAGCATTCTTTGATGAGCTCAAACAAAGCACAGGTGTGAGCAACACTCTAGCCGATGGCAATGAGACGGTTGTCAAGGGTGTTGGTTCCGGTCATTTGTACTACTATGACGAAAATGGAGATCGACGGAAGATTACTCTGAACGACGTGTATTATGTCCCGGAATTAGAGTCGAATTTGATTTCTGTTGGAAAACTCGTCAACAAAGGAGCGAAGGTAACGTTTGATGAAACCCGAGGCTGTGTAGTGGAATGCGAAGGTATCCTAGCAACGGTTGCTAAAGAAAAAGATGGACTGTATCAGTTGAAAAGCAGTATGGAACGAAACATGAAGGTTGTTCATCACACGAAAGACTGCGTTTCGTTTTGTAGATCCTACCACCAATAAGATTTATGAAATTTATCGAAATGGAGAATTTCGAACATGACGCGATTAATCGTTCGGAAAAGACGAATCCTCAAATTGTTGAGTACGAATTCGACGATAATTTGCCTTTTGATGACGATTCCGATTTCGATGACGATGTCGGTGATCGTCTAGAATCTGAAGAAGAAGACAGCACAGATGAAACTCTAGTTGAGGAGGAGCTAACGGATACAGATTCCAGTATGTGCGATACTACGAACAAAGACGACGGTGATGATAGACACACTCTCGAAAGGGCAGCTGAGGAGCTGACGGTTCGACGATCATCCCGTAGCACAAAGGGTGTACCACCTCAACGTTTCCGAGAAACAACTGGAATGGTAAGAATATCCTCAAATGAAAGAATTTTAATCACCCAGGAGTACTGCGAGCCCCGTACATTTGAAGAAGCCATGAGTTGCCCAGATCGAGACTTGTGGAAGCGTGCAATGGAGAAGGAGATCAAGTCCTTGCACGAAAATGCCACATGGGAAATCGCTTCTTTGCCCAAAGATCGCAAAGCTGTGGGCAGTAAGTGGGTTTTTAAAAGAAAGATGGACGGCGACGGCAAAATAGTCCAATACAAGGCAAGACTTGTTGCAAAAGGTTTCAGTCAAGTGTATGATGCGGACTATGACGAAGTTTTTGGCCCCGTGGCGAAGCAGACCACTTTTCGCACGTTGTTATCAATCGCTGCTAGAAGAAAGTTGATTGTGAAACATGTGGACGTTAAGTCGGCATACTTGTATGGAGACCTGGCAGAGACGATCTATATGAAACAACCGACTGGATTTCAAATTGGTTCAAAAAATGACGTGTGTCTGCTGAAAAAGAGTCTTTATGGTTTGAAGCAAGCAGGAAGAGTATGGAACCAAACTATAACCGAAATGCTTCGGAGTTTGGGGTACCATTCTTCAGAAGCAGATCCTTGGCTGTTTGTGAAGAACAAGCGTGATCGATGGTCATTCATACTGTTGTATGTGGATGACATGCTTGTTGCTTGCTCTGAGGACAGAGAGTATGAAAACATCGAAACTACTTTGAAACGACATTTTAAGATAACCACCCTGGGCGATGTAAGGAATTATCTGGGTATTCGAATCGAACGAGGACAGAATGGGCAATATTTGTTAGATCAAGCCTCGTACATTCGTAGGATTGCTAAAAGATTCGGACAAGAAGATGCAAGACCATCCCGTATTGCAATGGACCCCGGTTACCCGAAAATACAGCAAAGGGAGGAGAAACCAATGCCTCGAAAGGACGATTTCCAAAGCTTGGTGGGTGCTTTGCTGTACGTTGCGGTCAACACGCGGCCCGACATTGCCATCAGTGTATCCACCCTGGGGCGCAAGGTGAGCAATCCTTACCAAGCTGATTGGACGGAAGCCAAGAGAACATTGCGATATCTGAATTCAACAGCAGATCTGAAATTGAAACTTGGTGAAGATGGGCAGCTTGAAGCATACCTTGATGTCGGCTTGATGCCGACTGGGCGGGCGACCATCAAGATCGAAAATCGAACTCGGGATTCATTTTTCATTTAGGTGGACTGATTTCGTGGTCAGCTCGGAAGCAGCAGTGCGTGACCCTTTCGTCGACCGAAACGGAATATGTCGCTTTAGCGGAGGCCTGTCGAGAGCTGCTCTAGTTGCAAAAACTTATGAAAGATTTAGGTGAGAAGACCACTGGACCAATCGTTATCCGTGAAGATAACCAGAGCTGCCTGGCGCTGTTGCGAGCCGAAGGGGGATGTAGAAGGACTAAGTACATCGACACCCGGTACAATTTTATCCGGGACCTGGTGAATAACAACGTTATACAGGTTCAATACTGCCCTTCCGAACGTATGATTGCTGACGCGTTGACAAAGCCATTGTCAAAAGTGAAGTTGGAAACTTGCCGTAAGAAGTTGGGACTTCAATCGTTGCAGCTTGAGGAGGAGTGAAGGAATCCAAGCATGCATGATTGATTCTTTCATCATAGTAGTCATATAAATGTTCAATAAAGGTTTAGTTCGCTTTCATCACTAGAAGAGAATAGTCCACATTTACTGCGTTACAACAGTTTTGAGTATTCGTCAAGCCTCCAGAAAGCTTGTTTGAACAAAAGTTTTCACCCATTCTGTCAAAAATTGATATTCAAATTTTGTTATAAAAAACATGCAATGAGACCACCTGGACTACATACTCTTTGATACTAGATTCCACCACATGATCTCTTGAATGCACCTTCTGTCGACACCAGAAGTGGCCTTAGACAGTACCAACTGTAGGCCTTTTCAAACAATCCCGGTACAGTGTAAAAAGGGTGGTTGCCTGAACAAGTTGAGATGAAACAAAATCGTATTAACTGGGGGACGAGGTTTGAATCTTTTCTGAACTTGCTGCCTTCGCTGACCCTTGATCCTAAAGTACCATCAACCTCAGCCAAAATGGGTCCGCGAACGTCTATTTTTTTAAATACTCTCGTACAAAAAGATATAGAAGCTACGCGGTACAATTGTGCAGTGCAATAAGGAGTGTCCGAAATCGCTCACGATCTCTCGCCCTCGCTAGTCCATTATCCTAGCCTCCCCGTCATCTGGTCACTGTTATTTAAACCTACCTCTCCGCAATGGCGGATTTAATGGTAAGCGGACTGAGTGGCCGCGGGGGGGGGGGGGGGCGTGAATGGTAATTCCAGCATATATGGCGTGTAACAGTAGTCTCATCGCGGGCCTCCTTGAACGATAGAGGCTTCTTCGACGAAGGGACTCATAGACTATAGGGGGCCCATATATGAGGGATCCCGACTAACCCTCCTCCCCTCAGCAAAATCCCAGACAAAACATGAAAGTGTGTTTGATCCTAAGCCAAGTGAAGAAACCACACCCCCCTCCCTCGTTCAACACCTACAGAGGGTCCCCACTCCCAAATCTGCCACTGTCCCTAACAACACGTTACGGACTGGGTGGTCCGTTTCCATGCGTATAGCACGGCCTGAGGTCGCCGTACATCTCGTATAACTCGTCATTATATCGGCTTCTCTATTGTGCTTCCACACATACGGGACCAAGATGATTTCGTCAGATTTGATAAAAATAAAATAACTGTGTTAAAACTGTAATCTATGAGAGTAGAGAAGCTATTCAAGTGTACATATTGGTTTAAATGAATGAACAAAAAAAATATTGAGTGACGCGTTTGCCACGAGGCGTGGCACTTAGTGATGTATGAGTCAATCCGAACATTCCCGGGCTATAGCCATTCATAAGCTAAGCAGAGTTTTGGGAGATAGTTCGGAAGGTACAAGTAGGCACAACACCTTCGATAGGTGCAAGAAAACGCCAACGATTCCGAGGAGTTACTTATACCTTCTTGCACTTAGTGTTCCTACACGCCTTCTCAATCTCGTAGCATCCACGTGTCAGAAACGATTCTAACGTGCCGTCATCTTCTAACGTGCCTGATTAAGTCAACTGAACGTGCCGTCATAAGGTTGGATAAAAGAGAAGGGTTAGAAGAAAGGAATTTTTTATGTTGGTTTATCATTTCTTAGCTTTGACTATAAAGACCAAAAACCTATTACAAATCTATAAAATATAATATAAAATATAAAATATAAAGTTTTATTCTTTAAAAAAAATTTATATTTTCTAAACAAGAATATTTTAACTTACTCGAGAGATAAAACATCTCAAATAACTCAAACAGCGATAAAACATCCTTTTTTGTTTGCTGTTAATCATGGTTTTTCATATTATTCAGTTTTCCACTGTTATATCAATTGGTGCACAATGGATTCAGTGGATATGGTTATCCGACTGAAATGCTTTTTTTGTTTTCAACTGCATATCCCACTGCTCGACTTTTTAACCACGTTGCTATGGCGGCAAACACCATTCCACTCCACTGCCAAACCGATCGATTAGCGAAGATTCTGATTGAGAAAACACAATTGGATAACATTCGAATTTTGCTAACCGATCGACTAAATTATCCACTCCGTTATCAACTTTCGTTCACGATCAGGCCCATAGTTGGCATTCGGTGGGGCAGGCAATTTAAACGGGAAACACGAAAGCAATACACGTATTCCGCGATATACCTATACTCTTCTTCTTCTTCTTCTACTTCTTTAAGACGTCTTACTCGATATATGCGATACATATTCTAAATTTGACTATTCTTTGAGCAAATTGTACTGATTTAACACATCAATTGTCAAATGCAACATAAATTCTATTTTGGCTGAATTTCAAACCCATTTTAAAACGGTGCATTTCCAAACGTTGATTACTCAGTGAATAAAACGAGTTCTGGGTCAAACGACACTTCATTTTAAAGCGTAAGTCTTCTTCTTTCCGTTTTTGTGCATAACATGTGTCAAAAAAATGTGTAAAATAATGTAGAAAACATGGGAAAACCTGCACCTCGATAGGGCTGTCAAAATTCAACTTAGGCGGGATGAAATTAACATAGGAAGTACGCACTAGGAGTCAAAGTAAATTTTCTGCTCGACAAAGTATGCAGCACACATTGCAAAATGACTTGTAAAACCCTGTATCATTGTTTTATCTCCCTACTCCTTTCCCAACGCGACGAATGAATTGAACTGGAAAACAAAAACAGCGTCGAGTCTCTCTTGCGCAAATCATGGAATGAGTTAAAGAAAAACTAGAAGAAGAAAGGTATAGCGTCGTACCGCGACGTTCATTCTAACAAAGCGATTTCTATGCTCATCAGCAAGGTATCCAACATGTGAACAGTTTCCAGTTAAATAAAACAGGAAGCAATGCAATTACCATGAAATTATTTGTTCTGTAATGTTTTACTTTTTAAATTTTCATTAATTATTACTGTGGCGACCATCTAGAGTCGGGAACCTCATATTTTCACTTATTTTCTGACTTTGCGGCATCCTGGACAGTTCTCTAGAACACTTAACGGATTTTATTTACCCATCAGAGGGATGTCCCACCAAAAAATCTGACAAACATCTTTTAAAATCTCGGAACACTATGCATAAATGTGATAAAAGGTATGAAATTTATACGGTCCACTGAAAGTCGGACAGTCTTCATTTCATAGCAAAATGACCACGTAGTATGCCAATATTGACCAATATGTTTCAGAACCATTTGATATCAGTTATTAAAGGTCCGTCGACCAGTTTGGATGATCATCTGTGTTTTAAATAACCTAGGCCATGCGCTAAACGGTACGGATTAAGCAATTTAAATATCAGAATAATTTTGAAGAGGGTATTATTGTTTTTCGTAATTTTAAAGAAATAAAATTATTTAAAATTATCAGAAATGAAATTATAGAGAAATTTTTTTGTCATTTTTGCTACATAATTAACACAGGTTAAATACGAGAAAAAAAATAAAAAAATATTTGAACACAACCATGTGGGGAACTCCTCAAAAACATCCGTTTTTGCGGGTGCTTGAATAAAAAAAATAATTATTCATGTTTGTAACATCAAGACAAATATTTACTATATTATAAGTATATATTCTTATAAGTATATTATAAGAATATAATCAATTGATAAGAACGAAAAAAAGATGATAGAGGGCCGCGTCAAAGCTATTGGTTGTATTTCGAAGGGCTTTGCGATAGTACGGAAGTCACTTTTTGTTCAAAGGTAAAGCCAAACTGTCAAAGAATTCTTGGTATTGTGTTTTTAAGTTAGAGTTTATTAGGAATGTATACATACACATAAAAAAATCTATCAATTTTGATGCAAAAAATGTCGCGCAGCCTGATAAAATCCAGAAGGAATATTCATGCTTGAAACCGTTTAATTAATTAGAGTATCTAGAAAGTTATAGAGATGCATAAGCGCTGATGGCAGGAAGTCTTAATCATTATCATGCTAAATATAGATATAATTTAGGTTTTAACATGTTCAAACATGCTCAGTAACCAAGCCAGGAACAAAAATGTTCAACCAATTCGAAGCAGTAATTATTCTATCTAAATAATGAACAAGGGCATTGAGGAAATTTGAACTTTAAAGGCAGGCAAGGCAGTAAATTTCCACTACTTCTTCATTTCTGATACTTCTAACAGTTTAAGTAACTCTAAAATTATGAAAAACAATAAATCTCTTCAAAACTATTATACTACAATTATTAGAGCCTTCCATAAACGTTATTTGGCTGGTACAGACCCTAAAGCGCTTGGCCTAGGTTATTTAAAACACAGATGACCACCCAAACTAGTCGATGGACCTTTAATAACTAATATCAAATGAGTTAAGAACCATATTGGTCAATTTTGACATCCTACATGGTGATGTTGCTATGAAATGAAGACTGTCCGACTTTCAGTGGAACGCATAAATTTCATACCTTTTACGCATAGTGTTCCGAGATTTTAAAATATATCGGTAGGATTTTTTGCAGGGACATAATTGAAGAGTAGCCTATAGAACTGTCCAGGGTGCTGCAAAGTCAGATAATAGGTGAAAATAAGAGGTGTCAGATTTTAGGTGTCCGCCACTGTACGTGTAAGTTTATTCGTTTTAACATTGATCAAAGCAAATCAATTTTAGAAAACCAACTGTTAGAATTGTTTATCTATGTTTATCTATATGCGTTAAATACTAATCGTTAACTGTTTTTACGATCGTTTCACAGAAATGGATAACAAATGAATTCGGGGCAACTACAACAAAAATTAAAAATTAGCGATTGTTCATTGCCATTACTGCAATACCTTATTGTTCGCCTGCAAGCGTAGTTAATGTTTCTTATTGTTGTGTAACGTGGTCCGTATTTTTTTAATGCATGACATATTTCATATTTCATAGTCATAACAATACTTACAGTTTTTTGTAGTAGCTTTACAAATGATCGGCGACAGAACTTGACCCTATCAAGCAGATCCGTCGATTTAGCAACTATATATACTGCAGATAAAATAACGCCGACCATCTTTTCCGAACCAGAGTAGGATTCAAACAGAAAAATCAACCATGGTTGAATGGGGGCTGCGGCACGATACAATTGGGAGAGCGATTCTATCATTAGGTAGACCTTGCCCTAAAGTCACGATTGAAACAATATATTAGCTTTTAGAAGTTAATATGTGCTTTTATATAGTACTTACCCTACTTTTGTAGTCTACCACTCGAGGCGGCATAAGCGTAACAATAATTTTGATTACAATGGTGATCAGCTTCAGTATTAAATCTGTTATACAAACAGCAAACAACAGTCCTTTAAGCGATTCAGGTTGCAGATTATCAGACATGAAAAGTATCACCAGACAGATACTCTTCCATTCAATCACAAATCCAAATATGAGTAATGCTAAAATGATAATTATCAGCTCACGCAGCAACACCATAACACGTCGTTGCTTTTGTTTCGATATTTCTTGTCGGACTACCCAATTTGCGTGGTAGAACGTCATCAATAACAACAGAAAGTGCATTATCCCATCTAAATGATCGTAGCATAATTTAGCCAACAAAATCAGAAGTAATGGCATATACCGTGCTAATGTTTCTATTAAGGCGCGAGTTTCTGGCAACTGATTAAGCGCTTCATGAACGGTGGCTTCCTCATTCTGGTGATTCGAACTGATGCTGTTACTACGAGTAGCACCACCAGCACCAATGGTAGGTGCATTTCCTGCCGTCGGTGTCAGTACAGCACCATTTGTGCCATCACTACCCATAGATGGAATACCCTCACCACCACCAATAGATATGGAAGACTGTGAAGCCATCGACACTGATGCTGCGGATAGTCCAGCAGCGGATTGCTGGTGATGCAAGGCCAAAGGTTGATGATTGTTAAAGTGGTGATGATGGTGACTGTAGTTAAAATTTGGCATTAGTGGTGAACGTCCACCAATCAAAGAGCCCGAAGGTGGAGCATTTTCATCGCCGGATTGAATCCATAAGAATGGTCTAATACTTGTATTAGCTGTGGAAGATGAGTTTGACATAGGGTACAGCTCATTGTGAGAAGAACGCGAAGAACCTCCACCAATCGTCCCGGTTCCGTCGTCGACATCAATTACAACATCACTAGTAGCGATATTAGAATTTCCATTTCCGATCGAACCAATAGAGTTACTCATCATCGGAGGTGTACTTGTTCCTGTACCGTGAGACCGCTCCGAATTGAGAAAGAGTCCTGTACGCTCACCGGAAAATAAACTACCCGGATGTCTTGCCTGCTGCAGAAGGGCCATAAAATCGTTCAGCATAACGTTACTAAAGTTGGAACCTCTTCGTGAAGTCGTTCCATGATTGTTAGACCGTCCACGTTCAACAGACATAAGCCTGCTAAACATACGTCCATTACTCAATGAGTTGCGAAAGCCACTTGGTCCTCCGCCACTACCCGAACCAGCTCCAATTGACATTGATGTACTATCTAATGATCCAACAGATGTCTGACGCTCGACCACGGGGGTGCGGATCTGTGACGCAGGTAACGGAGAACCAGTTGGTGGAACAGTACCGCCAGATGGTGGCTGCTGGGTGCAATTTCCAGTACTGGTTTCGTTAACAATACTTGAAATGTCGTTTGAAGTTATAGCAGGCGGGGACGATGATTCTACTGATGATAGTGAGTTGGATGCTACGACATTAGTATCTTCCGCTGACGGTACAGAATCATCCACAGGTCGGTTCGAGTTTTCCAGTTGATTATTGGTCTGATGTGTGGTGTTTACTTCTAGGATAGCCTTTTCGGACATTTTACACTATAACTGGGACGTGGGTTCACACACCACCTCCGCTTTAAGTTTTGTTCTTATCCTTCTGTTTTGCTGTTAGAACAAGCAGCTGTTTCCAAGTTTATCAACAATCGTCTCTCGAAAAAAAATCTTCATACAATGATGCGCTAACCCGGGATGTACTTTAGTTGCGGGCAATTATCTGTCGACCGTCACAGACTTAATCATTTTACTTCCTACATCCTAAAAATGATATAAGATTTGATCTAGTTAAAAATCGACATTACCAAGTCGGAAATTAATACGAACGGGTTGAAACACCATTTGACAATAGCGTATTAGATAGGATTTCACTACGATATCGATGATTCTAGTAACATTGATGACTCATCCTGCCGTGAACAATATGAGTGCTGGTTTTGGTTAACACAGTAATAATTTCAACTACCATCTTACGAACAGCAAAACAATCCTTAAAACAAGTTCCACATACGATATCAGAACCTAGCGATGTTATTTTTGTACTGAAAAGAAAGTTTTCGATTTTTGTACAGTTTTTCTTCTTCTGCTTGTGTTTCTGTTTTTATGTGTCACTTTCGAAATGTTTACATGCGTAGCTTCGATTCTCAAATTTCGTCACATACTGCCGATTTGATAATCGTAATGAGATACAGTTGTCCTTTTCCGTGTCCTCCCTTATGGCTATCATAACGGTATTCATTTTAATCTGTTTTGGGGTTCGCCAAGGTCAACTAGGCAAGTGAAGTACAATACATAAGTGTACAAATGAAATTCAAATTACAATATGTTCAAATTGGGCACTGTCTGTTGCAAAACAAAACATATACAGTATGTTCCTGAGTTACGCGGTTCTCGATTTAAGCGGCGCTTTGGCACCAATCGAACGAGACAAACAAACACGACTCTGTTCGATAGGTGCTCTGTCAGCTGTTCGTTGTCTTAAGCTACGGCTAGATGATAGCTACTTGTATGCGGCTACAATTGACAGCTTCCAATTTCTTTTGTTCTTAATGTCAAATGTAGTTACGGAATGTAGCTATCGTTTGGGAGCCCAGCTACGCTAGTTTGTTCTCGTGTCATATTGCGCTTGTCATTTATGGTTGATTTGTGTTTATACTTGTAGCGATTGATTGGTTTGGGCTTTGCTCCATATGTTTTATTGTTTTGTTAAGGACGACAATAAAATTTATCAAACTCAACTTCTACCAGCTATTGCTTCTGAAGTGGCCACTTTAATGATGCTTCTTATTGAAGAGGAGGAAGAAGAAAATCAACAGGAAATTGAAAGGCGCTGCTGGATGACCGATATCTTCCTGTAGCGGGAAAGTGTGTGGAGCCGGTTGTTTGGCTTCGTGCAATTTCTTTTTTGGTGCGTCTGTAGGAGTTCATCAGGTTTTTTCCATTTTTCCTGGGCGTCCTCTGGTTTTTCGTCTAGCGCTGCTCAAATTTCTCGCCAAGCCTGGTGGCGTATTTCGTGGTTTTTATACTGCCGCTCGGAATCCTTCCACAGACATCCCAAGCGCCACAGATTAAGCTTAAAGGACTGGAAAATTGAATATTCATAGAAAAAAAATGAAAGCTCCACAGCTTCATTGGTTTGATCAATAGATGGCGTATTACAACTCATCATTATATTGCTATCCTTTTCTCGCAATGAGTTTCAACAAGTTTCATCTTATCATGACCTATATAGCCTTCTAACTTTCTGAGCAAAAATCTATATGAATGGTCGTGTGGTCAGATACGTGGGTATCAACACCAACGACCATTACTCAAATCTCACTTGCTTCAGTGCTGTTGGTTTCCATTGGAGTTTAGTATTTAAACATTCGTATCGCCGTTCTAGTTCTAGCGATGCATAACTTCAAAGCGAAACCATACAACAGTACAGAGGAAATGAGAAAGCTCTCCTCCTAGCGATGAAGCTCAACTGGTTGGCTATCCCACAAACACATGGCGCCACCAGCTTTTTTGCTATTTTTAGAATGCATGAGTCGTTTGCCGTCTGCTAAACGAAGTCTTTCTATATTCCATTTAGGTAGAGTGCTTGAGTCGTTTAGAAGCCGTTAGGTGGTCGTTTAGTGGATTTGTGGCACTTGGGTTGTAGCCGCATACAAGTAGCTATCATCTAGCCTTAGCTTTATAGACCCGCCATGATGCGCTGCATCTTTTCATCTTAATAATGGAGTATTTTCATATTTTAAATAGATATCCATCTACAGAAGGAAGATTCAACAAATAATTTCCTAGTAATTCACATCAATAATAATATAAAAACCATTCAAATTTAATATTAAAAAATGTAAACAAACTTCCGTGCCCAAACACATACAGTGCATAGACAAGCATTAGTTACAGTAGAGCGTCGATTATCCGGGCAGCTCGGGACCGGACGGTTGCCGGTTAATCGATTTGCACGGATAATGGTCCAAGAAATGTCAAACGCATATAAAACATGTTAAATTCACTAGTTTTATTATTAATTCACCCATAATCAATCGATTAATCGTTAGTAGAATATTATTTTAATCAATAACTGTTGGTGTTACAACTGTTCATGAACAAAAATGAATTTCGAAAATACCCCTAGACACTAAAGAGCTGCACAAGAAACTGGTTACCCAATTGACTATCGCTGCAAACATTCGCCATACGTTCATACATGTTCATACGTAACAGCTGTCAGATTTATGCGCACGGTTAAGCCGCCTGCCGGTTAATCCGTCCCCGGATAATCGACGTTCTACTGTATTTTAGTCAAAAAACGTGAAATTCGACTAATGCGTATATTCGAGTTACGCGGATTCGTCGGGTACGCAGAAACCGCGTAACTCGGGAACAGATTGTACAAGGCAAGTTAGGGCTTGGTACTTGTTTCGACGCAGCGTATCGCAACGCATTGCGTGACGCACGCTGGTATCTGTTCGCTGCGTTCTGCATGGATATGTCAACACATTTTACTAAGAAAAACATCAACAAACAGCAATAATACCTCTTATTTATAGGTTCTCATGTGATTATAATGTTAAATTACAACTGTAAAATCATTTCCAGTTCTGCTCAAAACAGTGCAAAGCATGTTTTCGCTTTATTATTGCACATTGCATACTGACCCGCACACACCTATTTTGCAGCAATTACGAAATTACTTTCTCTACATTTATTTTGTTTTGTTAATAAAATTATTTAGTAGTCCAATTACACGTCCAATTGCGCTCGAAACAATTTAACGTGGAAAAATTTCGATTTTCACCCGATATGATTGAACCATTTTGACAGATGCATCACGACGTGCGTCGAAATAGAAATTTTTCTACTTTGACGCTGCGTCGTGCGTCGTTAACGCATGCGTCTGTCAAATCCCATACATTTTGGCAAAATCGCAACGCATTGCGTCGGAACAAGTACCGCTCTCTTACAGAACTTAACCGCACGACTCCACACAGCATAACACGGAGCGCAACATAACAACTGACAGCTGCTAAAAAAATCGAAATAAAATACTTACAGACTCTTTAAAATTACAACTTATGCTCCAAAAAATCATAAACTAAAAGTTGGGAGGCTACGGAAAATTTCAGGTCAATAAAAGCAATGAATCAAAAGTGATTTCAGTTTAAAGTTTAAAAAAATACCCGGGTATCCGGTTGCCAACTTACAGGGTTTTGAATCATATAATGGACTACTTGATCCACTCGGTGGAATGTTTCAAATGGTTAGGGGATGTATGCATCGTTGCTATGGAGGTTTGCAAGCATATAGGAGAATATGTCAAACGCTTAGGAGAAGTCTGCAAAACAGCTATGGAGTTTTGCATCCAGCTATGGAGCGCTCGGATGTAGCGCTGTAGAAATTAATCCTAGATTTTTTTAAAAAGGAAGGAAATAATGGCTAATCCGTAATAATATTTATTTGGACTAAACTTTCACTACGTCCTATCCGATTCAACATTCTATTCTACTATTTCTTTACATCATCAACACTTTCACACGTATTTAAACATGATGATTCTTGAGGGTATTGTCAAAGTTTTAAAAGAAATCGTTTGAGATATGCTTTACTATTTTCTGGAATTTCAGGCTGGTTCTTAGTTGGTTCTAAATTTAACACGGGTGATTAAAGAAGGGAGGTAATTTGATTACCAGGAGAACTATGATGAACGTTACTTGAATATGCGTGTTTAAATATGAGGAAAAATGTTGCCGCAAAGAAAAAATAGTAGAGTAGAGAATTTTACAAAGAATATTGTTTAAATAGCTAATTCAATTTAAAAATAAATTATTATGTTGCTTGACAATACCAAAAACATGTGTTTCATCACTTCAAACATTTAAATCATCACGCGGTGCTTTTTAAAAAATTCTAGGATTAATTTCGACAGCGCTCCACAGCTGGATGCAAAACTCCATAGCTGTTTTGCACACTTCTCCTAAGCGTTTGACATATTCCCCTATATGCTTGCAAACCTCCATAGCAACGTTGCATACATCCCCTAACCATTTGAAACATTCCACCGAGTGGATCAAGTAGTCCATTATATGATTCGAAACCCTGTAAAGGTTATTTGACACCTCTACAATTTGAAAAACTTTCTTATTTTAACATTTTCCACAGTCTCTTCATTTCCAGTACATTTTTGTCCCTCTAATTTGGAAACCTGTGAAATCTGTGTCCCTCTCAGTTGTGTATGGTGTTGCCATGGTTATTGAATGATGTATGCTCAAATTGGCAATCGTATGCACAATTTCCTATAGCACCAGTTAAGGCTGCATACTAAATGTCTCTTTCTTGTTTGTATGGACCTTTCATTCACTTTCAACCTCTGTAATTTGAAAACTCCTCTTATTCGACAGTCCCCTCGCCTCTCAAATAAGAGAGGGTTCACTGTATATGGAGGTGCACCGACACACACAAACAAACAATCGAAGTCGATAGTAGACAAGTATGTCGAAGACTGTATTGTTGATGAAACCAAGGTGTATGGATATTTGGAGGTGAAGTGCTTCAGAGCAAATTGACATTTCACGACTTGACATCAAGGTGTATGCAAATTAGGCGGTGAAGTGCTTCAGAGCAAATTGACATTTCACGACTTGACATAACAATACTGGAGTCACCGGTATTAAAATCGGGAAGGGATGGTGGGGGGTATAGAAAATTGTATGCGATTTTACATAACAATACTCAAAGATGGCGCCCGGAAAACGCGCTAATAATTCACCTTCTTAATAAACACACCTTGCTTGACATAACAATACTGGGTGCTCCGGTATTAAAATCAGGAAGGGCTGGAGGGGGGTATAGAAAATTTTATGCGATTTGACATAACAATACTCAATGATGGCGCCCGGCAAACGCGCTAATAATTCACCTCCCAAGTAGCAGAGCCGAAGTTGTTGAGAGGTTTTTCTGTGAGCCAAAGCGAGAGGCCCTGTCTTCTCTCTCTAGATTTTGGACGGCAAACCGCCGCCCGTGCAGAGGTGTGTGCGTGTGACGAAAAATTATGGATGAAATACGGGGGAAGCGGGGTCTGAAGTTTTTCGTTCGTCACACACACATGCATTTACCAGCGGATATCGCTGGACCGAGTCTACCCATCTCTCTCGATCCACCATGATTTTTCTGCTATCGCGCTCATCCGGGTGTTAGGCATCCTCAGTCTGTCCAGAACTTTCCCTGTGGAAGGATGTACTGAAGTGAGGTGCGATTTCTTGTGCGACGTACTTTGCTCATTTACGTTTTGTGCCGTGTTCCTTCTTCCTCAGTTATGGAATGATTTATCCTAGCAAATTGTTGAGGTAAGTTTCTTGCTGTGTGCTTGTGCAGGTACATTCAACTAACCCTTGGTGTCTAAAAAGTCACAGGTGTGTGCGCTATTTATCAACGACTACCTGCTTGCCTCGTCAACAATCTTCAAAGTGAGCGACGGAAAGAAAACGTTTTCCAGTTTTAAAATATTAAGGTAAGTTTTGATCTAATCCTATGCGCTAAACTCTCCATAGTAACACATACTACATACATTCATTATTGCTTCATTCAGCCCCCGGTGAGGACGTCATTACTTAACAGAAGCCGGTTCAACACGCGCAGCTCCTGTTCATGACGTCATCACGAAACTGAAGCCAGCTGAACACGCGCAGCACGGATGGTACCCCGAGCGCGGTAGGAGGAAGGAAGAACGAGAGGAGGAAGAACGGTAAATTTGGAAGGGGGTAAGCGTTCTGCCGTCTACACAGCGGGAGTATCCCAAAACACATGTGGGAAGGGAGAGGGATATTATTCAATAAACAGCATGCGAATGTGTGCATAAAGCAATTGTGAACAGCCTCATCATTTCTATAAGCAATCCGAAAAAGGGGGTGGAGCAAATACATTGGTATGCGTGAGCGGCTGAAGAAACCAGAACGTTTAGATTTGTGCGTGACGGATGGTTCGGGCGCCTGTGGCGAAGCTCTCGACAAGCCTGCAAACGAGAGCTTTGTGGAGAGCTTTGTAGGGAGCTCAGATTACACAGGCCGCCGTCGGTTTTTGCGTCCTTGGGCTTCTAAATAAACACACCTTGGATGAAACCAATACTAGAAACTGCACCCAGAAGCCACCATCAGGCTGTACTGTCGAGTTGAACATCAGAGTGGCCAGATTATTTTTGCGGTTTTCGGTAGGCGCATCAAAATTTTATCGGTAGTTTTCGGTAGGAGTTTAAGATTATTTCGGTAGTTTTCGGTAGGCTTTGAAGTGTTGAGCGGGGGGGGGGGGGGTTGTCGTAGATGGAAGCTAATCTGTCCCATGAGGAACAGCACGAAAAAATCACATCTTTCATTTATTTAAAGGAGATAGTTTGGATTTGGTTCATAGCGTCCGCGCAAAGCGATGGAAGAAATCAAGGCGTTCAGAGAATTTTATCATGCCTCCCGCTGCGCAAATTTGAGCAGTTTTCTGCGTAGTTTTTTGCGTCGTTTTGTGTCAAAAAATACGCAAAAAAATACGCTAGACTTCAGCCAAAACTACGATAGCCAGCGTATTTATTGCAGTTTTTAGGTGCGGAACGAGCGCCATCTGTTGAAGGAATGGATGAACTATTTCAGACGGTGGAGCAAAAAAACGGCCGAAAAATTCAAAAATATTGGCGCCCATTCCTTCCTCCTCCTCTTCCTCTAACTCCCTTCCCCTCCCTGCCTTGCCTTATACTTGCGCTTCAGCCCGTGCCTTTCGCTGTCAGCTGATTGTGTGTATGTGTTGGTGTATATGTACATTGCGGTTGTGTATTGTAATTGGTGGGTATTAGCATTTATTTATTCGTGTGTGACCTTGACGATGCGGGAGAAGCTGGTTCATTTTGGGATTTAAAGTGTTATCGGTGTATTGATGGTTTATTTTATTTCGTGCCGCTGCTTCCCTCCTTCCCTCCTTCCCTCCTTCCCTCCTTCCCTCCTTCCCTCCTTCCCTCCTTCCCTCCTTCCCTCCTTCCCTCCTTCCCTCCTTCCCTCCTTCCCTCCTTCCCTCCTTCCCTCCTTCCCTCTTTCCCTCGTCAGGGGGTACTGGCACACAGCTGTTGGAAGATTTAACAGTATACTTAAATTGCCAGCGGGGAGGGAGTTCTTCCCTCCTTCCCTCCTTCCCTCCTTCCCTCCTTCCCTCCTTCCCTCCTTCCCTCCTTCCCTCCTTCCCTCCTTCCTTCCTTCCCTCCTTCCCTCCTTCCCTCATTCCCTCCTTCCCTCCTTCCCTCTTTCCCTCCTTCCCTCCTTCCCTCCTTCCCTCCTTCCCTCCTTCCCTCCTTCCCTCCTTCCCTCCTTCCCTACTTCCCTCCTTCCCTCCCTTCCTTCCCTTCCACCACCATATTCGTACCTTTCCTTTCCCGCTGCGCATGACCGGGAGCAGGGGGTACTGGCACACAGCTGTTGGAAGATTTAACAGTATACTTAAATTGCCAGCGGGGAGGGAGGGGGATGGTCATGGGATCCCTACGATCATCTTTCCGGGGGCCTTTGTCGCTAATACTTGTAGACATACGGCCTACCGTTAGATACATAGTCCGGACATAGTCCGCCTACCGTTAGATCCGCCGCTGGTTTATGACGGTTTTTTTTAATATGGAGGTGCATTCTTGCCCCTAGCTGCAGCGTATGCATCGGGAGGGAGACAGTATGTTTAATATGTTTAATATGTTTATTGATTAATCCATCGGGAAGATCCTTGAAGATCCTACATGAATCTACTTAAATTAGTGCTTATAGACTATGTAAGGTACATAAATCGATAGGGGAGAACAGGTGCACAAGAATAGAAAATGTATTTTGAAAATAAAATTATTACGTAAGTTGTGTCCTGAGTCTATCTCTAAAAACATTCTGTAGTATGTTGAAATTCAATAAATCAAAGTTACTAATGAAAGTTTGACACATAGCTGACATAGGATCAGACTGGCCAAAACGAGTTCTATAACGAGGGACGGATATGAATTAACGTGTACGTAGATTCTTAGATGGGGCGTTAAATTATATCGTAGCTAATAGAGTAGGAGCATCAATATGGTGGTTAAGTAGTCCTGATATAAAAAGGCATTTAGCTATCTCACGGCGCTTTTTCAACGACTGAATCCCTAAAAGCAGACACCGGGAATGGTATGACGGTAACACATCGCCCTGTCGCCATGGTAAGAGTCTTACAGCATATCTAGTCGCTTTTCTTTGGATGGCCTTGATTCGATTACTCCATTGTTCGGTACAGGGGTCGCTAACAATACTGCCATATTCTAACACTGATCGAACGTAGGCACAGTAGATGGTTTTTATGGTCATAGGATTACGGAAACCTTGCGTTGATCGAATAATCCAACCCAGTAGTTGGTATGGCAGTATGCAAGTTGCACGCTGGATAGGAGCGGGCCCGCGGCACCGCCATCATTCCGCACATTTGCATGGCCGTCGTGGGTTCTAAACGCGCATGAACCGTCCGCCGTAGCAAGGGCTGACTATCCGGCTACGTCGTATTCAAGTCCTGAAAGGCCTGCATGATCGCGTAGGCCGTAATGACAACAATAATAATAATAATAAAAAAATATTAATAATAATAAGAATCAGAAGAAGAACTTAGCATAACAGTCCACACCCGGGGAAGAGTTTGTCTTCATTTTGTTGCTGCCGAGTCTACCGCTGGGGCGCGACTAATCAACGGAATACAATCGACCAAAACATGAACCTACCGATCCGAACCCATTCCAAGGCATTGCTGGTCAATCAGCGTCATGATAACGACTCCAAGCCAATAAGCTTCCAGATTCTGGACGGACAGGTGCAGCACCATACGCGCACCGTAATAAACAAATCCAGAATCCTCCTTTGTATGAATTCAATTCATAATGTTGTTTCCACTTGCATCCGCTAGCTGAATTGGAAAGAAACGTGCTACATATCACACGCACGTTTGCTTCGATCGTGTGTCTTTTTAATACCCTCAACAGCAGAGCCGGTCGCAAAGATTGTGGTGCCAATTAAATGGTTGTATTGTCTCCTAGGTAGCGGTAATCGACCGGGCGGCGTACAGTGCGTTTTCTGAGAATGCATGGAGTGTGTAGACGCAGCCGGTGACAATGCACGCATCAGAATCAAACAGTTTTGGGGTTCCCGCACGCACACACACACACGCGCGCACGCACGCATGTACTAGTGATGGGTAACCGGAATCGCACACACGGCTCGGAATCGCTTCCGAGCATTGCTACTCCGGCTCCGATTCCGAAAAATTCAAATCGTCGATTCCGCCCGGAGCCGTCGGAGCCGTCCGGAGCCGTCGGAGCCGTCCGGAGCCGTCGGAGCCGTCCGGAGCCGTCGGAGCCGTCCGGAGCCGTCCGGAGCCGTTGGAGCCGTCCGGAGCCGTCCGGAGCCGCTAGTCGGCAGCTGGAGCCGTCGGAGCCGTTGGAGCTGTCCGGAATCGTTGGAGCCGTCGGAGCCGTTCGGAGCCGTCGGAGCCGTTGGAGCTGTCGGAGCCGCTAGTCAGCAGCTGGAGCCGGTCGGAGCCGTCGTAGCAGTTGGAGCCGACGGTGCCGGTTGGAGCCGTCCGGAGCCGACGGAGCCGACGGAGCCGTACGGAGCCGGTCGGAACCGTCGTAGTCGTTGGAGCCGACAGAGCCGTCGTAGTCGATGGAGCCAACGGAACCGGTTGGAGACGTTGGGGTCGTCGGTGCCGTCGAAGCCGACGGAGCCAGTTCGAGCCGTATGAGTCGTTGTAATAGTCGGAAGTCTTCTGAAGCGCTTTAATTTCCCGATATCAGCGATGATTTCATTTAAAAACAGCTTACGAGTAAAAAAATAGTCTTCTTCATTTATTGCTCTGAACTTTTTTTGTATTTTTTTTAAACAATAAAATCAAAAACAATTGTTTGCTCCGTATATCTAGAGAAAAATTATGAATCAAACTATTATTGATCTTTATTTTTATAAAAGATGGGCGGATGATTGATAGTTATATTCTTTGTCTTGTCCATGTGCCATCATGTTATTCGGTAAAAAACAAGTGCGGCCTAAACCATACACGTTAGTCGATGTAAACAACCGTGCAAAACTGCCATAATTACGTTACGTTGTTTCGTATTTTATCAAACCCACCTCCCGTCATAGTTCTATTGCTCCTTGACCTCCTTATTTGATTCATTTTTTTCCTATATACATACGGAGCAAACAATTATTTTTGGCTTTATTTTTGAAAAAAAAAACACACAAACAAACTTCATATCAATAAATGAAGAAGTTTTTTTTTTACTCGTAAGCTGTTTTTTACAATAAAATTATCACTAATATCGAGAAATTAATGCGCTTCAGAATGCTTCCGACTATTACAACTACTCCGACGGCTCCGACGGCTCCGACGGCTCCGGACGGCTCCAACGGCTCCGACGGCTCCACCGGCTCTGGACGGCTCCGGCTGCTGACTAGCGGCTCCGGACGGCTCCGGACGGCTCCGACGGCTCCGGACAGCTCCGACGGCTCCGGACGGCTCCGACGGCTCCAACGGCTCCGCCGGCTCCGGACGGCTCCGGCTGCCGACTAGCGGCTCCGGACGGCTCCGGACGGCTCCGGACGGCTCCGGACGGCTCCAGACGGCTCCGAGGTCGGAGTTTTGCACCTACCTTCCGGAACCGCTTCCAATTATGGCGGAGTCATTCGGAAGCGATTCCGGATTTTTGTTGAATTTACCCATCACTAGCATGCACGCGCGTACGCGAGAACGCACCCCCGAACGCGCGTACACGCACGATCGATTTCCGCTACCTTATCGGTAGAATTGCTGGCTTAACTTGTAGCGCATCCTCATCCAAAGCACCGGGAGGGGAGGGGGATCGCGGCATGATAGAGTGGACGATCACTTTCCCCGCGCTGTGTGTGTGTCGTGGCCAGAAAACTCGAGACAAATTCCGGCACATTGAAAAAAAAATTTTTTTTATTGCCACTATACACCGTGCTACATGATGTTTAGAAGGTCGTTGATGCATCACACATGTTCAGATTAAACAAAAAATATTAGATCAGTGTTAGACGTTCTCGTACGCTTATTTGAAATTGGCTTCTTCACCCTCGATTGGCACGGGCATTAAATGGCCTCATCTGCAGCGGCACGAAATAAAATAAACCATCAATACACCGATAACACTTTAAATCCCAAAATGAACCAGCTTCTCCCGCATCGTCAAGGTCACACACGAATAAATAAATGCTAATACCCACCAATTACAATACACAACCGCAATGTACATATACACCAACGCATACACACAATCAGCTGACGGCGAAAGTCACGGGCTGAAGCGCAAGTATAAGGCAAGGCAGGGAGGGGAAGGGAGTTAGAGGAAGAGGAGGAGGAAGGAATGGGCGCCAATATTTTTGAATTTTTCGGCCGTTTTTTTTGCTCCACCGTCTGAAATAGTTCATCCATTCCTTCAACAGATGGCGCTCGTTCCGCACCTAAAAACTGCAATAAATACGCTGGCTTTCGTAGTTTTGGCTGAAGTCTAGCGTATTTTTTGCGTATTTTTGACACAAAACGACGCAAAAAACTACGCAGAAAACTGCTCAAATTTGCGCAGCGGGCGGTCACATGAGGCCTTTCTGAAGTGTTGGTCGGAAAATTGTACTAGGGAATTTAACCCAACAAATGATTGGGACGCTCTAGCAGCAATCGAACGCGATACCGAACATGAAAAATATATGGGGTTTTACATGTTCGATGTGATAACCCACAAATCGAACATGTGAACCCAAGTGCCACAAATCTACTAAACGACCACTAAACGCCTTCTAAACGACTCAAGCTCTCTACCTAAACGGAATATAGAAAGACTTCGTTTAGCAGACGGCAAACGACTCATGCATTCTAAAAATAGCAAAAAAGCTGATGGCGCTATCTGTTGGTGGGATACACCAACCAGTTGAGCCTTCATCGCTTGGAGGAGAGCTTTATCATTTCCTCTGTACCGTTGTATGGTTTCGCATTGAAGTTATGCATCGCTAGAACTAGAACGGCGATACGATTGTTTAAATACTAAACTCCAACGGAAATCACCAGCACTGAAAAGCAAGTGAGATTACAGTAATGGTCGTTGGTGTTGATACCCACGTATCTGACCACACGACCATTCATATAGATTTTTGCTCAGAAAGTTATAAGGCTATATAGGTCATGATCGGTTTCCTCGACTTGCACATCACCTGGCTGCGTTCATATTTAACTGGTCGTTCGTACTACATAAGCATAGGATCTCATCGTTCTCACTCCTTCACCAGCTCCTCCGGTGTGCCTCAAGGGAGTAATTTGGGACCGCTACTCTTCCTCATCTATATAAATGATCTATCTTTCGTTTTACCGCCAGGCCAACACCTAATGTACGCCGACGATGTAAAAATATTCGCTCCAGTTAGAAACGACAGTGACTGTGTACGCCTTCAAACGATCCTTGAGAATCTGGATAGCTGGTGCAGCAGAAACGCCCTCCAAGTGTGTGCTGATAAATGCCAGTGTATATCATTCAGCAGAGCCCGTCACCCCATCACGTTTACATACACTATGCTCAACACGGCTTTGGCTCGCACGACATGTATCCGTGATCTGGGGGTGCTACTCGATCAGAAGATGTCATTTCGCCCTCACATTGATAGCGTTGTTGCGAAAGGAAATCAGCTACTTGGTTTAATTACGCGGACCTGTAGCGAGTTTACCGATCCCATGTGCGTCAAGTCTATCTTCTGTGCCATCGTAAGGTCGTGCCTGGAGTACTGCTGTCCGATCTGGTGCCCGCTTGGTGTTGGTGACATCAATCGCCTCGAAGCCATTCAACGGAGACTCACCAGGTACGCGGTTCGACTCCTTCCTTGGCAATCCCACCACGCTCGGCCCACCTACCATCAGCGGTGTCTGCTTCTCGGACTTGAACCACTCTGCTCTCGACGTAAAAACGCCCAATGCCTTTTCATATTCCGGCTCCTTAACGGAGAGATCGATTCCCCGGCATTACTAGCCAGCATCAATTTGTTCGCTCCCTGTCGGATTCTTAGATCCAATTTCCATCTCCGTGTACCGTGTACCCGCAACAACCATAGCCAGGGACACCCCATTATACGTATGTCCCTCGAGTTCAATGAAGTGTTAGATTTGTTCGATTTTAGTATGTCTACATCTACGTTCAAGGACATATTGCGTCTACGTCACATTTAATGTTAGCTAGAGGTCTATTTATATGTTATAAATGATCATTGTCATATATATCTTAATTTAATTATAAGGTTGCCGATTAGACACGATGGTCCGTCAGTTGTGTATGAAAAATAAATTAAATAAATTAAATGATAAGATGAAACTTGTCGAAACACATTGTAAGAAAAGGATAGCAAATAATGATGAGTTGTAATACGCCATCTATTGATCAAACCAATCAAGCTGTGGAGCTTTCATTTTTTTTCTATGGATATTCAATTTTCCAGTAGTTTAAGCTTAATCTGTGGCGCTTGGGCTGGTTCTGGTTGCTAGTGATTTCCATATAGAGTTTACAGGGTTTCCCACGATTTATTGGTTGGTTCCCACGATTTATTGGTGCGTTCCCACGATTTTTTGGTCATTTCCCATAATTTTTTGGTAGCAACCCACGATTTATTGGTCGGTTCCCAAATATTATTGGTCGGTTCCCAAATATTATTGGTCGTTTCCCAAATATTATTGGTCGGTTCCCAAATATAATATAATATAATACCGACCAATAATATTTGGGAAACGACCAATAATATTTGGGAACCGACCAATAATATTTGGGAACCGACCAATAAATCGTGGGTTGCTACCAAAAAATTATGGGAAATGACCAAAAAATCGTGGGAACGCACCAATAAATCGTGGGAACCAACCAATAAATCGTGGGAAACCCTGTAATACATTAAGTGATTTGGGAAATGGTAATATGACTTTTTGGTCAGTATTACGAAAAAATCTGTGATTTTCGGAAGGATAAATGAAAAATCGGTAGTTTTAGGGGGCTCATCTGTGAATCGGTAGGCATATCAAAAATCGGTAGGAATACAGATAAATCGGTATTTCTGGTCACTCTGTTGAACATGTCAGGCTGGAAATAGACGAACCAGTATCGTCGCGGTACCGCGAAATTCGCGCCTTGTTTATAACAGTTGTAGGGGAAAGCGGGGCAAAATGGGCATGTTAAGCAGTTTACTGAATATTCCTTTTAATATGCCACAAAACACAACTTTTCTTTCATTATTGTATGCCTCCACCATTTATCTATGGATTAAAATTGCCACATAGAATGAAAACAACTTAAAAACATGAAAATAATGTAAAATAAAAGTTAATGTTTTACGAGAAGCTATTTTGACACGCGGGGTAAAATGGGCATAGCCCTGGGGCAAAATGGGCATATGTAAACAAACTGTGAAACGTCAAAACACTGGGGCAATATGGGCCACAACAACTGCGCTTAGGTAATGGTCTATGCTTTTGCGCACGTTTCGTGAAATGTATTTTTCGTTCTATCTTTTGATTTGCTGGTCAGAAAAGCCCTTAAAATTCTTCCAAAAATATGTTATCAAAATTATAACAGTTTTTACACGTTTAAATCTACAAAATCGAATGTTTTGAAGCTGTGCCTGTTATCATTATTGAGGCGACAAATACAACACCATAGCCTCACCAAGCGCCGTATGTCAAAAGCATCTGCCCATTTTGCCCCAAGAGTAACTGCCCATTTAGCCCCACGTGTAGCATTTTTGTATTTTTTGTTATATTAGTAAAAATACGAATTCAATCGCCTTGATTGCTTCAGACAAATTGTAAAGAAATATCATATCTTTAAAAATATATCATTAAAAACTTCAACGCATCCCTGTGGCACACGTTTAAGCTTATTTTCGAAGTGGCAAAAATTACATCAATATGCTGCTAAACCTTATTTTGCATTTTTCTTAGTTATTTGTTATGTAAGGGTTATGAAACTTACATGGTGTTCATAGAACACTCTAATGAATACATTTTGAGCATTGGAAAGTATCTTTGTAGTCAAATAATGCTTAAATAGAGGGTGCCCATTTTGCCCCACATGCCCATTTTGCCCCGCTTTCCCCTATAACAGTAGAGCTGTCAAATCTTCCGCGCCTCCAATCGCGCCTGCTGTTTCGCAGAGATACCCAACTTCGGTATTGCTGAGATTTTCGCGGTAGCGTGAACCGATTATTTTTACTTTTTCTGGCGGATTTGTGTGAAAACTCGTGTCGAGAAATGAGTTTTGTATCTTATTTTGCATACACTATGTGAAATAAATAATTTGATTCGAAAAATGGATAGAAAAATATTTCTTCTTGGCACATTCAATCGTCACCAGACCTCGGATGGTTCCATACACGAACCGCGATTATCTCGCCTATCTGTCAGATTTTATAACATAATTGACAGCTCAAGTCATACGCGATTTTCGCGGTACCGCGATGATCTCGGTTCGTCTATTTCCAGCTTCAGGCTGGTCCGTAAAGATATCCGTAAAGATATCAGGTCAAGTTTTAAGCCCGTTTTGACAGCTAGGTGGAAGAAGAATCGACGAAGAAAACTGACAGTTAGTTTTCCGCGTTTGGCGAACGCTTCAAGTTCTCGAAGGAAAATTTCCATTTTAAATCGGGTGCTCTAATAAACTAAAATATTCACCCAAATTGATCTCCACCAAATATTGACCATGCAAAACGTAAACAATCCATCAATACATGTACAAGCGGAAAACCATCTGTCAAAATCGGAGCCCAGGGGGGGATCGCCAAAAGCGCTATAACTACACCTCATTATACATTCCACCTTGGTATAGGGACTAGGTGGGCTTATAGGTTTGGCGGGAAGGCCATATTGGACGAACGAATGACAGGAGGGGGTTCGATTGTGATACGTAGTTTTTCACCCATACTATGACACATCAACCAAAACAGCCATTGGAATTCACGCGCATACATCAACAAATGATCGAATCCCCTCCTGTCATTTCGTTTTCATTTTTCTACAGCACGGCTGTCAAATTGTTCGGGATAAGCCCACCTGTATAATAAACCCACTTTGGTCAAACGTGTCAAAGCTACAGTAGATAGAACTCAATTCGGGACATTTTCAAGTTTGTGTGCGTAGTTTGTCTCTTTTTCTTTATGAAATTGCGTGCAAAACATTTGAAATAGCTATAAATGATGATTGTAATACTTCTCAATCAATTATAAAATGATATATACATATTTGAAACTTATAAAACTATGACGTGTACATACAGTAAAACGTCGATTATCCGGGGACGAATTAACCGGCAGGCGGCTTAACCGTGCGCATAAATCTGACAGCTGTTCATGCGTACGGCGAAAGTTTGCAGCGATAGTCAAGTGGGTAACCAGTTTCTTGTGCAGCTCTGTTGTGTCTAGTGGTATTTTCGAAATTTCTTTTTGTTCATGAACAGCTGTTAAACCTATAGTTTTTGATTAAAATAATATTATACTAACGATCAATCGATTGATTCCAGGTGAATTAATCATAAAACTAGTGAATTGCATATTTTTTATATGTGTTTGACATTTCTTAGGCCATTATCCGTGCAAATCGATTAACCGGCAACCGTCTGGTCCCGAGCTGCCCGGATAATCGACGCTCAACTGTATATGTTTTCGGAAGTTTTATTACATGAATGAGTTGTCACGATTAATGCAAATAACTGGCGAAAGAACGAGAATGAAAAAAATAAAAATCTTGTTTTCTGGTGGATTAAACATCCAGACACTAAGGGCGGTGGCAACGCTCATCGGATGCGATTTTATCGGACGAGATTTATATGGGATTTGACAGATGACGTCGGACGTGCGATTTCGTCGTCCGACGTTATCTGTCAAATCCCATATAAATCTCATCCGACAAAATCGCATCCGATGAGCGTTGCCACCGCCCTAAGCGGGAAAGACGGACACTTTGTTGTAGGGAAATATGTACACTGAATACAGGCGGTCCCCGAGATACACAATTAATGGGGACCGAAAACTGCCGCAAAATACCGCGTATCTCGAATTTCCGCGTAAGTCGAATCTCGTGATTTCCAGCTAAAATATCACAAATTTTCGTGTAATTTTGCAAGTAGGGGGCGGTTTTAGTCACTTTATGAATTATTTGATATGATTCTGACAGAATATAACTGTTTTAAACCTTTTGAAATAGTTTTGAACATTCGATCAAAACGGAAATTATTTGACAATTTGCAATTGATGTGTCAAATCAGTACAATTTGCTCAAAGAATTGTCAAATTTAGAAAACCGCGTATCTCCGAATCCGCGTATAAGAGGTACCGTGTATCTCGGGGACCGCCTGTATGTTGATTTATTTTACTTCTTATATCAATCAGTCACGACTTGGAGAAATTTTATCAATAAAAATAAGGGGCATTTATATGACATCGTTGAGGAATTGATGAGAGATTCTATGGGATTGCCCGTCTTACCCGAACATTTCAAAATTGCACGAGAAAACCCTTTTTTATTTCATGAAAAGATATAAAAATCGATAGAAGCATAAGGCCTGCACATTTTCATGGTCGCTGCATTCATATATCTCTAGATTATCAACATTTTCCTTAATGTTTCCGTCTTTACTTACCTTCCCCTACCTGTTTTAGACAGGGTAACTAAAAACTTAAAATCATGCATAAACGCGTTGAAAATTGTCTCAACACATATTTTTTAAATAGAGATATGTTCTTTTGTTATTCATATACGAAGTTTCACATCATGTCCTTGCATATTTGTCAAAACATCAAACGAAATATACAGAGTTAAAAATTGTTTGTCATATTTGCTGTCAGCCAATAGTTCGGCAAGTTTCATTACTAAGAAAACCAGAGCAGTAAAACAATGAAAGTGTGTAAAACAATTTTCCAACCCGTATTCGCGTTGCCGAAAATAGGAGCACTGAACAAACTCCCGAAAATATGAACAAAAACAGTGTTTGCATTTCCACGAATATCTAAATCTACCTCCCTCCCATCCCCTCCTCTCCCCCCCCTCCCCTCAGCAACACATTTTCAATGGCACGTCAGCAATAGGTCGCGGAGAATAAATGTAAAGCGAAATGATCCGCGGTACCACCATTTTGAATGGAGCTATTTCACTATATCTAAAATTTTGTATTGCATGTATTGCGTTGACGAAGTTAAATGCTCTCCCATCGCAAAGTCGTCGTATAAGCCCGTTTAGGCATTTAGGTCGCCAACATCTTGGCACTATTAGGCAACAATCAAAGCATCGAAAGAAAGCCCAGGTTCCAAAAGAAGCTAAAAATGAAGACAGAGGGGCAAGCTAAAAATGAAGACAAGGACAAGACAAGAAGGCTACATTACTGCGTTAGGTGGGCTGCGAGATCAATGCAACCGGCCAAAGAGTGCAATAGTACCTGTGAAACAAGAATAAACATATCAGGAATTAGAAATCGCATCCAGTGGCTTCGCAGCGGTAAACCATTTCGCCAAAAATCAATGAGATCATTTCTGGTGAATTTCGGCAGGATTTCGATCTGACACTCTAGTTCGCAAATTGGTTCAACATCAGTCACCTATGTTCCATCGATTTTTTTTTCTGGACCAACATGATGCAAAAGCTCTACTCTAACAATTTTGTCGTGATAACTTAGGAGAAATTGATTAAAATCGAAGGTAGAACTTAAATCATCCCTACACGAATGTCTTCGTCCACCATGGCGAAAATATTGGATAACTTACGAAAGGAAACTCGCTAAGTCTTAGATTTATTTGTGCAAGTAAGATTAAAAATTATCTTGAAAATTAATCATGTAATTATTTCTCCTAGTTGTTTTCCTATTCATTCATTTGATTCATTCAAAATTCATTTTTTCATCAAATGTTACGGGGATATTGACCTCGTGTTCGAACGTACTAAACGGTGCGTCATTCCATAGTCCATAGTATTAAACTGTAAAGAGTACGATAGTATAAAATATTGCACAAAAAGATCTTCAATAATTTGTAAACGAATAGTTTCTTCCAATCTTTTGCGGGCTTGATTGAATGTTGCGTTAGTAGCCCGTGGGCCGGACTTTGCCGATCGCTGGTATAGATAGTATTGTTCAGATTCAGACTGTTTTAAACATCTTTACAAAGATTTTCATTTATCTTCGGACCCCAATTTTTACAACGATACAAAGATTTATGTTTACCTTATTGACTCTTAAACTGTTTTTTGTGGTTTTATCATTCTACATGGACGCAGATTCATGAATCCAGTTTATATACTTTGCTATGTCGATATATAAATAAGGCGCTGCATCAGTTTCGTTGGGAAATCCAACCGATAGTAGCCCGTACTCAAAAATGCGACCATGATAATCGACCTGCAATGCAGAACCGGCACTCCCATTCATATCAACCGAATGTTTACCATAGATTCGGGCACATATATGACCTTCGGTTAAAGCAAACAGATTCTTTATCTGTTCTCGACAAATTTCTCTAGGAACGTTACGCATCCAAATTTGTCTCGGGATGCTGTCATTAGACCAAATCGTATTGTATATAGTTTGCTGCTGCACATCAGTAATATCTACTATGGATACAAACGGCAAGCATATTGGACGAATATCTACAATCACAAAAGAAACGTTAAAATAATGGTATTTTATGCCAAAACAAGCTTCTTTTCCACCGTTTTACTATACTTAACTGTTGTCGAATTGTACCGAGGCGTTCATAAAAAGTAACGCGATATCGTTTTCATAAAAACTAGTAGTAAAATTAGGATGAATCTTCACTATATCAATAGATCTTCGAGTAGTTTGCAACGAACAGTTCCATGTAGTTATACAATCCGTTGCAGTACTAAGATCATATTCACCTAATACAATCTCAGTTGCTTGCTGGAGTGCCGTGACGTTTCTAGAAAGATGTTTATAATCACTTGATATTACAGTGGCAATAAGTCGACATTTTTACTTACCCATTAGTCACTACATTCCCACCACAGATTGCCGTTGTAAGCACATATCTGTTGCTAATAAGTGTCCCGTGGCAAAAATGCAACGTTTCTTCAGGATGGCGTAATAATACGAGCCAAGGATTTTCATATACTCTGCCAAAAACTGGGCGTGCTCTAACACTGTAGGGTATCTCTCCGCATTGTTTGTTGATAATATCAGTGAATTCGGTGTGCAATTTATCCGGAAATATCCCTGAAACCAGTGTGTTACACAACAATTAGGAAAACAACATATACGACATTGTCAGTGAATTAGCAATACATCCAATAAACCACATTTACGAAAGGGAATTTACATACATTGTCCACCAATACTCCAGAGGGTCACTAACATTGTGTAAACAGAAATTGCACGCATTGCCAATCCATATGCGACACACATCTGGACTAATTGACGTATACGCTTCGTATGAAATCAAGTCAAAGCTAACTTGATTGTGCAGAGCGCTCATGACGTTACCTATGCTGATATGAATCTCTCCAATTACAGTCGGTAATAAATTACTTGCACACTAAATTGACTTAAAACAAAAAATCTAGTTTTGTAAATGACTTATACAAATGATGTCTACAAAACGTATTATTCGCGTAACTTGAGGAAAGACTGCTTCATTTGTTTACATCGCATTCAGCTGATTACCGTTATCCGTTGCCAGTCAGATATTTCACTTGGCAAATTGTTTATTGCGCTTTTTAAATCACTTCATTTATTCTCAAAATAAGTGTTTGGTGATATATAGTTAATGCTGAAATTATAAATTTTATAGAAAAAATACTGGAAATGGTAACATTCCGCTCAAATCTATAAAAGTTCTGCAAAAATATGTGGAAAATACGTAAAATATTGTAAAAGTATGTTTCCTCAGGTTTTCCTGAGTTTGTTGTGCCTTGTTGAGAACATAAATAATCGCCGGTTAAACATGTTTTTATTTTGGAATTTACTGTGAAGAGAGCAACTTGGTTTGATCGAGCTTTCTTCGTATAATCCGAGGTCAATGCTTTCACTGCAAGTAAAGATCATGGTTCGTATACTCGTTAGTTTGTTGATGTTGATCGCTATTATATTCATAGGAGGATGCCCTGCTTTAACTGAGAAAAAAGAAAACAATCTTCCTAATTCTGGTTTGTTAGCTCTAGTCAATCAAACGTGTGGAACTCGCTATTATGAAACTAATTTTCCTGTCGATACCCGTTTATTTGAACATCCATGGCTAGTGCAATTTGGTTACGAACGTGAATTAGTTGTGAACTATGTTTTTCAAGGTCTTTTGATACACTCAAAATACGTACTGACGACCGTGTTTGTCGTTCAGTTTCAAGATTTTGGTCAACTGTATGTATAAAATGTACAATTGTGGAGTGCTGTGGACGCAATAATCATATTTCCTCATTTATTCCCCAGCAAGTATGCAAGAGTCGGCGAACATAACACGTCAACCAATACTGATTGTGAGAAGTTGAGCTTACTCGAAGAAACATGTGCGCCACTAGCGCAAAGCATTCTTGTGGATGAAGTTATTGTTCATCCTGATTATAATATGTTTGCGCAGATAAACGACATTGCTTTGGTGAAACTAAGAGTAGCAGCAATAGTTGACGGCACTGCAGTGGCCCCAATTTGTGTAAATGATGATTTAAATTATCGGAGCTCTTTCCTGTTAGTAGCGTCCTGGTGCGGCCGAAGAGAAACGGGACTCTCGCTCGTACCGAAACAATACTTCATGAAACCAATCAGCCCGTACGAGTGTCAACGTCTCATGCCTCGTCACTCTGTATCTTTTGCAAATGGTATGTTTTGCATAGTGTTTGATGAGAGACATACGAATTCAACCGAATTAGCGTATGAACCTAACCTACGAGGTGGCAGTGGTGCTCCAATCTATACTGTACATGACGGAAATAGGATCTTATTGGTTGGCTTGCTTTCTTACGGACCACGTTACCCAGCGAAATTGCATGAACCATACGTAATCATTCCTGTGGCACCGTTTTACGATTGGATGACAGGAGTGATTGAAGCAGATCGGGAAAAGCACATGTACAATACGTTGATATAAAGAAGCGATAATAAAGTTAAAGTTCACATCGGAACTGTAAACCCCCTTAGAAAAAGTTAACATAATACTGGATCGATCGTAAATAAATTAATCAGTTTATTGGTTGTATGCATCTACCAAAGTATCATGAATCCATTTTATGTGAGTAGAAATGTTTACGTAAATATACGGCTCTGTGTTGGTAGCATCTGGTAGACCGATTGAAAGAATTCCAAATTGAAACGTGCGAGAGTGGTATTCTATCAGTAGCGGTGATCCGGAACCGCCAATAAAGCTAAGCTCCATTGGTTTAACATATTGCGCACAAATTTGTCCCTCCTGCAACAAAATAAGACCTCGCATCCGTTGTTGACATTCGTTCTGAGCGATGTACTTCATATGAATTTGCTTTGGTACTTTATGCTCAACTGTCCATAAAGTGTTGTATACGGTCGGGACCTGAACAAGGGATGGAATTATTGGCGTCAATGGCAAACAAATCGGCTGTATACCTAAAATAAAAATGGAATTCAAACGAAATGTAGCGAAACAGATTTCTTGTTGGGATAATACAACCGGTATGATACAGAACTATTGGTGTAAGTGATCCTTTCATTCATGGTCACTACTGCGATATCGTTTTCGTACGTGTCGTTTTGGAAATCGGGATGGACGATTTTCTTTTGGGCCAGTAGTTCAATTATCGGAGGAACATTACAAAGATTTGCCTCGAAACAGTCAGGATCGGTTGTTCGTTTATATTCACCAAGAGTGATGATTGTTCTGTTTGCGGGAGTAAACTTTTATTAAATGATACATAATATTTTACGCATTTCTCAATTCACTTACTCATTAGGCACGATTGCTTCTGTACAGATGGCTGTAGTTAACACGTGACTTTCGCTAATTAGAGTTCCTTGGCAAAACGATTCCTGCTCTTCGGGATGACGGAGCAATACCAGCCAAGGGTTTTCAAAAATTCTTCCATCTTCTGGCTTCAAACGATCACTGTACGGAGTTGTGCCACAGTTTTTATTCAAGACTTGGCTTAGCTCAAAATGCACTTTGTCCGGAAAAAACCCTTAAATGAAACGATGGAATTTGAAAATCATACCAATTGAAAGGAATGTTATAGAAAACAAGTTACTTACAGTTACCCCTAACTAGAACAATAAAACAAAATATAACAAAACCACGTACGTAGCGATTCATTTCGATTCTGGGCTTCGTTGTGCACAAACACGCCAGCAGCCTCACATTACTACTTTATCTCTGAGCTAAGTCGACTCCGCAACCGACCCGCTGATCTTCACCTTCACTTATTATTGTTAACAGTTGTTGAAAAAGATCGGGGTTTTCCGCCATCGTTATCACTCAACTTGAATGTACCGCCTTGTTAGCTTAATACTTTTTGGTTATCAACTTTTTTTTTACTTACTCCGAGACGTAAGCGTTTGATAGGAATTTCCAAGCTATTTGACGTTGATTCAAATGCACAAAAATGATTATGGTTTCCAAATGATTGGGTTTTATCAAGATTTTATTGTCATTAATAATATATATTCACATCTTAAACAACAAATAATTAACCTATTTTGTGTAATCGGCATATTATGTGTAACAATGAATAGATCATTTCAATTATCAAATGAGACAGATTAGGGTTGTGAATTATTATTATTATTACTATTATTATTATTTATTGATTAATGCCATCCAGCTATATTCAGCCTACATAACATCCTTCTTCTTCTTCTTCTTCTTCTTCTTCTTTGGCTCAACAACCGTTGTCGGTCAAGGCCTGCCTGTACCACTTGTGGGCTTGGCTTTCAGTGACTAATTTCCCCCCATAGCAGGATAGTCAGTCCTACGTATGGCGACACGGTCCATTTGGGGATCGAACCCATGACGGGCATGTTGTTAAGTCGTACGAGTTGACGACTGTACTACGATACCGGCTAAACAACATTACATCCTTATGATTATAAAAATAAAGTAAAAGCGATTAACAAACTGAACGCAACTGCACTATCACAATAACAGAATAAGCAAAGTACACATACATTGAACGGTAAAATACATAAACTGCTTTGAAATCGTCAAACTAAACTATGTAAAAAAGTCCTCATGCTACTTAAGCTAGTACTAAAATCTACACTGTTTCCTAACGAGTTGTAAACGTTGGCCATTTGTAATAGAGGGTCATTGGCTCCGAAATGTGTGGATCTTGCTTCGATATGTAGAATAGCTCTGGATCTAAGTGTCCGTCAAGGTGCCTGTATGTTATTTTTTTCAAATAAGCACTGCGCCGTCATTCTCCTATGCTGTAGTGGTTCAAGTCCAAATAAGAGACACCTAACACAATACGTGGGACATTCAGAGACATGGAACCGTGGGAGACGATAAAACAAAAAACATTAAAGCTGGAATAAGCGGTCATTCTGTTTTGCTCCAAATTATTTAACTTTGCAGTACTTACATCATAATTAGTACAGGTCCCTGAGATATGCGGACCTTTATTCACTAGCAAATCAAATAATTTATTTAGTGACTATAATTTCTCATTAAATGCTACATTACACGAACATTTGCTATATTTTGACTGAAAACTTCGTGGTTCGACTTCCGAAATTAGATATACATGGTTTCTCTCGACCCCCATCAATAGCGTATCTCGGAGACAGCCTCTTATTACAATCCCAATCCCAATCGCAATCGCAATCAGAATCCCAATCGAATCACAATCCTAATCAGAATCCCAAACGAATCCCAAACGAATCCCAATCCCAATCGAATCGCAAACGAATCCCAATCCCAATCGAATCGCAATGGAATCTTTTAGGGATTCAAATCCTACAAATGGGATCCGATCCGATCGAATCTTTCTAGGGATTGAATCTTCGAATCTTCCGAATCCCGAATCTCCCAACGTTTTTCCAGCCAAAAAAAAAATGTGAAAGTTATGCTCCAATGTAACGAAGCAACAGAAAGTAGCACTTCTATATAATTAATTACTAAAAACACTACACTAAACACTAAACAAAAGAACATATTGCTGATTTTATTTTTTTTATCAAAATTTAACGAATCATTTATTTTCATTCTTTGTCTTGGTTACCCATTTTTATCAGCCTATTTCAAGCGTTTACAATTACAATCATGCGCTGTAATTTTCTTATTAAATATATGTGTATTACATTTACAATAAAGTATGCAAAAACGTTGGCAGTCAATTCATTTTCAAATAGTTATATTATTTCGTTATGAGTGTAGTATTCACAGTACAATTTCGCCCTTAGCTTAATCGCACTCAACTTAATCATCCATTTACATTGAATAGCTTATTATCAAACAAAACAAAAAAGTGTTCAGCAAAAACAGGTGCTTTTTCATAACAAATGAAAACTACCACAGTCGCTCAAACACACAATTAATGTATGCATGCAATTAAGAGTATATATATATATATATATATATATATATATATATATATATATATATATATATATATATATATATATATATATATATATATATATATATATATATATATATATATATACACACTGTTTTCTATTGTTGAGGTATGGTTGGAGTGAATACAATGAAGACAATAAACATTAATTCTTTAAAATTTATCTACTGATCTTCAGAGAAATCTATCTTTAATCATTAATGACAAACTAATATCTATTGAATCATTTGTAGATACCGATCTTCCTCAAAATAGGAGCTCAACGACGTACTCATATCGTTGATGACAAGATTTGACGAAGGATGAGTACTACTGCTGACCAAGTCCGCCGATTCATTCCAATTTTGACAATTTTGAACATATTCTAGGGTTCTTTGATACGTATCTGAACCCATGGCACTTCCTTGATCAGTTTGTCCGATCGATATTCCGTTATCGGCGGTAAGAGACATTGGTAATGGTGCTGGCTGAGGACCTGCGGTTGATTCTCCAAAACCAGTCGGTGTAGATGGCAATGGAGGTGTTTGAAGGCTACTTTCCATTGGCTGCTGGCGTATTTGAGGTGCTGTGTCTATATCTAAGGCTTGTTGCTGATTTTCAATGGTCAATGAAGGATTATTCCTTGACGGTGCCATCGCTACGATCGCGGGCGACATCTGGGACTGACTGATGTCCCCACATTGTATCTCAATGTTCGAAGTTGGATCACCAACTACAGTATTTTGAACGGAGCTGTCATCCGTATTGAAACTAGCGAGGTTAAGACTGAAAGGATTCTTATATTGATTCATTTGCGATTGCGGTTGAATCTGACCACTGCCATTTGGTTGGTTAGGTGCACCATTAGTTGGTTGATTAATGTGAAGCGATCCTTGCATCATCATAGCCAAGCAACAATGATGCGCACTTTGATCTGTTCGGTGATAATATCCTATCAAATTAGAACATGCGATTGGACGATTTCGCCCAGGCGAAGATTGTTTTTGTTGATGTTGATGAGGCTGTTGTAGGGGCTGTTGCATATGCTGATGCTGTTGCATATGCTGATGCTGTTGCTGCTGAGGTTGCTGCTGTTGCTGTTGCTGTTGCTGTTGCTGTTGTTGTTGCTGTTGCTGTTGCTGTTGCTGTTGCTGTTGCTGTTGCTGTTGCTGTTGCTGTTGCTGTTGCTGTTGCTGTTGCTGTTGCTGTTGCTGTTGCTGTTGCTGTTGATGTTGGTGTTGGTGTTGCTGTTGCGGTTGCTGTTGCTGTTGATGTTGCTGTGGCTGTGGCTGTGGCTGTGGCTGTGGCTGTGGCTGTGGCTGTGGCTGTGGCTGTGGCTGTGGCTGTGGCTGTGGCTGTGGCTGTGGCTGTGGCTGTGGCTGTGGCTGTGGCTGTGGCTGTGGCTGTGGCTGTGGCTGTGGCTGTGGCTGTGGCTGTGGCTGTGGCTGTGGCTGTTGCTGTTGCTGGTGCTGATGTTGCTGCTGATGTTGTGGGATGTAATAATTAGCTCCGTTAATCACATGGAAGTTGTTATTATCATTTCCGAAATTCTGGATTTCATTGTGCAAGGTTTGACATTGCACTGGTGGTGTATGTGGAGTGTGCGATACGCTCAGCTGTGATTGTAGTTGCTGTGGCCCATTAGACGAAGGTGGTACCGTGAAATTATTTGTGGATAGTACTACTGCATTATCAGGCACCATCGGCGATAGCATTTGGGGTTGCGGAGTTTGTGGTGACATTATGTTGCTCATGACACTGGACTCATCGTTACTGTACTGGGATTGTGGACTCATTAGAATGTTCGTTGTTGTAGTTCGTGGTTGCATAAAGTTTGCAGACAAGTTAGAGGCAGATTCTAATGGTCCTATTGGATGGTTGTTAATACTCTGCATTCCATTTTCATGCAGAGGATTTGTCCAAGAGCTTCCGCTGGGACTAGCAAGCACGCTAGCTGACGAATTAATTTGGTTGGTTGGATTATTTATATTTGATGATACAGTTTCTCCAGCCATATCTGCAACTTGGTTGAGATACTGCAACATGTCATCTGGTATAACAAGCTTATTTTCTACCATTTCTCCTTCCTCTACTTCGTCCAACACTACTTCCTGATTAGGATGCAATTTACTTGTAGCTGTAGACATCATAGGCTTGTTATTTGCTGTTGATGGTACTGCCGACGTAACCGTACAATTCGTTGCATTAGTGGTGTTTGAGTTTTGTGGGCCTCGAATTGTTGCATTATTCATAGAACCCATCCGACGGTTTAAATACTGCGACCCTAATCGACCAGCCATTGATGGCGCAGCCATTATGTTCGATCCACTAGCAACTGGCTCTGACATACGCCGATCGATTTGAGCTGTAACGTTTTGCTGATGACCATAAAATCCTATACAATTGTTAGTCAAATTGTTCGGTATTGAGTGTCGGGCTCCACTGCCATTGCTATTAGTTAGTCCTCCTCCAGAACTTATCGATCCAATCAACTGACTGTTAGCACCAAACCGCTGCAGGTGTGTTGAAATTAGATGAGAAGAAGGTGGAGGAGGTAAACTTTGCCCCCCCAGTTGTAGTAGTCGACATGGAACTTGAACGACGCGAACTACCAGGTGAGATAGGATCATATAATGAAGAGGAATTATAGTAGCTTGGCCGCATAGTAGAATTACTGCTTTGTTGGGATGTTTGGCTACTGCGACGGCTAATGTCGGCCGACCGCATGCTGTAATATGAGCTACTCGTTGTACTGTTATTGCTATCCCGCCTGTTCAACGCCGCAGCGGGATTTAGATATGCATTCATCATCATCATGGTAGTAGATGTGGATGATGGATGCAAGAGTGGACGCATTTGATCGGTCTGTCCGCTCTTGCCAACTGTTGCTGAAGGAAGGGACCCGGGCTGGGGAGGAGGTGTCACACCTGGTTCCATCTTGAGATCAGTTATCTTTTTTGTTCAGGTCTCCTAGTCCGTAATTTTGCGTGTTTTGGCTGTTAATTTCCGGAATGTTTGACAATGGACTGCTGCTCAGCAAAGAACCTTTGTTGTTGATTCGGGTTCTAAATCGATTCCTTGGATTATTACGAGTCGATATTGCCGCTGTTCCTGTAGGACCTCCAAGATCAACCATTTCACGAAGTACATACGGCAGATCAGCCACTTCTAGATCTTCATCGACATACGGCCAAACGGGATCATCTATTTCAACGATACTACCCAGTGGCATATTATTCCCGTCGTGATAGTCTTCACCGAGTCCGGCAGTAAGTGCCGATAGTGACATCGGACTGTTAATTGGTGGATGACCGGGAGAATTTGCATCCGATTCTGACTTGATGCTGGGACTGCTCATGCTCGTTGTTTTGTCTTCGCTGTGCGGACTACTGTCGAACATGTGGTTAGATCCTTCACCATCCTCCCCTGGACCATCGCCACCATTGCTACCACCACCGTAATTGTTTCCTTTGTGCTTTTTGTTTGCGTAAAACTCAGCGCCATGGACAGTTTTTACATGTTTACGCAACGAACTGGGATCCGTGTATCTTTTGGTGCATCCTGGGGCTTTGCACACGTATGGTTTCTGAAAATAATAAAGAAGAAAACGATTTTTCAAAGATTTGGTTTTTTTGAATAACATAAACACATTTAGTAGCAATACGACCCGAACCGTTCCTTCTTTAAAAAAAGCAATAAGACAGGACATAACATACCTCATTACTGTGCGTTCGATTTTGATGTTTCGCACGATCAGATGCGTTGCTGAATGCTTTGCTGCATCCGGGATATTCGCAGGTGTATGGCTTTTCACCAGTATGTGAGCGAAGGTGAGTCTTAAGATTTTCCAGTCTTGAATACGCTTTGCAGCACCCTTCAAACTGAAAAAAAAAATCATTGTTTGTGATTTTAGAATTTATTTTAGTAAGTTCGCGTTTTTTTAATAACTTACCGTACACTTGTGTGGTTTTTCTCCCGTATGGCGACGCATATGTACGACAAGCATGTATTGTGCTTTAAACGGTTTTTCATCACGCGAACAATCTTCCCAGCGACATACAAATGATTTTTTGTTTGCGTGAATATGATCATTGTTAATATGCTTAACTAGCTCGTCTTGTGTATTGAACTCCAAAGAACACTCACGCCAATGGCAATTCGTCTCTATGAAATCGCCTGGTTCATCTTTTGGGTCAGTGGTATCCGCTCGAGTACCATCACGACAACTATTGTCCTCTCCATAAAGTCCACCATCGCCACTTGCATTGCCATTAGAACTAACGTCCATTGCACTGCCAATGTTGGTGACATTGCACTCTGCTCCCTGGACTCCGTTATTCAAATCGCGTTGCATAGGGCTTAGATTAAGTCCTCCATTTTTAGTAGTAGAAGTTGTCGAAATAGTTCCGTTGGTTGGTCCTTGTGTCGATGTAGGGCTTGGAAGATGGTTTGATGTAATCATATCCGAACAATCTTCTTGTCTATTTGGTTTATGTGAATATACTTGTGGAGCTTCACGTTTAACACGGATTTTCTTTTGTTGGGCGTTACTAGCACTATCAGCTTCGACACGTGTAACTTGTGAGCTAGATGTTGGTTGCTCCTGTCTTTTACTTGACAGGTCGGAAATTTGCTGCAAAGGATAACGAAAAAACTTAAGTTAGATCAGCATAAAATCTGCAACTCTGAGGCAACAATTGTGCTTACCTGTGGTTTGGTCAACGAATGACCTGCATGAAGAGGATGGTGAGATAATGAAAACATACTAGCTGCTGGCGTATGGTGACCAGGGAGTGAATGAAGAAATCCACTACTCCGTAGGAGATGTTGAAGGTGTGGTGGCATTGCGTTGTGCATACCAAGTGCTGGACTGAGCGCACTGGCCGATAGATGGCCATAGGAACCACTTGTACTACTGCTTCGAGAGGCGTTCACCAGAGATGCTAAAGAGTTTGGAGAGTATCGTATCATGGAACTAATGTCGAATGAATCCGAGTATGGCGATGACGAAAGAGCTCGCTTCCGGCTAACACTAGCTCGTATGCTGCCCGGGCGAGGACTGTTGAGTCGACTAGCTGCATCGATGCTGAAATGAAAATCCGCACTGGCTAGGGGAGTTGGCTGGATGTAGATCGGCGATGGCGTTCCTAGCATTGATGTACTCCGATGTCAATCCAAGACCTATTATACAATTGACGCGATTAGAAACAGAAAAAAAAGAAAATGCAAATGTCGGGGCCGTAATTCCGTATCTTTTTTGGAAATGCAGTCGTTTGATGCCTTAATTTCTATTCAACACCATGCTGAGAGTTGGCGTTAACGATCATCAATTCTTTACATGGTTCCACATTAAGCGGCTGTATCATCGAATGCCCGCACATGCTGCCAAATATGAGTACTCGTGAAATCATTCTCTTATGCATTCTCTATGTGCTCTCGAAAATAACGATCGTGCCGAGAGGACGTAGCTGAACAGCAAAATATTTTCGCTGTGTCAACCTGCACATATCTAATAGAAAATCGAATGAACACCCGAAGTAACCGTAAAAAGCAACTAAATATGCATATCCATTGCCTTATGTGCATTGGAAAGAGCCAGGCGTAATGTGCAACGCACAACAGGTGCGGTGTAGTTTGTTTTGCAATGGGTTTCATGGTGCACCAACATCAATTTCACTGATGTTCATTACAGCTCGAGACCCCAGGGAAGAGTCTATCGAAGAACATTTTAACGGTGTACATATGTAGCATTAGAGGACCGCATCGTTTCTTAGTCAAGTGTGCCGGTAGGCTCTGCACTACATTTCCTATTTGGTATTTCTTTTGCGTTATAGATAACGCTAGCAAGTAATTCTAGCGTGAACTCATCAACAAGCAATGGCTTCTCAATCTACGTTTGAAGTTTGCAAAAGAGTGGGTCATGTCATAGCATACCTTATAAAAGATGAAAAGATCAAAGCATGCTCTGGATCAAAGCATAGTGTATTAACAGAATTTACGTTATTGCCCCTGTACTCGTGGCACGTTTGTTGATGAAAAGTAGTAGTACGTAAATAATACATTTTAGGGTCTTGTGATATAAAGATAGTCCCCAAGACACGCGGTACATGTTTCGGAAAATCGCTGTTTTGTAAGCTTTACAGTTCCGGACATATTGTACTTATTTTAAACATCAACTGATAAAATAAAAAAAAAGTCATTATACTGATTATACCAACAAAAGGAATTTTTTACTATCCATTACAGGTTACACCATTGCGATTAGGATTTCCAATTCCTTGTCTTGTATTCGAAAAACTATTTGAAAGCGCGCGTCTGTATAAATTTGCTTTTGCAAGAACTTTGTTTTACACATGTTACACATTATTGTCGTTTGTTGAGAATATTGTACTTAATGGAAAGATACTTTAGAAAAATGCATCACCAACCGCAAGAACGTTTTCTCACTGGGTATGACGGAATCCTCCATCACAGAACGTGGACGTGATGGAACTTATAAATAGGTATCCCTTCTAGTGCCTTTATGTCTCTGCATTGCCTCTTTTTACTCATTCCTTCGTCTAACTCGGTTCTAATTTCTTGCATAGTACTCGGGCGTTTCGTCAACAGTAGCAGTAGCTGTTTTCTTTACCCAAGACCTGCTGAGCTACTGTTGTGCGTAGGAGTAACGGGGGGCGTAATTTGTCTGCATTTTATTGTTGTTTTTATTTCATTCAAATGTTTTCCTGTATGAACTAGGGGTATGAAAAATGTTGTCTTCGAAATTGCTCCCTGACGGTAGGCGAAGAATGTACGTATCCGTACGTCATCCGGCATAGCAGCGTAGTAAAGGAGTAGTGTGTTTTATGAGTTTTTTGAAACAATATTTTTACTCTCCTCCCGGTTTCTGAGCCAGCGATCGTCGCTGTATGTGCTACTTCCGAGCGAGGTTTAATACAAGTGAAAATCTACTGACAACCAATCAAAAAGGGAATAGTGGGAAAGGGTGTAACGACAATATGGGAACCTTCGTCATTTGGTGGTTAAAAAATACCAACCACAACTACATCCAACTTTTCATATACTGCCAGGAGAGCCATGTTAAAACAACATGTATGTTGTATTCAAGAGCGGTTACAATAATCGATAGGCCAAAACAACAGTGTTCGCGATGCCAATGAGTGCACCGACACAGGTATATTTTTAACAGCTAATGGAACCATTAGTGTGTACACGGTACGTTGCCAATCATATACTGACATGCTGGTGTTGACTGTTTGTAGTCTTTCTACAACGAACATTTCCGGCCAGCACGCCAAAGAGACAAAATCATCCACCAATTGGATATTCGAATTTAACTAATATGACAAGCATTCCCACCTGGCGTGACAAAGTTTTCGACATGTGCCGTTTAAATTATGACAATAACTATCCTTACCGTGTAGAGACGCCGAAGCGTGTTGCAACGAGTACAGGTGTTCCATGTAGCCGGGTATTCTATAGGCGGGATGAAAATCGCTTGGATGTGGTACTGGTACGGAGTGGATGTTGGTCTGTCCAGCAGAAGGACCCACGGTCGTTCCAGTGGTGCCGTTTGACGTAGGTAGTCCTGGACTGGATGTGCCTGTTCCTGCTGCTGTCGGTGAATTTCCGTTGCCGATTGGAGTTGTACCGGCACTGCAAGATCTCTCACCATTTCCTTTTAACGAAGCACCAGAAGTAGCCGGAGGCGAAATGGTTAACGGAACTACAGTTGCTGGAGCAGGCGGATGTGGAGATAATACTGTTCCGCTACCTTGTGCAACTTCGACGCTAGCAACGGCCGCAGCGACAGCCGCACGACGTGCGCTTAAAAACTGTAGTTCTGCAAAATTTGCATTACTTGCCAAGCTGTAAAGAAATCAATAAACAGAGAGAAAAGCAGAGGAAAAGAATGAGATTCACCGCGAAATCTTGAATCATAACATATCTCACTGTGGCAACGATGGTCTTTGGTTTTACGACACAGCGTAATAAGAAACATACATTACATATTCACGTGTATATGGCGATGTGTTTGTTTACGCACGTATAGTCCATTGCAGCACAATCTTTGCACACAATCTGTATCACAGTTTACAGCAATGGTTTCGCTGATATATGCAGTGTCTTAAGTTCCTACGAAAAACTTAGGCTGCATCGGAAAAACGAAAATCTTAACAAAGTAATAGCCAACTTTCAAACGTAAGGGTTGCGGATTTTGTAACAATATCAATGGCTAAACGTGTTGCTGGTAGTGTTTAGCTGAATAAGATCATACCTCCCTCGTCCGTCGTCATGTTATGGCAATTACAGTTTTTTAAAGGTCATGCTTATTTCATGTTCCACAAGATGATACCAGATAACTCCGTATTGTTTTAGGAACATTATCGCAAACACACTGCGATCATTTGGATTGGAGTTCTCTATATTGAAATGAACGAATGAAATGTGAAAGTTTCCATCATAGTAAATATAGTAACCGTCAGATTCATTCTAAATTAATTTAAAAGATATCTATCACACGCGAGAAAGTGAGCCACGTCCTCCAGATATCCAGATATCAATGCGCACGTTAACATATTTGTATTATTTTTACATTAAACTAGACTATAGATCTGCAGTAAGTCAATGGATATAGAATAGTAACTAAATGAACCGTGATAAATGGGCTACTAATGACACATTTCACATAGATTACTATTTTATAAAAAAGACGGTTTATGTTTGAAACAAATACATGAAAAAATGTATTATTGACCATGTTCACACAAGCGCTTGAGCATAAAACAATACGGTTTTTGTTTTTAATTTACTGCAGAGTCACTGTTAAAAAAAATGTTATTTAAACTTCCGCAAAGAAACGTTAATTTTGTAGTATCGTTTTCTACGTGATGATCTGTCGTGAAGGTCAGGATGTCACCACTCGGAAATTAACTATTTCAGGAACAACCGTAGAAAACTGTTGCAACATCATTCAACATTTTAGAAGTAACATGTAGAAGTAGAAGACCAGTTTAGGGAATATTGCGTTAAATACATTATGTTTGGTGGTCTAAATCACTGAAGGGAAGTCTAAAGTTTTTTATGAAATTTCCGGTGTAGCGGTATCAAATTATTGGAGCGGAAGTTCGGTTAGCACGACGAATCTCCCTGAATCCGCGATTCTGATAGAGCGAGCTTAATGTATCCGGTAAATTTATACTCATTTAAGATCCAAAACTCTGTCACTCGCCGTCTGTGTGGCGATGGGAGTGATCGAGAGCAACACTTTAACACAAACTGGTATTGTTTGGTTATGCGAAGAGCACGGTAACGAACAGTACGTGGAAAACATATCGTGTAAAAAGAAACCTCACGATCTTTCGCATACGGATGACGCTGCATAGTACTGGGAACAACCGAGGAAGGAAGCTCTCGAATTTCGCATAGTCTTACCATCATTCATAAACCATTACAAAAGTCGAAGGAACCCGTAGCGTTCATACGTGCTAGCCTAAACTATCAGAATGGTGGTCTGAAATAACTAACAGCGAAAGTACCATCACGGTATACACTACGCCAAAGTAAACCTTTGGGCTGCAATCTGATCTTTCTTTTGTTCAAATCGGTAAACTTCATCTACCAGCACCATTGCGCATCACCGATTCACTTGCCATCATACACAATGAACCTCTGGATTCTAAGCCATTGGTTTGGTGAACTGAATAAAACAGTCTACCGTAGGCGGGATGTACTCACTATAGTGGTACATTGTTTAAGTGCAGGAAAAGTTCATTATAATGTGAAAAATTATACTATGCCAGCCAACATTTTAATGCAGTTGCGTGCAACTAGCATAAGAAAACTAATCACGATTTTAATAAACAGTAAATAACCCAACTGCCGGTCTCGTAGTACAGTCGTCAACTCGTACGACTTAACAACATGCCCGTCATGGGTTCAATCCCCAAACAGACCGTGCCGCCATACGTAGGATTGACTATCCTGCTATGGGGGGGAATCAATTAGTCACTGAAAGCCAAGCCCACAAGCGGGTACAGGCAGGCCTTGACCGACATCGGTTGTTGAGCCAAAGAAGAAGAAGAAGAAGAAGAAGAAATAACCCAACTAAAACTTGTGAAAGCGGTTAGCATATCCTGAAGACCTGTTTTATTTACTATATTGATTTTACATAAAGCAATGTAGAAAACAAATTTAAAGTAGTTAACAACATTCATATCATTTAACATATTAACATATTAGAGTAATATATTGGAATAAAAAAAAACATTTATTTAGCACATGATTATTAATTTCTCCCCTCATAACACTCAGAGACCAGCTGGTTTTATAATACATAGTGTATGTAGACTAGCTGTTGAATCTGTTACCGCGCGGCTACATGAGTGTGAAATATACAACGAAATGAACTATTTGACAGAATATCTGACAGGTACAGCTAAAGGATTGGGGGAGTCACAACATCCGCTTTCAAAATTATATTAAAAATAGCGGAATTATATTAGCGGAACATTCCCTAATTGGAAGAAATTATGAACTGTAGACTGAAAATTGACGAAGTACTCGATATTGAAGGTTTTTTACGATTTTGTGCACGTTATTTGTTTACATTGCTCATCAGTTAGTTGCTGTGACGTTTTATTCGTCAGTTATTTCGGCTTTCAAATAGTTCATTTCGCTGTATATTACACCTCATGTGGCCTCGCGGTTACACAAACTATTTTCAGTGCTTACTACGTATGTAATCTTTAAGTTAAGCGATCCGTTTCTATATACCAAAGTCTATATAATACAGAGGTCGAGTCGTCCAGAACATTTGATCAAAAAGCGTGGGAAAGTTTTGACAGCTGGATGAAAAAGCTTCAATGGTTTCATCGTAGCATACATTGACGTTTTAGTTGTTGTGCAAGCAGTGGTCTGAAAGCATTTTCGGCCATTTTTACATCGTTTGTTTGTAATATTGTACTTTAAAAAGTTGACGAATATCAAGAAAAGATAGAATTATAGTGAAATTATCAATTACAACAAGATCAGCGCCCGAAATTACGACGAAATCTTGTGCAGCTCAAGAGGGTCAAAGCTAAGAGGCCTGATTTCTGATTGTGGTCATTTTTAAGTGATAAATTACTGAAAAAACTACTCCATGCCACGTTCATGAGAAAGAAATGTATAGTTAAACTAAGTTTTGAGCACAAAATGCACAATTAGCCTTAAAAAGTGTATGGTTGTTTGGAATCGTTTGTGAACGCTATTTCATCTAACTGTCAAAAATAAGCTTTCAAAATGGTGGACCAAAACCGAGCTATGCATCGACCTCTGTATTATATGGACTTTGCTATATACATCAAAGTGTATTTAGACCAGGTGTTCTCGTCACATACAAATTGACAACTAATTTCGGAAATAAAAAAAAGCTCCTTTTGACAGAATGGGTGAAATGAATTTCCATAGGAGCGGTTCGCTTTGTTCTTAGCAACACATACGTAGTACACATTGGTGTTCTCATCGACGGCATTACAGTCCGAAGCACTAGTTGAACTTCGATTGCCTGCCAACTATTGAATATGTGCTTTTATTTGGCACGTTTTTTCATACAAAAAATATGAAATTTTTCTCGGCATGCCATGAGATTTTTGTTACTTTTTCAAAAACCGGTTTTTTCATACAAACGCATGCTTTTTAATTGAACTGTCAATCAACTATCGAGCGTTCAACTATTGCATTCTGACTTTAATCACTGTATGTTTGATTTTTTGTGCTATTGTTAATGTATTCCGAACAAAGCTTAACTCGAGTATCCGCGTTTGCCGAATCGCGATCGAGAGTTTTAACTTAAAAACGTTTAACATATCGGTAATTAAAATTCAATTCGGTAATGTTTGGACACAAAACTCATCATTTGTTAGCGTTCAGGCTGTCAGACTGCCTATTTATATCTTTTTAAGGTGAAATGAATGAAATGAAATGATAAAATGTTTAGCAAATTTGAACAATTTCCTATAAAAACTGCAGAAGAATCGTGTACATATATATAAAAAGGTAAAGAAAGGTCAAATTTGAAGTCTATCTTAAACCGTGGGCGATTTCGTACACTCATGAAACATGCCAATACCGCAAAGCGGATGTGGCGGCTAATAAATAAGAAAGAATGGCATGTAATTATTGAATAAAGTGATTATAAATATGGTTACCTTGATACGTAATGTGCTTAACAGTGAAAAATCAAACAAATATTGTGGTATAAAAATGTTATACATAAACCACTTATAACATTAACCACATTATGTTATACCACTTAAATTCTTACTTTCGGCTATAAAATAAATCAACCTTATTAAGCGGATGCAATTTGTAATCAGATAGTAGTGAAATTGTATATTGAACTGAATATTGGCCAAAATAATAATTCGTGCATTAGCTCTTGGTCACGCCCACCCCAAATAAATCATCTTAGCTGTTTCCAGAGATACACAAAGCCAGCCAAACGTACGAGTTGTATATCGAGGGCTAAGACAAACGCCTCCCACTCTCGGAACGATTTATGTATAAGTTAGAAATCTCACTACATAAAAGTACATTTTCACAGAGCGCTCTCAAATCACGAACACATAGGCGAGAGCAACCAAAGTGGAATGATTTGAACGAGATCAATCGAATGTGCTATGAATCTCACCTGAGCGAATCGATCACTTTCAGTTGTGCGATCGCTTAATTTTCTCTCCGCTTCAATACAACAGCTACTGAAGTTGCCGTTGTTTTTATCTCAATAGCTACCGAACGAATACGACCATGGACTCGTTGGATGAGCACTGACGTATTCGAACCCGAACGAAACACAACACGTTGAATTGAGAGAGGAATTAAGATAATGAAGAGAATATGCCTTTTCAAGGCAAGATTGCATACGATCGCTTGCTTGATGCGCTGTTAAAAACATATTTATTGGCAATCATACCGTCTTCACGAACCGGTCAACTGACAAGACTAAAACACGAAAATTTAACATCAAATAATCACATCACCCTTCGATTGTATGCCAATTCTGTTTGCTTTATCAAAATTTAATGATATATTTATTATATATTCATCTACTGCTCCTGCAAACTGAATGTAAACAACACTGTGCTCAATATAGCCTAGTTGTTTAATAAATGTAATTAGTAGATCAATCTTCTACGTGGCGTAGCGTCCTAAGAGGCTTGAACCCTTTGTAAGTATGTTGTTAAGTCGTACGAGTTAGCGACTGTACCACTGGATCACCCAAGTGATCAATATTTATGTTTTTCGATTTTGAAACGCTAAGTATAAGGAGTAAGCATAATTCATGTAAAGCAAAAAGGACGCATAATATATGATCTTAACAAACAAATAACACATTTACGAAACGAAAGGTTCGAACTTTTAGGCTTTGGTATGATCAATGCATAAAAAATGTACAAAAATATGAGCTTCGTAAAATTACCATCTTCTAGCAAATCACTTACTTGGCCCTTTATGGCTGGCTTCTGTTAGTGACACAGATACTGCAAGAGTACCGTTTTTTTTAAACAGAAGATTTTTAAGAGAATCATCAAGAGTGAAAGGACGGGGCACAGCTAAAAAACAAATAACCGTTACGAGTGTAATCGACTGTACTGCGAAGAGTCACGTAGTTGATTTATTTGGGTAATCGTCTAAATTACAGGGTACATAGTAGTACAACCGACGATAAACGGTAGATACACAAACAGAAGAACAATAATTAGTGAAACAAACGATCGTCAGACAATGACCATCGTATTTGGCAACACGACAATTGTACTACGTACTCCCATTTCCTCCGACTGATCTAATCGAAGGGCACACAAGGCCATTTGTGAAGTTGTTTAAATACGCTTGTTCGTTGTTCTTGTTGAATATGTCACTCTTGCCAAGACTACGCGAAACTACCAACAGAACATAAATTACACCTCCAAACGACATTGGACCTCTTTGTGTGTGGGGAGTTGCGATGGTGGTTAATCAGAGACGTCCTCAGTCTGCAGGACTCATGTGCGAAAAGGGCGCAGAAAAACCTTCAGCGACATTTCAACCTACAAACTCTGTATCGAAATCATGCCTGTGCGCGCATTCCATACCACGCGCATAATAAATTGTCTGGAGAGTGCGTTTGCTTGTCGCTGCTGTCTTGCCTTTTTACACTGGGCATGATGTTTGTGTGTGTTTGTGTGTGCGTGCGTGTGTGTGTGTGTTCTAGCCTGTACTTTATGTTGGCCAACGTGATCAAACAGGGTGATGATGTGTGGTAAGAAAAAAAAACATTCACGGTGCAACAACATCCGCACATGACGACAACATCGTTGACGGCTATCGAGTGTCTTTTTAGGATGAGAGATTTTTATTTTTGAATTGTGTTGCGGTCGTTTATATCCCATTGATTTAAATAGTGTACGCTAGGAGGAAACATTCATATAATACAAATGATCTAATGAGTTGGTGCAACGAATCATATCTACATATGTTACCGGCGTTTACCTTTTATTTTCTTTGTGCTGCGCATATATGACTATGAACAAGCAAACACTCTAGACATAGTGCAGGGTAAAACGTCACCATCTAACGTCTCTGTTCCTGAGGTCACACTGTTAATATTAAATTATAGTTAAATAGGTATCATACGGTAATGGAAGAAATTAAGCAATCATGGGCCAACGATTACCATCTGCGCATCATCGAATCTAATATGCTCTGACCAATTATCTCACTGATCGCTCATATTTAAGCTGTAATGCTATAAAAAACTGCTTTCAAGTAGGTAATTTGATTCTTTTTTTTCAGATCATGCGCTTTCTTTCGTTTAAAGGCACCTTTGGTTGTAACCGTAGCCGCAAAAGCCACTACATCGTGTAGAAAAAAGAGTCAATTTGTAACACATATCTTCTTGAACTCAGTTTGGTTACACAAAGAAGGAAGAATCTTTGGCACAACAACCATTGTCGGTGTAGGCCTGTGTATACCACTAGTGGGGTTGCCTTTCAGTGACTTATTGATTACCCATAGCAGGATAGTCAGCCCTACATGTGCGGGCATCGGGTCTTGAAACCATGACGAGCATGTTGTAAAGTCGTACAAGTTGACGACTGTACCACGAGACCGGCAGACACACAATCATCGCCGTCCATCTGGTCTACAAAAATCAGGTTCCGATTTTTCCCATCGTCGATTATTCAATTTCATAATTCCGTTCGTTGCAGAATGTTCGGAAACAATAGTGGTTTACGGTTCGCCAATATAATTGGTTTTTTACTGTGTATCTTGTGTCTGAATACAGGATGGCAAGCTATCATCGCTACCATCGACACATCCTATTTATGATAGAGTGGTTCAAACGAGGTGTTGAAATGGGTGTCTTGATTTGGCGCTAGTTAGTCTTTTGCTCCCTACGGTACTGACTCATTTGCGGTTAACCACCGTCGTGGACGTTTTTCTTACCGCCTTTTGTATGAAAAACGTGTGATACATGCTCTGACTCACAGTGTCCATTATTTATGCTTGCTACCCGCGTGCTGATAGAGTTTCAAAGATCCAACATGACGGATAGATTAAATTTCATTTGTCGTCTAGCAATTCACTCGTTTGTTTTCTGTATACCTACGACAACAACAATAATGTGAGATCACTTGGCTGAGTTTGATAAGTGTAAAATAGATGCAGTAGGATATATAAAAAAACAGTTACTTCAATGACAGCAAGTTCATAATACAGGTTATTCTTACGTAAAGTGTGTAACATTTAAATCAACTCCAAATATTCCATCCACCCTAAATTAAACTCTTGTAACGTGTTTTTCTGTAAGCTCAACTAAGCTACAACTGTGAAAGGTAGACATGCTATAACAAACGAAGCTTATTTTTTACTAGCTTTTGTCGTTTTGACTCCAATGAGCATGACACACTATTCATGTTACTGCTGGCGGTTTTCGTCTAATAATTGATTAATTACAATTGCTTTGGGTGCGCTTTTAATATGCGCTGAACTCGAGCATACATGTTTTTAACCAGTGTTGGGTTTTCTTTCCTCGGAAGCGTCGAAGGGTTTAATACACACAACGTTAAGAACGTTTTATTTTTTTTGCTTGAAATTGTATTACGAACAACATTAAGGTAGATAGTGAGATTGATGGTCTGTGGCCAGATTCGTTGGCACGTGGTGGCGAAGACCGCGGTTGAGTATTATCACAAGTGGCAGATCTTATAATCCAGCACGGCGTTCATTTCATCCATTTGTTCCTTTGATTTAGAAACTACGACGGAAATGCATGGACCATGATACGAGCTTAATTTCGATATGGTATTGCAGTGGTATATATTCCATCCAAACCGACGTCTGATTGTAATGTTGATGTTACATAGCAGATTGCCGACCAACGAACGTAGCACGAATTGATGCAAATAATGAAAGCAAATAAAGAGCACATCAATTCACTCTGTCTTTCATTCGCGCTGCCGCACACTCTTGCCCTTCTAGTGTGTATGATATCAAGGCAGCAGACAACAGCAAAAGCCTACGACACACTTCCGCACCAAGGCCTCACGCCCGGAATCATACGATGCTTTCGGCAGACCAGTCTTTTCAATCTGCTCCGATACGCTCGCGTATGCACTGGCGTTCCCCTTTCCATCTATGTCGCCCATCTTTACCTCACCGTACTAAACACCATGTGCAGTTCAATTTATTGCAAAAGTTCCTCTGGGCCTTTGCTGCTTTGCGAGAAGACGAAGAAAATGCAAACTACCGTACTCATTCGCGGCAAGATCTGCCACAGACTCGGTTCAACTCGATCCCGCTACAAGTTGACTGGAGAGTGTCGTGGTAATGTGACCAAAACAGAAATTATCTGATTTATTATTATTGCGATTTATATGATCAGTTTCGTTTAGTCGTTCCCCGTTCCAGCCAGAGCTGCACATTTCATGATACATGCTCAGACACTGTTACATACATAAAAACTTCAACACATCCTTCCAGCGAATTGCATTTCTGATAGAACGCTATTATACGGTTCAGTGCGTATTCATTACAGCTACACCGCTATTGCTTATGAGCTTCTGCAAATTTCAAAGACGACAAATTGATAATTCGTCCATGGTCCTACATTAGATGCTGGAAGCATGAGTTCTCACTTAAATAAGTTGTTTTTTTACGTTTACGTTAAAATCTTGAAATTCCTTGTCACATTTCCGTGTATGATAACTCGATATTAGTTCTCTCAAATATCTTATACTGATACAACTTTGTGATTGGGAACATTCTGCGTTGGATGCGAATCGAAATATTTAAAAAAAAAGTCCAACCACGTATAACGTCACAAATGCCTCGATCATGCATCTTTTCTTTAAACCTGATAAACGTATGTTTCCGGTGTTATCGACCTTTTCGATGCCGAGTTTGGAGAAGAGAGGCAGCTAATCGAGCTCTCGCGATCAATGAGACTGGTCCTGTCTTTTCAATGGATGATATCTCTCAGTTCCCATGGTGAGCTACAAACTACCCCTTTCGAAAACGTACAGTGGGATACACTGTCAAATGGATCGGAAATCAAAAATAACTCCTTCAAACTGACGAACACAACAACAACCACATTTTACGGCGCCGTCCCATTACTTTTTCCGCCCAATTAGAAGTTCTATTTAATTCCGTATTCGGCTCCCGGATGAGCACCAGGCTGAAATGTCTCCATCCTGCCGGAAGGGTTCTGTCTGCCCTTTGCAACTATCATCGTGCACCGTTCGCTCACATGGATTGTTTTCGTTTGACAAATAACACACTAAACAATTGCGACCAAATGGAAAATGTCTGGCAAACGATGGTGTGCGATGTTTTACGTACTAGTAATTTTGGGTAAATTTCTAATGTTATATATATATGAATATTTGTCTTGTTTCATTCTCTTCATACACTTTCAAAATATCAAAAGAAGTCAATTTATAATTTACTGTAACTTTATCGTGCGTGTTTGGCCCAACAACCGTAACAGGAGGGAAGGGGGTAAATTATTAAACCAGGAGTAAAAGTAAACACAGAAAACTTGAAAAATATCAACTTTATATGATAAATGTAATTTAAAACATCTATTTCTGAGCAATTTATGCACACCATACATGTATCATAGTTAATGAGTTAATGAAATTTTTTACTGATGTAACATATTCAAAGACTCTTTACTTTCTATTGAAAAAATAAGAAATTAAAAAGGAAAGGAAAGATCAAACGTGCCGTAAGCAATGGTATAATACGAACAAAAAAAACTACCAGGCGTATCCAAAACCAATGTCCAATGACCAATGTGTATTGTCATAAAAAATGCACTCTCGAAAAGATTTAATTTACATATACGAGTTAATCAATTTGAATAAGTTGTCAGGAATTGAAAAAAAAAAATCATTCTCTTTCATTTCCTCTTTTGCATCTTTGGTCATTAATTGCTGTTCTTCTTTGGTAGAATTTTGTATGAATGGTACTAGCAAAGAACACTTTTTTGATTTTCTTCTTCAGGTTTCTTTGATTCTTGGTTACGTTCCATTCAATCCAGCTGATTCTGCAAGGTGGTGTTTCTATTTCAATCTTATTGAATCGTTAGTACTTTCCGGTTTCAATAGACAGCCCAACTTTCTTCTTCTTTGGCCCAATAATTGCTGTCGGTCTAGGCCTGCATTTACCACTAATGGAAGCGACTATCATTGGTCCATGCGGGGCTTGAACTCATGACGGGCATGGGCATGATGTTAAGTCGGACGATAAAACGACTTTACCACGTTTTTTTAATAGACAGTCTAAGAGAAGTAAAAATCGCATGTCGTAAAAACCTTGCGGTCATATTCAAAAAATCCCTGCAGGTTAAAAAATCCAAAATCTTTAATCAAACTTTAAATATTCAATGATTTCTTGGTGTTTTGGGAAGGAATTTAGGAACTCGATATGATTCTAACAAAACATATCAGACCATAAGTTTTATGAATTCATGGTTTTGCCGGCTACTACACTGTGATACAACAATTTAAATAAATTATGTTAATAATGTCGTTTACGACCTCAACTGTATTTTTATATGAAGTATGATTTTCAAAGAGAATTCGATAATAATATCTTCCGATTGGAAATATTATATTATTTCAAATAAATGGAAACATTATTTCAAATAATACGAATACAACTTTTTAAATCAGTTTCATACCTGATATAATTAAAATCCATGATGGCATGTTTCAACACAATATTTATTTTTTTCGTTCTGCATGTAGATATCAGCGCATCGATTTCTAACGTCAACAAATGATGAAGCGATCATTGGGATGCAGATTTTTCTCGAATTTAATGATCTTCAGCCATGGCAAATCGATCGAGCGGGACTCTAGCATGCTAAGCAAATGTTACCTAAAGAAATCGCACAAGATGCTAAGCACAAGTTGAAAAAGGCGTGCACGCCCTTACTCACATACCAATCACTGAATACTTCTGGATACCCATGGTCAGGACGTTTTCTAAAAGAGTGATTTTAACAATCAAGTAGATCGTCGCTCCTCCCTAAAGTCGCAACGCAGATCCACGATGTAATCTTCAATGTGGTCTGCTGGTTAAACCGGAGAAGATTGATTGGATGAAAAAGCTCTTAATCCTGACCAACGCTCCTCATAAGGGTCAAGAAATAGAGATACACGAGAAGAAACTGTAGGAGCGGGGAATTGTTGGTGAGCTTGACGGCCGAGGCCGATAAACTTGATCGATCACTTGGAATTGCTGGAATAACAGATGTCAAATTAATAATTTATTGATCGCTCACTCCTTTCTTACAGCTGGATAGTAGTGGAAGAGGTACCACAGTGCGGTATTTTGCTTTTTCAAACAGTGGTTGAATGATCGTCTTCAAATCTTATTTGCAATTAAACCGTATAGTCTATGCCATGTATTGGGTTGATGTTGATGAAAAGAACATAGGAAAATTAGATATGTTATAACCATTATCCAATAACGAATTCATATTCCACTACTTGCTACTATTTGAGCCAGAAGGAATTAGATAATACATATTTCACCAATCGAAATAAAAATCAACGTCTTAAAAATCGTTAAATGAATTCCTAAAAACTAGATATATTAATCAATTATACTAAAAAATGGATTTTGCTCACAATCCCTGCCCTACGAAAACTGGTAAAGAAAACTGCTAAAGAATACTTAAATTACCAGAATATGTCGAATTAGGAATTTTAACGAGTGATCTCTGTAATCCGTTATTTGATTCTATTCTTGTAAAACTCTGTTCTGCGTAGAAAGTCATGGGAAAACAGTATACTATTAGCCTGGATTTTTTAGCTTTTCACAGCGAATGTTAATCCATGCCAGGGACTCATACCGGAAATAGTGAGGAAAGAATCGTCTATGAAACCCACGTTCGAGGTACAAGGGAAGCGTTAACTTGTGATGGTCTTTTTACTTTGGCCGCTTCATTTGTGCTACGTTAACACGCAGAAATAACAGGTAATGGTCCGTGTCGATCTGCTGGCGGAAAAAGACGGTTCGTGGTCCTCATTTCGGTTAGGGCAAGTTATTGGTCACCGGCAAAGACGTAAGCCTGTTTTCTGTATCAGTCGAATAGCACTTCGGGCGGATTCATTCGCCGTAAACTAAAACATTAATCATCGTCGCTGGATCGAGGCAATACTGAAATGACGATCATACGAATCGCCCTATTCGAGGGATTTGGTTACAGCAAAGATAATCAAAACGCATATTCTTACTCTAGTACGAATGAGTTTCGATAACAACAAACATCAAAAACAAGCATCCTACGGAACCAATGTCATACATTTAATATGCATACAGCTGCATGAGTATAATTCCTCTTCTTCTTTTTGGCTCAACAACCGTTGTCGGTCAAGGCCTGCCTGTATCACCTGTGGGGTTGGCGGCATTTAATGACTTTTGGGTAACCCCCCATAGCAGAATAGTCAGTCCTACGTATGACGGCACGGTCTATTTGGGGCTTAAACCCATGACGGGCATGTTGTTAAGTCGTACGAGTTGACGAGTTTACCATGAGACCGGCTTTGAGTATAATAGGAGGATATCAAACACTTGATATGTTTACTCCAACATCCAACATTAAAAATGATAAAATGAAGAAAAGTAATGGTAATGGTTGTGCTAGACATTTAAATCTAAACTTATTAACCCTTTCAGTGATTTACCCGAGCGAGACTCGGGCTGTGCTTTTGTTCTCCGTTTCGATTCAATCGTTGTTTGGGGCAGGGGAAATGAGATAAAACAACGATAATGACGCATTTTGCACACCATCTTTTGTGTAATGCAACGGTTTGCAAAATGGGAAAAAACTTTTTGTCATTATTTCATTAGGGGTTTGTGCATTAGTTTTTAATTGTAAGATTGTTAAAGCTATAAGGATGAAACACGGGACATGAAGAAAACTGAAGCTTCGATTATCGGAGAAAAATTCCAAATTATTCGTTCACTATTTATTATTTACTATTTTAAACTAGGACAAGACTTTTTTTTGTTTCATACCTGTGCACAAGATTCAATTAAATCATTTCCATCATTTTTTACAAAACATGTTTAACATATGGTATATGTTCGAAACGTAGTGGCGGATCAACACGAGAGGAAGCCCTCAGCGGCCACCGCTTAGTTTGTGTACTGTTAAATCCGTCCTTGTTTAAAAATTAAATGCTTAGCATTTTAAATGTCTTAATTATTTGAATCCAAACGCATGACCCTTGATCACCTATGATCACCTTGACATGAAATATAAAATTATTAATATACCATATACCAATCCGTGGCTTAATGCAGAAATTTAATGTTATTCATCGTTTAAATATGGGTTTTCAACACATGTTTTCAATAGAATTAAAATTAAAACATAGAACAACTGGAAAATTGTTGCTTTACAAATCGTCTGTCATATAGAAAACCGAGCGGTCACCGAATAAACGGAACGCTGCAATGAAATTTGCGTAGCTACTGCGAAATCCAAACGTAGCTGAAAACGATTCAGTCGTAGTTGACCATTATCATGGATCGCAATCCATAGCCACTGGTTAAATATTCAAAGGGAGGTGAGAACAGGTAGGGGAAGGTAGGTAAAGACGGACACTGCGGGTAAGATGGACACTTCTCATAAATGCATGAAAAAGGTAATTTTCGTGTAATTCAACAATGTAGAATCCAAACTGAAGGTAGAACAACACTTTTGAGAACATTTTTCGTGTAATATAAGCGAAATTGGTTAAATTCACGAACAAAACAAATTTTTAATCGTGCGCACCTTTGTGGATCTAATTTGATTATTGCGGGTCTTAAGCTCTGTATCTGGCATTGTTTATATTTTCGGAAGTTTTATTACATGAACGATTTGTCATGATGGTAAAGCAAAAAACTGGCGAAAGAACGAGAATGAAAGCAATACAAAATCTTGTTTTCTGATGGTTTAAAAATCCTGACACCATAGCGGGAAAGACGGACACTTTGTCATAGGGAAAGATGGACACCGAATTTGTTGAGTTATTTTACTTCTTATATCAATTGGTGATAAATATATTTCTTCAAAAACCTTAAATAAGGGTATTTTGAAGATATAAACCATTACGCAACTAGAAAAAGTAATAAATAAGCGAGAAATGAAACACCGGTCAAAATAGCAGTCATGCGTTATGATATTACTCGCTCGACGCTGATAAGGTTCTCCACGAAATCCAATATTTTTTCACGACTTGGACAACTTTAATAAAAAAAATTTAAGTGCAGATATCAAAACGTTCAGGAATAGATGAGAAATTCTATGGGTTTACAGATATCAAAAAGTTCAATCTTCAATGTAAGAAATGGCTGGACCTATTAACAAGTCCCTGAAATATGCTGTGGTCGCGGACTTTCCGCGAAATAATTTCCTATAGCGAAGTTTTAAATTGTTGTTCTGTAAGCTGGTGCTACCTCCACTGTTAGTGCCCGATATTAAAAAAAGATGTCTTAGATTCTGCATTCTACGTTCTATTAGTAGCGATGCTTACAATTCCTAAATTCACGACTGAATGAATCGTCGTTGCAATTGGCCTAGAACTGTTTTATAAACGTACCAGGACGTGGAAAGCGATAGAATTTGTTAAAATACTGTAAAACTTTTCAATTTCCAACGTTTTCTAAAGGTGACCATCTTACCCTTCGTGGTGTCCATCTTTCCCATATCAGGTGTCCGTCTTACCCGAACATTTCAAAACTGCACAAAAAAAATCATGTTTTTCATTCATGAAAAAAACGCAAAAATCGATGGAAACTTAAAAGTTTCAACACATTTTCTGATAAAACATGAGTGTAAGATAATGTATGCATATTTTCATGGTCGTTGCACCTATATATCCTTAGATGTTGACCATTTCCCTTAACGTGTCCGTCTTTATCTACCTTCCCCTATAGTTTCTGGTGTTTTAATAGCCTAAGGATGCGTGCAACTTATTAAAAAAAAAAACGCACGTGATTTGTAATTCCAAGGAATTCGTTAAAAGAAGGTCATACAATACCATTCCTGGGACTAATTCCAAACCCATGTTGAACCATAGGAATTTTACAGAACTCATTCTGGTGCTGGGCCTGATTCCAATCCCATATAGGTGATAGAATTAGGTCCGTGGTGTTAACAGAAGTGGTTCACAAAAAAGGTGTATTTTTGAAAGAAAATTACTATACATATCATGCAATTTCTTCCCATAATCAAGATTTAATTTTCAACAGGCACGTCTAGAATAAGTTTTAAATACCTTTTTGATTGAAAACCTTGTAACTAATTCAATAAAATTTATGCGCTCAATTGAGGTAGGCCGCGACAAATGTATTTTCAAAGCCAATATACCCGCGATCCTAAAAAGGTTGGAGAGCACTGCTTTAAATAATCCTGACACCATACCGGTCGAAACCCTGTAAACCAAAAATTAGGCCCATGTATGGAAAAAAATGAATTCTAACTGTAATTTGCATCGTTCTTCTCCTTACCTTTCAAAACACTAAAAACTAAGTCGGCGTTGCTTTTTCCATAACCAAAGCGGTCGCCATTGTATGAATGTAATGAATCCAAGCTACCGATGGCAAGAAACGCTAATCAGCCTTCACTAGAATTTTATAATAGAGAATCTAATTCATATTCTTGATAGGACCTAACTGAATACAACAACTTATATAATCAAAGTCTTCTTCTTCTTCTTCTTCTTCTTCTTCTTTTTCTTTATATTATTGTTGTTTAGCTTACATACACATTGTGTCACACCATCCTGTAGAGGGTTACTAGGCTTAAAAAATACAGTGAACCCTCTCTTATTTGACACCTCTCCAATTTGAAAAACCTCTCTTATTTGAACATTTTTCACAGTCCCTTAATTTCCAGTACATTTTTGTACTTCTAATTTGGAAAACCTCTGAAATCTGTATCCCTCTTATTTGTGTATGGTGTTGCCATGGTTATTGAAAGATGTATGCTCAAATTGGCGATTTTGTTCGCAGTTTCCTATAGCAACAGTTAAGGCTGCATACTAAATGCTCTGTCTCTTTCTTGTTTGGATGGACCTTTCATTCACTTTCCACCTCTGTAATTTGAAAACCCCTCTTATTCGACAGTCCCATCGCCTCTCAAATAAGAGAGGGTTCACTTTATATAATCATAGTTTGAATATGTTCAATCACTTGGTAGAATGTTTCAAACTGATTTGGCTGTGGTATTTTGCAAATGAACTTAATCTATCTAATTGATTTCAATAGATTAAACAGCTCAATTGCAACTCAAATTCAGAAAAAAATTATTTTACAATTCATGTAGAAACAAGCTTATGTTTTTCACCCATTTCATTATATTTATTTCAGAGCAAATTGCTCTGTTAATTGTCAATAGCTGATTTAACTATACCTTAGACATTCCATTACTACAAATTCCAGAAAGCAGATAGGGGAAGTTATAGTTATAGCAATAAGCTTTGTGCACAGACAGAACAGAAATTAAATGTTACTGTATCATGGGAGATGCTTACTACTAGTACTACAACTAGTCGCGTATAAAAGAAAAATAATTAGGTATTTGTGAAACATTTGCGTTCAAATTAAGTTTCTCCTTGCTCCAGCAATTTCTTGCTATTATGAGGTAGAACAATAGTATCACTTGACTTCTATTATCTTTAGTTTTCCATCATTCCCCATCCTTAGTTCTACCATCTCCTTTTTTTTGTTATGATATGCAATTGATGAAAACATCAGCTTTTCAACCCGGACAACGATTGTCAGATTGGTTAGAACAACGTTTGTGTGTCTAAGCAATATATAGACTAATCTTCAAGAAAAAATGGAAAACTTCTTATTTTGAATGTAGAATGCGTAACCCAGATTTTGGAAGAGCCACGAAAGGACGATTAAAACAGGAATCCTGCCCGTTCGTATTTGTAGCATTCGGTAAATCTATCCAACAGACCACCGAGTCGAGTAGGATAATGCAGTGATTAGTTTCACCTTTTAAGTAACTTTATTTTCGAAAAGTAATGGTATCTTTTACCTGTTTTTACAGACGAATTACTAAATCAACTACAGGAAACAGTTTCATAGAAGCACCAGAGACCCATATGGGCGAACATCGACTGGGAAACTTAAGCTCACAATCAACATTTTAATTAAGCAATTTGTATGTGTTCCCTGGTTCCCTGGTATGTCTGGTGTCAAAAAATCCTGATTAACATACATTTTTACCTTTTTCTAAAGTAAAGCGTCGGTTTCCTATACCAGGCTCGACATCAATAACTCCACATAACCAATGCCAAGAAGATATCACGCACACAAAAGTAAGTCCCATCCAAAACCCCGACTAACACACAAAAAGCCTTCCACCGAATCCAAAAATAATCATCATTCCGCTTTTGTGCTTTGCGCCGTTTAGAGGACGTTTTTTTTATCTATGGGCAGTTAACATTTGGTTTAGCTTTGCCGCTGTTGACCGGTTCCGTCGAGTGTGATAGGAATTATCTTCCCACATTCCTGTCACATAGTAGAGTAGGAGAAGAAAAGCTAACACGCATCTAAGCTACCTATTCCTAAAATTTATTTTGTATGATTAGCAACCCCAAACGGAAGGTTCGGAATAACACAAGAAAAAAAAACTTAACAGCTTCTACAACCAAAAATATCTTCATTCGGAATGTGGCCAGAAAGCAACAAACTGCTTTTTCATTCTAGTAGAGTACTGCTACTATGTCTACATTGACTTTATGCCTGCAATGGCTCAGGTAGGTTTACAAAACATTGTAAATATGATGCACTAGGAAGATGGATCTTGGAGGCACAGCAAACGGTGGATTGTTAAAGCTCCTTTCGCTGAATTTTTAAATAAAACTGTAAGAATAAGACCTAGACATATATAGCGTGAAACGTGTTTCAATTAGGCTCAAGGCAGTGCCAACCACATATATCGATCCCAATCCTAAAACATTCCAATTTTAGTATTTCAGTACATAAGCATAGGTTTATCAATGCAATCTGCGGGATTCATTTATTAGCCGTACTTAAAATCCAGGTTGGATGCAATTGCCAAACTTTGAGGGTTTACTATCGAGATGGTCTAATTAGTTCTAGGATTTATCAAAGTATAGGATAATGGAAAACATTTAAAAACTTTTAGTACTTTGAGGGACAGCTGTCGCCAGTGTTATCACAGCTCTGCTTTATCTTTGGTTTTTTTGGCCTGTAGATTTCTTGTTAAGGCCGGTTTCGTGATACAGTCGTCAACTCGTACGACTTAACAACATGCCCGACATGGGTTCAATCCCCGAACGAACTGTGCCCCCATACCTAGGACTGGCTGTGGGTACATTCTGCTACGGGTAAATCAATAAGTCACTGAAAACCAAGCAAATTAGTAGTACAGTGGTACTAGTGGTGACCGACAACGGTTGTTATACTTTAAAAGAAGAAGAAGATTTATTGTTTATGGCGGTTTTGTAAAAGTGAACATACAAATGTTAGTTTTCTTCTCGATATTCTCATCCACGATTAGTTGGTCCTTCAACTGTTAATGTCCTAAACTTTGTTCTACAAGTTTTTAGTGTAGTGTTTAAAATGTTGTTTTATTCGTTGTTTTCTATACTTTTTCATAACTAATTGCCCAATTGAAAATTGCACTATGGAAGCAGCACAGTGCAAAATAGCAAAAAATAGTTGTCAATAAAAAAAAATATCAGCCATACGAAATAAACGAAATACGAAAGAACAAATCACGTGACACCTTTCGAAAAAACATAACAAAAACATACCTTTGTTACAGTGAAGCGGCAACAATATCGCATAAATTATCTTATGTTTCGATCTTCCTAGAACTTAGGACGATTGGCACTGTAACATCAGTCACCATTCTTCTTTAGATAAACGAATACCATATGCTCGCCAATCATACCGATCACAATTTTCTCGTTTACATTTTATTTCATAAAACCGAACGGGAAAATGAACTATAACACAAGAATTCAAAAGATTTGTCTGATCCAATAACTGTCATCTAGGGTAAATTCTATGTGAGCTCTCCATGGGGAACGGTAATTCTATCCCTACTCAATCTTCTGAGCTTTCACCAATAGTGTAGTGAATAAAAGTACGAGTCAAAACGGTCTCAAATGTGCAGAGTAATTTGACCTAAGAAAACCTGCAGTTATGTGTAATTAAGTTATTTTTTATTTCCTTTTCCACATTCTAACCGTCTAAACTGAATTGACTGAATTGATTCGATAACTTGTTTTCTATCCATACTTGGCATGATCAACATGCTCGAAAACGCAGCGCAAACAAATTCAATGTCTCCACGGGGGTTTTCGTACGATGATCCTCTGCCGATGATAACAAAAACTGCAAACATAAGCTCGGTACAGTCCAACAATTTCAATGTAAGTCTGCAGAACGAGGAACATTCTTCGATGCTTTTTTATGTCCAAAAGACACGTTTTCAACCATCACATTTTCTTCCCTATGAGCAGATGCATACATACGGTTTGTTTACGTCGGTGGTTAGTGTTTTCGATGGATCGTGAAATATTGCTTGCCTGCTGTCGCTTTTCGTTAGCGCTTTTTCAGCTTGACGAATGTCGGCAGTTTGTTGATTGTTGCGTGAAGCTTTATTCGTCGAAATGAATCCCGGAGTAAAGGTGCTTTGCTTCAACTTCAAAGACAATTTAGATACAAATAAGAAGAATAACAAAGATTACATTGTTCAGCGACGAACCTGATAATCGCTGGCAAACCACATCAATTGAATGTTATTTATATAGAAACAATTTATTAGCATCGATTAGTAAGCAAGTCGTTTGAATTTTAGAAATATATTTGTATCTCTTACTTTGCTTCAATAAGGTTAACTTTTACAACTGTTGAAATAACACAGTTCTTACTTTATCTCAGACGGTAAAACTACTCCATTGCTTCATCAAACATTTGACTAGCACGCAAAATGCATTACGATATACTTAAGGACTATTCAAGAATCTGTTGTAGGCGACACAGTTTTTTTCACAGTTACGCGATTTTCGATACCTGTTAATTCGGAGGTACGCGGTCTTCTTAATTTCACAATTTATGTGTCAAATCAGTACAATTTCTCCGGGAATTGTCAAATTAAAAACAAATTGCTGTTTTGCTAAAAACCCAGAAATATAACTTTTTCCTGTATGAAACATATTAAATAAATGATTAAATGTATAAAAGTGCTTTGTGCATAAAAAATCATTAAAATGTGCCATTAATCAAATGTATTTGGCTAAAAACGTGATATTAAACACACACGAACATTCAAGTTAGTTTTTTTTATGAAATGAAAATTGTTTACCTCAAGGGTTATACAATTGAATATTTTTACTTACTTTTACTTAGATACTAACTCTAAACCTAAAGCTAACCCTAATCTAAAAATAATAAGGTCCAGTAAATAAAAAGCTTTAAAAATGTGTATAAAAAACAAATAAAAAGTATAGAGAAAAAAAATCTTATTACAAGATCACAACTGATCTGATCAAACACAAACAAAACAAAGAAAATAAAGTTGGAAAGAACAAGAAAAGACAAATAAAATAAAACACATACGTAAGAACACTTACGGGAGACGAGAAGAGAGGCAGTTACGAAAGGAGGATAGAAACATAGAGAACACAAAGTTGGTCTTATGTTGTTGCACTCAGCATTGTTGCTCGGAAACATATCGCTGAGGTGGACTATGACTGTTGCTGGAAGCTTTTAGATTTGACATTGAATAACGTCAAAAAGTAGGGTAATTTAAAGTTTCGAGTTTTTTTTTTACATTTGCTGAAAAAGCGTTAAAATAATAAAATTTATACCAACAATTGAACTATAAATGATTATATTTAAAAAATTTCAAATGGCACTGAGCTGCTGTATCATTTCATACGCTCCATAATCATGATAAAGGTAAATATAAAATGTTGCTGGACAAGAGTCAAATTGGTTTGCATTCGGTCGGCAAAAATGTTGCGGTAGCTGTTAAGTTCATATATTTGCTCAGCAACAATGTTGCGCGCAACAACATTAGACCACTGCCTATCTTGGAAACATACTAGAGGTGTACCAAATGAACCAGAGCCATACGGATCATTCAGTTCATCTGAAAAAAATGAATGAACCGCTTCACAAGAATTGAATGATACGGTTTGTTTGATAAATTTTAGTTTTTATTTAATTTAGGAACGGCTTCGGCCGTATTGCCTAATTTATTCGGCTCAGGCTGTTCGATAAATTAACATAAAAAATGAGTGCATGCTCATGGACATTTTGAACAAATCAGCAGGAAAAACATCCAACATTCGCAAATGTATATGCAAGACAAGAAACGATCGATTGTAAGCTGCGCAATGCGTTCTAGAGTCAAATGATAGATTGTAAATATTAGTTTGCTGTTCACACTACCAAGCCACCCGCTTAAATATGTAGTTTTACCAATGTTCTGACAGTGTACTGATTCACAGACTCTACCGTTATTACTGTTTGAAAAAGAAACAAAAAAAGAACCGAAATGCCCACCTCTAGAACAGGCTGTATGGCAGACTATGGAGGTGTTTGAGAAATTTTGACAGCATTTTCTAGAGTGTCATACGTTTATTTTTGTCGGTTGTTCAATACGACAGATTCTAGAGCAATCCGTAAAACGATATCTCCTTTTTTATTCAGAAGGAACTTGATCTTGCTTATGATGCAAAGCAAAATACAAATACGATTATATTATTTTTTATTCGTGCAACGACGGCCATTCCACATCTTTTGATGTTAATCTTACAAAAAAAAAACAAAAATTAATCAAAAATTAAAAACGGAACTCATAAAATCTTCCTGTTCTTTCCTAGATTTCAAAACAGTAAAACTTTTGAGGCTCACAAAGACAAAGGCATCTCTCTTTTCGTTCTTCAGTTTTCCGTTTTGTGCATATAACTTAACATGTCTTGTATCTTCATGCACACATGCAGAAACATATTTTGGAGAAAAACATCATAAAGCATTAGGAATGATACAGGTACGAAAAATCTTCGTGGCAAGTACGACTTTATGTCGGTTAGAAGGGTGTGCATTTCATCTTAAATCAAAAAAATGAATAAAGTAGACCTGTTCGAATGGACTTGTCTGAAGGGTGCGTCCCATGAATGTATGAATAGGAATAAACATTTAGGGTAAACCAACTCGACGTCGAGACGACTCGATTACAAGAATAGAATACGCCTAATAGTAGGTATAGAAACAATGAAAAACTTGTCTTCATTAAAGTCTAGTAGAGCTGAATTTGTCAATAAATTCGAGCTTATTGAAGTATTGTAAAATATGCGATATTGGGTATTAACGAACAAAGAACAATTATTATAATGCATGTATTTTTTGCTTTTTATATTGTGAACCACAAACTGTAAATGCATTATATGCGATAAACAGTGTTATTAGATATTTATTGTTTCATTTGACAATATTCAAACTATTTCAGGTCAGGTATCTTTTTTTTCTTCAGAAAAAAATCTATATTACTCAATGATCGTTCAAAATTCCGTCTTGAATTCCATACACAATTTAACGACGGTCGCTTGAGTCCTCCGCATGTGTCGGCCTTGATATGCCATCGGATAACGTAATAAGTTCATTCTACAATTTTGTTGTGGCCATGTTTCATCTGTTCTCCCGAACCCAGTTTCATTGCGGCTGCGGGGACAGCGGCGTTAATCACCTTGAATGACTGCATTATTTCGGCAGCGACAGATCGTGCCTGACGCATCACTCGGCACCCGCAAACTGACAGACTGTGATTGACTTGTTATCATTCATTTTGCTTCGATCTCAATCTTCGCGTGCCAATCGTCCATAGAATGGAAAGAACTTTGAGCCGCCTGGAGATACAATTTCAATCGAATTATTTCCCATTCATCTCCTGCAGCATCAGCGGTATACCGCCAATCAGGGTGTTTGCCACCGATTGTGGTTACATTATTGCATGCGAGAGAAACACAAGCATGCTCAGCAAACTCCCACTTGTTCAGCACCAGGTCCGGTGATATTTGATCCATCCATAAAAATATGTTGAATATCGATAGTAGTAGTAAAGTGTCGAGGGAGTTGAAGTGTGAATAAGTGGTGGAATGGCCACCACAAAGCTTTCTAACTGAGAACATCTCTGAGAACAGCTAACAGGTAAATCTTATTCGCCGCTAGATACACCTGCGACGGTATAGAGTACATTACCACGCGACGATATTCGATATTCTTTCTCATGCTAATTGTTCCCAAAGACACGTGAAATCTGTCAAAATCATGTGCATAATTTTCGGGCACCCCTGGATAATGTAAGCGACGATGAAATGCGTTGTCGAATTTACACCCTTATGAGCAAGTTCAAACAAAACAAAATACTGGAAACGTGTGATTGAGGTTTGCTTTTTTATTCATTTCAACTAAACCATCGAATCGTCGTTGCTAAATGCTGCTGAAAGAGACGAATACAACATTTCCAGTAGTAACAACATAAACTACTACCAGAAGCCAGATCGGCAGTCGAAAGGCAACTGGAAATCAAATATTAACTCACACAAAAAGATAACAATAAACAAACAGTACGATGTGTGAAATGTGAACGCACAGGCGCATCCACTACACAACTTCTTCGTCACTCATCATCTTCGTAGGTTCATACACATTCTTCTGTTCAAATACTTCTTCTTTTTTGCTTTCATTGCGACAGCTTATTTCACAGGACAGTCTATGAGTATCTTCCATTGCCCTCAAAGGATGGTGTGGCTTATTTGTACAAATAATATTTAGAAAGTAACACATCGTAAAATTGTTTTGCGACCCGTTCATATATCCCCGACCCGTTTCAAATAGACTTTTTGCCCTTATGCATTTTTGTTTTAAACTTATGGTTTTTTTATTTTTCTAACTAACCTTTTTATACCATTCTTTTACAGATGATTTTGTAATGGTTGGAAAATGGTATTACGGTATTGTTTTTTTAATATAAATATGATATTTAAACACACAAATACACAAGTTTATTCAAATGTATTTAAAACAGATAACGAATGAAATTTTCGTAGCTTCCGAATCAAACCTATACCAAACAAAGAGAGTGGCACGATTCAATTGTTTATTCGAGTTTTACATTTGCATGCATATTCTTGCTGACCCGACGCTAATGCAACATTTGATGTGTGGTATAATGTAATTTTGCCGTAAAAAGTGTTGCACTCACTTTGTGTTGTTGTTCTTATTGCATTCAATCCTTTTTGTGCGTTGGTAAACGTGGGAGCATTTATGCTGGCTGTTTATTATTAGTTTGGACTTCGTAAATGCGAAGGCTTATTTTATCGTACTTCTTAAGACTACGCTTTTTCCACTTCGGAGAATACTTGAGATAGAATTCACGCATGCACACAAACGCACACATCCTCGTGGACAAACACAAAAAAGGGCTGCAATTGTGTATTCCAAGAAAAACAGAAAAGCTTCACAATCATCTCATGAGATCTCGGCAACTGGTTAGCACTTTTTCAATTCTATCTCATTCTGTTCTCCATTCGGTACCGGTCCTTTTTGGGATGTGTCTTGCACTGCTCCTTCGGTCATCATTTCTTCTATCTACTCTATACCGTACTTCCTCCTTACTTCCTTGCACTGTCATCTTAGTCTTAGACGTCGTCATCGTCCATGGCGTATTTTCATCTCGTTATTTTTCTCTTTCCTGCCTTTCACGAAGCGGATATCTTTCAAGCCTGCGCTTGATAGGCGCATTGAAGCCTTGAGGCCAACATTCCATCTTACTTCGCAGTGGTTGTCGTCGTCGTAGCCGTCGCATAGTCGTCCAAAAGGCTCAGAAGCTCCCATTTCTTGCTGAGATGGAGCACCATAGCACGGCAAAAGCGGATTCAATTCGAAAGGCACTACAAACCGTCATCTTCATCGTGCTGCCACTCTCGTCGAAGGGATTGGCGGCCATGATTGTTTTCTTCGATCCTCGCTTTCGTACGTTCGTTCGTCCATTCTTTTGCCGGACACAATCGTTTCTTTTTAGGCTTTTTGATTTCCACGCGCTAAAAGATCACAGTGCCTCTTTTTAGTTGGGCGAGAAGAAATCGTCTTAGGTAGAGCACAACTTCCCAGCATCAGCTTATTCTATCCAACGCAAAACAAAAAAGACGATGTCAGGATGGCCGCTATTTCACTGTACCCAAACAAGCAACTTAAATTAGTTGATCAACTCAGTTTGTAGACTGGCAGGTATTTTTTAACACTGTTTTATTTTGTTCTACTGGGCTGAATACAACCAAAGCTTTTGCGATGATTCCTACAACTTTAGCAGACAACAAAGACGCAGCTTGTATCTCAACCGTTTCGTATGCAACGAGATAGTGGAATAAAAAATGCAGTCCAGGTGTGTTGATGGCAGTAATTGAAATGTTGCAACAAGAATGGATAATTAACCGATCGCCGCTATGATGGTCACTCTTTTTTTAGATTCACTGGAATTCACTTCATTCACTGGAATATTCTAGCTGTCTTATCATTGGACACTTTATTCACTGTCTACTATATTCGGAACCTGTCAACCGGGAGTGATTAATTTTTATGCACCAGATCGATGAATTCAGCCTTTGATATGATGTGCATAGATAGCTACCATTGTACTATGAACTACCAATCTTTACCTTAAAAAGACGTTTTATAGCGATGTGAAAGATTAGTAATAATAATTATTATTACATTATCTATTATGCATGGATTACCAATAGTCCTGTGGCAATAGTATTAGGTGACCAGGCTAGTGATCATGAACTATTGAACAACGTAATGCGGAAGGCATTCAAGTTGTTATTCTCTTTTGCTAGTGCACTATCCATAGAAAAAAAATCTTTATGTGGAAAGCTTATATAAGAATTTTGTTCGGAATAAAACGTAGCAGTTATAAGAATAAATAAAACAACAGTATGATAAACCAAAAACACTTTACATTAAATGCTAGTGTTTTTCATTCTTATTTATTACACAAGCCCTATTTCAAGTTCTTTTGACGATTTAATGTCTCATGAACCTTCTAAGAAGGGTTTTTACTGCTTAGTATTTTTCAAAACAGTGTTCTTCGGCAACACTTGATGCATAAGAAAATAAGTTTTTGTGACATAGTGTGTAGGACGCAAACACAACTTTAAGGTGTTATTCCTACATTTAATATTGTGCTTTTACCTCTTGGTTGGTAACAGAAAAAGCAACCAAAGCAAGCTCATAAGTATCTGGCATGTGGTGTCTATGCCATCAGAATTCGTCCGCTGAAATATTGCTTTCCAGTTGATCTGCCATTTCTTTCAAAATTTGCACTGTAACACTGTTCAGATTTCAAAACGTCTCCAGGAAGGATCAACGCAAGTTCTATGGAAAAGATACCATAGGAAATGCATTGCCTGCATAGTGTCATTGTTGAAACGCAGACACGTAGCAACCGAAAAGAAAAGTAAAAGAAAAGGATAACACATGCACCTTTTTTGTATTTTAAGTTTAACACTTGCACCTTTCTTTCTACTGCCATTTTTGTGTCCTTATGGGAACAATACTGAGAAAAACAGAAATGCCGACTGCTGCAGCGCTGCGCTAGCAGAACTTTTGACTTAAGAACTTGTCCTATTGAAACTATCGATTCTTGTCGCAGACATCATAAATATAAAGAACATCTTCGCGATTATATTCTGGGAAAACAGTGGTTAGAGAATCGCAAGATCAATGCTTTGCCTCTGTCAACATTTTGTGCATTCGAGCTGTTTTGTGCACTCAAAATCATATAATATTTCATTGACAAATATGTGTTAATTTACGGAGGACTATTTCTAATATCATTAGGATATATATCACACCTACACACATTCTTTTAGTATATTTACTCTTTATACATGTACATCCGTCGGCGTACAGCACGATCATACGTGTTGGTAGAAATGTATCGTTACAGCTGAAACTGTACTGAAAATTTTTTAACTTGCCAAACTCGGTTCAATCCGACATGTGTCGTTTCATTTTAATAAGTGGAGACCATATAGTTCAATTATAATTTAAGAACTATTACAATTACAATATTAACAAACACTTTAAAACATCTTGTTAACATTCCACAATATCGGCCAACGGCTTTTTATTTATGTTTGCGACTGGCGATAGCAAAATTATATATATATATTATATACATTTAAAAAGGTCGCACAATTCTGCACCCTCAAGCATAACATTGTATAAGGCAAAAATCGATACTGTTGCACCTCAAGCTTGCTTCTATAATTGTTATTATATCATTTACTTTTTTTCTTTTCATTTATACCGTTCATTTATACCGTACACTTGGACGTCGTTTCATAGCCGGAAAGTAAAACGCGACAAAGATGAATACTAACAGTAGCGTGTAAATGGGTGAGAGTGATGGCTCAGTTCCGGTATGACCTAAGGAGTGTTAAATTTCGTTAACCCGATACTGTCCCAAAATATATTTGAAGAAAGATTGTGTGTGTCCACCGACACAAATCGATGTTAATGGCGGTTGTGTGGCAATGATTTAAATAGATACAAACAAAAAATTTTAGAAGTTATTTTACATTTTTAATTTTTACACATTGTAATTTAAAAGTAAAAAACTTCTGTATTATTAGACTATTTAGTACCGTTTTGACTCGCGAAAATGTCATCAAATTTCATTATCATATTTAGTAAAAGTATCCTTCTTCAAGTTTTCAACGCTTACGCCGTGCATAATTAACGAAATAGGTTATTTTGTTAAATATTCTTATGTCTTCGTTTTCTCGTTATAGACATTTATCTTTATATTGCGAAAGACGCGAAAAGAGGTGTCAAATGTCAAAGGTCTCAAAGCCGATGTATACACAAAACTGCCTTAAATAAACGACAACATTGGTGTTGAAGTAAGAAGAAGAACAACACACCCATGAGGCATGAGGATCCTTCTCAGAAAGCTGCGGCACATCAATTACTATCTGTGTAAAATATGATCATGTACATATGGATTGTAGATAGATATTTTTGTATCATAGAGCAAGACTAGCATAAAAGACTGCCGTATAAAAAAATATTAAGTCGATGAGCCAATGAGTCGAGAGCCAATTCAAATAGGACTACAAGGACATGATCTTGTGTTGTCAGAAAAAAAAACAGTCTACGTGAGAGTATCTATACTATGTATGTTTAACACGTGCTATTTGGATCATGTAGAGAAGCACAAGGTTATAGTTGGAAATAATCCTACATTTTAAAAACATCTGGAAAAGGCGAAGAATGCACACTATAGAAAATGCTGGCCTCCCGACACTGCAGGGAGTATGAAATATTTTCTTCTTTTTTGTAAAAAAAAATGGATCCTTTTACTCAAAAAGCAGCAGGAAACAAGATAGTTTCACCAAGTTTTCTCGTCATTTCTGTAAGCAAGTGTCACGAACGCTTTTGAATGAACCGACCCTGAAATAGGGTTCGGGTTTTGTCAGTACAAAACGAACAGGCAGATACAGGGACGGTCAGAAACTTCTTAGCACCTTTTCTGTTATGAAGGGACTGCTTTCTATGCTCACGCGAAAAGGAATGATATTTGTTCCCTACACGCAACAAGAACTACTACCTGCGTTTGTAGACGTGACAAAAATACCCAAGTCCGTACGCCATACTTCCGTGGCGGCGAGAATGATCCAATTTCACAGTGTTTTGGAAAATAATCACCTTACTGACAGGTCTAGATGTGACGCTAAAACTAAATTGCATTTCACATACATAATAATGTCACAATCACGAATCCACAAGTATAAGGCCATGTATTTTATTTCTTTTTTATCGAAATTCCTGGTAGACATTTTAATTCGATTAAAGTAGAGGTTCATGGGGTAATACGCACCTCTAGGGCAAAACGCACCCTTCCTGATTTCCTATGAAAAGCGCGTTTTGGTCGGGAAAAGTAGTCAGCAGTCAAGCACGAACTTAAATATTGTCGTTGAGTGCAATAGAGCTGTACATGCACAGAAACCCAAATATTCACAAAACAAAAACTTCATCGGTTCAGGTGCGTTTTGATATAATTTTGCTTACCGTTTCGCTAAGAGATAAAGATTCCAAATTCGTTGTTTTTTATGCGTGGAATACATAGTTTTATTAACTAGAATTAGAGATTTGAATTGTACATAAGTTTACCGGTAGGTATGGAGATTTACACCTGTTTTCATTAATACTGTTTTCAACTATAAACTGGTTGGCATTTATTTTGGCAGGTTTTACCCGATGTTGGGATGCGTTGTTAAGATGCGTTTTCCCCCGTTGCTATGCCGCATTTCACCCCAAAAAGAGGTGCATTTTGTCACAGCCAGACTAAAATCGTTCTAAAATTGGTTTGTTTAGAAAATTATTTATTCTTGTTTTTTCTGGAAAAATTGCGTTAAAAGATTGCAGAATGTTCCTTAAAGAATCGTATTATTTCATCAAATCAACAATCGCTAGCGAATTTCATTAAAAATTAATAAATTTCCCTTCAGTGGTGCGCATTATCCCACGATCCCTTAATAGTGGTCAGAATATAAAGATAACTAATCCAACACATAAGTTTATCCATTTTGCTAATTCGATTGAGATTGCTGCAGGTTAAACATTTACCAAATAAGATGCATTTAATGGACGATGATCCTGGATCTTAGGTTTATTGAATCTTGGGATCTGCTCTTCAGTTCCCTGTGCGTTACAATACTGAACCTAATAAAAGCCGCCTCTTTTACAAACGGTACATCTTCGCTAACGAGAACACTGTGTATATATACAATGCTTGTCCCCGCCTGATCATGCTCTAATGTTCCACGGAAGGTTGATTCATTCAGTTTGAGTTTCGAGATGTCTCAGATTCCTTCCCTCGATTCTAACGGCACAAATGCACACAAGGCTAGGTACAATACTGCATATCGTGCATCATCAAAACTGTCTATTTTATTTATAAATAAAGTTCCCTCCCATCGCATTGGCGATCGCATTCATCGATGCGTTGTTAAGAATATTTGTTTACATGTGTTGTTGCGCCCTTTCCCTCAGACGAAGAATTTGTTCCGACGATTCATTGTAATCTTCACCATTTCACTATCATCGATGCGCCGTCCGACGCATTTGAACGGCTTTCGAGCTCGTAATTGTGATTGTGAAGCCTGGCGAACCATGCGAACATATGATCAAACATGTCAATCATTTAGAACTTCAATCGTATTTGTAGTAAATCGTGAAAATTAGGGTATTAATATTTGTAAAGCTTTAAAAGAACATTGCTTTTGAAGCTCTAAATAGTTTTATTTAAATTTTTTAACAGAGCTTTGCTTACCCATGAGGTGCGGTATGGTGGGGGTGATGAAACGATGGGGCAGAAGGAGATGCTGTAGGATCCCATAGGTAGCGACCATCATGAGCAGCTCGCTGATCGAGCCCAGCTGCAGCAGGCAGTTGAGTGTGGAATGCTACAAATGCCGACGGGATTTGCAGCGGTCCGTACGCACCACTTCCGGCGGGTCCTGCACCGTTGCTGGTTGCCGCTGCCGCTGCTGCTGCTGCTGCTGCTGCTGCTGCTGCGGCAGCTGCTGCGCTTAACCCGTGCGCTGCCAATCCTGCCTGTGGGTGATGGTGCGCATGATGAGCTGCCAGAGAATGACCTGGATGGTGGAATGGATGCACTTGCATATGCTCGTGGAATGTTTCTTTCTCTGGCATTGTGAATAGGTTGTATTGCTATACATGCAGTACTGGCAGCTTGTATCAAGAACAGATTTGTTTCACTTTTTTCTCGATCTTTCTAATTGAGCTCAAACGACACGCTATCACTTGGGGTGGTTTTTTTTCTTTCTTTTCCACTGTGATAATATGGACCCCATGTAGAATGAACAATTACACGCACTAGTTTGGAAACGTTTGTTAAACAAGCGATCTAGCGGCACTTTCGTCTCAAACACTCCCTAGCTGGTGCGTCCAAAACATGCCGAAATACACAAATTTATAATTCATACGGATATACCACCACGAAGTACCACAGGTGATTTTTACACATTTGGAAGCATACTCTGCACTTCATAATGCATTGTTGGGTATTCTTTGTTGTAACTGGTGTAGTTTAGTGAAACGTCACAAAATAATTTTGAGATGAAATATGAGTGAGGAGTATGTACGTACAATTAATCACAAAAGTGGTTAATTACGTTCCGTTGCGCTGCTATCGGTTACCTTAAAACGTAGCGGTACACTGAATACACTTTTTTATAGATTATCATCAGCTCGAGAGTACAGTGACAGTAAGCACTAGTACGCTTTTCTTTCACTGAATTTATGCTAATTCCACAACACTATGACGAGAATCAACACCGGTTTTTGGATAGAAACACAAAACTAATGGAAGCATTGTACGGATAAACTATCACCATGCGTCGATCATTTGCGCATGATACGAAATTCCACACACCACACACTATCTAACTATGGCACTGTCAAATGACAATTAATTGTGTTGAAGAACACGCGATTGACCGATCAATCGATGCTGATTTAAGATTCGTCCGTTCACTCCCGTAGCCTCGTGCTCGCACTGTGTATGACTCGGTGAAACTGGCAATGTGCTAAGTCGGCATGCAGGCGGCAAGCAATCACCACCAGCATTCCGATACAATCTGGTAGTCGCGCTCACGGCCCGATCGATGTGTGTGCGTGTGGGCGCAAAATGTAGAGTCGAGAGTTCAAAACACTGCAGGAGAGCGTTGTCGCTGCGGGTGCCGCTAGTTGGCTTTCGGTAATGAAGTGATCATGTACTGCAGGGATAAGAAACTTGACGCCGAGACCGAGATTGTATAATAAAGAAATTTAGCATAAAGTAAATCAGCGATAAAAAAATCTCACTATCTAACATACTAACTCATTTGTCATGCGAATAAAAATTTGTATATGAAACTATTCTAAAATACCTAACACAAACAGTTACCAGATAAGCAATACGAAAATGAAAAAAAGATTCGCCTATGTTTCGTATGCAAGGTTGCTATACCCTGTCTCGACCGGTTCGGTTGTTTCTCAGACAAGCCTCTGTGGGTGTTAGTGGAAGCACCATCCTATGGTTGCCATTGTGTACGTGTCTATTAACTTGTTCGTCCTCTGGGAGAATGAGATGTAACATACCTACACTCCAGTTAAGAGTGAATGAAATGCAATTAAAGCGTAGAGCAGAAACATGTCCCGGTGAGAATGAAAGAACCCTCTCTCGCTCAAGAGAGTATCGATCGTGATCATGCGAGAGTAAGATGACAGTGGCAGTGTTAGTGGGCGACAGGAGACAACGAAAACAACATGGAATACGAAAGACGCTACCAAAGCGGAACTGCCGATAATCGTCTGGTGGAAGAAATGGCTCGCCCAGAAGAAATAAAGTCCTCAAACGTTGACTGCTGCTGCTGTTGATGGTGACGTTATAGCTAGCGTTGCTGAAAACGACGACGACGCGTTCAATGACGACGACAATGATGATGTTGCTGACGATGATGATCGTGATCAAGCTGTTTGTTTGCCAGCAGCGTTGCGTTGTCGTTCCATGAACTCGTATTTGTAGCGTATTTTCACCTCGTTTTGCGTACTCCTAATGTCATGCTTACTCATACCAATGAAGAACCGGCCTGCTTGAGTTTTCTGTTTATACATTCAGGTCTTTCGCTGTTTCAGCAGTTTTGTTAGGTTTTGTCTGTTTACTTATTCTTGTATAACATCATGAAACAATAATTTTTGCATGGTATTTTTGAAACGCATAACGAAATTTTACAGATAGTTTTTTTCTACCTGTATCAAGCACAGCAGGTAGCGTAAGTTGCAACAGGTTCAGAAAATAGGATTCAAACATTCTACCTTTCTCTGTGCCAGCTTACGCGTAATATGCCATGCCAGAAAAAAATCTAAAGGCCATTTTTGGTGCCTAAGGCACGATGTAATTCCTTCTGATTCGACATGGACAGGGATCCTTCCAATAGTGATAGATTTTGTTTTGTGTTTGTTGATTGTTCGATGATTACTTCATCTAACAATTTGACATGCTCAGTGGAACTGAAATGTTTGCCTGGCGTTGACCATAAGGCTTAATAGAATGTTCGCACACATTTTCATGTATTTTATTCCATGTTCTTATCTACACGTGCGATAACAAGCCATGCGTCTCCATCGCACAAACATTTAATAGAATATTGTAAGTATTTACACTAACAAATAAGAAAGAACTACAGATAAGTATAGAAAATACTTTGCGTGCTGTGTGCAATCGAAAAATAACAGATATGAATAGGCATGTTTTATACAGTAGAATCCCTACGTTAGTAATAAATTTGCAAAGCGCGTAGTGTCGTGCAGCGCCATTCCTGGACGATTCCTGGTCTGGTACACCTGTTGGTTAGCCACCCGTCGCTGGGATGTATGGTGCGAGTTTTTCGTGTCCTCTTCTATCGTATGACAGAGAGAAGGATGAGGAAACGAAAAAGGCGCTCCGCTGCTCTGCTTTGAAGGGGTAGGTTATAAATTAACCGAGCTTGAAACCCTCGCCGTAGGCGGTGTTACTCTGTATTCGATAAAAGTCGAGGCCAATGCAGGAAGGCTGCAACTAATAATACCCAAAAACCGATTCTAGATGGTCACAGAGGAAATAAAAATCCATTCGATTGCCGACGGTGCGTCGAGTCATGCTGTGAACTGAGATTTAGGAAATCTTGTCGACAAGATCAGCCCAAGAGTTGCTTGTTACAATACGTTTTGCGATCGTATTTCGCAAACCGTGTTCCATCGAACCATAGTCAAGTCGGGCACTGTAGCTGCCTTGTGACCTAGCAGAGATGGTTGAACAACTTTTCCGTTTACAACTCAATTCAGCCGATGTATGAGAGAGACATGGATTGCCTCAGGTAAGTTTTTGCTATCATTATTCCAAGTGTGGACCCTATCTTGCGAGACTGTTCACGTGTCTTTTTTTATGATGGTTCAATCTGGTGGCAGCAAAATCGAAGCCACAAAGACTCGAGAAGAAGGACACAAAAAAACAATCACAATCTAGCGAAATTGTCAAAAGATCTTTCTCTTTAGAACTCGTTTTTTGTATGGTAGAACCCATCGTGCAGGAGATGCGGGATGGTTGATTTCGTCGTTAGTTAGTTCGTTTATTCTTTCGTCGTGGCTCCCCGAGGCCGAATTGGAAGAATAAAATCCCAGGGTGATGCCCGTTGCGGAGGAATATAAACAAGATAATCAAAGAATTTTTAGTTCCACAAGACGCGAGACTCGTGGTCCTGGACATTGCACGTTCTAGTGTGGAAGAACGGGAAAGAAAAAAAAGCGATGAAGAGATAGGAAGAGAGCCCGAAACAGAAACAAAACTAAGAAATCATTGAGTATCATCATGGTCGGGACGGTGTTCGAGCTGAGGAGCCTGGTTCAACGCCAATAAACGCGTTTCATTAGTCCACCAAGGGGGTGAGAAAATTAAGAGGTATCTCTTTAATGATTCCTCCGTCTCGCTTTGAATGGTCTGTTTGCCGTTTGCCAGCTTCTTCGGACAGCAATATTTACTTGCCGTGGGTTTTAAGGCTTTCGTGCAGGGTCCCAAAAAATATATATATATTTCACGAGCATACACGCGTCTCTGCTCCATTTATGTACTATCTCTTTCGCTCTTACACTTGGCTTATTGGCCTCTCTATAGGTCTCTATCTTCCTTAATTTGAAGCGACCTTTGAAGGTGCGGAACTGATCGGACAACAGCATCGGAAGCACACGGGAATACAACGTTTACGTTCCCTATGCTACACACAACAAGAAAATTATCCTTTACCGTGGGTTTCGTGTTCATTTAATCACTTATTTAATTTCTCGTTTTGCGTCCGCTGTTCGTGTCTTTGAGGTTTTCACATTTCGCGTGTATGTTTCTAATTCAAACCATTCGCTAGAACGCTGATCTGTTTTAGCAGTTAGCTATCTTGTCTTTATAAATATTTACCTAGCATAAAAAAAAATCATCTAAATGATGCATACGTCATACGCAAGTAAGGAGAAAATGGACGGTTTTAAATTCTTTCCCCTCGCAACAGATCATTCTACCCTTTAGCTTGCTTTTTATACACTTGTTCCATACACATTCTACTACATGTTCCATTCCATGCAATAATATTCAACACACCATAGATGTAACGCAAATTTTATACAACATACACTAAATAATGCAGCTGTAAATTACTTGAATTGTTCGCAATAGTTATCAATTGAAAAGAGATTCAACAACAGAAAAAGCATAACATTTTACATCGATTCAAATATATTCAAAATATTTGACCTGATATAATGTTTCTGTAAATAAACATGCATGTTGTTCGATTCAAAATGCAAAGTTTTAAAGAACTTCAAAGTAACGATAACAAATCTATCTTTCATGGGTAGCAACATATAGGTTTGCACATGTCATCAAAGACAGTAGCGGCCAGACAGACAGGATGGATTTATTTTGATTGTATTGTCTATTTTGGTCTTTTGGTTGAGTTTGGTACATTGTCTAGATGTAAAAAAACATGGTAAAAATACTGATTTGTCAGCCATATCCGGTCGAAGCCGACAAAACATGAAACTATAAAGACATTTTTTTCTAAACAACATGCATGTTGTTGCATGCATGTTGCTCTATAAAAGAGATCAAAAAGAAATTAATCAACTTTCTTCATACCATGATGTTGACTAAAACCAATGATCAGGGATTGCTGTGTACAGAGCGAAAGAAAGCTAACAATCGGGAGCACAGATGTTATAATTTCCTCTTCTTTTTCATGGGGCTTACACCAAGATAAATAATACATTGATTGGTAAAAAATCTCCACAACCGGAACTCGATTGCCGTTGGTAAAAAAAAACCTTAAACCGCAGGAGAA